>NW_017729034.1:33839621-33855839 GCF_001723915.1 Gavialis gangeticus
ATCTTTCAGTGAGCCAGTTCTCAACACATTTAACATGTGCCTGATTGAGATTGTATTGTGCTAATGTTTTTAAAGTCAGACTGTGAAATGGCAATAAAAGTCAAATGCTTTGCATTGACCCAGTTACCTTTAAAATCGATCAAACCTGTAAATCTCAACAAAAACAAATGATTTCAGGTTTGTCTGAAAAGTTGCCTTTTTCATAAAACCATGCTGACTGGTTCTATTTATTAATACTCTTTAATTCTTTGAATCCCTTCTAGCCACTGTGATTCTTTGGCTGGGGAATGGAATCATGCTAACCAAGTTAGAATGACTTGGGGTCATCCCATTTGCTCCTTTTTGTGTAACAGCACAACTTTAGCCATTGTCAGTCTTCTCCAATTTTCCCCAGTATTCAAAGATGTATTGCAAATTTACATCAGGATGCCAATGATCTCCTCTGACAGCTCTTTAATCTCTTGGGTACAGTATTTTAAAATATGTATCCCTGATGGACATTCTTGATGGGCACCCCCGATGAACTTCCTCCTTCATTACCATCTGTCTGTAGTTCATCCTCTTCCTAGAAAGAGTGTTCTTCATCCCACTTTTCCACTCACACCAAACAAAAAATGTTCTGACCTTCCTGAATTATTTTCAACACCTCTTAAATTTTTTTCTAATGTTCTTAAACACATCCTTGTTTGTCTTAGCCCAAGCTGCTATAGACATCTCTGATGCCTTAACCTTCACTTCGCTGCACTTCATAGTTTCTAACTGCTATCTTTCCAGAACATCATAATTCTTCTTTTCACTTTAAAACAGATGCCTAATGAGCAATGAATAAAAAGCCAGGAGAGGGTGTAAGTGGACTACTGCTACAGACTACTAGATCCAGATTAGAGAGCAGGATACATTGCTCATTTTAACCCAAATATTTTAAGGTGGAAAAAAAATGCTGTTGTTCTGACAAGAAACTAAATTGAGAAGAAAAATAGAAGGAAAAATGTCATTGTGTTAAATGCACCCAGCCTTGGTTTACATACCAGACAAAACTGCATCAGTTTAATCAAATCAGTGCAGCATCGTGGACCAATTAAACTGGTACAAGTATATAGGCAAAATTGGCCTTAGGAAGTTGGAACACTACTGGCTTTCTGGCTATGGCAACCTTTTCCAGCACTGTGCTGTTAATCTTATTTTGGTGTTGAAAATGAGAACTGGAGCCAGACAGCTGTCCACACAAGGACTCCCACTGTTGCTACTACTATTGAACCAAAGTTGTGCCAGAAAAATTGGGGGCATTAAATGCAATCTAAGGTCTCATGAGACAGAGGAAGTTTCACTACAGTCCAAATCAAAAAAACCCTTGCTTTCCTACTTCTTGAACACTCCTAACCTTCAGGTAAAGTATTCTCCATCAACCTCTAGCAAATTCTATAAGCTATATTTGTCATCAATGATTTTTTTTAACATCATAGATCCCTCCTTTACAGTCTACATGAAGGAAAACTGCAGACATTTTTCACTTCGCTTCTCAGTATGCCATCCTGAAAAGGTTGAGAAACTAGTCTGGATCAAGCTTTAAGGCCCAAGTACCCATTCTACATTAAGAATGACAAAACAAAAAAGTGGGAGAGCTATGAAAAATAAGCCAATTGGGAATGACCTACTTTATGAAAATAAAGAAGCCTCTTCCCTTTCCTACAGAGTTCAGCACCTAACAAGAAGAGAGAAATAACCATAGGTTAGTAGGAGTGACAGAAAAAGAGCCCTTGCAATGGACTACAAATTCTTTCTTTATATCAGTTTTAACCAAGTTTTTAATAAAACCTCTTAGTCAAGTTCTGCACCACTTCCCAAGCACTAAGCTTTTTATCAACCACCCATGTACAATTCAGTGTCAGTAGTGAATACCTTTAGAACAGTCTATTCTCATCATTATTATATAGAACAGGGACCACCAGAAGAGAAAGTATGCATTCAAAGCAGGGCTGATGCTGCATTCTCAACATAATGACTTCAATGAGAGTTACATAAGCAAGCACATAGGACTGGAATTATAACATACCATAGTCTAATTCTCAGGCAAGTGAAAGACATGTCACACACTTGTGTAGCTACTTCTGTAGCTGTACTACATCAGTCACTATCACCTATGAATTTGCCTTTGATTTTACTGATATGAATGCATCATGCCAGAAAATTAACGCAATTCTTGTTACTTACCTAGACAATCCGTTTGGTAACAGGAATCTTGACTTCATAACGAGCTGTGTTCTACTGACTTACATGCCTGATCTTGAATAGACTTAGTAACATTTTTTCCTAGAATGACCCACTGACATTAAACTATGCTTGAGTGTTTTGTCTCTATATACAAATAATGGCACCTCAGATACTGCTTCTCAAAAGACCAACTTGCCCGATTTTAAATAATTAAATATACACAAATCCTGTTCTCTTTTTCTGGAAGCCACAATGAAGGGAACATCATGAAATTTTAAGAGATGGGTGATAACGCTACTATATGGTTAAAGGCTGAACAGTTTATTTTATTGCTCAACAGATGGTATTTCGAAAATCTTCAAATGCTATATGCTTATTCATGTTATTTGGAAAACTAGTATGTCTTAAAAGGGTTTAGTAAAAGGTAAGAATGCCAAATTAGAAGCTGTTTGAACTGGGATCATGAGATGCAGGCCCTCTCTCCCCCTAGTTTTATATTTAGATATAGATATAGATATGGATATAGACATAAAAACTAGGGGGAGAGAGGGCCTGCATCTCATGATCTTCTGGCTTTTGATGCATTGCTCATTTGTAATTTTAAGAGCAGGGAAATGAGGTCTAGACGGTTGCTAAAATCAATCCTGAGCCAGTTTAGGGGAGATAGAAGAGACACATGTATAAAATAAAATTGATTAATGCTCACTTGTGACTCATATGAAAGCTCTTACCTTATTATTTTGGCTAAAATGCATCTCAAGACTACATGACCCACCAGAGGAATCTATTTGCTGATGTGCTGAAGGACCAGAGCTCAAACAAGGCCATCTGAGAAACTAACTGGACAGTTTAAGGTGTACTATGGGTTCAAATCCTACCCTCGGCAGCTTTCTAAATGTGCACTTAGCATGTTTGTTGCTGTGCTTGCAGTGCAGTAGCAATGAAGTTTGGCGCCCAGGGCAAAGCCCACAGTGGCAGCCCATCCTCACCTTGTGCACAGATCTGGGGGGCACCCCCCCAAGATTGTCCAGGAATGCATGCAGTAGCAGGAGCCACTCTTCTCCCATCCCTGCACCCCCAAAATGAGCTGCTCGCAGCTCTGTCCCGCACCCTGCCTCAGCTAGGCAGCACCTGTTGGTGCCCCTTTGCTTTGGCACCTGGGGTGGTCACCCCACTCCCCCCACCTTGCTACAGCACTATGTGCCTGCACTACAAAGGAAGGCCAGCAGAAGTTTAGCTTTGAAAATGAAATCTCTCACACAAGTAGTCCAAAATCAACATGAACACTCACAGATTTTACTTCACCAATATTGTCAAGGAAAATAGCACTGGAAGTAAAAATGAAAGTCTCCAATAAGCAGCAGCTTTAGGATAGTCATCATAACTCATATGCCTCATCCGCTTCCTCAGTTACATGTGCACGATCAGCTGAGCAGCTGTGATTCTCATCAACATTAGCATGAAAAGATTACTGGTTCAGGAAATCCGCCCACAGCATACCGCCCTACTTTAAGGAGCAGCAGATGACTGCCACTGATCAACGTAGTGCCACAAATTCCATCTTCAGTCAAAACAGTTAATGTAAGTTTATCATGAGAAACAAACACGGAAAATAAACAGCAGCTTTCTAGAATAATACATTCCATTTAATGAAACCAAGGGGCCACACCTATCACTTTCTCATCTCAAAGTGCTGACAGTGTGACTTAAGAATATTTTAAGGAGTGAAGGAAATGACTTCTTTAAATAGGTTACATGGCTGACATAATTAATCTGAAACTGGTACAGAAGCCTGCTGCCAACTCTTGCAGGAAAAGAGGGACATGCAAGCAACACACAGGCTTTTCTCATTATTTAAAAAAGATGTTTCAAGAGATAGTAGATCACAATGCTGTAAAACAGAGCTGTTGGTACAACTCTGAATTATGGTAGAGGTACCTATCCCTTGCTGCACCACAGTAGAGGTAGCTCTGCTGGTACAAGTTGGGATCACGTGTTCATGCTAGTTCTCACCCTCTTTTCTGGGAATTGGTAACATTCAAATTGGTCTGGAGCCCATGTGCCTGGTGAAATAGTCCTAAATTGCTATTCCAGCAGAAGATCGGGTAGACTTTGGAAGATAAGGAGAGCACACTGGACAACTCTGTGACTCCCATGCTGCAGAGGGATGGGCAGAGCCTCCCCTCTCTCCGCTCACCTCTGAAGCAGGGTATGAATGGTGTCTCAGACTCCTCTCAACTCTGGATTGTCTGACAGCCGTACAGCCTCACAACTATCATTTGGCTTACTTTCCTTGACCTCTTCAGCCAGGAGGTGCCAAGAAAGGGACAGAGCTTTGTAGCTGAGTGTCAATGACATCCTAATTCTCACGTTTGATTGACTGGCAGTGGTTCCTCCAGGACCTCTGCATACAACTTGGAAAACCAGGAAACAGGCTTAAAGTTCATTCCCAAGCTACCCCACAAAGGTCAGCCCTCTCCTTAGAGATGGCCCAAGCTGCCCTTTACAGACAGAGCACTCTGTCCTTCAACGTGACATGGAAGACTGGGCGTGTCTATACAATGCTATGTCGCCGTAGCAATGCGTATCATTGGCAGGCAAAAACCGTGATGCCGCAACTACATTACCACAGCAACACACTCCCGCTTTTTAGCATGTTGCTATGATGACGTAGTGGCTAAAAATAACCATGTGCCACCAGCATGGTGCAGGATGGGCTGTTACCGCGCCATCATTTAGTACTTCCTCTTCGAAGAACCAAGAGGAAGTATACTAAATGACAGCACAGTAACAATGGTACCGTAGAAGCATGTGTAGAAGTGCCCACTGTGAAGACACAGCACAGGTACAGACAGGGAAAAGGCCAGATCATTTTCTCAGACTGCAGAAGCTGTGTAGCACAAGTGTTCAGTCAACACTACCTGGGTAAACCCAGCCTATACTTTGCTGCTTCATTTACACTGAGCAACCCCAGTTGTCCTGGATCTCCTTGTCACTGGACACAGGTTTCTCCTGTGCCAAGATCCGTGTGGATGCTGATGTGCAACAGCCTCCTCATGTAAAACAAGTCACGTGCAGTCTTCTCCCACTGGATCTAATTCATTTGCCACCTTTTACTTGACCCATGGGAGTGACCATCCTCAATTGTGAGGGATCGCTGCCGCTGCCAACACTGCATATAAGCCACCTGAGCATTACTAGACTTCACCTTTTCCTAAAAGCTGTTCTGTAACAAAATCACTTTTCTGTAGCACACTATCCTCTGTGCTACCAGACTGCTACAAGTCTGCTTGGCACAAATGGACCAGTGTGCCCCACTATTTGCGCAATTCAATACAGTCATGAAGGGTCACTTTTGGAGTGCAGATGGACGACTTCTCTGTGGGCTGTGACAACCTACTGCAAGCAATTACACCTGGCAGCAATACAGTTGCTCTCTATAACACAGTGTAAGGCAATTGCAATGTTTGCAAACAAACGATGGAAGATAATTCTGTGGGATGCAGCACACACCACATGAATGGCACGTTTGTTTACTTAGTCATTCCACTTAGCTCCTTATTACAGGAATGCCCTAGCCAAAACCTACTTACAGCCTATCCCTAGGGACTCCTGCCAGCACCAGTGGCAGGGCTGGTATGTTAACTCTGTTCCCTGGTTTTCAGAACTGCACTTGACATCTAGGGAAGGTGACAGGCAAGTCAGTCAACTTAACTCTGCATTAATAAAACTTTTTGGGCAGCAAAAATTATACACAAGAGAAAAAAAAGAAAGAAACTAGCAATCCCTGTATTCTGGAATATCCTAGTGCAGGCAGGGGAAACCAAACAAAACTTGATACCCCAAGCACTCAGTCATTCTGGGTCAAATTCTGTTTTTTTATTGTACTGCTACCATCCTACAAGTCTTGATGGTATTGCTTTGATGGAATTAGGAGCAGACCCTAGCCCTCAGCTTGCATCTTTTCTTTTTCCACAAAGAGTCATATTGTTTCTGCCAGCAGAGATGACCACTGAAAGGGTGCAGGTATCCCACAAATTCTCTATTTCCTCAACTGGGAAGGAGTATGGAACCCAATCCCACAAATTCCCACTTCAGGGAATGGAAACACACACCTTGTCAGGGTGTCAGCTTCTCAATGCTGTTGCTGTAGTCCTGGTAGCATGCAATTCCTAATATCAGACAGGGATACCACCAGGAAGAAGCTCCAATAGGGCCAGAGTGGGGATGGTAGAGAGCAATAGAACCAATGTACCACAAAGGACAGACCCAGCAGAACTAATGTGATGGTGTTTCCAAAAAGTCCCAGGGAAAGAAGGTGATACCACACAGCTTGCACTTCTTTTCTCCTCACTTCTGCACACCCCAATCAACCAATTTTTTACTTCTTCTGGCTGCAAGGCCAGTATTGTCGCATTTAGGTTTTGATGTATAATACAGCAATCACTATGCAAATTTCCACATACTGCTCTGATGGATGATTTCTAAAATTGATCTATAACCACATACTATTTTAGCCCTGTGCCTCTTTTGAAGATAAACAGTCAATGATAAATTATGCCAAGTCCAGTCGTGATTTTACTTAAGGAATAACCTCTTACTCCTGAATTAGAGTAGCAAAAGCTGTATTTTCATTTTAAATCAAAGGCAGAATATGAACCTGAAGGTCAAAAAGTAACCCAGCAGCAACTTCTGGCATAAGGTAAATAAGAAAAAAAGGGTTATTAATCCACATTTATGGCTTTTTTTCACTTGGAAAAAATTACTGGAACATACATAAATATGTTTCTAGATGATACCTCTTAAAAGGTCATATATATCTATAGGATAAACAAAACATTACATGGGAGGGTGCGCACAAGATATTATAATCAATTCATCTAGAAAGTTGAATTAATATGATTAAGGTCTCATGTTTACAAATTCACTCATGAGTCATGTTAAAATGAAGACTCTGGAAAATGGCAGAATTATTTCCAAAACCAATTGACCATTTTTGGACAGGGATGGTAGGGGAGGAAGGAGATAAAAAATGGGATTAATTTTTATATAAATTCACTCAAAGCATGAGAATACTGAATACTTCTTAGCTGTGACTAGTTGTAAATTAAACAAATATATTTCCCTTAAAAAAAAGATCTTTCCCTAACTCTAAAGGCCCATATTCTTCCCACTCTGCAGATGATCTAATCCTTGTATTTTCACAGCCTCTCCATGCCCTCTCTTGCTGAGAAGCAAATCAAATGAAATAAAGTATTTAATAAAAAATTACATTTGAAGCATTTTTAAATGTCAGAGTTACATCATGTAATATGGCCTTTCAGACAAATCAACTAATTCTGAACAAAGGAAGTTAGCAGAAAAGCTTTTATTAGTAGCAAGACAGTTAACATTTGCATGGTGATTCATTACAAATTTACTCAGTGAGACTACAAGGAATGCTCACTGTACTCAAACCAGTTATTTCAAAATGTCTATGGACTCGGGAAGACAGCATTTCATCAGTGGCATCTGGAAGAATTTCTGTGGAAACAAGACACAAACCTCTTGCTCAAAGGAAAGGTCAATTTGAAATGCCAAAATACTGACAATACCAAAAATCCAGAGAGACCTGTAATCTGCATTATATTTTGATTCTTCCAACATGTGCATTTTAATTGTCCTTACTTACTATTGAGTAAGATGAACTACTTGCTGTTTTACTCTTTGATTTAACAAGCCCAATAACTGATACTAGTATAATAAATAACAATAGTGAAACTGCAGGCTATTGCCTTTTCCCAGGTGGGAGAAGACAGGGAAAACCTTCTCAAGTGTTTTAACCATGTGTCAGAGTATTACCACTGGACTTTCCATTGTAAGCACCTAATGCAATAGTCACCTGGCAGTAGTAATTTGCTCCCTGGTGAAACTTAGTATTTAAAGTCTCAGTGGAATACAAAAAAAAGTTTTACTACTTTCAAAACCACCTTAGTTCACAATACAGATGCTGTATCTTTTCCAGATCATCCAGTATCTTTTCACAGGCAGTCTACCATATGCCCTGCTTTCACCGGAAGTTTTATTTATGGTATACAGTTAAATGTAAAAACATATACACAGCATTAAGATTTTATTATTCTGTGGCAGCTGTTTAGCTAGTGAGCATATGGGGGCTACTCTCTGGCTATCCTGAAAGGCCAACACGGTTCCTTTGGAATCCTTAGGTCCAGTTCTGAACTCAGTTGGGAGTACAGTAACTTTTTAAATCAATGGAGCTGCATCAAGATACAGCTGGGGTAATAGGGATCATAATCAGGACCTCTATTTTACTGAGTAACTGTCAGACCCTGAACCACTCAGATAAAGGAGAATGCTACCATGACCCAAAAGGAAGTGGTGTGAGCCTTTAAGATGCTGATATATTAGACATGGCTCTTCTTTGGTTCAGTCCACACAAAAGTTAAATAACTTTATTATAACGGTTGCTTCCAAAAGTAGAGAGACAATGCCCTCACTTACCCATAAACTCCACCTCTTTTCAAGTGGAAGAAGGTGCTGGGATTCTTGTGAAAACCTTGCTCAACAGCTCTAGTTCCAGTATTACAGTAGGTAACTGATATATTTATAAATTATTTTAACATTTCAACTTAAAATCAGTCTGTTAAGAGTTGCAGAAGAAAATCTTCCTTTGACAGCTTCTACAAGTCTGGGAAAGAGTCGGGAGGGAAGGAAGGAGCGGATGTCTGAGGCCCCTGGAGGGTTCCTTCATCCTACATTGTAAACCTGAGCTTTCAAACATCCCCTTGACTTTCTTTTAACTCTCAGCATCAATGGGTGCATAAACAGGTACTAACCTTCTGACAGTTAAGCTGTCTTAACTTTTTAAAGTCAATTTGTCAGAGCATACACACATATGTGGAGCAGAGGTGACTTAAATGCAGCACAAGATAATACACCTCTGAGGTGTATTATCTAGAATTGCATTAGTTAAGTCAACTTAGCTCAGAAGATGGCTGCCACCATGTCAAGGAGCTGTATGTGTGTACGCTCCAACATGGCTTTACTTAAGTCAACTTAGTTAAGTTGCCTTATTTTAAGTTGACTAACTACATGTGTATGCACCCAGTGTCACATATGTTGAGATAAGATGGTCCTATGCCTTTTACTATTTATAGCACCAACCTAGAAAACTACCAAGCCATGACATCCAGATTGGGTGGGTGGTAAATGTTACGAAACAGGTCACTGATACAAAGTGATCTGGACTGACTGGTAAAGCTGGATGCAACCAAACAGGATGCATTTTCATAGTTTCATAGTTTCTAGGGTCGGAAGGGACCTGAACAGATTATAAAGTCTGACCCCCTGCCCTGGGCAGCAACAAGTGCTGGGATCATAATACCCTAGCCAGATATCTATCCAACCTTCTCTTGAAGACCCCCAAGGTTGGAGAGAGCACCACCTCCCTTGGGAGCCTATTCCAGAGCCTGGCATCCCTAACTGTGAAGTAATAACTCCTGGTATCAAGCCTGAACATGCTCTCAATCAATTTGTGGCCATTATTCCTTGTTATCCCAGGTGGTGCCCAGAGTAACAGAGCCTCACCTACTTTCTGCTGGTCTCCCCTAGTGAGTTTATAGATGGCCACCAGATCCCCTCTCAGTCTTCTCTTGTGGAGGCTGAATAGATTCAGGCCCTTAGTCTATCTTCATAGGGCCTGGCCTGCTGCCCCCTCACCATGCGAGTGGCCCTCCACTGGACCCTCTCAAGGTTAGCCACATTCCTCTTGAAGTGCAGTGCCCAGAACTGGATGCAGTACTCCAACTGCAGCCTGACCAGTGCCACATAGAGGGGAAGGATCACCTCCTTGGACCTACCTGTGATGTATCTGTAGGTGCACAACTTGGTGCAGTAAGCCTTACTGACCGCTTCCTTGCATTGGCAGCTCATGTCCATCCTGGAGTCAATGACTCCAAGATCCCTTTCAGTCACTGTGTTGTTGAGAAGGGTGTTCCCCAGCCCATAGGTGTGTTGCTGGTTCCTTCTCCCTAGACGGAGCACCCTGCACTTGTCTGCTTTGAATTCCATCCTATTTTCATCCACCCACCTCTGTAACCTGTCTAGATCTAGTTGGATTCTGTCCCTCCCCTCCAGTGTACCCACTTCTCCCCACATCTTTGTGTCATCAGCGAATTTGGACAGCGTGCTTTCCACGCCCACCTCCAAGTCGTTGATAAAGATATTGACTAGCACAGGCCTGAGGACCAAGCCCTGGGGGACTCCACTGCCCAGATCTCTCCAGGTTGAAAATGACCTGTCCATCACCACTGTCTGGGTGTGACCATCAATACCGGTAAAAGAAAGACCGTGCATTCAGGAACAAAGCACACAGGATCTCCTTACAGAATTCTATTATGATAAAGAATTACTCTGACAGGAGCTTGGGTTTAAGGTGAATCATGAGCTGAACATGAGTTCCCAATGTGACACCATGGCCAAAAGGACTTATGTTATCTTTGCTTGTATAATACAACAAAATAATGAGTAGGAGTGGGAAAGTTACATTACTTCTATATCTGGCATTGGTGTGGCCACTACTGGAATAGTGTCCACACTTTAAGAATGATGTTGATAAACTGGAGAGGACTCAGAGAAGAGCCATGAAAATGATTAAATAATTGAAAAACACGCCCAATGGTGGCATGCTCAAGCAACTTAATTCATTAAAAGAAGGTTATGGGGCAATTTGATCACAGTATGCGGTACTGTGAAAATAAATTAAATGATAGAGGGCTCTTCAATCTACAAGATGAAGTTATAACAAGATTCAATTGCTGGAAACTGAAGCTAGTTACATTCAGACCAGAAATAAGGTATTCATTTTTAAGAGATGGTAATCAGGCACTGGATCAACTTACAAATGGTTGTATTATTTAAATCCTTTGGTTTAAACATTCCAGTACTGGATGTTTTTCTGAATATATATGCTCTAGTTTAAATCACAGAGGTAACCCAGGGACAGCAACTTGGAATGCCTTGTAAAATCAGGAGTTGATTCATATCCTACCAGCTTGCATTGAGGATAAGCCTTACATACTATTTTTTTTTTTTTTTTTTAACTATCAGAAAGACTTTTACAGAGACTGAAAAAGTATCTCTATTTAATTTTACCAGAGGAAAATTACATCCGACAGTAGCATTTTAGAAAAAACTATAGTATTTCAAATTATGTTTCTGACTTTGTACTTGAAATCTTGCATGGAGTATTGACTCAAGCCAGTAATTCACTTTCCTGTCAAGCTGCCATAAAAAGTTTGATGTTTGCAAACTTTAAAATAGGAAGTTTGTACTCCTTGGCTAGTATGCAGAAAAAAAACAATGCATATTTTTTAAGGCTGCTCAGTTCACTTGGTATAAAAAACTAGAACAGCAATATTTTCAATTTGGGTGCCTCAAGTCAGGGATCTAGCAGATTTAAGTGCTCAACTTCAGTTCTGAAATTCTTTTTCTCATCTCCAATCAAGCTAAAAATCTCAAGGAGAAAAAAGGCTCTACAAGTTTGAGAATCACCGATGTCATCAATGGGTGTAATAGCAGCATTAATTTAATCACTTATCTTGTGCAGCTAATGCCCTTGTGATGTTTTCACTGAAAGGAACTGAAATAAGCTTGTCAAATGGACAGACTTTCTGAAGTCATGAGACTACAAGTGAAAGGCTGATGATAGCATACAGCTTTTTTTTTTAATAATGTTTTAACATTTTAGTTGAGATTAAGTATTTAAATTGGACTTCAAAATGATGCGAGATGCTTTTCTTAAAAACAGCACTCAACTACTGTTTACCTTGATGCTTGTGCTCCCATATAATTTTGTAATTGTAGCAATCATACTTCAAGCATGAGATGCTCTGGAAGCTCATTACATTGTTAGGATAAACTCAAGATTCACAAACTCTGAAAACCTAAAACTCTCAACTACCAACACACTTAATAATAAAACACATTGAGCCAAGTCTTCTCAGATGTTTCAGACAAATGCCTTTAATACACATCGACAGCCCCAACCCCCACACAGAGTACGGTAAATACTGCTTCCTTTGTGTTACATACCCATGCAAAATAATACATACACTAGGAAACGGTGTGAAATGCCACAGGTACAGTTCCCTACATTTTTGGTTGCCCATTTTGTTACAGGATCCTTTCATCAGTTGCTTATGTGAATTTGCCAAACTTTGTCATTCAGGGCAAAACGTTTCATGCTGGTTGAATCACAGGGTCCTGAGAGACATTACAAAAATGGCACACTTAACGTGCTGTGACAAATTGTAATATTCTACACCTTCACGCCAATTTATAGCACATGAACAGGGTAAACCAGCTACAAAGATTTCCACATATAACTAGTTTGTATCAAGCCTTAAATATGCCTGTTAAACCCAGGGCTGCCCCATGTGGATCTGACTCTCAAATGAATACCTGGAACAACACAAGATAGTCCCAGGTCTTTAAAAAACCCAGGATATGGGAACCCGAGGGGCTCTCTGATCTTAAGTCCCTGAACGCAGGCTTTTAAAATCACTGACTCTATAATCCAGCTGAGTAGCACATGCGATTTAAAATCCCAAGATGCTGGGAACTGAAACCAGGGAACAGCCTCTATGAAGAGGCTCTCCCCATCCTGGTTCCTAGGGCTTTTACACACCCATGTGTGTGAGAGTTCAAAGATGCAGAGCAGGGGAAGTCCCTGGGTTCCCTTCCACCTGGCACTTGCAGACCCATGCCCCAGGTAGCCCTGTGTGGGTTCAGAGCTGCCACTGTGTGTGGAGCCCGAGATCGTGATTCCAGGCTCCACACGTGCCATGGGAACTAAGGTAAGAGACCTGTCCCTGATCCTGGCTCCCTGCATAGGCACTTGCACAATTGGGATTCGATCTTCGATCCCAACAATCCCATGCCCTACCATGTATACATGGCATGGAATGACATGTGAAGGTTAAATAAATGTCTGCAAGGGGCTGTACAAATACAGAACTAGAAGTAACCTTAAAAGATCACTCACTCCAAGGACAGCCAACCTACAGCACAAGTGCTTCTAGTGGCATAGGCAGCCCATGTGACATGCAGCAGATAGGGCAGGAATCAGAACAGCAGACTGCTCCAAGTCTGAGGCAGGACTGGGGTGGCAGTCAGGGGGACACACCCCCATGAGCGGAAATGTGCATTTCCCCAGTGACAAATAGAAGTGGCACGTGTTTGAGTCACTAGTAGCTGTCCTCAGAGAATGCCCCTGCATGCGTGCTCTGGCACATGGCAAGTTGCTCCAGGTGGGGTAGAGGAGGTTGGGGCCAGCACCTGGGTTGGCCCCAGCAACCTTACTTGGGGTTCTGGGGGTCTCCTGGGACTGCTGCAGTGGCGATCTGGGCACACAAAGCCTGGCCAGCAGCCAGTGTGCCTGGCCAGCTAGGTTTGTTTCAGGTGGCACACACTGCTGCCACATGCACTGCTGTTTTTTTCTGACATAGGTTTTTTTGACACTGGGATCTAGTGTCAAAAAACCCAACTGTGCTGCCAATTAGAAGTGCAGTGAACATGTGTATGTTGCAGAGCATGCAGTCTGCAGTGCCACAAACTACATGTGCACTTGTTTGGACATGCCCAGGTAGGGTGCAGGCCTAATTTGTAGCATGCCTACCAAAAAGGTTTACCCCCCACAGTCCTGCCTCCATTGAGGCAGGACAATTACACATAGACCACACCAACAGATGTTTATCCAACTAATCATTGTCTTTTTTATGGGAACCTTCATGTTGTATCTGTCCCCCACATCATTCCCCCTATTCCCCCACCATCATTCTTTTTCCAGACTAAACCCCCCAGCTCCTTCACCCTTTCCTCATAAGACATATTTTCTAAACCTCTTTTTCTTGATCTTCTCTGGACTGTCTCCAGCTTGTCTGCATCTTCCTTAAAAGCATGGTGCACAAAACTGGAAATGGTACTGCAGCTGAGGCCTCCCTGGCAGAGTAAAGTGGGATAATAACCTCCCATATCTTGTATACAACACTCCTATTAATATACCCCAGAATAAGATTCGCCTTTTTTGGCAATAGCATCACATTGCTGACTGATTTAGTTTCCAATCCACTCACCCTTCAGGTCTTCTTCTGCAGCACTGCTGCCTAGCCAGTTATTCCTCATTTTGTGTTTGAGCATTTGATCTGTCCTGTCTAAAGGTAGGATGCTACCTTTGCTGTTATGCAAACTTATCTTGCCAATTCCAGAGACTCTCTCTAGTTGATCAAAACTAATCAGAAGCTGTCTGACTAGGGACAGAGACAAGGGAAGTGAAGGCAGCAGTGGAAGAGACATTCAGAAGAAATGATGCATCTTTTTCAGAGAAGTCAGTCACAGGAAAATGCATTGTTTTGCTCTGTATAAACATTTTTACAACTGTTTAGCTGAAGACGTCTACTGCTTCCATGCTTTGGATGAGGGCTAGCCAACATCCTGGCATTTTGTGGATGCACACAGATGAGAACGAGACACACACCTATCTCCCTTCTTTCTGACCATCAGTCATGCCTTACAGGAGATGAGTTAGGCGTTTGTTTTTTTTTAAGGTAGGAAAGGCCAAAACTTGGGAAAAGTGTTATTTTGGAGGAATACTCTGCATTTTTTTTTTCATACCATATCTATGACGTGACACTGTTATGCTTTCAAACTCAAGGCAAAATCTGATTGGATTTTCCACATCCTTCAATCCCACTCTGGCACAGTCAGCTTTTGTCTTCACAGACATCTTGTTTTTATCTCTGGGGGACTAACTGAACTTGTACTTGCATAGTTCTCTCGAAAAGCCCAACCAGACTTGTATTAGTATTTAAAACCACATCATCATTGTTGGTCCAATGCCATCACATAGGCTGAGTAAAGTTAAGATTTGTACTCCAGCAGATAGAGTCTGAAACAGAAATGGGAGACATCCCTAGCACTAACTATCCCTAGTAGTAACTGCAAGAAAAGTAGAGACCTCTTTTTCCCCGGGAGGAAAATTTAAAGCAAAATTCAACAACACTGTATTTTCCAAACAGTACATCAACCGTACTTGAAAATAAAGATGGGAATGTGATACCAAAAACTACTTCCCCATGGGATTTAATCATTAGAAGAAGTGGCAATACACAGCCTGAGAAAGCTACTGTTACTTAATGCCCGGTATGCCAAATCGAAAACAGAATGGTTATGGTCTACTTGGAATGCGTGTCCTGCAAGTGGGGGGGGCGTATATCTGTCTAATCTTTGCCTGTGTTCTAACACCAGCCTGTCCAACCCTGAAAATAAGTGGAATGAAAGCCAACTGAGAGGCTAAATCAAACCATATTTAGTTACAGCAGTTAGCTAGATGTAACAGCAAGTTTATGGGTTTGTAGTAAATATTTAAATATGTATGAAAATGACTTAGAAAAGATGTTAACAGAAGTAACATCAAGGTTCAGAACAGAGTTCACGTATGTAATGCGCATGCATAATAATGTGCGTTTACATGAAGAGAAGAATGGAGCTGGCTTCTGCGTCTGATACATTTAATTCTTTGGTGAATACAATTAAAAAGGTCAGATTTTCCAAGGGTCAGAATCAAGAACGATACTCACTGAAACATTTTTTTCAAGATGTGTACTCTGTACACTATTCCTTTGTAATCAATGGGGGTCTGGATTTTCCATTTCCCACGGAAAAATGGAAAAACACCTCAGATTTTCCCTTTTACCAGAGAAACACATGGATTTTGCTCTTTTGTAAAGAGCTCTCTGCAGGTTGGCAGAGTGCCAGCCTGCAAGGGGCTGTGGCAGGGGTGGGCAAAATATGGCTGCAGGCCAGATCTGACCTGCCAGCCAGCCCCCCCCACCACAAACACTCCCTGGGTGGGGCAGGGAGCGTGGGGCTGATGGTGGCATGGAGCCCACACCCAAGGGGGCAGCGGGAGTGTGAAGCTCAGCTGGGCCAGGCCTGCATGTGAGGACC
>NW_017729034.1:33860839-33863301 GCF_001723915.1 Gavialis gangeticus
CCTTGGAATTCAGAGGCCCCGTAGTCTCACTTGCTCCTAGCCAAAAGGCCATGGAGAAAGCTAGGGGGAAAATGCAAAAGCAGTACTCCATTAACACAAAATGCCTAGAATGCAAGGGAGAGGCTTCACCCTATAACTTGAGCTTTATTAGTGAATGTTAAAAGGGTAGTTAAAGACTTGAAGGGGGCAGCGGGAGTGTGAAGCTCAGCTGGGCCAGGCCTGCATGTGAGGACCCCCCACACTCTCCCACATAGAAGCAGGCCAGGTAGGCTGTGCGTGGGGGCAAGGAGCGCAGCCTGCCCAGCCTGCCTCTATCCAGTTCTGTGCTAGAGCCAGCTGCCTTTCCCACCACCTGCCACACAGGTCTTGGGACTCTGTTGGAAATGGAGGGGAGCCGTAGCCCTTGCTTCCCCATGGAGTCCCAAGACCTGTGCAGACCAGTGGGAAAGGCAGTTGGCTCCAGCACAGGGCTTCCCCTGGTGCCATACAAGTGCGGGAGATGCAGGTGAGCTGTGCAGTGCCTCGTGATAGAGGTAAAGGTCAGGGGTTAGAGGGCAGGACTCCTGGTCCCAATATAGCGACCAGGGGGAGGGGTGACTATCAAGGGGTGGGGCTACCCATGCAGCACTTGGCAGCTCACCAAAACTCGGTAAGTGGTCCTTCAGTCAAATTAATTGCTCAGCCCTGGGCTGGGGGGGAAGAGGGAGGAGGGCAGTCAGGAAGGGGGCACCATGTGCATGTACATGCTCACGGCCTTCAGGTAGCCAGGAGAGCAGCTCCCACAAATAAGTCTGGTGGCGGGGGTGAGAACTGAGGCCCCAGATAGGGAGGGAGGGATGAAGGGAGTTGGGCAGAGCAGGGCTGGGGCTGTTGCCCAGCCGGGCAGTGCATGGGGCATGGGGCTTGGAGCCACAATGAACTGGTGCAGGGCCCTGGCAGGGAACGAGATGCTCGTCCAGGTGGGGCTCGCTCCCTGCTGCCACACACACACCCAGAGGGGCAGGGGGACCTGTGCCCTCCAGATCTCTGTGCAGGGCAGGGGCAGGGTGGGCTGCCCGCTGCAGGCTCAGGCTCCCCACCCTCCTGACCTCCCCCAGGGCCTCTGTGGCCTGGTGGGCAGGACCCGACGCAGCTGGGCAAGCTGGGGCCAGGTGGGGAAGATTGTTGCTGCTGCTGAGCCCTGCGGTGCCCTGGTGACACAACCCCTGCTCGCCCCAGAGCACTGGGAGTGGCAGTGTGGGGTTGTGCCCCTCGCTGCTCTGAGGTGGGCAGGGGGCATCGCCAGGGCAGCGTGGAGCTTGCAGTGGCAGCAACACGCTTCCCTACCTGACCCCTCTCTGCCCTGTTGTGCTGGGTCCCGCCCACTGGGCCCCAGAGGCCCCAGGAAAGGGCAGCAGGGTGGGGAGCATGAGCCTGCAGCAGGCAGCCTGCACCCACCCCTACTCTGTGCACAGAGCTGGGAGGCAGATGCTCCCCCTGCACACACCCCCAGAAGTGCACATGGGCAGCAGGTAGCTGCGCCCCGCCTCCAGCCTGCAGCAGGCAACCTGCACGCACCCCGCTTCAGGCTCTACTCCGGCCATGCAACCTGTTGGGGAAGGGGAGCTGGGCTCCCTGCTTCGGCTGCAACAGCCTCCCACATACAGCAGCTGGGGCTCAGGCACTGCTGCAGAGGGCAGGGGGCTGCAGACCTGAGTTCCTGCCCTATAGCCCTGGCAGCTGGGGGCCCCTTCTGGCAGGGCTATGGAGAGGCAGGGGGCGGGTGGGGAGTCAGGGGCATGGACCTGCTTCCTGGGGAGCTAAGGGGGCAGGGGGAGCTCTGATTTTCCATGATAAAAAACTCAAAAATCAAATACCAAAAATTATAGGTACTTAGAATTTATTTTACTATAGTGATTGAGACACTGGTAGGCTTCCAAATTGCTTTAAAAATTGTAAATATATCAATAAAACATTGTGTTCAATTGATACATACATACATATACACATATATACAGTAGCGGTGTTTCATTTTAATCGCAGATTCTGCGGCTTTTATCAGAGAATTTACAGTATTTTTACCAGAGAATTTGCAATTTGTCAGGGGAAATCAGGATCCCTGGTAATCAAAGACTTCTTGGTACTGTGTGAAGTCTCTTTCTTGGTGAGAAAAAAATATTAATAAGGCTTCCATAGGTTTTCTGGATGTGTCAGTGGAAGCTACCATAGCTACTTGAATCCAAGACAAGTTCTTTCATCCCCAGTCAACATGAGGGTGCAAGCCTGGCTGGGACAGGCAGCAACTGCCTGGCCCAGGGCAAACCCCAAGCCAAGCTGTCATCTGCCCTGGGCCAGGGTGGCTTGTGCTGTGGAGGAAAGGGTGCACTACAGAAGCACAAGGAAGACTATGCAGTGGGGAAGGGGGTGCATGAAGAAGATTATGTGGTGTGTGGCTCAGGGGGAAGGTGGTGGACACCGCACAG
>NW_017729034.1:33863449-33867645 GCF_001723915.1 Gavialis gangeticus
CCCCCCCCCCCCCCCCGCCCCCCCCCCCCACAACCATTCACCTTTTGCTTCTGCTCTGGCTCTGACTCTGACCCCAACTCAGAGCTGCCACCACTGCTTTTGCCTGGCCAAGCTGGACCAGGGCCAGGGCTGCTGCCACCACTGACTACCCTGCAGAAACTAAGTGGTGTGGGGGCAAGTGGCTGGGGGGGCAAGCAGCAGGGAGAGCAGGAGCAGGCATGGGAGGGGCAAGGAAAAGTGAGGCAAGGGCTCTGGCTGCCCACTCCCCTCCATCGCTGCACCACTGCTTTCCATGCCACAATGGTGGGGGGGGGGAGAACTCAAGATGACCCTCCATTAATTAGCTCCTACACAGAGACAGTTATAAGCATTTTATAATTTTCTCTGTATACAATCTCATTATTTGAGAGGGGAGGTCATCTTAAATCCAAAGTTGCCTTGGATTGGGATAAACATGGTAGTTAAGGGTGTAGGGGAGATGTGTGTGCATGTGTGTATGGTATGGCGTGGTGTAAGGATGTGGGGGGGCATAAGGTACATTGGGGGGTTGTGTATATGTGGTGTATTGTGGGACAGGCTGTAGGTATGTTGGCATTTGTGGGGTGTGAGGGACAGTGGGAAAGGTGTGGGGACCCCCCTCCATGCCCCCCCGTGGCACAGCAGCAGGCAGAGGTGCTCAGGGTGCTCATGCCAGGCACTGGTGCCTTGGGGCACATGGCTTTAACAAGCGCTGCACATCATGGTGAGGGGCACAGCCCCTGCCAGGTCATCACTATTGCCAGCGCTCCCTGCCATGCACACACAGCCCCCACACTTATGCAGCACAGGAGGGAAGCCCCACACGCAGGAGCCGGCTGCCTTCCCCACCCCTTGCTGTGCAGGTTCAGGGACAGGGAAGATAGCCAGCCCCAGGGTGGGGCTTTTCTCCCATGCCACATGAGTGCAGAGGCTGTGCATGCACGGTGGGGAGCGCTGGTGATAGAGATGGCCTGGCAGGGGCTGCGCCCCTCACCACAATGTGCAGCACTGGCCAGAGCCGCGCACCACTGGATACCAGTGCTTGCACTGGGCACAAGCACCCCGAGTGTCCCTACCTACTGCTGCTGCTGCTGCCACTGCTTACCAGCGCTATGTGCCATGGGAAGGGGGGTGGCAGGGAGTGTGAGGTGGACCCACCCAAGCTCCGCGCTGCCCTTGTCCCACTAGGCGAGGGCTCCATGCTGCCGCCAGCCCAGGCTCTACGCTCCACACTCCTGCCCAGCTGCAGATCTTCTCCTACCCCCAGTGCTTCCCAACTCACTGGCCGGAGCAAGCAGGACACCAGGAAAGCTGTGTGCTGGCCAGGCCAGGCCCTTTTGCCCATGAGGGTAGGAGCAAGGCACAACAGAGTATCCTGGGGAGTTTGTATCTGTGACTGCCTCACTCCCACCCTCACGAGCAGAAGGGCTGGGCAGGGTACAAGTCATTGGTGGGTGCTGCGGGCTGGATAAAAGTGCCTGGTGGGCCAGATCTGGCTTGCGGGCCATATTTTGCCTGCCCCTGCCTTAGCACTACAGCATCTGTGCATCACTGGTGTTAATAGCCAACTGCCTCTAGATCAAGGGTGGGCAATTATTTTAGCTGGAGGGGCACTTTAGGAATTTGGGTGAACTGTTGTGGCCTGGAGGGGGGATGCTAACCTGGCCTGGCATGGCAGGGTGGGGTGTGCTGGTCCAGCCCCGTCTGTCCACTGCACAACCATCACCAGGAGCGCCAGAGGGAGCAGGTGGGTGGGGTCTCCATGGAAACCAGCTGGGACCTGTGCGGGCAGGGTACATTTGGCTGGGCAGATTGGATGGGGCCATGGATGGGCAGGAAATGGCATCCAGGAGTGAGACAGGCTGTCAGGAGCCAGGACAGCTGGGTGGTGACAGCGCAGGGCTGAGGCCCAGGCCAGACAGGAGCTTCTGCTGTAGGGACTGCTGGGAAGTGGAGTCCAGATGCTGTCCCACCTCTGCCCTGCTGCACGCTCTGGGGCAGCGGGACTGCCCACACACACCATGACTGGGACTGCTCCCCATGCCTGAGCTGGGTAGGGGTAAGGGACCTGCCACAGGCCAGATAAGATCCCTTGGCAGGCCAGACCCAACCTGTGGGCCTTATTTTGCCCAGCCCTTTTCTAGAGGTAAATGTGCAGTAGATAGTAATTGGCAGGTCACTTCCCTCCAACACTAAGCAAGGAACTACACTTAAGTAAAGGAAATAGTATTTGCCCTAAAGCTAGTTGGTCCATCTGCTTCTCCTTCACTGAAGAACTTATGTTTACATTAGTAAACAATTAGTCTCTTACACCACTTCTCTTCCCCCTCCATCCTGACTTCCTATTACAAATTTAAACCAGTATTACTCACATCCTTACAGGTGTCCGAGTTCCTCCCTAGAAGGATCAACAGGACAGCGAGCTCTGCTGGTTTTACATTTTCCTTCATCTAGAGATGGCAGTGATGATTAAAAGACTCCTTTGATCCTCTTTGTTGGGTGTGGGAGAAGCAGGAAGAGTCTTACTGAGCATCCTGAACACTAACTAAACATACTGCATATGGAAACCCCAAAAACTGTCTTAAGAGAACATTATGAGGCAAAGTCAAATAAGGGGAAGAGTCAAATAATGAAAAGTTAAGAAATGCCAGAATTAAGATGACCCATGAAACTTGAATCTGGCCCTTTCTGCATGCCCATTATGATACTGTTAAACAATACAAAACACAAAGTCTGAGGCAGAGGAGGAATAAAATTCAGTGTCTCAGTCAACAGCTTTTTCATTCCATGCACTGAATGTGGAAAATAGCACATTATTTTAAACACATGTGTACAAGAGATGGGAATTAATATTCCATGATTTTGCTTGCTTCGCATCCTTCAGGGCCTATATCAGATAGAGCCTACAAGGAAGCATTTCTACCCAACGGTCAACTGCTCTTCTTTCTAGGATTGACCACTTTGTTCCAAATTCCTTCACTCTTCCCTTTGTCTTGTGCGTCTGTTTGTCCTCCAGTTGGTGTCCCCAGTATTGTTTGTTTTAGGTAGTTTTTCATTGCCCATTCTTAGCATATGGACAATCCACTTCCATCTTCTTTCTTTTATTTCCATGATGGTGTGTGCTTGTTTTGTCTTCTCTCCTGACTGTCCTGGTAATAGCCATTTTGGCCAGAAAACTTGCAAGCTTCTTTTATCCCATCCACACAAGAAAAGTTCCTTCTTCCAAACTTGTACTCACCTCCCAGCTTTCATGACCACATAACTGATTTTCCATTGCCATTAAGTCATTTTTCATTCCAAGACTAATGTTTCTTTGATCTCTCAATGGTCTTCAGTTTCATAAATACTGCTCTTGCCTTTGGCAAATGTTTCTAAACATCATCACCTTCTCCAATTGTACTGCTTTGGGATACACCAGGTATGCAGATTTTATTGGGTGTTGTTTACAAATGATTGGTTCTGGTGGCTCTGCGCTAATCCTTATTGTTTGCATTTTCTTTGCACTGATTATTGCTCCCATGCATTCTGCATTTGTGCTCAGTCTGTTCAGATTTCCTTGTGCATTCTGTTGTAGGACAGGAGGCAAATCCCATCAACAAAAACTAATTCTTCCAGGTTCATCGATTTTTCCATTTTATACCAGTGCTTTGTGACCCTTCAAGTATTTTGGCTAACTTTCCTGTGCAGGTAACTTTTAACATAGATACTTCCTGACTTCTGAGTGCTTGTATTCGCAACCTCAGCAATATTTAATGTAGACTTCTTTTTGTAAGCAACTTCCCAGATGGCTCTTAAAAATGTAAAACAAAAGTGGCACCATGTTGAACCATATTCATAAACTTTAGGTATATAATTTAAAACTTTGGGTTTTTGTTTACATTTGTTACCTTTTTATGTCTAATTAACATTTTGGAGGGAAAAATGTAGGTACAAATTCAATATTTCAAGCCATTCATTAAGGTGTGTGAGGTCAGAATACTCGGTGATCCAAAAATCCCCCCAAAAATGAAAAAAAGACAGGTCTCCCAGCAACAGTAGTGTAGACTAGATTTGACATTCCCCAGTACTTCTAAAGTAAAGAAAACCCCCAATTACCCTTGCTTTTTAAGTGTTTAAAACCCCCCCAAAAGCAAATAGCTCCCCTTTCCCCCACCCCCTATTTTTTTTTTTTTTTTTTT
>NW_017729034.1:33867656-33870557 GCF_001723915.1 Gavialis gangeticus
GCAAATAGCTCCCCTTTCCCCCACCCCCTATTTTTTTTTTTTTTATTCTTTGCATACGACTTTTAAAAATACTTTTACTGCCATTAAAGTAGATCTGGTCAGCTTCTGGGAGACCTGAAGGAGTGAGCCGCATTCACTCTGAATGAGCTCAGTTTAACAATCCTATCTCTGAAGAAGGTCAGTCCCTATTTGCAAAGGCATATACTCACAGAAAAGTTTGCATAGACTGCCTGGACTGATCCCCCAAAGAATAAAACTAACTATAAACACTCTAATTTCTTATCTAACTTGTTCTGAAACAAGCATGCCTTTGATGGTCATCTAAGCAGTGTAATCGTCTTAGTGAATATTTTTCCTTCAACTAAAGGCAAGTAAACAACATTAATTCAACGTTAAGAGTGTATTCATAGATCAAGGAACACATACATTAAAGTTGGATTCACACCCTTAATTCTATTGTTGCGCATGCATGCATAGTCATATAAATATTTAAAATGAGATTTCCAATATTTCTAAGACAGACCAGCATTTTATTGGATTTGTTTGCTTGTTGTTTTTGTACAACCATTAGTAAATAGGTAGCATGTACCTATAGAAAAATGATCAGATAGCTAGAGACTGTCAGTGAATGAGTTCAAGAAAGTAGAAGTTAGGAGAATCAATCAAACAAAGTTTTTCCAGGTTTTTGGCTTAAATGTGCAGTCACGTAGGTTCCTTCCCACCATGCAATTTCTAAACATCCCCTTGTTTTTTGAAAGGAAAATATCTCCAGATCAACAACACATCCGAAACACAATGTCAGCAGGTCCCTAAAAATGTTATTAGTAAATTGTGCTCTTGCAAACCAAGCTAGTGTTTATTTTGCAAGCTAAGTGTTTATTTCCATACCTGGGCATTTACCTTAGACACTTCAAGAAAAACCATACATCATAAATACCTATTTTTGTCCTGGCTATCTCTCAATTCCCACGGTTTTCCTTTTTTTTCTTTAATGCATGGCAACCTCACTGAGACTTAAGTTACCTCCTAACCCACTAAAAGATTAGCATTGTTGTTTACTCATTCCAAGGCTGTTCCTGTTACACCCACTTCCTATGGAGTCACGCTGATGGATTAACAGCTATGCTGTGTAACACAGAGAACACATTACAAAACAGTACAATAATTAGCATCTTCAGGAGGTGCCCTCCAAAAATACATCCTTTTTTAATGAAGTACTACCTACACATTCTGTAGTAACCAAACTGAAGCTGACTCACTCTGGAGGTGTCTTCCCTGCAGAGTTCACCCATCGACACAAAATAAGTACCCCCTCACCTGACCTTGGTGACGCTTTTTAAAATGAAAATGTGGTTTAGACCTCAGAGGCTGCTTTCACTGGCCTGCAACCCTCCCACTTTACAACCTTCCCACAAATACAAACTAAATCGCTTCAGTGCTCACAGTTCTTCAATGCCTTCCCCGCAGTCCCTCCTTGATACCTATAGAGATGAACAGGTTTTCCCCCCCAATTCACTGGAAAGAAAAGGACTCAGAGCAGCTTCTGTGGCACATGGCAAGTGCAGCAGGACTGAAGTCCCATAGCACAGGTATAACTGCTTTGTAACTACTCTCATCCATATCCATAGAAAGCAGGCTGACTCCATTCAAGGTAATTCTGAACCCTATAAGAGGAGCGCTGGCTCGTTCTGAATGGGATAAAGAAAAGGAGAAGGGAAAGAAAATTGGGCTGCCCTTTTTTCTTTAAGTAATACCTATTTCTCCATGAAAGGCCAAGATGAGGCACCACAATACCTAAATCTATAGTTTGTGAAAGGAAGAGAATATGCTGGGTGCCTGGGCAGTGAATTTATGGCCTCTACTGATGCTTTGGATATACCCTTGCTGAAAAGGAGAAGCAGAGAATCAGCGTGCCAAATATGCGCTCTGAACTCTGTCACAAGTCATGTCAGAGATGGAAAACTCCTTTGAACACTTGTGTAGCTCTCCCTCCCAAATTTATTCGAGACACGGGCAGAGGACCAGAATTTCTCCATAAAGGGAGCACCTAATGTTACTTAGGTCATCAACCGAAGCAGCATACCTAGTAACAAAAAGCCAAGTAGCAGCTTGCCAGGCTAAAGGCTATGACTTGATTTGGTCACAGTGAAGCTGATACAAGTGGTTTGGAAGAGTTTTAAGTGCCTCTTTGGGTATGCGGCAGCTGGTCACAGCACTTGAACAAGGATGCTGCCGAGCCCCAAAGCTCCAGGGAAAGCTAGGGTATATAATGCTGTTTAGGACAAAATCCAACCCCTCCACTCCCAAGCTGCACCATTCCCTTCTATTAAAGCATTTGACCAGGTTTGTAAGGTCCTCCATGAGGGTGGGAGCATAGGATCCCCTTAGGGGGTGCACTCTTAAAAATGTGTGTCACAAGGGAGCAGTCACCAGTTTCCTGGCTGTAACTGTGGTTGCCTTTGGTCTGACAGCAAAGGGATGGGTTCCTTGCAGTCTTCTCCACCCACAAAGCTCAGGCCCACTAGGGTGAGGGGAAAATCTGGCCTTTTTAGTATTTTCCTACAGAGACACAAGAAACTTTAATTTTTTCCCCCGGACATTTCTAATGAGAAACAAATGTTCAAATCAAAGAATACACTATGTCCATTTTCCTTTACTTCCCTGAATACTGCTGCTGCAGCGCTACTTTTAACAGGCTGCTGCAGTAACATAAATCTAAGTGCTCATGCTAGGGGAAAAAAAAGAGACGTTTAGTATGCAGAATTTTAAAAATAGATCCTTACAACACAGTAATCACCTGCTGCTATCTGCATTTATGTTTATCCAGTCACCAAGGTGCCACATCTGTCACTTCTCAATTCCAGTGGCCTGCTTTCTTGTTGCAGGGAGCGAGCAAAATTT
>NW_017729034.1:33870568-33871547 GCF_001723915.1 Gavialis gangeticus
TTAAAATGCCATCCTCAGAGTGAGGGGAAGGCATGGGGGAGGGACAGTGCGGCAGGAGTCCTTGACTGGCATTTACACCACTGCACTCAAAATCCAACCTGAACTGAGAACAGGCTCCAGTGTTTCAACTACAAGGTGGGTTTGTACAGACCTCCGAACGTCTGTGACCTTCTTTCAGCCCTTCATTCAACTGTGCTGCACCCCATGTAACCTTTCAGTGGCATTTAATTAGGTATAAGGAAACACCCTCCCGCCTGCAAATAAGAAAATAAACCCCTCACGTTTGAATGGGGGTTTCAATTTTGTCAGTTTTCCTTTGTCAATTTTCCAGTTAGTGGGAACATGGGATCTTCATTTTCAGGGGAAATTAAACCATACCCACAACAATCTCAATAATGGAATGAAAATAAAATAGCTAAGTCACGCCATGATAATAATGATCATAAAAACAGCGATCACAATACTGTAATGAAAATAAAACAACTAAAACACGAAATGATAATAATCATAATAAAGACAATAATACTGTCATGAAAATAAGATAACCAAGTCCTGGAAATAAAATAACCAATAATGAAATAAAAGAAACATTATTAATAATGGAATCAGTCTTCACTAATAATGAAATAATGAAAGTGACCGGTGATAATGGAATAACAACCCCACGAGATATTACCATTATTAGTAATAATAATAATAATGAAAGACTAAAATGATGAAGGGCGGCGACCTAATAATAATTAACAGTAGCGGGTATCAATCATTATTAGTGAAGAGGAGAATGAGCGATGACAGCAGGGGGCAGGGGGCCCTCTCCCAAGGCTGCTGCCTGTGTCCCCCAGCCCAACCCCTCCGCAGCCTCCGGCGACTTCCTGACTCGGATCCTTTGTTCGCCCGGCCCCGGCCCCGGCCCCGGCCACGGCCGCCCCCCGCTCGGCTGCAGCTAAAGGCGCAGCGCCGCGGGTCCTCCGGGCGAGCG
>NW_017729034.1:33871777-33874662 GCF_001723915.1 Gavialis gangeticus
CAGGGGGCCGCGGGGGAGGCGCAGCACTTACGGGGGGCGGCGGGCGCGGGGCGGCTCCGAGCCGGCTGCGAGCTGGCTGCAGCATGGATCCGGCACAGGGGAGGGGAGGGGAGGGGACGCGGCAGCTGCCGGGGCTGCGGAGACGCCCCTGCCGTGACTCAGAGGCGGCGGCACCTGTGCCCGCCTGTCAGCCCGCGCCTCCGCGCAGCCTCCGCCCCGCGCCGCGCCCGCCGGGGGGGCTGCAGGTAGAGCGGGTAGGCGGTACGACCCCCTGACCCGCGTCACATCGCTGAGGCAACTCCCTCCGCTTTACGTCACAGAGCTGCTGCCCCCCCCGCCTTACGTCACAGAGCTGCTCCCCACAACGTTCGGGCGCCGCCCGGAGCCCCCCCCAGGTGGCGGGAGGGTGTGCGCGGAGGGGAGGGTGTCCAGCCCTGTCCCGGGATGACCTGAGCCCTAGGGCTGGCCGGAGTGGCAGGGGCAGCCTGTGGGTGTAGCCCCGTGGCACAGGAAGGAGATGCAGGGCAGGGAGCAGAAAGCAGAGCAGCAGGCCAGACAGGGAGGGACGCAGGGAGGGAAGGGGCAGGGCAGCAGGCCAGACAGGGAGGCCTAGGGCTGGAGCAGAAAGCAGGGCTGGGAGCAGAAGGAAGAAGTACAGGGCAGGGAAGCCACAAGTAGAGCAGAAGATCAGGTGAGGGATGCAGGGGCTAGGAGCACAAAGCAGAGCAGCAGATTTCGGCAGGAAATGCAGGGCTGGAAGAAAAAAGCAAGCAGCAGATCAGGCAAGAAGTGCAGGTCTGGGAGCCAGAAGCAGAGTAACAGAAGAGGCAGGGAGCACAGGGTAGGGAGCAGAAAGCAGAGCAGCAGATCCTGCACAGAGCACAGGCCTAGGAGCCAGAAGCAGCGCAGCACATCAGTTAGAAGAAAGGGTCGGGAGTGGCACGCAGGAAAGGTGCAGAGCTAATCTGTGGCATGCCCTGTTGACCCCCACTGTCTCTTCATAGCGCTTGACAGAGCAGACCGGTGTCTGTTTATGAAAGCTTACACCTTTCTTCTTGTCTTCAGGCTAACACAGCTACCTGCCTCTTTATGTGACAGCTATCGCAAGACTTGGCACAGCTGCAGCAGGCGTGCACAGATGTAGCAGGGAGAGTTGAGAGTGTGACTTGTCTGTGCCCCAGCTCCTCTTCCACGTGAGTTCCCAAAACCCCAGATCATTTTAAAGCCAGATTGAAAGGAAGCTGCCCATCTGTTTTATAAAAGTGAAAATGCTTTGAGCAGAGACTTAAAGGACTCAAAAAATAGCTGCTGGTTGCCCCACAGATTAGTGACTAGGAAGCCTGTAAATACCAAAGTGGATGTTAAATTTTTTACAAGTGCCTCTGTTAATCCTTATAGAGACCCCAGCATTGTTGCACTTCTTCCAGGGGCATCCTCCCAGAGGTTTCTGTTGGCAGGTACCTGGGCTTAACACCCCCGCACTTCTGACAGCTTTACTGAAGGTTCATTTTTCAAAATGTTGCATTTGGCACTGACATACAAGCATTTATTGAAAATATTAAATATGCTACAGACCTGACTTAGGCTAAGGTATTTTCATAAATATTTACACAGTTTTTATTATGCATGGGGTAAGTGTAGACATGAGACTCCCCCTGCACAGCGTTGTTACTTCTGTAAAGAATACCTTTTTTCACCCAAACACACATCTGTTCAAGAGGATTTTATTTTTCCCTTTTGCTGTCTTCTCTGCAGTTGTTGGCCTGAAGCACTTTTCTTCAGGGTAATTGCAAGCAAGTTCTTACAGCTTGACCATAAGTAGCATTGAAAACCTGTGAGGGTATTTTCATGCTGCAGGTGGACTGAAAGGAGAGCTATTTTGCACAGACACAACTATCCAGCCTTATGTTCTGTGCAGCAGATGAGACCCTGATTCTGCCATTTTAAATTTAACTTTCTGAAGGAAAATACTTTTGAAGTGAGACATCCTCTACATGCTCTGAACTGAAGTGTTTAAAACTGAAAGATAAACCAAACAAAACACCTCTGCTGCTTTCAGCTGTTTGATTTCCTAAGGCTAGGGGAAGTATTTCTCAGTATGTCTTCACTGTGTGGTTAATCCTGGCTCTTACCCAGGCTTTAGCTGCACTCCCAACATGAGCCGCATAGAAAGTTGCTTGACTGGGGTTTAGAGGTGCAGTAGAGGGGGAGGGGTTAGAACAGGGGTCAGTAGTGTTTTTGGGCTGAATGCCAAAACCCCCCACAAACTGGACTTCTAAGACGTTTACATACTAGGGACGGATGGTGGCGGGGCCATGAGGGGCCCGATCTTTCCTGGTTGTGCTCCCCAAAGCATGCAAGCAGCCACTGCCAGCAACAAGCCAGGGCTCCCAACCTTGGTACAGCAACTTGCAGCCATACGGCTGCCTGCTGCAAGCAGTCCGGGCTCTGAGCAAGCCCCTGCCTCCTGCCATGGAGCCCTGGCTGCTTGCAGTAGGCAGCTGTGAGAATGCAAGAGGCTGCACTGGGGTCCAGAGCCCCAGCCTTGGCTGGTTGTCAGCAGTGGTCAGTACTGTAGCAAGGGAGGGGTGAGTGGGGTGACCACCCCAGGTGCCAAAGTGAAGGGGCACCCACAGGTGCTGCCCAGCTAGAGTGCAGCACAAGTTGAAACTGCAAGCAGCTTGTTTGGGGGAGCACAGGGATGGTGGTGGCTCCTGCTGCTTTGTGCACACCCTGGCAAGCATGGGGGGGCATGTGCCCCCCCCCCCCGATCTGTGTGCGGGGCTGCTGCAGTGAGCTTGCCCGGGGCACCAGACTTCCTTGCTGCAGCATTGGCAGTGGCTGCACATGTGCCTTGGGGAGCACAGCAGGGAAAGGGTCGAGCC
>NW_017729034.1:33879662-33883527 GCF_001723915.1 Gavialis gangeticus
CCCCCCCCCCGATCTGTGTGCGGGGCTGCTGCAGTGAGCTTGCCCGGGGCACCAGACTTCCTTGCTGCAGCATTGGCAGTGGCTGCACATGTGCCTTGGGGAGCACAGCAGGGAAAGGGTCGAGCCTGCACTGCACCTGGCCCCTTTCCCACCGTGTGCTCTGAAGTACATGCTGTGAGCAGCCTGGATCCACGGTGGCAACAGCTGCACAAGTGCCTTGAGGCAAATGGCAGGGAAGGGGCCAAGGTTGTGCTACTCCAGGCCCCTTCCCCACTGTGTGCCCTGAGGCACACGTGCAGCTGCTGGTGGCCACAGAGCCAAGCCAGGGCTCCAGATGCCAGTGCACCAATTGCAGCCTCCTGGCTGCCTGCCACAACCGGCCCAGGCAGTGGGCAGCTGCTGCCTGCCACAGAGGCTGGGCTGCTTGCAGAAGGGCTTGCAGTGAGGCTCGGTGGCTGGTGGCAGCTGCTCAGAGCCCAGGCCGACTGGCGTGCCAAGCAAAATGACCTTATGTGGCGTGCCTGCTGCGGGTTGCCGGCTCCTGAGTTAGAACCTTGGCTCTGCTTTAGCAGAGGCTGGAACTGCTCACTTTGCTGTGAGGACATGGCCAAGATATACCAAGTTCTGATAGTCCTCCAGTGCCATTTCTAGGTTTCCTCCTGTAGGACAGGAATTTTGTAGTTGACTAAGAAAGAGTCCTAAGCCTCCCAACACCAAGAGGCATGGCACCTGCCTCAGGTACACACACATTAAAGTGGGTAAGCCTTTCCTGTGAGGAAGCTTGCACCTGGGTTTTGGCTAACCAGGAACCAGTCACCATGGTTAACTGTGAAATAAAGACTTACCCTTAAAGGCTGCAGGGATTAAGTCTTACACCATTTTGGAGAAGCAAGTATTTAACAAATGGTAGTATATATTAGATCTGAATTTCAAACATTTTCTTTTAAATGCATTCTTGTCACAGTTTTTATATTTGTGTTATTAAAAATAGTTTTGTCATCTGTACTGTTGTTGTAATAGCCTGCTCTTCTCTTTTGCTCAAAGGTTCCTTGGAGTAAAATGGGGTTGAATCTATGAGATGCTTTAATGTTGTGACTCCAGTCGACTCCACTCCTTCAGTCTGGGACTGGAGGCCCCTCCAAGTGCTGTGGCAAGATTGGCACTAGTATCTGAATGAGTTAATTCAGTGCTAGTTCAGTTATCCCTGCACTAGGCTGCAGTCATTCCTGTTATTTGATCCATGCCCACAGAGGAAGAGGGTAAAATGGGACTGTTTCCAAATGTATATGTGCTTTAAAGTTGTGTTATGGATTAGACAGCTGTATGTAAGTGTGTTGCAGAACTCACGGTGGCAAGTGCCACTAGGTGAGCTTTCTATTCTAGCTACAGTTTTAATCTGATTACAATTTAGCCCCCAAATATTTTTAAAAATGGAAGTACATCGTGCTTGGTTTCCTATTTGGAGGTGAATTTGCTTACGCTCAATTGGAGCTGTGACATTTCAGAGTTTTGTGCAAGGAGTCATTCCCCTGTGTGTGCGGGGGCCTTTTCCAGCTACAATTAGTGTACAGCACCAACCTAACAACTTCCAGCATAGTACCACTTGCTGCTGAAAAAGTGCAATGTCTTGTGCCGTGCCATTCCCTAGTGCTAGGGACGTGATCTGAGTATGCAGTGCTCCAGCAATTTTTAGCTGCTGCAACAACTTGAATGAATTGAGGGGGGGTAACCTCAGGGCTGTTCAAAATTTATGCACAGTGCCAAGCTGGGTAGCACAAAGCTAGCTTTCCATTCATGCACTAAGCAAAGTTTGGCTGGTCTGGAGAACAGGACCCTCTGTCTATAGAATAAAAATACCCCCTAATGTTTGGAAGACCAAAATAACACTGCTTAAAGGTAGATTTTCCTTAGCTCAATAATGACCCTAACTGTTAAAGAACAAAAAGTTATCTTTCTTCCTGAAATGGACTTTTGCACCAAAAAATTAAAAAAGCCTTTATTAAATGCTTTTCTTTGTTGGTCCTTTTCAGATATTTAACAATTTTCACATCAGGCTTTGCAATTATGCATTTTCCTTAGTGCACTTATGCATTATGCATCTTTAATCTAGCTATTGTATTAGTAAAATTGTACTTTCATTCTAAGACTCTATTTAAGTGGCTTATTGTTTTATAAAGGTATGTTTGGCAGATGAAATTTCTCATGTTTTTAAGTTCAGAGGTAAAGTGTGTGTGTGTGAGGGTGAGAGAGAGAGCAAGCGCGTGCGAGCTTGAAGAAAACCTAAAAAATTATCTAGTGCTTTTGAGGACAGGATCGTCAAATAGATGCAAATATATTTAACATAATCATGAAGTCAAGATTTAACATGGCTTCCCTAAAACATTTCTAATTATGTCATGTAGTCTCGCCCCTTTTACTAGTGTCTCTCATTTAGAGCACTGCATAGGCTGTGGAGCTGTACTCTTAGACCATTAGATTCAAGTTCCATGTCTTCAAGGTTTTGCATAAGCTCACTCATTTGTTTCAGTGATCTGTTGTGCTTTTGGGCCCCTGACTTGCCATATTTGGCCCAGTCTTCCCTTCCAACTGTTCACATTTCAATTTATTTATATAGTCCTAGTGGAGGAGCCCTTTAGGAAAAATATACTGTTTTTATTCTATATTATTTACTGGGGGGAAAAAATCACATTTCCCATGCTACTATGTGATCAGGGAATCCATAGCATATGAATCAAGTGCTAGTATCAAGTGGAGTGCCCCCAGGGTCTGTCCTGGGACCAGTTTTGTTCAATATCTTCATTAACAATCTGGAAGATGGGATGGAGTGCATCCTCAGCAACCTTGTGGATGACACCAAGCTGGGGGGAGTAGTAGATATGCTGGAGGGCAGCCTAGGATTCAGAGTGACCTAGACAAATTGGAGGATTGGGCCAAAAGAAATCTCAGGAGGTTCAACAAGGACAAATGCAAACTCGTGCACTTAGGACGGAACAATCCCATGCACTGCTACGGGCTGAGGGCCGACTGGCTAAGCAGCAGCTCTGCAGAAAAGAACCTGGGGGTTACAATGGACAATAAGCTAGATATGAGTCAACAGCATGCCCTTTTTGCCAAGGTGGCTAACAGCTGCATTAGTAGGAGTGTTGCCAGCAGACGGAGGGAAGTAAAGATTTCGCTGTATTCTTCACTGGTGAGGCCACACATGGGCTAGGCACAGAAGTTACACATAAACTGATTTAAGTAACCAGGAACTAGTTTAAACCCATAACAGAACAGAAAAAAGGGGAAAAAACGGTGAGGGGGTTGTGCTCTATGTTAGAGAACAGTATACCAGTTCTACCTTCCAAATGGGACCAGAGGAAGGCTTAACTGAGACCCTGTGGGTCAAGCTCCAAGGAGGGCAAGGGGAGAGGGATCTGGTGGTAGGGGTTTACTACAGGCCACCACATCAGGAGGAAGAGCTGGATCTGGAATTCTCCAGACAGCTGGGGGAGGCCGCACATGCAAAGGATGTTGTGGTCATGGGGGATATGAATTACCCTGACATCAACTGGGAGGAGCAGTTGGCCAGGTCTAGCCACTCATGAAGGTTCCTGATGTGCGTACAGGACCTACACCTCGTGTAGGAGGTACTCGTCCCCACTAGGAGAAACGCCATACTGGATCTGGTGTTAGCCTCCGGGGACGACCTTGTTGGGGAGGTGCTAGTACAAGGGAGGCTAGGGGACAGTGATCACGAAATGATCCAGTTTGCTATTCAGAGAAAGGTGGGGAGGGTAACTAGCACAGCGCAAATGCTTGACTTTAGCAAAGCCAACTTCGATGTGCTCAGGGCAGTAGTCAGGGAGGCACTTGGAGCCCAGGG
>NW_017729034.1:33883562-33898834 GCF_001723915.1 Gavialis gangeticus
CCTATGAGGAGAGGCTGAGGGACCTGAATCTCTTTAGTCTCCGCAAGAGGAGACTGAGGGGGGATCTTGTGGCTGCCTACAACCTTATCAGGGGCCAGCAGGAGGGACTCGGGGCAAGTCTGTTCACCAGGGCCCCCCTTGGAGTCACCAGAAACAATGGCCACAAGCTGAGGGAGGATAGGTTTAGGTTAGATACTAGGAAGAACTACTTCACCGTAAGGGTGGCCAGAGCCTGGAACAGGCTGCCCAGAGAGGTGGTGCTCTCACCTTCCCTGGAGATCTTCAAGAGGAGACTGGATAGGCACCTGGCTGGGGTCTTATGACCCCTGCCACCCCCAGTGCGCCTTCCCGCCCATGGCAGGGGGTCGGACTAGATGATCTGTCCAGGTCCCTTCCCACTCAGTGATTCTATAATTCTAAGAAGTTCAGTGCACTTATACTGCTTTCAAAATGGCTGAAACTGGTTTAAAATAAACCTAGATGGATATAGTATCAGATTTAACTGATTGTGTCAAACCAGTTAATGGAACTTCTGTCCCAGATCCCCTCCCGATTCAAATTAACACACAGTCCTTCAGCATCCCAGAATGCTGTGCAGCCCTGGGCTGTGCTCTCTGCTCCAGCAGAGCGGGGCAGTCCCCACCCCAGCTGTAAGATGCCTGACAGCCCAGAGCTTGGTGGATTCCCCCCACCCTGTCACCTTCTTCACCAGGGGAATTGGCCCAGCTCCCAGCTGCGGCGGGGGAGTAAAACCCCCACTGCAGGCTTCCCTGCATGCTGGACACAGCCTGTCTGGGGGTCCAGAGCACGAGGGGCATTACCCTCCACTCCCACCCCAGCTGGCCCACTGGCTGAGGAAGGGGTGTAGCTGGGTGATTACTCCCCCTACCTGAGCTGGGAGCCAGGGCAAAGACCCCACTACGGGCTCCGTGTCTTCCCTGCTGCTGGCCAAAGCCTGGCTGGGGGTCTGGGGAGGGGGAAGGAGAGGGTGGCCATTCTCTCTACCCCACAACTCCCTCCTCACCCTGCCCACCAACCAGGGAGGGGTCATGGCCAGGTGATTGCACTGGCTCCCAGTTTCCAGCTCAGGTGGAGAGTAAAGCCCCTACTTCAGGCTCCCCACACCCTGTGCCAGGCACAGCCCAGCTGAGGTCCAGATCCTGGCGAACAGGGGGTGTTTCCCCCCCACCCCTCCTCAGATGGGCCCATCAGCAGGGGAGTGGGAGTGCCCAGGTGATCGCCTTGGCTCCCAGACCATGCCTTCTCCCAGGCTGGCAGGCCAGCTGAGGGGGAAGTCGGGGAGGGGAGGGGCGCACCTAGCTTTGGACCCCCTCAGCCAAGCTGTGCCCAGCAGACTCAGCCAGACTGCCAACCAAAGAGGGGCCATGGCTAGGTCATCGCCCCGGCTCCCAGCTCCAGGAAAGCTCCCAGTGATGGCTTTACTCCCCCCACCCAAGCTGGGAGCTTGGATGGTCACCCGACCATACCTTCTCCCTGGCCAGTAGGCCAGCTGAGGGGATAGTCGGGGTGGTGGGGAGGCCTCCACTGAAAGCTGCCTGCTGTGCTGGCCACAGCCTGGCTGGGAGTCCAGAGCTGGGTGGGGGCACCCTTTCCCCCCTCACTCCCTCCTCAGCTGGCCTGATGGCCAAGGAGGGGGCATGGCTTGGTGATTGCCCCAGCTACAGAGAAGCCGACAGTGGGGCTTTACTCCCCTGCTCAAGCTGGGCTGATCACCTGGCCACTGCCCCTCCTCAGTCAGCAGGCTGGCTGAGGAGGGAGAGGGGTGGGGAAATGGCCTCTACCGCAGGCTTCTCCCCCACTCTCCACCCAGCACAGCCCAGCTAAGGGTCCAGAGCCAGAAGAGGGGGGATCCCCCCCATTCCTTCCTTCCTTCCTTCTTCCACAGGGAAGAAAGGGAGAAATGCCTTGCTGGGGGCTCTCCCCTCCCTTTCCGGGTGCCAGGGAAACCCTCAGCTGGAGGTTTCCCCCCACTTCCCCTCTTCAGCAGGCTGGAGGTTGAAGAGAGAGCCTGGCTGGGGGAATTGCCTGTCTCCTGGCTCTGAGGTGGACAGCAGGCTGGGAGGCGTGCTCTAGAGCCCCCCACCTCCTGGTATGGGCCACTGCAGGGGTCTGGCTGCCTTTCAGGTTTGAAAAGTGAATGTCCATTCACTTTCTTATTGGTTCAATCTCGGCAGTTTACAGAAACCTGCAAAAATTTAATCGATTCAGCCTCGGGCTTTTTGACTGTCTATACTTAGCCCTGGAGTACTGTGTCCAGTTTTGGGCCCTGCACTACAGAAAGGATGTGGACAAGCTGAAGAGAGTCCAGTGAAGGGCAACAAAAATAATTAGGTGGCTGGGGCACATGACTTCTGAGGAAAGGCTGTGGGAACTGGGCTTTAGTCTGCAGAAGACTGAAGGGGATTTAATAGCAGCCTTTAACTACCTGAAGGGCGGTTCCAAAGAGGATGGAGCTGGACTCTTCTCAGTGGTGGCAGATGACAGACCAAGGAGTAATGGTCTCAAGTTGCAGCAAGGGAAGTTAGATATTAGAAAAAACTCTCACTAGGAGAGTGGTGAAGTACTGGAATGGGTTACTTAGATAGGTTGTGGAATTTCCATCCTTGGAGGTTTTTAAGTCCTGGCTTAACAAAGCCTTGGCTGGAATGATTTAGTTGGGGACGGTCCTGCTTTGAGCAGGGGGTTGGACTAGGTGACCTCCTGAGATCCCTTCCAACCCTAATTTTCTATGATTCTATATACATATCAAAAGCAGAATCCAGGTTGCTAGGGAAGCCTGGATTCTGGATTTTCTAGTCCTTGAGCAAATCAAATCTCAAAATGAATATTTTTTCAGAACACTGACTGCCAAGTGTCAGTGATAGAAATAACTGGATATGCTGATCCCTATCCCACAATCAGCATGTGACATCTCTTCTATAACCAAAAAACTTTAATATTTAGGAACTAATAACTAGAGTTTACAGGTTGCTCTTAAAGTTAATGAATGACAGCCCTGTAGGAGTTCTTAAATCTCAGGAATATCTGTGAGGTTTAAACACATGGTTAAATACATATTTAAGTGCTTTGCTGAATCAGAGCCATTTCTAGTATGTCACAATGTTGATTTTAATCTGTCTGTGTAATGGCCCTACTGAAATCAATGGATGCTTATTTATTTCAGCAGAACAGGGTCATGCACTTAATATACACAGTAATCTTAAAGTCATTTGCAGACTGACTCTCTGTTTTAAAATTGTCATTTTCAAAGTCATGCATTGACAAAGGTCTAGCAGTTAAAACAAACATTATTAGTAGACACTCAAGAATTTGAGAATTTAAACTAGCTGTGTAAGTGTTTTTAATTTTATACTGTGGTTATAAATGAGAGAATTTACTAAGCTCACAACATTTTTCAAAGCCATTTAATACTCTGTTTCCTGGTGCTCTTGAAGGGTTACATACTGAAACATTTCCTAGGTAATATATAAGAATAGTCTGAATATTTCTGTCTCCATTTTACAATCCACGTAGATTATGGAAGATGGAGATGTATGCATATATGTCCAATAGCTTGCATTATGGAATCATAAAAATGCCGACCTGGAAGGAACCTCACAAGACCATCTAGTCCAGTGGTGCTCAGCCTCTCGGCCCTGTGGGCCAGATTAATGTTGCAGGGCCAGTCTGTAGGCTAGATCTCACAGGCAGGGTCCAGTGTGGGGTCAGCGCGTGGGGCCAATCTGTAGGTGTGATCTGGTACACCAACCTGGCCCTGTGCTCCAATTCAACCACAAAGCAACTCCATGAACCAGTCTGGCTCCAGGTGCTGGATCTGACCCATGCGATTCTCCATGGGGCTGGAAATTTTGCAGCAGGGGAGCAGTGGCAACACTGAATGATGCAGCTTCCCTGGTCACCAAATTTTTGGACCTGTAGGGAGCCTGGCAGGCCAGATCTGGCCACAGGTCAGACATTGAGCACCAGTGATCTGATCCATCCTTTGCCTTGAGGCAGGATCATGTATACCTAAACTTGTGCAGACTTGTCCCTGGCAAATGTTTTTCTAACCCAGAAGCCTAAGTAAAAGAGTAGGGGGGGGAGAGGGGGGTTACTCAATTATCAGGAACTGATTTGGGGGGGCAAGCAGGGAGGCACACAAAAATAGCAGCCACTGCCACTGCTGCTCTCCTGGCCACAGCAGGCTGCCTAAGTGCTGCCACAGCCAAGGGCACAGAACTGTCCAGTTATGTTTCTGCTCATAGGCGACAAACATCTAGTTTGACAGTTTTTCTAGCATCTAATATGGGGGTAGGCAACCCCTGGCACAGGTGCCAGAGTGTGGCATACAAGGGCATTTTGCTTGGCACGTGTGCCTTGGGGCAAACGGCAGGGAAGGGGCTGGGCCTGCGCTGCCATAAGGATTGGGCCACTCATGGCTCCCCCACTGTCTGCCCCTGGCACACCAACATCTTACAAGCTGAAGTTGCGGGTGCTTTTGGCACTCTGCCTAAAAACGTTGCTGACCCCGATCTAATATAAATAATTTTTGCTGAAAAATTTAGCCGACGTATTCTTGTCTTGCTCCCATGTGGGACATGGAGTTCCATTTATTACTATCCTCTTTATAAACAGTCCACTGCATATTTGAAGACTTATGTACTACCCCTTAGTCTTCTCTTACTGTTTGATCAAATCATAGTGATAGAATATTCAGAGCTGCATAAATCCACCTTTTTCATAGAAGGTTTTTTGCAGTTGCTGGAAGGAGATGACATGATTTTATTGGGGAAAAATCTACTTTGGCCTTTGTGCCACAGACTATTAATACAACTGCCACTTCGGGAGTTTCTATAAATAAAATCCCTATTGCTCTTTGAGCAGTGGATGTTTTCTAATAATTTTTTTCTGTTACAGAATGAGAAAATACAGATCTGTTTTTTATTTAAATTCTTTTTATATTGGAAATCCTTTACAGAAGCTTTGACAAAAAGAAGTTTCCCAATAGCATATTTAAGAGAATTCCTAGCAAAAAGTGTTGAAATACTGATATTTGGAACCCATTTTTTTAGGCTCTCAGATTCCATTACCTCTGATCTCCAGAGGATCTTGTTTAGCTTTAACATATTTAGTCTCCTTGATGATAGCACTATGGATATGGGAGTAAGACGTTTGCCCATTGTTCGAGAAATACATTTTTTGCTTAGCCATTTTCATCTCAGTTATGATGTTTGAATCACAACATCCTTTCAACATTCAAATGCTGCATAAAATTTAGTATGGTTTTGTTAATCTTAAATGACAGCACACACACTGTATGGGGACTAGCCTTGCTCCAATGAGAGTTATTTTTATTGGCTCACACTTCCCCAAGGGTGGATGGTGTTAACCAGGAATATGACCTGGTTAAGCTGGCAGTGCTAGTTCACACATAGGTCCAGGCAATTGTGCCTCCTTCAGCCTTCCCAGCTTCCCAGGGCATGCTGAAAATGTTTCCCTCTGCGACACTCTTGGTGGAGAAGTAGGGGAGGGATAGGACTCCCTATGTTGGTGGAGAAGGGGTGCAAACTGAACCCCATTAGGCCAGCAGGGGGGTGAATCAAGCCCACTGTAGATTTCATAGACATTAGGGCTGGAAGGGACTTCGGAAGATCATCAAGTCCAGCCCCCTGCCCAAGGGGCAGGAAGTCAGCTAGGGTCAAAGGATTCCAGCAAAATAAGTATCCAAATGTTTCTTAAAAGTGTCCAGAATAGGTGCTTACATCACCTCTGGAGGGGAGTCTGTTCCAGGATTTGGGGGCTCAGACAGTAAATAAGTTTTTCCTTATGTCCGTCCTAAAATGATCTTGCAGGAGTTTGTGACCACTGGACCTGGTCATCCCTTGGGGTGATATTGAACCAATAGAGGCAAAAAAAGCAAGGTTTTATTTTTAATTAAGTTAATTGTCTGTGAAGCTTTCCAGGGTGAACAAAAAGATGCCAATTAATGTGTAAACAATATCCCAGTGAAGTATAAACATAGTGAATGGCTAAGACAGAAAGCAAATATTGCCTTTTTATTTTATTTTTTTAATGAAAATTGCTAACTTTACAAAACAGACAATTAAAGTGTCATGGGAACTTTCCAATATGTTGTCTAGCTCAATACAAAAGCCACATTCAGCTTTAAGTGTTCAGGGGCTAATCCTGCAAGTTGCTGAGTACCCTTGACTCCAATTAACTGCAGCGGGAATTGAGAGCACTCAACATCTTGAGGGATCAGGCTTTTTGCCATCTCTCATTTGGAGTCTGATGATAATGCTGGATAAAAATATTCTTGGGGGTAGTCTGCAATTATGTAGCATGAGCTCATTGTTTCATTAAAATGAGAGGCAAAGCCATTCATAACTGCCAGCCAATATTACAACAAGCAATTCCAGTTTTTCATTGCACGTGAAAAGCACTAGCAAGCTTTAATGGGTTTCGAAAATAGCTGCCACATAACAAAATTGTAATTGTGCTTGTTTTCCCCATGTGAGTACCTGTTTAACAGACATCACTTAAACAATGGTATCCAAATAGACTAGGGCATGTAAAATAGCTACTCTGTCAGCTGCACACCCATTGTTTCTAGGCAGAGCCTGCAGAGCAGTTTCAGCTGTACATTCCTGGGAAGTGAATAATATCAGTGGAGATTACACTACAGAACCACATCTATTCCTAGCACGTTATAGAGAATGAATATAACCTAATTAGGAAATGCTGCACTCTGCTGGGTGTGGATGTGGGCTGGTAAGAGTCATTTTACATGACCTTCATTTAATGGAAATGGGAGATCAGGGAAGATAAAGCAAATAATGCATATCACAGGCCTGACTCTAGATATCACAAATTCATCTCACATTCCTCATACAATTGCCACTGAACTGAGTGCTGTTCCCCAAACACTACTGATATAAAACCTCATTGTAAGCACTCTGCAAATGCAATGGTATGAACCAAATTTCAATTTTTTTTTTTTAAATTCAATGCAGGTTAGTGATAAATTCTGGTTTTGAGAGGAGGTGGAAAGGGAACATTGCTATGGGGCTCTGCCAGAATTAATTCTGGGAAGCTCAGGTGGCTGCTGTACTTATGCCACTGTTTCAGTTCGTTATATTCCTCCAGCATTGCCCACCTCTCCCTCTCATGCTAATTCTTAATAGCTAGAATCAAGGCTCTGGTCCTTCCATGAATCATGTCTGAAGTGTTGTGAAGCTAATTCTGCTCTCACACTGGTGCAATCATACATTTCTATTAAGATCAACGTGTTGAGCTGGTGTAGAATGAGAGGGTATGGCTGCGAAGCAGGTTAACTACTCCAAAATATAAGGAATGGAACTGCCTTTTTTTTACTGGGTCAGGTTGTAAATCCATCTTGCTCAGCATTCTGTGCCACACAGTGGCAGAAGGTGGACACAGAAAGGTAGAGTGAACTGGGTATGAGCAGGGTTTTTCCCTGTTGTCCTCTCCCACTTGCAACCTCCAACATTTAAGGCCTAGGAAGTTCTGATTCAGAGGCTATACCCCTAACTCCCATGCTCAATAGCCACTGATGCCCCTTTCCTCCAAAAATTTGTCTAGTCCCTTTCTGAATCTGGCTAAATTGTCAGCTTCCGCAACATCTGGTGGCAATGAGTTCCATGCTTTAATTACAAAAGGAAGTTCTCTCTCACATAGTGTTAAACTTACTACTTATTGGTTTCACTTTGTGAACCCCTCGTTGTTGAATTGTGTGAGAGAACAAATAACAAATCCCTACTTATGTTCTCTTTACCATTTAGTATTTTGTAAACCCTTATCATGTCCCCCCTAAAGCATCTCTTTTTCTAAACTGAATAGGCCTACCTTCTTGCATCTGTCCTCATATGAAAGCCCTTCCATACCACTAATCATCCTTGTTGGCCTTCTCTGTTCCTTCTCTAGTTCTTCTATATCCCTTTTTTAGGCACACAGACCAAACTGGGTGTAGTGTTCAAATGTGGATGCACCATGGATTTATAAAGCGGCATAATGATACTTTCACAATAATTCACATGCATGCTCTCAAGGCAAGGCAGCTTACTCTTCAGTGAAAGTGGGGTAAGTTACCTCACTTTTACCATGAGTAAGAGCATGCATGCTGGCATTTGCCATGGAGTAGCTAACATGCTGTAAATTAAACACCCTTTATTACCTTGTGGTGACCTGTTCACGTAGCCATACCCACAGTCAGGATCTAGTGTCCTTTGCTGTAGTATTCATTTATTTTTCAAGTTATACTGTTCAGTGTATTCCTCCAAAATCTGCACACTGGAAAACTGTTTCCCCTGTCAGTGTTTCACTGTTGTTATGTAGGTATGGGAAGCCAGGGTTCTGTGTGTCTTCTACTTTGCTACTAAAAAAAAATCCCATATTTGAAATACAGAAATAAAGATTATCTTTCTGTACTACAGTCCTATTAATATTATAAGGAGATTTGCAAGCAGGAGCATGCTCTGGAGTGAAAATGATCACTAGGAACATTTTGGGGAAAATGTTTTGGAAATTATTTTAATTTTGTTTAACTGATGAAATCTGAAATACCTGGTATTGTTTGAGTGTGCGCCCATTTGGTAAAATACCAGTGAATTTTGAGAAAAAGTAAATAACCAGAGTCAGAAATCCTATTATTAGTTGTCCATATGTTATTGCTTTTGGCATGCACACACACACTCTAGCAGTGCTTTTAGCAGTATTCCTGTTACTGAATTAGATGTCCTTAAATCAGTTTGCATAGATGATAGTAGGATAGTGCTGGAAAAAATCCATTCACCTAGAATGAATAGGAGGTTTTCCCAGACAAGACCATCTCCATCTGCAGAACTGAAAGTTTCATTAAGGAACAAAATACAAATAAATATTCCCATCCTGGAACAATATTTGGGAAGCATCCAGCTAGTCATTACAACTGTGTTAGCTGCCTATTTTTGCTGGGCAAGTAACTTGAGGAAAGAAGCTCTGGAGCAGTAAAACCCTAGAATGGGGAAAGTCTCATTGAAGTCAATGGGAGCTTTGCCTATGTTAGAATTACAGATCAGGATCAGGCCCTCATACTATGTGTAATTTTGACAGTCACCTTGAATTTCTAACCCACATATCTTCAGAGCAGTCATTCTTTATATATGATCTTTCTAATAAATTAATGCGACAAGCATGTATACTTTGGTGAAGAAAGATGTCTATTCACTGTTCTGCATCACTCATCCTACTGAATTATTATGTGCATTAATTGCATTATTTGATTGCATCAATCAATGCATTAATTTGCATTCACTGATCACAACATTTATGGTCTTATGTTTGAGGCCTGACACGTTCAAGATACCCACTGTAATATCGTTCCCCCTCCTACTGATGCAGTAGGAGAGTTACAGGAGAAGAAAAGGAAAAGCAGTTACTAATATTTTCCAATGAAACAAGCATGCAAAGAAGTCTTCATGTTATGAACTTTCATTGTCTTAAGCAGTAAGTTTTTATGAAATCGTGGCAACAAGTCTTTTCTATTTGGTTTTGCTTCTCAGAGTATGACCTGAGTTAATCCAAGACAGATAGTACATTTTAGATATGGTATATTCAAGTATGGGACATTCAGAAGTATCATTTAACTGATCTAGAAGCACAAATCCCATTGGAATCCAGAGGCACTAAGGTGCTTGTGGAAATCCCACTCAAGACATCCTTCTGATTAGACAACCAACCAGTGTGAAACAGCTGAATCAAGAAAAGATAAATACATTTTATAAGAAATCATTTGTGCCTCCCTCTTCTCAGACTGGAGATTACCTTTGGACTGACTATCCTTCCCACATGTAAATACAGCAGTCATGTGGTCAGCTGGGGTTTAATCCTGCACCTGAAAAGGCAAAGGAAGTGTTGCTAGTTACCTAAAGGGTAGCCTCATTTTATACACCTTTTATCACCAGGAATTTTCATGCACTTGGAAACTCAGTTAATGTATCATGTCACATGGAGTTTCAGTCAAGTTTATGAAAAGTGTAATACAAAGAAAATAAAAAAGGGTTTCAAATATTTCCCTGGAAAGATAGGAAGTGGGAGAGAAAGCATTAGAGAGTAAATTTGCAGCAACTCATTTAAACATACAATGATTTCAAGAGGAATTCACTACCGTATTGTTCCAGTTTTACTGCTTTAAGAGTGTTGAAGTTTTTGGAGTTAGAACAGCATGGAGCTGGAGGTAGAGCAGGGGTGAGCAATTATTTCAGCTGGGGTGGCCACTTAATGAGTTTTGGTGAGCTGCCAAGGGTTGCAATGGTAGCCCTGCCCCTTCACAGGTGCCTCCCCTTGGTTGACATCTTGGGGCCAGAATTCCTGCCCCTAACCTCTGACCTTTGCCACTGGAAATCCCTCCCCTTGCCCCAAGAAATTCTCCTTGTGGGGGTTCCCATCTTGGAACTAGGGCCCTCCTGTGGACAAGGGTGGGAGTGAAGCACATAGGCTGGTCAGGGTAGAATTAATTAGGGGGTGCCTGCAGGTTAGATTATATTGCCTGGCAGGCTGGATACAGCCCTTGAGCTATATTTTGCATGCTGCTGAGCTAGAGCTACACAATGAAGTATCAATTAGGCCCTTCACTGGCTCAGTTAGTGCCTGGCTATAGCACATTTACATGCTTAAAGATTTATATATTCTAACTGGACCACCCTGTTGTTTTTGTGTGGTCACTTCATTTGCAAGTGGACTTGTATTCCTAATTAGTATGCCACTGCCAGATTTGCTTAGCTACTACAGAGATACCTCTTGATGTGTTAACCAACACCAAAAAAATCTAACAGGGGATGCAAAAGTACAAATGTTGATGCACTCCTGCTTTGTCCTTCTGCATAAAATGTAATTCAAAGATGCATCACTAAAAAAGAATCCCAGAGATTTCCTTACATTCCCTGGAAGTTTCTTTCAAAAGAGGTAACTTTTTTATTCAGAGGTGTGAGGGGAAAAGAGGAAAGCCCTGAGGAACGTGAATGAAAAGTAAGTGATTCAGGTGCTGAGAGAAGCTGACTTGGAGTGGAGAGCATGCAGCCATGTTTTTGGAGCATATGCTGCCTGTGGATTGGTGGAGGGAGCATGACAGCAGATATTTCTGGCCCCAGAGAGGGGTAGCTGGGAGGAGACTGCAGCCGGCAGAAGTGTGAGATGCCAGAGATCTTCCCTGCCAACAGTGCCCCGCAGACCACTGTAGAGGAAGCAAGTGGGCCCATAGGGCAAGTTGGTCAGAGTGCCACTGACAGAGCCAGGAACATGCTGCACCAGAGAATTACTCCAGGACATCTTGAAGGAGACAGAAGTGGTGAAGGCAGAAGCTGGTACTGTAAATCTTAAAGGGGAACAGCCCCTTTTGAGTTCACCTTTTTTTTTGTTTGTTTTTTGGGGGATTGGAACTCCTTACTCAAGGCACTGGGAAGATAGCAAGAGGTAAATCTTCTCTCCCTATGAAAACAATTTTGATCCTTACCCTGAGAAGCCAGGACAGGGTAAAAACCCCTGGTAAAATTGATTTTGGAGTTGACTGACCCTGAACAGGGGATAAATTAAGTTGATCATTCTCTGGATGTTAAGTGAACTGGTATAAATTGATTGCCCCAAGCACTGTGGAGAAATTCATTTGAGTCATTTATTCTGTAGATCTTGAATGGACTGATATAAAACAGATCGCCCCATGTATCAGGGGGAGAAATTGATTTAAGTTCATTATTCTCTGGATTTTAAATGGACTGATATAAATTGATTGACCCATTCACTGGAGAGAAGTTGACTTAAGCTGATTGTTGTACGGGCTGTTACATGAACTGATCTAAGAGTATTGATCCATAAATCTGTAAGGAGCTGATTTATGCCTTGGCCCTAAGGAACCTGGAGGAATTAATTCAAACTAAGGCACTCCTCCATTTAATAGGCCAGTAATGTACAACTAGCAGCCCAGCCAGTCTGTGAAAGATCAAAATGTGGGCATGTATCATCTGATTTGATGTGGTAAGGGTGGAGTGTAAGGGGAGGAGGAGCCCCACACAGAAAGCCCATCCAGTTGAGCGGGTAAGATAGTCACTCAGCCTATATCCAACTCTCAGTAATTAAAAATAGACATCAAGACATGGTAGACAAGAGAAAGATAATGGCAAGAGCATCCAAGTCTCCCTATGGCTCACCCTAGTAAAGTGCTGGGCCAGGTAGAGGCCACAGCCTAACTGCACCCACACCTGACACAATGGGACAATTTATGAAGTCCTTGCTCAGGACAAGATCATCTGCCCCAAGAGATTTGTATGCATAAATAACTGTTTATATGAATTCCCCAATTATGAAAGCTTCCTGTGGACCTGGTTAAGGGAAGAACATAGGGAACCTACTTCTTCTATGCCTGTGCTTTCAGATTCACTTTAGGTTGGCTCTCTCCCCCATCAGATAGCCCTTGCTTTCCAATTAGTCAGAATTGAAAGAGTCTTTCATAAAAATGTCTGGAAACTTGTGATTCATGACATCCTGCAGGAGTTTCATGTTGGTTAATAATACCTTCTCTGTGCAGGGCTATGTTCCTAAGTTCTGCAATACCACAGGCACTAATGAATCCTTCTAGCTTTATGTTGTTGATATTCTGTTCTATAAAGTACATTCTATGTACTGAAATACTTTCTGGAAATATTGCTTCTAGAGAACTTGGTGGCAGATTCACAGCTTTCATTCTTCTTCTTACCCCATCTAGGTAGGGTGCCCATGGTAAAGGGACTTCCTGTCTCCAAAAGTACAATATTTAGTAGTGTCTTTAAGTTTGGAGCCTTAAACTGGCATATTATTTATCACCTATTTTAAGTTATACTACTACCATGTGTTGTACTATACGCAAATAGGGAAGTTCATTTCTAAAAGCAGATTCTTAAAGTTAACTGGAAATGAAAACATGAATTCTATTTATTATAGCAAAATATGCTGAGTGCCTCCACAAAACCAGATTACAGTAATAATTTAGCTTATAAACAACTAGACTTTGCAAATACTTTTAGACCCTGTGAAGCTGTGCCAGCCCTGTTCTGAGATGCCCTCAAATGCACAGTTGACAGAAAACTCTGCAGGGCACCAAATTGACTTTTAAGAACCCAGCTACAGCAACAGTGTGTGTGTGCATGTTCAATTTTCACAATTCCTATTCTTTAAATGTAAGATGATACTGGTTTCCCTCCCCCCCTTTCTCTGTGAGAATTAGCTGAGGGTAAATATTGACTTAGATAACATTACTGTAAAGCTAAATAATCACTTCCATGGGGAAAACTCAGAGCAAAGTCAGGGAACATTGAGCAAGTTCTTGTGGAATTTTCAGTACATGGCCATATTAGGACCTTGTTACTTGGTAATTATGGGCAGCTCCTGGAGTTCTTAACACCTGAACTGTCAATACATTAATACCTGAAACTAGTTTTAAGCACTTGTTAGGCAGGTCAAATTTACGCCACTCCAGAGCAGGATTATCTCTGATCTGTGTTACCTAGCTCATGTTACACTAAGGTGTACCCACTTTCACCTACACCTTAGTGTAAATACCCCACCTGTCCCCGCTGCTCCACTGGCCTGGATCAGGCCCACTACTCCCCTCCCCTCACCAGAACCCTAGGTCCCCATTCACCACCCCTGCTGCTTACTTGTGGTAGCCCACACTGTCTGTCTTGGGGGAGCAGGCAGGGAAGGATTAGCCTGCCTGCCTGTCTGCTGCTGTTGTTGCTCTTTGGGCTCAGCTGGGAGAAAAGTAGCAATCTAGTAGTGTCACTGGGCAGGCAGGTTAACTCTTCTCTGCTTGCTCCTCCAGGACAGACAGCACAGGCAGCCACTAGCAAGCACAGAGGGGAGGCAAAGGGGGACCATGGGAGCCCCAGGGGGCAGGGGTATAGCCCAGAATGGGTGGTAGGGGGAACACTTTCCTTTCAGTCCTTCAGGACCCTGCTGGCCCAAACATGTAATTGCTCCAAACTTGAGCTAGCACTAATACCGATCAATATTTGTAAGGTATAACAAGGCCTTTAGAGTAGTATTCTAACCCCACCGTAAAATCAACAACAGCCAGGGCTTCAGATGGTCAGTGCAGGTGTCGTGGGATGGGGCCTCCAAGGATGGCTGTGATCTAAGGCCCCTCAACCATGCCAATTCAGCCCGATGGGCACCATCTTTTCCTCGACCGCTACATCTTGATGTAAAATGTAATATAGGGAGGCTGCCTTCATGTCTGGTTGGACATGGTCCCCATGGGTCCCCAGACCCCTTGTGGATCTAGTTTCAAAACAGATGTTTCAGGACATCTTAGCCTTATGGGCTATATGCGTGGCTCCAAACCATCCCTTTACCACGCCCCAAGCCTTGCAGATGGTATTGCCGTTGCCTCTCCCAGGCCTTGTTACAACTCGGCCCCTTGTCCTCACTGGGCTCTCAATGACCCAGTCTCTGCACCTCTCAGCACTGGGCTCCCTACAGCCCTGCCTCTGTCTCTGCACCCCAGATACTACGTCTTCTCTGGCTCCGGGGTCTGTGTGCCCCAAATGCTGCGCCCTCTCTGTCACCCAGTAAGGCCTCCTCCTTCCCCAAATAGCCTCACCCAAACCACCAGTGTTATAAACAGCAAACAAACATAAGCCCCTGGGCTATAACATAATACAAAAGACCAGGGTGTGCTCTGCCCCTTTAAAAGCATCAAACATCATCCTCAACACAAAGTGTCAAGTAGGCAAGGGTACCTGCGGAGCTCATGGAGCCCTGTTAGCCCTAGGTGCAGCATATCAGACAGTTGCTGTATCACTGGGCACTTTCTCCCTCGAGGTTCCTTCCCCTCTGGCTGCTAGCAGAGTACTGCCTTCCTGTCCTCAGCCCTGGGGGTTTATATATGAGCAAGGCTCTGCCCCTTCTGATCAGCTGACCGCTGGCAGGTGTGGGCCAACTAACTAGTTCTGGCTGCCCTGGAAACCAGCAGCTGGGGCTCCCAGCTGACTTCTAGGGCTCTCTCCCTAGCAGTTTCAGCACTTAAAGGAGCAGGGCACCGGAGCTTGAAAAATGCTTTCAGTCACCGGTACCCACACAGCTGCTGATGGTTGGAAGGATGAGGTAAAGAGCCACCCCTCACCCCCAATTTCCCACAAATGCTAGCTCCAGCATGTCTCTGTAGATTGGTGCTACTGTGAGAACCAGTCTTTTGCTTATCTACCAAATTTCCTTTTAGCATTGAAACTCCCCCTTTATGAAGA
>NW_017729034.1:33903834-33908313 GCF_001723915.1 Gavialis gangeticus
CCAGGCTCTGCCCCTTCTGATCAGCTGACCGCTGGCAGGTGTGGGCCAACTAACTAGTTCTGGCTGCCCTGGAAACCAGCAGCTGGGGCTCCCAGCTGACTTCTAGGGCTCTCTCCCTAGCAGTTTCAGCACTTAAAGGAGCAGGGCACCGGAGCTTGAAAAATGCTTTCAGTCACCGGTACCCACACAGCTGCTGATGGTTGGAAGGATGAGGTAAAGAGCCACCCCTCACCCCCAATTTCCCACAAATGCTAGCTCCAGCATGTCTCTGTAGATTGGTGCTACTGTGAGAACCAGTCTTTTGCTTATCTACCAAATTTCCTTTTAGCATTGAAACTCCCCCTTTATGAAGAATGTCATTACCATGTATGAAAACAAACATACAGCTTGAATGGATTTAGAAGAGGCTGATTTGCAGCAAACAGGCAACTTCCCTCCACATCTTTTTGACTACCAGCTTCTACCATCACTGTCATGAAAGTCAATTACACACCAACCAAAATCCCTAAGTATACCAAATCAATGGGGTGTTTAATACTCCCCACCTGTACCACCTCATATGGCAACTGATGTTTCATTACTTGGTGTCCAACAAGGAAGTAACATGAATCATTTGATTAGATCACAGGTTCATTGCAGAAAAATAATCAGAGGATTATATTCTAGGATTTAAGTAGGTCTTTTTTTACACCATGACTGGATTACTATAGCCTGCAGTCCCTTAAAAATAGGTTTGGAAAAATATAGGATGGTTTGCCTTTTTTCTGTAGAATACAGGTGGACACCTTAATGACAACAATCTTGTTATTGCAGGCATCTCATCTGTTGTTCTAGACTATGCTGTGTACTTCTGAAGGGAAGCATATTTGCCAGCTGATGTTACAGTTAAGTATAACAAGCATTTGCAAAAAAAAATAATACATCAACAACAGTTGCCTTTAAAAATTCCCCACAACAGGGAGATTGTTATAGAGTGGTGTGGGGATGCAGGGATGCAGTGTTTGGGCCACTGGTACAATACAGATACCATAGGGGCCTAAGAATTGGTCCTATAAAGTTTGAATCCAGGTCCAAAGAACACATCTGTCTTTGGTTTGTGCCTTGGGCTGACTGCATGCACTGTGTTTGTACTGTCAGCTAAAGAGAAAACTTCATGAGTGCTTTCCAGTTTTTAAAAATAAAACTGGAACTTGCTCAGGTTATTTGTTCCTGCTTACAGTTCTTCTGTAGGGTGTATTTTCATGCAGTTTGCTTTTTCCAATAAAGTGCAATTAAGAGTTAAAATAATTTTACAAGACAGAATAGACTACAATTTCAGTTATCATTTGCTAATTACCTTTTTTAGCAGCAACCAAACAGTAAGTATTAGTCCTAATTTCCATAATGTAGGACAATAGGCTTTCATAGCGTCAAATCCTTAGGGTGAGACAAACATTACTGCATTTGTATTGCTTTATTAGTGGAGAGTAAGATAATTTACTACAGGATTCCTGAAATGGGAGGCTGGGGCTTCAGGCCTGCACGCAGAACTTTTATTAAGCTCAGGAGTGTGTGTGGGAGGTAAACTTGTATAAGAACAGCTTAGAGACTGATAAAATGAATGAATGTCAGCAGCTGATTCTGATCTTCTCATTGACAATGCGTAAGTGTTGACAGTGGAGGGGCACAACTCTGTGCCACTGCTGCTGCATGCTAGCTCTGACCAGGCTGCAGCCCCAAACCTTGTGGTCAGTGCAGAAATCGCATCACTGCCACCACCTCTGCTGCTCCTGGGCTCCAGTTGGGCTGCAGCCCCATGCCCTGTACCTAGGGTGGCCTTGTGTCCTGGTTTGGCCGGGATACTCCAGGATTCTGTAACCTGGTCCCAGCTGGTTGGTCAAAAGTCCTGAGACAGAGTCTGGTAAGAAGGCAGAGCGGCATGCTGCACCAGGCAGGAGGCTGAGCAGGCACAGCTGCTTCTAAGTGGGAGCAGGGTGGATGGCCTGGAGCAGGTGCAACCCCACCCACATGTGGCATGTCCTTGCTCCTGCACAGGAGCAGTGGTGCCTACCCAGCTGCCTGCCTGGCACACTGTGCTGCTCTGCCTCCCAGCCAGACTCCAGCCTGGGACTTTTGACCAACTGGCTGGGACCAGGCTATGGAATTCTGGAGTGTCCCTGCCAAACCAGGACATGTGGCCACCCTACCCATTCCCCACTGTTGGCACAGAAATCGGGGGGGGGCATGTAACCCCCCATGCCTCCACAACATGTTGCCAGTGGATCTGCTGCTCTATCTCCATATTGCTGTAAATGCATGAAGTTAGCTGAGGTTTAGAGAGAAATGTACCCCCCAAAAAACCAACCCCCTCCCAGAAAGACCATAATATGGCCATTTTTGTTCAAAATAGTTCCCTGATATGACAAAAATAAGTTTAAGCTCTTAATGGACAACCACAAAAGTCAGCTTTAGATGAACATAACTACGGCATAACACGATTTTAAGGAGAACTGCCACCAGAGAAAGTGCTCTATTGTTGTTCCAGCAACAGCTGTATGGCCCTAGATACAAGGCGCAAACTGGATTTAAAAGCTAGTGATGTTTTTATTAATAGGACAGATGATCTGGAGCAGACTTGATGATTCACACTGCATGAGTGCTAATGTGTTGATCCAGCTGCTTTGAGAAACTAGAAGTGCTTACTGGGATTTCACATCTGAGATGTTCATTTCTCAGCCCAGATTAACAGGGCATTCAGAGAATTCTTATTAAGTTGAGAATGGTTTCTCTAAAATACCCTTCAAGCTGAGTTCAGAATTATAGCAGGTATTATGTACTGTAGAAGGAAACACAGTGATTGGTGGCTTTTTTGTGGCCTACTCGTTTTTTCCTTTTGTTTTTCTTGGTTTTCCCTTTTTCAGTCCCCAACCTGATAGTGAATAAGACAGGGTAGTGAGAGCTGCTTTTAAATGTTTTCCTATCCCTTTTTACCAACCTACACTGAGGAAGAAAGACAGCTTGCTGATGTTGATAAGCAAAAATTGAATGGCTTCCTCCTGACTTCAAGTTTCTTGGGAAACAGTTGAGAGCAGACACACGAAAAGTATGAGCTGCCATTCTAATGTGGGTAAGTTCAAAGCCAGATATGGCTTGCTATTCCAAGAACTACTTGGAAGTTTGGACTCTACCATGTGTCACTTTTTTGTGCTCTCAACAATTTTTAACTTCATTTGGTTGTGCTAATATAAAAATAGCCATACCAAATATATAAATCAATATAACAATACATTTGGGGTGCTTCTGTATGAGATAGTGACTACACAGTAGCTGGATAACACTGCACGGTAGCACGTCACAGCACGGGCAGTGCTAACACACTGCTGTGCAGTATTATTAGGCTACTGCACAGCAGTGTCACTTAAAAGAGGTTCTCTAGCACTACTGTGCAGTAACTCCATTTACTGCACATTTATTTAGTACTTGCTTATACTAGTAAATAAATGTCCAGTAACCACTACACAGTAGTGTCTCATGTAGATGTACCCAGTGGGTACAGAATGTGATCTTATATGGAAATGTTTCAGTGACTTTCCTCAAAGGCACCATTCATTAGATTTTGCTCAGGAGGAAGACAGGACTGTCTCATGCTGTCTTTTCATTTTTGGATAGATTTATGGGTGTATACAGAAGTGCTCCATGTATGTTTTACAGTGCTGTAATTTTGAGTACTTTTTATAGTATTATAAAGTTACAGTGCCCTTAAACATGACAGAAATGAGGTATTTGTGGGGGTGGGGATCATGCCTCAGCATTCCTGCACTTTCCAGGCTAGGAGGAAGGGGGTACTTCGCAACCTCCTGGGGCTTTTCCACTGGTCAGAAATTTGACCAGTGTACAGAATTTATTTAAACCACTATAGGTTGCTAAAGTGATGTAAAATACAGCACTTTAAATTTAATACCTCATTTAATGAGGCTTAATTTAAAGTGCTGTACCCATTCTGCCTTGGGCTTTTTGAATGTTTGTACCTAGGTGAGGTATCCTTTCAGTAACAGGTATAGAAAGAAAAAACTATTTTACTTGGTTTGGTTGTGTTGAAAAACTTCTTAGCACATACTGAAATTTGTTGCACATTATCCAATATTACATTCATTGAGTTATAATAAATAATTTTTATTGCAAAATAATTGTGCCATATACTTTATTTTCCCTTGCCCTGATTCTCTTATTAGGTCAGAATAGTAGCTTTATTGCTGTGACTTAGAAGAAGTATGTGTACTTCTTTACAGCACTTTAAAAATGGGTACAGCACTTTAAATAATCTGGTGGCTTTTTATGATCAGATCACCAGATCATTAGATGCAGGGGTAGCAGCGGACATTGTCTTCCTGGACTTCCGGAAGGCTTTTGACACTCTCTCTCACCCCGTTCTCATTAAGAAACTGGGGGGCTGTGGTGTAGACACCCACACAGTCAAATGGGTCGCCAACTGGCTGGAGG
>NW_017729034.1:33908413-33914772 GCF_001723915.1 Gavialis gangeticus
GGGACCTGAACCTGTTCAGCCTCCACAAGAGAAGGCTGAGGGGGGATCTTGTGGCCTGTTACAAACTGGTCAGGGGGGATCAGAAGGCATTGGGGGAGTCACTGTTCCCCCGAGCACAGCCAGGAGTGACCAGGAACAATGGTCACAAGCTAGCAGAGGGTAGATTTAGGTTAGACATCAGAAGGCGCTATTTCACTGTCAGGGCGGCTAGGGTCTGGAACCAACTTCCAAGGGAGGTGGTGCAGGCTCCTACCCTGGGGGTTTTTAAGAGGAGGTTAGATGAACACCTTGCTGGGGTCGTTTGAGCCCAGTACTCTTTCCTGCCATGGCAGGGGGTTGGACTAGATGATCTTCTCAGGTCCCTTCCGACCCTAGAAACTATGAAACTATGAAACTATGAAATAGTAGTCTGTCACTCTTTTCGATGGGAGAAGTTTTCTAATTAAAAGTATTTAAAATGATCTCATTTTCCACCATGAAAATGTCTCATCCCAATGCTTACAAGACTTTTCTTTAATAGTAAAATAATGCTGAAAAGAAATTTGTGTAGATATTCTTAATAACACTTCTCTTACCTGACCTAAAGTGAGTTATGCTTATAAGACATTTTACAATGAATGTGAAATATGTTTGGTCCACTTCCTATGATGCAAATAGCATAATCAAAACTGATTAGTGAGTAAAAAAGATATCATTAAAGATATTATTTTTATTTACCTGGAGCTTTCCAGAAGCTGGATCATGTATTAGTAGATGAGTAGATGTGAACGGAACAGCACAATTGTCATTCACATGCAGAATCTGTGCCTGTTGGTAGGGGGCAACTTCTCCTATGACCATTGCATACGAACAGGGATTTAATATACTTTCACTTCAGACCCTTAGTTAATTAGGTTTAACTTACTTTTTCCTGTCTTCTACTTACCCACAGCTGTGCAATTTGGTCTTCTCTAGGATTGCTACCACTGTCCATTGTGGTTTAAAATAAGTGAGCACGGCCAGCCCTCAATCAGACATTATAATTGCACTCCAAGATTTCAGTGTACTTTAGGTAGTCGTTTGTGACAAGATCTTTCATCTTGCATCTAACCACAGGAGAGCATGGCCCTTTGAAATGAAGTTCAAGTCTTAGAGTAAGTTTCAGTTTTTAATCTGTTCATCTCAGATGGAATTTAGTCAGAATGGTCAGACAACTGGGGGGGTTTTTTGTTTGGTTTTTTAAAATTATTATTAAGGTTAATGTAATCATATAAACATAGCGAAAGCTACAAATAAAACCTTAGATTATTGTGAAATGGCCAGTATCAATCCAAGAAAAACTACAGATTATTAGAAGAGTATTCAATTATGAAAAGTAGAATAAATATTTCTAGGACTTTCATCATAATTTTAGCCATATCTGAATGAGTACTTTTTTCCAGTTTATCTTTTACTTCCAGTGATTAGAAGTTATGGTTCTTGCCCTGAGGAAGTCTAATTTTCATTTAACTCAGTTTTAATGCATGAGTGGAATGCAGATCTCTGTGAAAAAATTATATTCAGCCATGTGGATATTTCATAGCTGCAGATATGTTTGTCTGGCACTCAGTGGGCCCACAGATTTTTTAAAAAATTACCCATAGTTGTATATCGACTCGCAATGTTCTTCTAGTTTTCTGGTACCATATGTGGATTTGTGCTTTCCAAAAACATTTTTACCTGATGCTTGACACTATGGAAGCATTATTACATGTGTATTTTTAGTTTACCATCTGCTTCATTTTAAGTTTACAGTGTAGGAAGGATTTATCTGTTCCTTAACAAAAAACAACATTGTATGGGAGCAGATGCTAGCAGGGAAAAGGAAAAATCATCTTATGCTGAGACTGTAGGTTCCAAAAAAGTTAGCTCACTTATTTGACCAAGAAATACTTGTAGCTAAAAGAATAGCTATGCCTATAAACCACCATGTTCATTCATCCCTAAAGACCTGGGGGATTGTGTAAGGAGCTCAGAACTAGTTAGAATAGTAGATGGAGGACAGTAAAGTAAAACATATTAAATACTTACTTTACCATATAATGTAGTAATTTGTATCCTTTGCCCAGCCTTGCCAGGCCCAACCACCCAAAAATCATGAATTAGGTGCCCCCCAAAAGTTATGAAATTTTAAAGAATAAAAATACTGTTGACATTTTTATTTCCCTCCTACTCATTGAGCCATTGGAGTTCCTGTCTCCCAACTTTCTCAGCAAGGGTTAAAAACTTACTTTCTGTTAAAAGTGAAAGCTGAGATTCTCCTGTTCACAGGACTCCAGAAGACTCAAAATAAAACTCAAGCACCAAGTACAGACAGTCAAAAAGCCCGAGGCTAAATCAGTTTTTGAGCCCAGTTTTTCTCCTGCCCAGGCAGGGGGTCAGACTTGAAGATCTACAAGGTCCCTTCCGACCCTACTTCTATGGTTCTATGAATTCAATTTTTTCAGGTTAGTCTAAACTGCATAGATTGAACTGAGAAGCAAATGAATAGACATTCACTTTTGATTCCAGAAATGCCTGCAGTGGTTCAGGCTAGAAGCTGAGGGGCACTAGAGCCAGAAGGCTAGAAGGAAGCTGGGAGAGAAACCCTCCAGGCTCTCCCTTCTCCCTGCTTGAGCTGGGGCGGGGCATAGCCAGACACCAGCAGACCCACTGAGTATGGCTGGGGGGCAGGGTTTAAACTTGCAAGAAGTGAGTGGGAAAAATCCAGACAGACTGCTGTACCCCCATCAGGCAGAACTTGGCTGGGGTCCAGAGCTGGGTTTCCTACCCCCACCCCCTTCTCAGCCAGCCAGAGCAGTGATAGTGCTCTGGCTAGGGAGAAGAGGGGTGGGGCCAACCCATCTCCACTGGAGCAGATAGCACAGCCCAGCCTAAGGCTGAAAAGCATCCTGGTATGCTGAAGGACTGAGAGTTAATTTGAACCAGGAAGGGGCCTGGGACAGAAGTTCCATAAACTGGTTTGACCTAAATCAGTTAAGTCTGATACTACATTCAACCAGGTTTATCTTGAACCAGTTTCAGCCATTTTGAAACTGGTTTATGTTTCAAACATCTGTTCTGTTAGAGGTTTAAAGTGGTTTCTGATCTTTTAAGCCAATTTATGTCTAACTTCTGTCCCTGGCCATGAACTGGCAGCTCTGTGTCCATTTGTACCAGTTGCAAGCACCAGCATAAGCAGTGGAAAGGGGGGCTAGCAGGGCTCAGCACCCCAAAATGCAGGGCAGCAGGTATAGCCATGGAGCAGCCCAGCCGCAGACTGCTGCAGCAGGGGGAAAGGGGCATGCACACCCAAATACCCTACATAGCCAAGATCACAGCCCTGATGTGTGGCCACCCAGCATGGCAGGTAAGTTTCAATCTATTTTCTTTGTGACTGGGTTTGGGGGAGGAGGGGGGCAGATAAAGACCCCCACAGTGCAGGAGGGAGCGGGGCAGAGGCAGGGGCAAATCATTTGCTCCTGCTGCACTCCCTCCTGTACTGTGGGGACTGTCCCACAACCCAGCCCAGCCCGGGCCCCATTCACCCTGAACAGGGCCCCACACAGGTTGGGTCGTAAGACAATTGGAGGCCGATGGCTTGTCCGGGTTGCGGTGGGGGCTCCTGCCACTGTGCATGCTGCAAGTAAGCCAAGGGGGGCACCTGTCCCTGCTATCTGTGCATGGGGCGGAGGCAGATACCACTGCATTTTGCTCCCTGCTGCAGCTGTCCTGGCAGCAGCCAACATCATGTGCGTTCTGCTGCCCGGCTGCGCCATGCTCCCTGCCCGCCTGACCACAGGATACACATGGCATCGTGTGGTTCTTGGGGAAGCAGGCCTCAAAGCCCAGCACACAGCTGCAGCCACCTCTGCCCCATGCACAGATCAGGAGGGCCACATGCCTCCCAGGCCCCCGCTTGTCCCACCACCTGACTCGGATAGGGCCCCACTCATCCCAGCCCCTGATCATGCCTGTGCCCCACTCCCTCCCTCACTGCTGGGGCCTTGAGCTGCCCCCCCAGCCCTTTCCCCTCTCCCTGCCCCTTCCCCTACAGATTTACCTGCCGGGGGGGGGGGCAGTGAGCATGCGCGCTCAGCCCCCACAAATCATTTTTTCTCCCTCTGGCTATGACCAGTAATGCCAACAAACACCATTTAATTTTACAATCAAAGTTTGTGGCTTAGCCCTGTGTCATTCAAGATAAGAAAGTATTTCTGGGTTTGGCTACCTAAATTGCTAATGTAATTAATTACAGGTTCAATAGTTCTACTTTGCATTAAAATTCTTAATTGAAACTGAATGTAGGCCCAAGGCAAAGTTAGAAGAAAGAAGCTATCATCTGATTTCTTCCTCACATTTGTCCTTCTGGTCTTAGGGGAAAACCAGTTTTCTTTGGAGGAATTTGTGACACTGGTTTTTATGTGGATTGAAGAGTAGCTAAGACTACTGAATAGTAGATCTATCTTGGCTCAGGTTAAAGGGTTGCTAAAAGCTTTGTATATAGTCTCTTCCAGCCTCCCCTGGTGCAGGGAATTCAGCAGTATAGCACACATGGTTGGTTCAGGATTGCTGCTTTCATTTGACTTGATTGTTCCACCTCTGCACTTGTCCACATTGCAGCTTATCTGATTTATTTCAAACCATTTTTCAATTTATCAAGGACATTCTGAATTCTAATCCTATCTGAAACATCCTCTACCTGCCCAACATGCAGTCATCTGCAAATGGATTAAGTGTGCAAGTAGAAAGGTGAAAGGGGCTGGTGGACAGAAACCATAGGGAGAGACTTGGGAATGAGACATGGGACTATAAAGCTGAATTTTAATGCCTAGGCAAGGCAGTCTAGGTTAGGTCTGGTTGCTGGGTTCAATCTTGGAAACCTTGTCTAAAAAAGGAACTTTATAAAGAATGACAACTGATATAGATGTTTCTTGAACTCTTTGTGACCTACCACCTCAGCTGTGGCATGTCTTGCTCTAAAGCCAGCATACCACACGCCTTTCATTCTTCTTAGAGACCTGATACAGGCTATGAAATTTAGCAGCTCTCTTGCATATAATCTATCTTCATTCAGTTGTGTTCTTTTCAAAAGACATTGCCACATAATACAATCAATCATGTTTAGTACTAAAATGTTATCAATTGGTGCATATTTGCCTAACTATGTCAGTGAGTAATTATATGTCAGCATATTAATAATTAAAACCACAACCAAAGAAAGACTTTGGAACTTTAATGTTATATAAAAATCAACTCTTGCCATCGATAAGTTCTTGCCATCAAGGTGGCTAGAAACTTACTGAGTTAAAATGAAAGCTGAGCCCTTTAGGCAATCAAGGATTACAGGAAGTGGTTTTTTAAGAGCACCAACTATCACAACACCTGCAACAAAAGAGCAAGAGTTGAAAACACTAGTATAATAAAAACATATTTTTAAATTTTCCTGTTTTCGTACACTTCTGTCTCCACCTATACATGAGCAAATTTAAGATGTTATGGGGTAAGGATAAATAATTGCCCATTGAAACAATTATGGGCAGTTGAAAAAGAATTCCTTAGGCCAATGTCTAGCCTGTTATTTTAAGTTTGAATTTTGGATTCATATGGGAACCCCAAAACAGAGAAAGTTTGAGTGACAAAGGGGTAACAGAGTAGGGAATGATTTTAAAAAAATCCTTTTATATTTCATTTCCATCTCATTTTTCTTTGCAATAATCTATATCATTGTTTGGTAGTAAAACAGGCAAAGTAGATGAGTTAGGATTATTAATATTATAAAAAATACTTCTACTACTTCCCTGGTATGTGCAAATATTGACATATTACTTAATTTTGAGAAAGATAATTTGGGAACTGTAAGCACTGTGCTACTACTGCTGGTGTTGCAGTCACCACTGGGTGGTTAGTCTTGGTGTTCCTCTTTACTCTCCTGCCATGTCTTAATGGAAAAATGGATATATTGAGAAAAAACACAGAGCTTGGGAGGTGATTTCCCTAATATGCCTTGGGGTTTCTTCACAGGGCTCTTACCTCCCCTTCACCCTGTCCTGACCACATGTGAGACATCCCAGACTTTGGTGCTGCTCCGGGCACTCCTAACTCTCTCTTCTTCTGATTGGTCTCCTTGTTACAAGTGTCCCTCTGGTACCCAGCTCTCTAGCTCTCTCACTCTCTGGTGCCTGGCTCTGAGCCTCTCTCTCTCTGGTGCCTGGCTCTGTGTGCCTTTTTCTGGGCTCTTCCCAGAACCTGTGCCCTTTTCCCTGAGCACTAGTGAGGCCTCCAAACCTCCCCTTATAGCCTCATCCCAGTCCTCCAGTTTAAACCATAACACAATACAAGCCCCTGGACCACACCATAAC
>NW_017729034.1:33919772-33921539 GCF_001723915.1 Gavialis gangeticus
TCCTGTCTTAACTATCCCTAGTGGGTTGGCATTCGTTTGCTCTCCTTTGGGCTTGAGCTGTTCTCTTCACAGCCTTCTGTCCAAGTTAAGCAAGAGTCAGCTGGCAGCAGCCCCTTACTAGCTCCTTAGGGTCCCAGCCTCTGTAACTTTCTTATAGCTTAGGCAGTGGCCTGCTGCCTTGCAGTCTATTGCAGTCTCCCTCCAAGTTCACTTCGGATGGAGGGGGAGAGATTTTACCTTCTTCCCCACCGTTTTTCACTATGGCTTCTCCTGCCCTCTTTTGTATAAAGTAAAGCACTCCCCCAAACTGCTGCTTGCCTGTTACTCCCAGACATTTCCACCTCTCCTTGATCCCTGGTAAGTACCTGCTTCTCGGAGTTGCTCTGCTCACCGATTTGGTCTTGCCTTTCAATACAGCTCCATTCTCTCCGATTTGCCTCTGCCCTGGGAGCAATCTGTCTCCTATCCTTGCATCCCTTTTCCCTTCCAATTCCTCCCTCAGGAGCCAATCCACCCTGGCCTTGCTCCAACGTGTGACCCTGCTGGAGTGTGGGCAAAGCTTCATTGGGAACACCTGGGTTCCCGGTACTCTGTGTTGTCCTGCTTTTCTCACCATGGTCCAGCCACAGGTAAGTTTGCTTTTTTTTTCTCCAGGTGGTATGTTCCCTTTTCCCCCATAACAGGCACCATATCAGGTGCCCTGTTACAGTAACACAAAAACAGATATGAAAACTGCTGTGTACTGCTCTCCCATGATGACTATATCTGAAACCCATTCAATAAGGCATGAGATGGCTATCAAAGTCCCTACACTTCAGATATATTTGGGGGTGCTGATTGGTGAATTGTAAATGAATTTGTGGGGAAAACAAATGGCTGTAGTGTCTATTCTTGCAGTAGATAAAAGCCAGATGGAGTTTCAGCATTTGCAGAGATTTTAACCATATTTTTTCTAATCATTTATAGTCTGATTCACATTCAGTTTAAGTCACCAGAAAGTTTACTATTGGCTTTATTAGATTTTGGATCAGCCTCTCACTGTCTAAATTCCTCATTCAAAGCTTTTCACAATGTTCTCACCTGCTTTAATATGTGTTTGCATTACAACCTCTATTTCAAGCTGAAAAGAATATTTCCTGGGGCTTCAAATCAGATATAACGCACAGATAGTTTTGTTCCCACCTGATCCAGATTGAATCAATCATTTAAACATCCCCTGGATTTTACAGAAGTCTGCCTCCAGATCCAAAGTTTGCCTTGAAGGGCTTGTCTACACTACATGCTGTGGTGCAGAGGAAGGACATCCAAGCTACTACTAAATAATTTAGCTCTGCTACCAAAAGCGTTCTAGCCACAGTAACAGAGTACAGAAGCCCACATATGTCTCTGTACTACTATAGCCCAATTGCTTTCAGTGCCTGAATTAGTTTGTTCAGAGTTAACTTGCATATTGTGCAGTGGGAATATGCCCTAACTGAAACAAACCATTAGAGCCAAGTGATTCACTATTTGAGTTTACTCCTAAATACCAGTTTGAGCCAATTATCTTAAAATTTAGTTACAGTGCTGGCCACCAGCTAGTACCTGAAAAATGTTCTCTCCTTTTCAGTGCTGGGCCAGTGCTTTATTGTTGCACAAAATAAGTCGAATAGGTTATAACAGGATAGTTTCCACTCTACAGTCAGACCTTTCATCTCTTCTGATATAGCCTTCAGTCTCGCTAGGATCTACAGGGCCTGGAGTTGTAATTTTTATCTTTAATGACTG
>NW_017729034.1:33926539-33927337 GCF_001723915.1 Gavialis gangeticus
GAATTTAGTTACAGTGCTGGCCACCAGCTAGTACCTGAAAAATGTTCTCTCCTTTTCAGTGCTGGGCCAGTGCTTTATTGTTGCACAAAATAAGTCGAATAGGTTATAACAGGATAGTTTCCACTCTACAGTCAGACCTTTCATCTCTTCTGATATAGCCTTCAGTCTCGCTAGGATCTACAGGGCCTGGAGTTGTAATTTTTATCTTTAATGACTGTTTTAATATTGCTTCCCTAGAGGAGCACCGGGTACCAGACTTTAGCTGTGTAAAATGCAGTGTGAACCAGATCAAACTGGGGAGAATCAGAGCCATAATTTGAGGCCCAGATATGTAGAATAAAAGGGAAAGAGAGAATAAAAACAACATGTGATTGGAAACTGCCAGCTTTTATCCTCCTGCTCAAAGTGACTGCATATTTGGGGCAATTAGTCTAACCAGCTTGTCTGTGAGAAAAACCAAACTTCAAGGTAGTCCAAGTCCATGTCTTAGACTAGAGCACTTAGAATAGTTTACCTTTAAGCAGAAAGTAACTCTCAATCTAAACTTGGGGGAAAGGAGTGCAGTCATGCAGCTGCACCCCCTTTTGGACCATGCTATAGGAGCAGCAGCTGCGGTCTTCTTTTACATCCCTGAAGTGGGTAAGAATTCCATGCCCCCTACCCACCTTTCCCTTCTCCGCATGTCCCTTCCACTCTCATTTGCCTCCTGCCCTGCCCAGTGCTGCCACTGTCTCGATTTCAACTGGGCTGTGCAGGGAGTAGCAGCAGCAATAGCAGATTCCTCCTCCCTGCCCAATC
>NW_017729034.1:33927890-33948431 GCF_001723915.1 Gavialis gangeticus
ACCCCGGTGTTCCCCACCAGCCCATGAGCACATTTAGCCCAACAACACACTCACCCCTGTCATTGCTGTTGGCTCCCCTCATAGTCCAGCTGAAGCAGGGCAGGGGTGGCTTTGGAGTTCCCCCTGCCCTTGGAGCAGCTGAAGACAGTGGGTCCAGCAGTAGCAGTGGGCAGCAGAAGGGAAGGGAGGGGGTACTAGGGGTAGGGGTGGAAGACGAGAAGATTCTTGGCTGTTTCAGGAACTTAACAAATGTCCCTGAGTTGGGGTGCAGCAGGATGATGCAAACACCATAATACAAATCCCCTGCAGGGGATTCCCAGTTAAATCCTATCTATGGCACCACAGCAAAAAAATTGCTCCAGGCGTATGCTTCTTGTTGCCACATCCCCAGATGGGGCATGGTCTGCAAACACAGAACAGAACACCCTTATGGGAGTTCCCACCTCCTCTCTTGCAGATGTGCACCCTGGGAATCCCCTGCAGAGGGATTCCCTCACGCATTGACACCTGGGGCATGTTTGCATTGTGGGGAAGGGGGGTCCTCCAATTGCAGTTGTGCACCCAAGTCAGGGTATGGCACCCAGGCTGTTTTCCTGCAGAACTGGGATCCTGAAGTCCCCAGAACAGCAGGGGCCCAACCCTGTGGGAGAACAGCCCCTGCAACCTCTGTAAATATCAGTGAAGTGGATCAGCTGTCCTGTGACACATCATGGCACAGCTGATCATGCTCCGAAGATGATGTCTGTTTCCAGCCTTACAGTGCCTGGGCTCAATGTATCACTATTAGTTCTCTCAAAGATTAGAACAGTGATTTTCAACCTTTTTAAACTCAAGGCACCCTGCATTAGACTCAAATGCCACCCTCTGGAAAATGCCAGGTCTTAGTTTTCACTTATTCAAACATGTTAGGTACTACTTAGAAAAGCTGGATGTGTACAAGTCCATGGGGCCGATGCACCTGAGGGTGCTGAGGGAGTTGGCTGATGTAATTGCAGAACCATTGGCCATCATCTTTGAAAATTCATGGTGATCAGGAGAGATCCTGGATGATTGGAAAAGGGCAAACATAGTGCCCATGTTTAAGAAAGGGAAAAAGGAGTATCCAGGGAACTACAGACCAGTCAACCTCACCTCAGTCCCTGGTAAAATCATGGAGCAGATCCTCAAGGAATCAATTTCTAAGCACTTGGAGGAGAAAAAGGTGATTAGGAAGAGTCAGCATCAATTCACCAGGGGCAAGTCGTGCCCGACCAACCTGATTTCCTTTTATGAGGAGATGACTGGCTCTGTGGATGCAGGATGTGGTGTCCTTGATTTTAGCAAGGATTTTGATACAGTCTCCCACAATATACTCCCAGGCAAGCTAAGGAAGTATGGGCTGGATGAATGGACTGTAAGGTGGATAGAAAATTGGCTGGAGCATGGGGCCCAGGGAGTAATCAATGGCTCAATGTCTAGTTGGCAGCCAGTATCAAGTGGAGTGCCCCAGGGGTCAGTCCTGGGGCTGGTTTTGTTCAATGTCTTCATCAATGACCTGGAAGGTGGCATAGAGTGCACCCTCAGAAAGTTTGCAGATGACACAAAGCTGGGTGGAGTATTAGATATACTGGAGGGTAGGACTGGATTCAGAGTGACATAGACAAATTGGAGGATTAGGCCAAAAGGAATCTCATGAGGTTCAGCAAGAACAAGTGGAAAGTCCTGCACTTAGGACAGAACAATCCCATGCACCAGTGCAGGCTGGTTGGGCAGCAGCTCTGCAGAAAAGGGCCTGGGGGTTATAGCAGACAATAAGCTGAATATGAGCCAGCAGTGTGCTGTTGTTGCCAAGAAGGCTAACAGCATGCTGGGATGCACTGGTAGGCGTGTTGCCAATAGGTCAAGGGAAGTGATTATTCTCCTCTATTCAGCACTGATGAAGCCACATCTGGAGTAGTATGTCCAGTTTTGGGGGCCCCATTACAGAAAGGATGTGGACAAATGGGAGAGTCCAGCAGAGGGTGATAAAAATGGTGAGGGGCTAGGGAACATGACTTATGAGGGACTTATGAGGGAAGACTGAGGGAACTGGGCTTATTTAGTCTAGAGAAGAGTAAACTGAGAAGGGGCTTAATAGCAGCCTTCAACTACCTGAAAGTGGGGTCAAAAGATGATGGAGCAAGACTGTTTTCAGTCATGGCAAATGACAAAACAAGGAGCAATGGTCTCAAGTTGCTGTAAGGGAAGTTTAGGTTAGATATTAGAAGAATTTTCTCACTAGGAGGGTAGTAAAACACTGGAACAGGTTACCCAGAGAGGTGATAGAAGCTCTGTCCTTGGAGGTTTTCAAAATCCAGCTACACAAAGCTTTGGCTGAGATGATCTAGTTGGGGATGGTCTGTCTTTGAGTCCTGGGGGTTGGACTAGATGACCTCCTGAGGTCCCTTCCAACCCTAATTTTCTATGATTCTATGTTTGTAGTTCTTGACTATGGAAAAAATAACAGAGCAATTCTTTCATTTCAAAGATCTCAAAAAGACCACAACAGGTCAGAATATTTTTGACACTGTGGGTTCCTATTTGAAATCTGTGAGATTATGTTCTTAATTATCTGTTGGTGGCCCACAGTACATCTTCCTTGCAAAATCTCTTGCACAGATTTTGTGAATCATCCAAGAGCTTCAGGATGGCAATTAGTCTCAAGAAAACTGTGATCATGTACCAAGGGATGAGAGAACCAATATCTGTTTTTGCTACTTGGGTTCTATGATCAGCAGGAATCTTAACCTTCAGACAACTGAGTAACAGAATAGGAAAAGCAGCTAAGAATTTTGGGCTATTACAGGAACATGCATGGAATAACAGCAAACTAGCAGCTAAGGTGAAGATGTAAATCTATGAGACTTGTGTACTGTCATCCCTGCTTTATGGTTCAGAAATGTGGACTACATATGCTAGAGGTATCAAGAGACTGAACAGCTTCCACATGAGATGCCTGTGTAAGATCCTGAAAATAAAGTGTGAAGACAGAATACCAAACATAGAGGCACCAGAGTGCACAGGATTGACACACTTAGAAACCATTATCAAGAAGAAAAGATTGTGATGATTGGCCATGTCAGGAGAATGAGAGAAGACCATATTCCCAAGGATATTTTGTATAGTGAGATTTGAGATAGCTCTAGAAAGCAGGGTCACCCTCTATGGCAAAAATGATATGAAGTCATTCAACATCAATGTAGAAAGCTGGGAGGAGTGCATAGAACCCCATCTGATCTGGAGGAAACATCTGGCACTGGGTGCAGCTCACCATGAAGTGGCTTTGATCCATAGAATGGAGGTAAAGTGAGAAGAAAGAAAGCAGTCTGTAAATTTAGGCCCTAATTTAGGCAACAACAGGATCTGTGAAACTTGAATTGGGCTTGTCAGCCACAAATGGATTCATCAGGAATCTGACTAGACCTCTTGATGAATCTACTTGTGCAGAGTCCTGTGACCATCACACCAAGACCTTCAGTGTGTACATAGGCAAGAGTATGGAGGAATGGAGGTTGCCCAAGATCTACCATCTTCCCATTAGGCCATTAAGATGGAATCCAAAGGGCAGACTGAGTCCAGATGTTCAGTGCCTTGATGGTTATAGCTTCTGTCAAAGAGCAACAGATAAGAACGGCTGCTGACTGCCTAATGCCTCAGCAGGGGCATGTTTCTTTCAGGGTGATGTCCCTTAGCCTTTCTCCTACCAAGGAGTACCCACAAGTCAGTGGAGGCTGGGGTTTTGAGGTGCCCTATACTTGTCTTACTCTGGAAGTTGCAACATTGTGGTATTTTATAGGAGCTACCCTGCTATGAGTAGCCCCACCATGTTGCCATCAGGCCCTCCAGTCGGATGCAGTTTATGGTCAAACCTAGGGCCAAAATAAATTAATACTTCTCCTATTAATATACTGGCCAAACTTCCCAGTGTTTGGCCTGAATTTTGACTTAACCTGACCGTTAGAAATGAAAACATGATCAGATTTACATTTTTTAAAAAAAGCCTGTAATTTGAGAGAATTGATACATTGAGCCTCCTCTAGAGACAATTTGTTTCTTTGCCAACATAAATTATAATCTGTTCATTTTCTTAATAATGTCTTTGCTCCAGTGACCTCTGAGACCCAAATCACATTTGTTTTCATTGTAAATTATGACATGCACTTTTTACAAAACATACATTATTCTGTTTAAAGTCTCCCCCCCATCTAATGAAATACAGTAGCTGGCACTTCTACTGAAAAATCCATTAAATGTTTCCAGATTGGATTCCAGCCTGTCTGGTGTATTTGCCTGGCAGAGTACAGTATATCTTTGTACTGTGTTAATGAGCTAAGCTTCTGGGCAAGACTGCTTTCTGCCAATGTAGAATTTTCATGTGAACTATGAAATGGACAGAAACTAAACTCTGATAAAAGGAGAAGAATATTTTGACTGACTTGCCCAAGTCATTGAGATTAAGGGGCCCTCTTCTTAATAAAACTCCCAAAACTTAGTAACATTCATTGTAGCTTTATTTGTAAAGGATTCTTAGAGTACAGACAATGATGGCTTCTATACCTAGGACCTAAAATTGTACTTTGCTTGTATCTTCCTTCTTTATTGTTTGTTAAGTACTAAGAATATACACAGTGCTTTGAAATAAGGTGTCTTGGCCCACTGGAAATGCTTTGGGAACAGAACACTTGCTTTTCTACCTCAGAGACATGCTCCCAATGGGTGGAGGAAGACAAAATCCTTGGCAGATTAATGAGAAAACACAGTTTTACTTCCTTGCTTCAATTATATGAAAGATAAAGTAACTGTGTTTAGTTCAAGACCCTGCAGTAGGAGCAGGTGTACACTAAGAAATAGGGTTTAGTTGAGAAATTAGAAAGAGAGACTCAAGGGGAATATTTACCTGGCTATTTGTCTATGCCTCTACCCTCTTCCTCTCATGCAAAGAATAAGGGCAAAAACAGTGAAAGGCTCAGTTATATGAGACTTTTTATGTTTCATTTATAAAGATCCAAGTCTGTTGTTAATTATTTAAACTGGAAGTTTCCTCCACCCATTCTTGAAATATCACCCTATGATAGTGTGACCCTATGAACTTTTTCTAGTACAAAACTAGTGGTTCCTATAGCTCTGTGCAGGGAACTCAGGACAGAGCCCTGCCCTTGAAGAATTCACAATCAAAGGCTATGTTTAGATAACACAGTGTAGTACCATATAGAGACACATGAGGTGGCTCTGAAAGAAGCTGGTTCCAGAAGCAGTTTAGCTATATTATCCTGCCCAGGCAAAACAATCCTGATTTAGGCACGATTTAGCCATACAGAGATAAGAAAATTTTTCCTGGGAGACTGAGTGTTAATTTAGGGTGGAGCGGTACTTTTGGGTTTTTTTCCCCTCCACTTTTAATGTTGGGAGAGCTGGGCTTTGTCTGTTATGGTTTAGTATTTGTAGACCTCCAAGCAGAAGTGGGCCTCTTGAAAGGATCTAAATGAAGAGGTGGGTGAGTTTGATGCACTGTGACAGCCAGTTTGTTCTACAAATGGAAGACAGAATGAAAGTAAGCTCAAAAAAGATAGAAAGAAAGGAGGAATGGCAGAGTGAGGGAAACAAGAAGGGGCTCAGAGGAAGTTCCAGTTATAAATTCTCATGCAACAGAAAAAAGCTCCACTCGAGTTCCTTGTACAATGCTAGAAGACAATTCTAATTCCTTAGTATTTTAATAAGACATAGAGCTAGAAGCTGACTTAGGATGTTAAAAAGTGATTGCCAAGAGATGTATACAAGGAACTATATATAGCATATAATCAATTTCATAAGCTGGGCAATACCAGGGTAGCCAACCCAAGACACTTTTTTGGCTGGCAATTTGGAATTTTTTTTACTGACATATGCTTTTCATAATGTAAATGTAACCCTTCTGTCATGCTCTGCCCTGCTGGGTTCAAATTTAGGGTTTCACACTAACCATAGTAGAAAAGTTTGATTGTCAGTAAAAAGTTTTCAAATTATCAGTAAAAAAAAAATATTGGGTTGGCAACTGAGCTGGACTGCAGCAACCATTTTACAACATTCTGTCCCTACTCCAGACATCCCCTACTCACCCTTACAGCCTCATGGCCCCTGATCACATCCTGTACCATGCTGCCTCCACTTAGCTCATCCCCCCAGCCCTATACCTGCTATCTCTATCCCCTACCACATCATGGATCCCCAAAGAAGAATTGCTGTCTTCCTACCTGTGACCCATCAGTGTTACAGGCAGGTGATGAGATGTGGCAGCAGTACATGGCTGCGGCTATAGCTATAGGCTAGAAAGCTGAAGGTGCTGCAATCCCTGCAGGGTGCTGTACTCTAATCCCATGCAGACATGAGGTGGTGCTGCTCTGCTCCGTTCCTCAGTAGTAATCTTCAGTCAAGCTCCTGGTTGCTTAGTTTTTTCAGTGACTGATCAATTTCCTTATGGACTTTATGGACAGGCATTTTTACCTTTCTTTTTTTTACAGAGTTAGCAACCCTGTGCAACACTGAGGAACAATGGTGTATGTGCTTTAGTGACACCTGGTACATTCTTTTTTAGCTATCTACATATATAAGTGGATATCTTGTTTTTATAGAGCACTTCTGTAAAAGTAAGGAAAAGAAAATGCTGAAGTGCAGTGTTCCATGGAACTCATATCACTCTATACCCACAGATTGGCCTGAGTCAATTTAGCAACTTACATAGTTGTGAATCACAGTGGAGCTCTGCACAACAAATGGCAAAGTACAGATCAGTCAGCTGGCATGGTGTGCTGTCCTCAGTAAGGAAGTAATGGAAGCATAGGACTAAAAGGAACAAAGAGATATTTGTAGCAGAGAAGGCTCTACAAGAACCACATCACCTAAAGGTTTGTTCGGGCACTGGAGACATATCATAAAATATTACTCTGGAAGAGTGCCTACTGGAAGCAAAGGAGGGTGTGTGTGAGGGGAGGGAAGGGAGTGATGTCTGTTTCCTGGGCTCTGTGTCTAAGGACAACATTCCTGAACAGGCTTGGACTGTTAATCTCAAGTGTTGCAATACTGCTGTTTAAATCTAAAACTGCTTAAGGGGCAGAGATGGTTATGCTTCTAAGGAAACTGACTCTGACTCTGACCCTGACCCTGACCTGGAACAGCTCTGCTTAGGGTTCAGTAGCACAGAAGGGACAGATAAGTTGCTTGGGTCTGTCCACAGTCTGTACTCGCTGAAAATAAATCATTACAAGCTGAGTCTGGCTCATATCTGGTGTAAATCAGCATTGCTTCACTGACTTAAGAGAAACTTTGCTGAGTTGTACCAGCTGAGGATCTGTAACCACATGCTTGACCTCTCTGTAACTGATAGACTAACCATAAGTGACCATATTTGGGGTTCAAGAAGGAATTTTTACCCCATGGTCAGATCACTATGAACTTTAGGGGGTTTGCCTTTCTCTGTAGCGGGGGGGAAGGGAGGAGGACAGAGCAGAGGGTGGAGGCATGGCTTTCTACCTGGGATCTCTTCAGCATATATTGACAGCCTTTTATAGAAGTAGGACATTGGCTCACCATGGCTCCCCTGCTTTACCTGTGGAAGGTTAGGGTGTTATTTCTGTGTTGTATCAAGATTGATGGTAGTCTTGCGTAGAGGTTAGATTATGGATTGTGTAGCATGATTAGGATAGAGATGATCCTGCCTCAGCCAGGGGACTGGACTAGATGTCCTCTTGATGTTCCTTCTAGCCCTACTTCTCTATGATTCTATGATCTATACTGAAAGTTCACTATTGACATGGGTCTCACCAAACACCCAGAAGCTGGTTGTTTCTTGGGTCTGTCCACAGTTTGGTGCGACCCACTATAGAGCGGAACTTATCAGAATCCCCTAGCAGTGCTGATTTTTTTATGATATGGTTTGTAACCATATTAATTATTTTGTGAGTTCAGACATATAATAATTTTAGTGAGTGATGCAGATGCTGCTAGGGCATACTGGCAAACTTTAATCCTCCATGAACTGCTATGCTGGCAATCTTTGATAGTGCTTTTTGGAAGACATTGCTTTCTTCACTGAACAGGAGAATGTTCAATGAAAATAACCAGCTTTGTGGAGAACCAGTTTTTATTTTTTTGTCAGAGGAGGCTGTTGGGATGATCGAATCAGATATTAGATAAAAGTGCCAACAAGCCCCGCTGGAGTGCCCAGTCTATACAGATACTGAGGACTCAAGTTGAAGTAATGTGCTGCTTCTTCCAGTAAAGTGTGTTTTGTTTCGTTTTGTTTTGTTTTTACATCTGCAAGTAGCCAATAAGGTCTTGTCTACCTCATAATCTAATCCTTTTATATAAACATGTCAGTTAATAAACAGTAAATTATAATCTAGAAAAGAAACAAACTTTTGTTGCTAGCTGTATTTAACTCAGTGGCCCAGACAAGGATTAAAGGTTTCTGGTATGCTTGTGAGGTTGAATACAGTGCCTCCTTAAAGGATGTTATACAGATGTTCGGCCTGGCCTTATCACTGTAGAGCAGAACTTATCAGAATCCCCTGGTAGTGCTGATTTTTTTTATATGATATGGTTTGTAACCATGTTAATTCTTTTGTGAGTTAAGACATGTAATCATTCAATTATAGACAGTGATGCAGATGCTGCTAAGGGATGCTGGCAAACTTTAATCCTCCATGACACTGCTATGCTGGCAATCATTGATAATGCTTTTTGGAAGACATTGCTTTCTTCATTACAGGAACAACAGAAATCTTCTATCATAGACAAATGAGCTTCAGGAAGGAGTGGCAATTTACATGGGCAACATTTTCATCTCTAGTAAGTCAGTCTTATATGTTAAAACAAATCCTGAGAATTGAGGCTGCTGGAACAAAATTAAAGACAAAAATATATGTGATGACAAAACCAATGGCTGTTCTTAAGGTGCCTGATTGATAAAGAGGTGGGGGGAGGCAAATCTGGGAAAAGTCAAAGACATTGCTCAAATGCCAATACCTAAAAATGCTCTGGGGTCTGTATAGTTCCTCAGTATGATAGAACATTTATTCAAAAGGTCAAGCTATTTATGAACTACTTTAAACAGCGTGGGATAAATCAAAGGAATACTTTTTGGCAGATCTAAAGAATCTATTGACCTCCTCCCTTCTACTAGCATTGTATGATGCTTCCAAGTCCACAGGCATTTCAGCTGCTGTAGTCTCAGCAAGTTGCTACTTTAGTTAAACAAAGATGATCAGAAGTTGGCAACACATTGTTCCAGATGGCTTTCAAACAAGTCTGGAATGGCCTAATAGTGCTAGAATGTTTGGTGACCATATGGGTGCATGAGATGCTTGCAGATTTTGCTGAATGTTGATAGCGTCCAGTTCCTGACTGAACACAAGCCACTTGTTTCATTAATAAATAATAAAAACATAGGCAGACATGCCCCTCTGCTGACAGATTGCAGAATATGCACCAGAGAACTTCCTAATGGCAACTGTGTGTGAGGTGACTACAACAGCTGTTTAACAGCTGCGTAGTACAGTGATTTAGGAGTGAAGGTGACGATTACTGCAACTTCAAGGAAGCAAAATGGCATTACAGTACATGAGTTGCAATTTGGCTAAAGCATTTGGTTAGCAACCCTAATCATACACACACACACATACACACACACACACACACACACACACACACCAGCTTTAAGAACCAATGGTAGCCCAAGGCTCAGCTGATTCAAGCTCTTCAGGTTAACCTAAACTGTGTAGATTGAACTGATAAGCAAGTGAACAGCCATTCACTTTTGATTCCAGAAATGCAGCAACAGGCCTGCAGTGGCCCAGGCCAGAAGCTGGGGGCACTAGAGCACTGCTCCCAGCTCCGCTGAAGCAGGCAGCTTGGGCCAAAGCTAGCCCTCCCACCCATGCAAGGGGGAGTTTTTGGTGGAGGTGCAAAGTACCCTGGGATGCTGGAGGACTGTGAGTTAACTTGAGTCTGGAGGGGATCTGGGACAGAAGTTCAATAAACTATTTTAATCTAAATTGGTTACATCTGATACTACATCCATCAAGGTTTATCTTAAACTGGTTTCAACCATTTTGAAAGTGGTTTTTGTGCGCTGAACCTCAGTTGTGTTACAAATTTGAGCCAGTTTCTGATTACTTTTACCAGTTTCTGTGTAATTTCTGTCCCTAGCCTTGGTTTTATATCTGTCTTACAGGTTGCATCTCAGTTGCAGTTGTCTGACTCACCAACACCACTTTCTGCAATGCTCCAGAAACAAATTTAACCCTGGCATAAAAAAAACAAACAAACCTCATTCTGTGGTCTGAACTTGATCAAAGGTATTAAATGAAATACTGTAGTCTCACCCTTAACTTACAATCTGATGGGATAGATGTGTCCACTTCCATTTGACCTTTATTCCTTCAGAGCAGTCAACTTTTTCATGGCATAGATGTATGTGTATTTTTCTGAGGTTGGCATAGTAGGTTATGTAATAAAAGTGAAGAACAACAGAGCTCAAAGTAAAAACACAGAAGGGTAACATGTGCTTACCACATGCACGTTGAGCATTATGATCTTCTGTGAATGTCAATAAACGTGTCCAAAAAATACAGTGAAGGAATGTGTCATCCTGTTAACGAGTCCAGTAACTTATGACAAGGAGTTCTTTATAAACACTCTAATGAAAGCTATTTAGGCCACTGAAACAACCACAGAGGTGATGGACAAGGAAACCCTCTAAGAAGCGTATCTGCTTTGCTGTCTCAGGTCCCCTAAGCGCAATAAAACTTAACTGCATATTCATTTCCAATAGCACTGGCTCAACATGCAGACATCAACCAAGGCATGTTATGCTGTGCCTTTCAGTCTGTTTTATAAATGGGAAAATGCACTGAACTACAGAAGGAACAAAGAGCAGCACAAGCAGTAAAGCACTGGTCACTGTAAAGTACAGCAGACTTTCAGCTTCTGCATGTCAATGTACAGCTCATTTAAGTCACCTTGCTATCAGGTGACTGAGTTCTACATAACGACAGAGGGAAATTACACCTGAATTATGGTGCGGAGGTTGCAGGGTATGCCAACCGCTTTGCAAGGGGGGACAGGTGAAGAGAAGAGAGAGGAAGTAAGTCTTATCTGCTGCTGGGTGCAGTGCTGCCCTACCCAGCTGTTATGCAGCACAGGGCAGATTCCTGGGATCAAGGATGACTGTAGTATCCCCCTCAATGGTCAGCATCCAGGGCTACTGCCCTGCTCATCCCACCCTTGCTACACTACTGATAAATGTGCTATATAATGAGTGCATATATTTTGTAAACAGCATGTTATGAACTTTACAATTCCCTGCAGCAAAACTTGAGGATTTGAAATATGTCTATCCAGTAGCCTGTTACTCATATCTCAACATGATGCTTGTGCCAGTGATGTCCACTACCCTGCAATACTGCCCATTGCTATAAAGAATGTTTTAAGTGGGCCCACAAGCTTGTCATGCAACAAGCTAAAAAAAAAGACCACTTGAAAGCTGTTTGATATTCTGCAAGGCAAATGCAAGTGATTAAAAAATGCTGACAATATCAGTTTGAATGAGCACTGCTGTCTAGTATTACTTTATGACATGCAAAGAAATTCAATGGCATTGCTTATTGATGTCTAACAGCATGGATCACTCCACCTCTGGGAAAAAATTCACATTGTCCAAAGAAAACTGTGATCTTTCTCACACTTGTATGTAAAAATTAGTCATGACTTACAACTATTAAAGCTAATCAGAGGGTGGGTTATCCAACATTGGCCATGATTCATCCTGTACTTGAACCTGTTTTAACAGGGTACTTTTTGTCTTATTCCAAGAAAAAAAAACATGGCTGTATATGAATAGTAGGGTTCTCTATACAGCATATGTACATTAATTACCCACAAACCACAAATAAGTGAATTATCTTACTGCAAGAAGATTCATGATACAGGCACTGGTACTGATCATGGTAATAGCTTTTCACACCTAAGTTTTCTGTATTAGCTTATTCCAAGTTGGCATTGGCTGAAAGCGATGGCTAGTTGGAGATCTATAAATGGTGATCCTAAGTTTAAAAGCCAGCACCTCAACTGAAAACCTTGCCTGTAATCTTAGCAGAGAGAATCAGTATCAGATCAATACAGAGATTAACTACTTTTTAGCATTTTGGCTAGGGACAGACATTACACATAAACTGGTTGAAGTGATCAGAAACTGATTTAAACCTGTAACAGAACAGACATTCAGTGCACATAAACCAGTTTGAAAATGGCTGAAACTGGTTTGAGATAAACCTGGTTGAATGTAGTATCGGACTTAACTGATTTGGGTCAAACCTGTTTATGCAATGTTTGTTCCAGACCCCTTTCTGGTTTAACTTAAACCAGAGTCTCCCAGCATCCCAGATGCTTTGCAGCCCTGGGCAGGGCTCTCTGCTCCAGGGAGGTGAGCTGGCCCCACCCCTCTGCTCCCTGGCTGAGGCTCCAGCAGAGACAGCAGGCACAGCAGCGTCTGCCTGGCTTCCCCCATAGCCCGCCCTCCCCACCACTCCCTGCTCAAGCAGGGATTTCCCACTCCCCTCTCCCACATCACTGACCATAACCAGCATGTGGTATACTAGCTAATGTCCTTAGGTCTGGGAGATGTCAGGGTAATTGCCCTCTTCTTTTTTTAAATGATCATTTTCATTTACATGATAGGGTTAAACTTTAAACAAAAATACATTGTTTTACCTGGTATTTACTTTAGGTTGTATCTGTTTTTTTCCTAGACCTGAGGAAGGGCACTTTGTGCTTGAAAGCTTGTCTAATATCCCTCCAACTGTGGTCCAGTAAAAGCTCTTAACAGAAAAACCTTGCTTCTTACAAAGTATAAAAATGTCATGGGTATTTTTTAACCACCTGTACAGAGTAGAGAATCTTGTGTTGCTACTGCCTATGCTGCACTAGTCCAAGAAATGGAAGTCTTTTTTTGCAAAGGATGTCAAAACCAGTGTACACTGAACATATAATTCTTTTAAAAATATGTCTTCATGAGAAAAATAGATTTACACAGTATTTCTAACCCAGAGGATACAGGAGAAATGTTCAGAAGAATTCTTCCCCTAGCAGAAGTCCATGATTTGTGGAGGACAGTTATTTTTGCTTTATCTTCCAGCACTATTATGAAATCAAAACTCTCTCTTTCAAAAAAGTCGTGGCCTAAAATATCAAACCACAATGGCAACAAACTCATTCTTAATTATATGGTTCTCCTGGGTATTTTCAAGAATACACTTCTTTTGTTTCCACAGAACTGGAAGGAATGTGAACAGCCGCCAAAGCAGTGCAGCCAGCATCTAGTAGTAGTTGTACATGCCATTGAAATATTAACTGATTTGGAAGGCAAATCTTACAGGAATGAGCTGCACCTATTAGTGTTAATACTGTTTGGCAAGCAATGTAATTATAAATGATGACAAAAGGGGAATGTCTGCACATATTTGACATGTCTACACACCTAGGAAGGAGAGGGTATTTTTAAATCACTTGATGGATTAAATACCACCATCAAGGAGTGATTGCATTTGAGATAGTTCATTTAAAATAGAAATGGGATTCAGATTATGTGGCTCTGTCATACTCTGACTGAGCTATTAGCCATGGGAAAATGGAGAGCCCTGTCAGTAAACCTGAGAGAACTTTGCTTTGAATAGGAAAAAACAGTGTAAATATTAATGGCTCAGAATTCAGTATGGGAGAAGGCATTTTGTTTGGGGATGGCATTAATTGACCCAAAGCTGCTGCTTACCTATGTATCCACCATTTGATCTGAACATATACATCATTTAATCTGAGCAAATAACTTTTGTTCTGATTCCTCTCTCTCAAATATGGACGGGAGTTCTAGAACTCAGTGGGTGTATCTACATGTGCAATTCTCGTGGCTGAATACATGCTGGCACAGTTCTCACTGGAGTTTGTTGTTACTAAATGCAGCATTTACATGTGTGCCCAAGACTGCAGCATGTTGAACTGGGGTGGTGTAGCCCCAGCTGGCAGGGAGCCCAGGGGTCAGCCTGCCAGCCTGGAGCTGCTCTACCTCAACTCAACGTGCTGTGTAAGGGTTGGCTTGGCCACAAGGGCACTACAGTGCAGGGCTAGCCAGCAGGCAGCTCTTGCACTGGAGCGTTCTTGTGCCCCAGTCACTATCTACATGTACGTTGCAGCGCACTAAATAACTCCGCCATAGGATAGTACTTGTGTCGGGCAGTACTATCCTATGGTGTAAATGATTTTACTCCAGCCTAATAGCATCACATGTATAGGTGGTGACACTTTACTGTGTAGCTAATTAGTCGAGTACAAAGTAAAGCACACGTGTAGATGCCCCCAGTTATGATCAGTCTGCTTCTCAATTGTGAGGAAAAAAGACAGAACAATAGGTCTACTCAGTAGTGATCATTGCCTATGTACTACCACAAGAGAAATGACTTCATATGTGAAGTGTTAATGAAAAAATAATAAGAGACACCAACTTTCAGGGGCTAGGCAAACTTCACTATTTGATATAGGCCTGCCCATGATGCTGCTAATTAGGGCTGTGTGAAATTTCACTGGCTGTTTCATTTTGACGCTGTTTCAACTCTTTTCAAGCTTGAAACAGTGAAATTGAAACAAAACGAAGGGCTTCAAAACAGCCTCAAAAGGAAACAAGAGCAGTCAAAATGTTTCAAAAGTTTTGAAATGTTTCGAGTTTCAAAACTCAAGCAGGGCTTGCCTGCAGAGACACAGAAAGTAAGGAGAGGGAGAGGGAAGAAAGGGGAAGGACTGCTCTCATATTGACTGTGTAGCTGGCCAGTGACTGTCATCCTTCCCTGAGGTCCCTTCCAATCCCAGTGCTCTCAGGGATGGATGGAAAAACAGCATACAAGGCAGCATTGTTTGAACTGGCCTGCTTTCTGTCACCCATGTCACGAGTTTTGCTTGCCAGCAGCCTGAGGTGCAGTTTCCCAGAAACCCTGGCACCTATCTCCTTGAAATGTGGCAGGCTTCAGGGCTTCAGCAGGGGCTACCATCCCTGCAGTTTTCACCCCGCTGTGCCTTAACTCACACAGAGTGTCACCCATGTCATGAGTTTTGCTTGTCAGCAACCTGAGGTGCAGTTTCCCAGAACTCCCTGGACCTGTCTCCTTGAAACTTGGCAGGCCTTGTGGCCCCAGCAGGGGCTACCATCCCTGCAGTTTTCACCCTGCTGTGCCTTAACACACACGTGACACAAGTTTTGCTTTCAAGAAGTTGAGGTGTAGTTTCCCAGAAACCTCTGCATCTATGTCCTTGAAACTTGGCAGGCTTCATGGCCTCAGAAGGAGCTACCATCCCTGCAAGTTGCTTCTAAATCAGGAAAGAACTGACAAAGTTATAGCCAGTTTCATGGTTCCCCATTATAGCCTATGGGCAAAGCGTTAAAACAGTGTCGAAGCAGCAAAACTGTTTCGGCAAAACAAAACAGAACAGCAGTTTCGAATCAAAATGAAGCTCAAAACAAAACACTGTCCTGTCAAAACATCAAAACAGAAGTTGAAAAGAAACAGTGCTGATTTGCATAGCCCTAAAGGAGAGGGGTTGGCACATACATTATAGCAACATACAAACTTTATTTTCCTTAAGAATTTTGCCCTATCTTGTGCAGGCCCTTCATTAGGCATTTAATGAGAGCTCATTTCTTACTGCTTTTTTGACCGGTACCAATTTTCTTAATTGTGTAAAACTCTTCTTTTTAAGATGCACTGGATTTTGGGAATTACTGGGGCAACAACAGTGGCCTTTGTTCTGAGACAGAACTAACTTACAATGCCTCCTGAGTAACAGAAGCAAGACAATGATATCTGGAATTCTTCAGACCTGGTGAGGCTGATGGGTGGCCTTTTTAGATAGCTGAAGCTAGCTGAAAGCATTTAGAGGCATAAAGAAATATAATCTCCAAGAAAGGAAAACACTGGAATTGCAGGACATGACATCAAGCTATAGCTCAGAGAAATGGTGTGATAGTGAGAAAATGGAAACGGGAAAAAAAGCAAATATTATAGGATTGAAAGAAAGGACACTTTTGAAACAACTGAAAGGTCAATAAATCAACGAGTGACTAGCTTAGTAGCAAAAGTTATAACAGAAGCATTACATAAGATTAATTCTGGTCCCCAAATTATATCCCTGTGCTGAGTAGGGGGAAGAAGCTAAGAGAAGGTCAAAAAAGGGAAGAGGCAGCTCCCTGCAAACAGAAAGTAATCTGATGATGTAAGGCCAGTGTAGAGAGCCCTATGCTGCACCTTCCCTTCTACTGACGTTATAGACCAGGCTGGTACAACAGAACCAATGTAGTTAAGAGTTGAGTAGGTAAGAATTTCTCCTATAGCACAATGTTGGTTCCTACCAGGAGTCATATGGCCTTATTGCATGTTACTCAACAGTTGACTGGCATTAGCTTGTGTTTGGAGTAGTCAAACCTTAAGGCTAAAAACTTTCTCTGACTGTCCCCCACCTGCACAGCTGTAACTTGCCACTAGAGGGCTGGTGAGCAGGGGCCTGACTAGGAGCTACAGCTATGAGTTGCCACAGGACTGAAGAGCCAGGACAAGCTTCTATCCCTACTCTAGGGGGGAGGGTGTGAGAGATGGGCTTTCATGGGGAGAGAACATAAAGCTGGGAAGCAGAGAGCTAATGGGATGGGGTGGGTAATGAAATGGGATGTGGAAAGGAAATGGGGGTGGGAGAAGGATGGTGAAATGAAGAAAGTCAGCCACTGACAGATAAAATAAAAATAAGTAAAAATAAATAAATAAATAAAAAAGGAAAGATATTTTAGGGGAGTTACTGCCCCTGTCTCAGGAAGGAAGTCCCACTTCATGGGGACTGATCTGGGCTCCTACCTTGTTCCCCCACCACCCCTCCAGGCTACTCTTGGACCCATCTGTGCCCTGTGACCTGGCTAATTGGCATGTGTAGGCACATAGGCTGTTTGCATGGGGTTGCACCCCTGGGGGTGGGAAGGTCACACTACTATGGGTGGGAGGGGGAGTTGGCTTGGTGCCAGAACTGCCCCCCAGGCAATAGAGTTCAAGGGGTGGAAAGTCTGTCCACATAGAATAGGAGGGTGAGGGAGGGGAAACTGCATCCTGGGATGCTGGAGGACTGCAATTTGGGTGGCTCATCTGTGAGGAGTGGCCACACATTAGTGGATTTAATCACAGCAGTTACCAGGCAGCCACTGTAATTAAGACAGGTATTGTCATGTGTATTAAGCCCACATGCATTTTTAAATGGCTGTGGGATGCTTTATGTAAAGCTCATTTGACAAGGTTTAGATTAAGCACCCCCACATTTATTTTAGAATGTGTGGAGGCTTAATACATGTGATGGAGAGGTTCTAGAACATTCTAATTAAAATGTGAAGCAGATTTGATGCTCCAACATGTTCTAATAAGAATGCAAATGAGCACATGTATAGGCAACCAATGTGTAACGAAGTCAATATTCAGCCTTCTTCCACCAGGAGAAGGCTTGGTGTCATGCAGGAACTCAGAGGAGATGTGATGATAAAAACAACAAATAGAAATTAAATTCTCAGGAATAAACACTCTTAAACCAAACTGTGCTAACCCAGGTTAATTCAAGCAAGGACTGGTAGAAGAAGGACCAGTTTTGCCTTGTCTGTGACATTGTTTAAGATGAGTGAGTGTTCTTGGGTAGGTTTCTTAGTGGGAGACAGCAAATTATAGAGAAGCTGAAATTGGTAAAGTTCTGCTTTCAAACAACTCAGCTACTCCACAGAAACCATTTGCCGTGACAATTTCTCTCATGCTTTTACTGCATTTTTCTGTTTCAACAGAAAATTAAAGAGGTGTGTGAACATGCAATAAAATGGGGACCTGGAAGAAGATGGGAAGATGGAACAATTTCAAACTTGCATGGTGAAAAATATATGCAAAGCCTTAAATGGTTCCTGTTCAAATAGGCATATTCATAATGTGCGTTGAAAATACAAATTAACTTCCTGAACTGTTGATAACCATTTATCTCTAAAATGGAAGGCACCAGAGAATAAATTAAACTGGTTACCATTTCATACCATCTTAGTGATATGAACTGTTCAAACATATGAAGCTGAAGGTAATTTGACATGGCCTATGAAGGCTATGCTAGCCAAAGCAAAGACAGAGGCTCATTTTCTTGTGAAAATAGGACTCTAAGGTAACCTCAAATGCCTACTCAGCAGCAAGAGCCCACAAAAATCTCTTTACAAACATTGTGGCATCTACTAATGCCAGGAAATCTCACCTTAGCTAAAGAATGTAAGATATTGAAAGCAAGATCTTGAATGCTACCTTCAGCTCTCCTGATGATGACTTTTGGTACACCTAGACAAGCTGAAAGTGTTAATATGCCATAACTAGGACACCTGTGCTAGCTTAATCTAGTTAGCATAGGTAACAAGAGCAGTAAGATCCAGTATCATGAGCTTCTGTTTGCGCTAGCAGCTGAAGAACAAAATCTCCAGGGACTCTGGAGTCGTGCTGTGGCTGCTAGCACATACACCCAAGCCTATGCCAGTGTGTCTTCACTGCTGGTGAATATGTCTGCATGGCACAAAGTGATGCAATATGGAGATACCTAAGTAGCTCTGCATATAGACATACCCATATTAGTTACTAGGCCTGTGAGAAATTTCACTGGCCATTTAGTTTTGAAACTTTTGACCAATTTTGAGGTCAAAACAGCAAAATTGGAATGAAACAAAGCCCGTCGAAATAGCCTTGAAACAAAATGAGGCTAGTGGAAACGTTTGGAAAGTCTAAAGATTTTGACTATAGGCTGGGGATGGGAAGTTAGTCCACCTGGGCTGACTTCCCATCCTCAGCACAAGATCTGGCAAGGGACAGGAAGTCAGCCCAGCTGGGTTCCCTGCACTAGATCCCCATCCCCCATGCTAGATTGCGCAGGGGGTAGGAGGAAGCCCAGCTAGGCTGCTTTCCCATCCCCAGCACTAGATGGTGTGGGCAGTGGGAGGCAACCCAGCTGGGCTGCCTTGCTTCCCCCGGCATGATCTAGTGTGGGGGAATGGGAAAGCAGCCCAGCTGGGCTGTCTCCCACCCTTCCCATGCAATCTAGCACGGGGATGCCGGGGATAGAGAAGCAGCCCAGCTGAGCTGCCCCCTGCCCCCTCCCCCATGCATCTAGTCCCGGGGATGGAGAAGCCGCTCAGCTGGGCTGTCTCCCACCCCCCATGTGATCTAGCGTGGGGGATGGGGAACCAGTTCAGCTAGGCTGCCTCCTGCCCCCTGCATGATCTAGCACTGGGGATGAGAAGTCATCCCAGCTGGGCTGACTTCCCATCCTCAGCAAAACATCGAAACAGTGTCAAAACAGCCTTTCTGTCTCGACGGAATGGAATGGAACAGCTGTTTCGACTCAAAATGAAATTCGAAACAGAATGCTGTTTTGTTGAACTGTCAAGACTCAAGGCAAAATGGCATGGTGCCATTTTGCACAGCCCTATTAGTTACCCATTCTAGCTAGATTAAGCTAGCAGAACCATGCTAGCACCTGGTACACTCACATCTTCATTTGGCTGTGTAGATATTAGGGGTGTGTGAAACAGAATGTATTTGATTCGAATTTGGGCTGAATCAGGGGACAGTGATTAGATTCATTAATTCAGATCGCTGTCACAATTAGATTTGGCTGAATCTAAGTCTGAAGATTCGATGCTGATTCGGAGAATCAGTGATTTTGCCATGGACACAGTTTTAAATGTTTTTTCTACATACTTCAAGGTACCAGGCTTGACTCATGAAAGCTGAGATGGTGGGGTGGATGGAGCATCCCACAGCAGCACAGGGGGCCCCCCATGTGCTCAGTGGCAGACCCAGAAGTGGACCAGAAGTACTTCCAGTCCACTTCTGGGTCTGCTGCTGAGCACGTAGGGGACACCACCTCCACTCCATGCTCCCCTGACTTGGTGATCACCTATGGGAGGGCCCCAGGTGCCCCCCAGACCCAGGAGGCACCAGTTGCCAAGCCAGAGAGTGGGGGAGAGTCCCCCATGCACTCCGTGGTGGACCCAGAAGTGGACTGGAAGTGCTTCTGGTCCACTTCTGGGTCCACCACAGAGTGCGCTGGGGATCCCTCTCATGTTCCCATAGGACACTCCATCCACCCCACCATCTCAGCATTCATGAGTCTGGTACCTTGAGGTATGTAGAAAAAACACATAAAACTGTGTCTATGTCTAAATTATCGAATCTCTCTGAATCTCTCTGAATCAGTTCAGAGGGTTCCAATTCAGAGAGATTAAAGGGTCTCTTGATTCGATTCAGATTTGGAGATTCAGCCGCCAAATTGGGCCGAATCTCGACTGAATTGAATCAGCAACCAAAGCTTCGCACAGCCCTAGTAGATATACTCCTTTTTCAGTAAATGAAAGTAGTTTTCTTTCCAGAACAGAAAAAGAGGTGTGACTTTCATACTCTGGTT
>NW_017729034.1:33953431-33957452 GCF_001723915.1 Gavialis gangeticus
CAGCCGCCAAATTGGGCCGAATCTCGACTGAATTGAATCAGCAACCAAAGCTTCGCACAGCCCTAGTAGATATACTCCTTTTTCAGTAAATGAAAGTAGTTTTCTTTCCAGAACAGAAAAAGAGGTGTGACTTTCATACTCTGGTTGGTGGGAAAACTTAGTCAGATGGTATCTGAGACTTTTGCTGCTTCAGCACTACCTTTCCCACTTTATTTATGATGTAGAAACAATACTGTTATATCTGGTGGGTGGCCAGTGCAGTTGGTTGAAATGTAGCTTCTACCCCAAGATGTAGATAAAAAAAGAAGAGGAGGAATTGTAAGGTAAATGGATAAGCTGGAAATAAGAAACACCTCATTGTCCCATAAAAATAGTCAAAATTTATTTTGTGGGAAATTCTTTTGCCATGTCGAGGTTAGGGAATCCTCTGGAACACCTGCACTTTGCTATTAGAACTTCAACTCAGCTGGAAAATTCTTCCTTTGGATGCAATTTATTACCCATGTAGTGGATGCTATTCTGCTGAACATGTAGCATGCTAAGTTTTGGCTAACAGTTTCCTTTTTTCAACACAAAGTGAAAGCATGGAGTTTGTGGGTCTGAAGGAATTTCTTTTATCAATATGGAAAACTGAGAATATACATTTAAAAATGCTTTGATTATCTTGCATGTCTGCTTAGGTAAGGAAATAGCTATTAAGGGTACATATGTGCAGATGTTATGCTTAGGTCACCCTATCTAGGGTTAGATGGATCTAAATGCCCATCTGTGCAGACATTTGAGGCATTTAAATTGAGTAAAAAATGGCAGGCCCAATCTAGGTTGGTTCACCTGAGTAGCTGAGCTAACTTTGATTAGGATTGGGTTAATCTGAGCCAGCAAACATCTGCACACATCTGGAGCACAGCCCTGACACTGGGAAAACCCAGTTGCTTGCCCCAGCCCTGGGGCTGCGCTCTTCCTATCCACCCCTGGAAACTATTTTTAGCCCCTCTTTTTCCCCCGACCTGCTCCCCCAGCCCCGGATAAATAGCCTCCCCCCACAGACCCACTAATCCCTTCATACTCATTATCCAGCCCCTGGTGCTTCCCCTGGGTTCAAGCTGACCTGGTTGCTTTGGGGTCCATGTGGCACACCCTAACTGGTCCAGGACCTCTACTCCAGCTGGTCTGGGACCCATGCTGCATGCAGCGTCCATAGGCACCACATCCAGCACAGGTCCCAGACTGGCTAGACTATATGCTGCATGTGGTGTAGTTCTGGACTAGCTGAGTGGGGGGGTAGTGGGGTGAGCCACATGCAGCACAGATTTTGGAACAGGTGCCTCACTACATGCAGTGTCCAATCTGGCAAGTCCAGGATCCATGCTACATGTGGTGCCTGCTCTTACAGGACTGCACCACATGCGGCACCCATTCTGACCTTTCTGAGATCTGCACTGCAAGCCCCAGCCATCCAGCTATCTGTATCATGTGTGGCATGGATCCTGGATTGGCTGGAATGGATGTTGTTAGAGGTGGGTCTGGCATGTGGGAGTAGCAGAGGTGAGGTTCCTTGGCCCAATCCAGCCAGTGGAATGGCCTCCTGCCACTTATCTGGCTTGCTGGATCAGGTGAGTTTGACACCTCTAGCCCAATCCCATACTAGATGCTAAAAGAGTATGTGCATAAAAACTCTGTAATGGACAGTTCTGAAAAAACAAAACACATTCATGAATGTGAAACAGGACAGTGGAGATATCAAATGCTTTCAAACATTTTACATTTGTTCAGATTCACCTGAAAACGATGACAGCACTTATTCCTCTCTCACAGATACAGCAGTAGTTTGTTAACAACAATAATCAGCATATTTCTTCTTTTTAAACTAATAGACAAACCCAATGGCAAAATATTTGTTAAAACGTGGTTCAATCTAAAAGTCCTTGCACAGGAGGCAGGTTCTGATTGGGATCCAGACCTGCATGTCACAGCTGGCCCTTTCCTGACAAAACAAAAAGCCTGAAGACAAACACCCCATTTGTGAAAATCTGGCTCCAACTTTGAATTCAGTGGCTTGGACTTTATATTTACCATAAAGCAAAACCCAAAACAAATAAACAGAAAACAAGCCCAAACAAATACTTGGATTTAGAGGAAAAAATCCAGGGATCGAAAAACGACAGGAGCAAAATAAACGGATGTTACAAAATGTTTTCATTCTCACAGTTTTCAACACAGTAGTTCTAGGTGGTCTTATTGATTGTACTGTCACGTAAAGTTTGCATAGGCTAAATGTCGACTAATAACCAAGTCTCTGAAGTGCATCAGTTTGACATTTTCCTGCTGTAGTTGAACCTTAAGCAAGTCTTTCAAGCCTGGCATACGTCATACCTAAAGAAAGACTAAGATTTGTGCATTCGTTCCACCTCCCGCTCCTTCCTATATATACATCTTTGGTTTTTTACTAATGAGAATGTTCTAGGGAAGTGTCACATCTATAAGGACAAAGAACAGGTACTTGCCTTTTTACATATTGGAGTTTACATATAAAAAATGCCATATTATATAGCGTAGAGTTCAGTGGTACAAAACCCAGAGTGGAAAGACATATACCACAACTCCTAGATCTAGCCATGCTTAGAAAACAATTACAATAGGTGCTTGAAGCAGGCAGAATTATCCTAAGGACAGTCTGAAGTCAGATTAATTTGCTTTTAGCTAGACATTGCCATATTTATTCAGTTCTTCATCATAAAAAAAGACAATTTGGTAATACCAGTACAATTTATAGTACTGGTATTACCAATTTTTTTAACATCATTATCGAGACAAACACTGAGAACACTAATCACCCAAAGGGCATGGAGGGGATAACAAGAAAAAAGTAAATCAGAGCCAACTCATTCTGCAAACAAAGTGGCGCATCTTGGATTCCACAGCATCTACACTGGAAGTATCCTTTGAACTATGAAAGATAATAAATAATGAGCCACCTCAGTAAGGAAGAGAAAAGTTGTACTTCAAGAATTGTTTATCAGACAAATGACTTTATGTAAGTTGCCAAAAGCGATGGGGTTTTTTTTTCTTAATTTGATTTGTCTAGCTGTCAGTATTTATTATCTGGGTTTTGTTTCCACTCTCTGGATCCAGTTCAATTCATATTTGGAATATTTGGACTCCTTTTCCAAGGCTGACTGTTAAAGCCTACTGAAACAGCAATTTCAGCAAAGGTACATTTGCCCTCAGTTAACATTAGCTTCCCAATTACAATCAATTAGACTGTTTTTTCCTGCGGTGTTTTTTGTTGGTTTTTTTGAAGCAGCAGCAGCAGCCAAAACCAAAAACTACAGGCTATAGATAACACAAGAGAAGGAGCCCACAATAAAAACATCAGGGTTTTTTCTCCTGTCACACAAACCTCCATCTGTTTCCTGATTTAGATTGGAGTGGAGAGAGTTGGGTCTGGTTGGTTTTGGTTTTTTAATTTCCTATTTTAGTTTCTCTTTCATCTCAGTTGTTCAACTGGAATCCCTCACCCCCTTCTCCAAAACTCTCAGTAATCACAAGGAGGTGTCAGCGTTCTGAATGCTCTCTGAGCCAAATTAAAAGTTGTATGCTGTAGCAATAGCTTATCTGTCTAGTTTCAAGCTCCATTATCTTTTCTGACTGTAGGTTCAAAGATAGCATGCCAAGCTGCTCTTGAAAGTTGGCATTAAGGGTGCTCATACATGTGACGCCATTAACATGTACACGTGATCAAAATGTCACTGTGTGGCTTAATGATGTGACATTGTACACATACAAGACTTCTGGGGGGTTTAAATGATATAACATCATTGGAAACTAAACTGCATCTGGATGCAGTTTGGTATGCAATTTTGCAAATTGCAATGATGCACCTGTCAGCTTCCAACCCCTCCAGAGACCTGAGAGGCCCCTGAGCTGCAGGGGGCCCTAGTCCTTTCCTTCATGGCAGCATACCACACTGCTCCAGGGGCAAGCCAGCCCATTCCTGGGTGGTCCCAGGTGGCAGGAAGGT
>NW_017729034.1:33957463-33958889 GCF_001723915.1 Gavialis gangeticus
CCAGCCCATTCCTGGGTGGTCCCAGGTGGCAGGAAGGTGGCAGGGGCAGTGCACGGGGCACTGGATACGCCGGCAGGCTCAGGGGAGAGTTGGAACAGGCTGGGTGCTGTCTCTGAGCTGGAGCAGCACCCAGCCTGCTAGCAGCCTGCTCGGGCAGCCCCAGGGGTTGCCGCCACTGTGGAGGAAAGGACTGGGGCCCCCTGCAGCTCAGGTGCTGCTCACCCTGCCAGCAGCTCGTCCCCCAGCCACAGGCAGGCTCTGGCTCTGCCAAAAGAAAATAAAAGGGATCGGGCCTCTCACCCTAATGTGACGGGAAAATTTAAATGGTTTGGTTCTCAGGATGTTATTCTGTGTTCCACTGTTTCAATTTAGGGGACATAGAATAAAACCTTGGGGATTAAACCCCCGTCACGTGTAAAAGCGCCCAAGTTGCTCAAGAGGCTGGTTCTGCTCCCAATGGGCTGTGCTGTATTAGGAGGGAAGGGGAAATGAGTGGACCATCCAGCCCCACTGGGACATGCAAACTCTCCTTGTGCCCAGGTGGAACAAGGGAGATCACACACACATGAGGAAAAGGCAAGTCCTTTTCTTTGTCACTTAGTGTGGCACAGTGTGTCCCTCTCCATGTTGCTAGGCCAGCTCTGCTCACCTGCCCTCCCATGAGGTGGGGGAAGGAGGCAGACTGCGTTCTTTCTTCAGGCACATATATGGCTCCCAATATTGTTTTGCTCGAGCATCTCCCTGACTTTAATTGATTTATACTAAGAGTGCCCCAAGAACTGTTTTTATTTTCCTTTTGCAGATGGAAAACTAAGGCCTGGGAGCACCAAAGGACATACTTAAGGTCACACAGGAAGTCGTTGGTACAGGAGGGACCTACACACAGTCCTCAGCTAGGGTCCTTACCACTGGAGCACCCTCTCTGGGGACACTAACAGGGGAGGAATACATGTGTTTCCTTGAATGCTGAGACTGCTAATTTTTGTGTGATGAGTCCAAAGACAAAATGTTCCTTGAGCTATCTCTGTTTACTCTTACCCAACCCCCACCCTACATCCACCAAGTATATGGTATTTCAGTGTGAAGATTCATATAGGGTGCATCTACATGTGAAATTAATGAACTACAACAAATGCCGGCACAGTTTGTGCCACAGTTAAATGCTTCTGAGTGCAGCATCTACATGTGTGCCCAGGATAGCAACAGTTTGAGCCAGAGCAGAGCAGCCCCTGGCTCAGCAGGCCCAGGGGGACAGCCCTGGGCTCCAGGCACTGGTGTTGGGCAGCGGAGGGGTGGGCTGGGGCACAATAGTGCCAAAAGTATGGAGTCATGTAGCTAGGCAGCAAACAGTGCCTGCACTTTAGAACCCTTGCACCCCAGCCAGCCCCATGTTTCATAGTTTCATAGTTTCTAGGGTCAGAAGGGA
>NW_017729034.1:33958900-33959473 GCF_001723915.1 Gavialis gangeticus
GTAGTCCTCCTTGATGTAGAGTGCCACTCCTCCCCCTCTACATATGCATTTCTGTGCAGTAAACTACTCCACCATAAGATAGTACTGTCCCTGACTATTTTACGGTGAAGTTAGTTAATTTACTGTGCTCTAATACCAGCACATATGTAGACTGTGATGCTTTACTGTGGAGCTAATTAGCCAACTAAAGCCCACATGTAGATGCACCCATAATGACCTAAACTGTTCCATGCAATGGCATGAAAGGCATTATACATTTTTCCTCTTACTCCACCTCTAGCATGGGAAAAAACGTAAGGAATATAATATCACATCTATACTACCTCTGTGCCTCACCCAGGGATGCCACTAGGCACATCTACATGAGACACTGACTGTGCAGTAGCTCATTACTACTGCACAGTATCCTTGTGTGGCAGGAAGCATGACGCAATGTTCCTGTGCAGTGGTAATGAGCTACTGCACAGTCAGCATCACCTAAAAGCCATTCAGTGATGCTACTGCACAGAAACTCTGGTTATTTTGCAGTCATTTAGTACTTGTTTATACAAGTATTAAATGACTGTGCAGTAA
>NW_017729034.1:33964473-33978435 GCF_001723915.1 Gavialis gangeticus
ACGCTACTGTCCAGTAACACAGGTTATTATGCAGTCGTTTAGTACTTGGATATGCCAGTACTAAATGACTGTGCAGTAACAACTGTGCAGACAGTATCTCATATAGACATGGCCACTGTGAAGGAGAGCTTCCCATTTTCTCCTTCTCTACATCTGCCAAATCTTGGAAATGAGGCAATGGAGTCACCACAAAGAAGCTGTGAATGCATGTCCCACTACTGCTCTTGGTCTCTCTGGGTGAATCTATATGTGCAATTATAGTGGCTGAATAAACTGTGGAGCTTATTGCTTCAGAGTTAATTGCTCCTGTGTGTGCAGTTTGAATGTGTGCCTGGAAGCAATTAACTCCAGAGCAATAAACTCCACAATTTATTCACGTGCAGCATATGGAGCCTAGGCGGAGCAGCCCTGGCTGTCAGGGGGCCCTGGGGTTCAGCCTGCCAGCCCAGGGCTGCTCCCCCTGATTTAATGTGCTGCAGAGGGGCTGGCTGGGGAATGAGGGAGCTTCAGTGCAGGACTAGCTGGCAGGCAGTCCCTTCACTGAAGCATCCTTATGCCCCAGCCAGCTGGGAAGTGTCTACACCTGTGCTACTGCACAGTTTTTAATCTGCAGCAGGATAGTACTTGTGAATGCTAGCTATCTGGCTGTGTAGTATTACTTTATCCTAATAGGGGGAGCATGTATAGATGCCAAGAGATCTACTGCACAGCTAATAAGTCAATTGCACAGTAAACATCTCATGTAGGCATGCCTTTTGTGTCTCTCTCTCTGTGGTCAGGGTCCTCTAAGATGGTGACAGTGCCAGGTTTTGGTGCATGTGGAGTAGGAGAGGGAGTGATCAACATCCCTGGGTGTGGTGTGTTGACAGTGTAAACCTGCCTTGAATGCCTTTCAACTAGGATTTACTTAGAGTCTGACTTCCCCCTCTTTAGAAATGCTGGAAGCAAAATATTTTCAGAAGCCTCAAAAAGATATGTTTTTTCAATTACTTTAATTGTGAAAAGCAGAATTCATAGTTGAGAAGTGTGGCCATTTCAGAATTCAGTAGTCAGAACAAACAGGGCAATATTTTTTTGGCTACATCTTTTGGATATTTTGTTAGGATCTTTTTATTTCAACCTAAAGTGCCAACAGGCTTCTGCCAGTAAATGGGAATGAATTCTCTGTGTAGCACTTCTCTACTGCCAAACTTCTCCTTATCCTGTTATGAAGAAGAAAGGATGAGACATCTATAGATCTTCTTTGCATCTTTTTCGGCAAGCAAATGTCCCCTTTATCACCAAGAAATGCACAGAGATTCAGCTAAGGTTTAAGCCTCAGAACTGTTGTGTTCAAGCTCAGGTACACAGAGAGCAAGAAAAAAATCAAGCTCCACTGTGGGACCCCTACTGAATACTGAGGAACAGCCCACAGTTGACTCCAGTGAAAAAGCAGAGCTTCTCAATGCTTACTTTACATCAGTATTCCTAAAATCAGACAGGAACTGGTCACCTATCCAGAGGCCCAGGTAATACAGGGAAGACAACTGTCCACATGAAATCAGTCCCGAACAGGTGAGGGTATTCTTAGAACACTTGGATGTTTTCAAGTCTGTGGACCAGATGACCTGCATCTGACAGTCCTAAAAGAGCTGGCTGAGCTCATAATAGGACCTCTGGCAAAGCTGTTTGAAGAGCTGTGGAACTGGGAAGTAGTCCCAAATAACTGGAACAGGGCTAACATGGTACTCATCTTTAAGAAAGGGAACAGGAATGACCCTGCAAACTATAGACTGGTCAGTCTGACTTCTGTCCTGCAAAAAATCTTTGAAAAAGTTGTCAAGAAGGCCATCAACCCACAAGGTCTCAACTGGTGGGGTATTAAGAAGCAACCAGCATGGCTTTGTTGAGGGTAGTTCATGCCTAACAAACCTGGTGTCCTTTTATGACCAGGTAACTAACCAGCTGGACAAGGGACATGTGGTTGACATCATTTGCCTAGACTTCAGCAAGGCCTTTGATACTGTTTCCCATGAGATTCTCTAAATTAAGCTGGGGGATACTGGCCTAGACCAGTCTACAGTGAGGTGGTTTGGCAACTGGCTCAGAGACCAATCCCAGAGAGTTGTAATTGATGGGATGGTCTCATCCTGGAGGGCCATCTCCAGTGGTGTCCCCCAGGGATAAGTGCTTGGGCCCATGCTCTTTAACATCTTTATCAATGACTTGGATGAGGGAGTGGAAAATGCAACAATTAAGTAGGCAGATGACACCAAGCTGTGGGGTAAAAATCCAGGATGATTTTGACAGACTGGTCCTATGGGCTGAATGCAATGAGGTGCCATAGGAACAAGTGCTGGGTCCTTCACCTGGGTAGGAATAGCCTTCATCATAACTATACGATGGGTGGTGGTCCACTGGTTGACACTACATCTGAAAGGGACCTAGGAGTGACAATCAACCAGAAGATGAATATGAGCCAACAATGCAATGAAGTTGCCAGCAGAGCAAACAGAACTCTGACGTGCGTCAGCCAATGTGTTGAGAATAGATCCAGAGAGGTGCTCCTCCACCTCTATTTGGCATTGGTGAGGCCACAGTTGGAGTACTGTGTCCAGTTCCAGGCACTGCACTTCAGGAAGGATGTGGATAAGCTTGAAAGGGTCTTAGACAGAGAAGGGCCACCCATATGATTAGAAGCATGTAGGAGAGGCCCTATGAGGAGAGACTCTGGGAACTGAGTTTGTTCAGTCTGTGTAAGAGAAGACTGAGAGGTGACTTGATAACTGCCTACAAGTAGGTCAGGGGTGAACACCAATATCTAGGGGAGCAACTCTTCAGAAAGGCACCTCTTGGGAGGATGAGAACCAATGGGCACAAGTTAATTGAAGAAAAAATTAGGCTAGACATAAGGAAAAACTTCTTTTCTGTAAGGGTGTCTGGAATCTGGAACACACTCCCAGCAGAGATGGTGCAGTTGCCATCCCTGGAGGTGTCCAAGATGAGCGGGACAAGCACCTCACTGAGCTGGTTTGAGCCCAATAACCTCCTGCCCATGGCAGGGTACCAGACTTAATGATCTTACAGGTCCCTTCCAGTCCTTCTATTTTATGATTCTATGGTCAAAGATGTCGCTTTCACTCCCTGTAATGGGCAGACTATTGGTGATTGCCAAGCAGCATCCCTGCCACTTGGCAAATTAATACAGCCACCTGCAAAAGATGATTATGCAGGAACCCAGATGTCTCCCCAGTTCACCAAGGAGTTCATTGTACATCTCTCAGCAGCACAAATTCCTGCCCCTAAACAAATTAACTCTTCTCCCACACAGGCAACTTTAAGAGAGGGCACAGCACATCCACCCCAATGTAAGTGAACCATTGTGTAACTGTAAGCAGTGGACTTATTTGCCAATTACAAAATTAACGCCCTCCCCCCACCTCATTACACTTGGCTTTGGAGCAAAAGCAGAGCTAGATTCACATAAGCCCTTGTTGTCCGAACCAATCTAATGCCCCTTCCCCACAACTTACAAGTGACCCCTCGGGCATCTCTGGCACTAACATTGATCTTTGGGTCTTTGGAATTTCTGGCATGTCGCACGATTCCAGGGACAGTACCATCATGGAATCTGATGCATTCTCCTCTGGGTTATTGTAGAGAGTGGGGTTATGGTCAAGACAACTTCATCTTGGCTGTCTCCATCCTGCAGCTCCTGCAAGCACTAGCCCCCCCACCTCTGACTCATTGCCTGAAGGCTGCGTGGTGCATATTGCATTGTCCGATGAAGTGGCAGGACAGTCTATAGACTCTTGCAGGCTAGCTGATGCTCTGTGGCCTCCTGTACCCTCAGCAACACTCTCCAACCTTTCAACTGTCCAACCTTTCAATTGCTCAACTGTGCTCCTGGAGGTCTATTGGTCTGAGGGAAGGAAAATTTGGGATTTGTCCATTCAGTCTTCTGCCCAGTGCCTGCCTTTTTTCTGCTGAGTGCTTGATGGATTTCAGGGGTAATCCCCTGTGACAGGGGGCCGTCTCACGGCTGGTCAAATCATTGGCCCGCCAACCTGTCAAGGGCGGTACGCCCATCTGCCTTACCTGCCATGCCTTTGATGTAACCAATTAGTTGCTGTTAATAAGGTGGGAGGCTGCCCATTTTAATGCTTGATGGCAAAGGCATAATACATGGCTCCATACTTCCCTACACCATGTCCCATGCCTCGCAGATGGCATCACAATGTGGCTTTGGGCCCACCTGGATCCCAGTGTGGCTTCGGCCCCAATACAGTCCAGTTTGGTGTTCGGACCCCACCTTGATCCCTCCTTCTCAGGTGGTCTACTTCACCCTCATTCTGGGCTGCCAAGCTCCCTGAACCCATCTCTGTCTCAGGCATGACCCCCTCTAGGACCTTTGGCCATACAGGCCCTGGCCTCACCTCCAAGCCAGTCAGAACCCCAGGTCCCTGACTCTGGGCATCACTTGTGGTGGGTGCTCTGGTCCTTCAGCCAATCTGATCCTGGCCCCAGCATTGATCAGGCAAGGGTTTCTCTGGTCAGGTTTCAGAGCAGCTAGCCCCCTCCCTCTCATGTGGGTCTTTCTAATTGGGTCCCTCCAAACACCACTCACTCTTTCACTAAGGCTAGCCTATGCACAGTCCTTCAGGCCCACCATACAGACCCTACTCTACACAGCCCAGGGGGGTGCTGATTTGTGTACATATTATAAGCACTTGGAGAATTTCAGTGCCCTGTTTGGAGAGGGGAGAGGTGATAATGAAGCAGCTCTCTGCTCTTGTTTCCAGGGGCTGGAGGTGGGGAAGAGGGTTGGTATGTCCAGTCAGAAAGCCAGGGTCTCTTGTTAGCCTGGGCAGGGGAGCTTGGATGGTTGGTATGTGGGTTTGAATTTGGCAGGTGGTGCAAGGGGAAGAGCCTGAGGAAACTGGGTCTTGGGGGGCTATGGGAACAGAGACCCAGAGACATGGTAAGCAGTGTCTGGGAATGGAAAGGAAACATTGAATGAAACAATGACCCCCAACGGTGCAGGAAGGTGGGTGCAGAAGGGGGGTTCCAGGTGTCTTCTGGGATTGGGACCCCCTGTGAAATAATACAGGGAGCACATTATTAGAGTTCCAATTAATGCAGCACAACACTCGAATATGTGCATGAAGCTATATATAAGAAATTTACAGGGTGCAGATTTGTGTGCATATTATAAGTGCTCAGAGAATTTCAGCACCCTGTTCACAGGGGTGGTTGTTTGAATGAAATAAGAAAAGAGTGGATTTACACACAAAATAAATTTTACTTGATGACACAGAAATAGGAAAGTAAAAAATAAGATAAGAATAAAAATAAAGATAGGAATAAAAAGAATAGGAATAAAATAAGAATAAAAATTTTTTAAAAAATTGGTGTAAAAATTCATTTTAAAAAATGTGCAAAAACTAATGACATTAATAAAATGACACTTAAATTAATGAAATCGCACCACTTTCAGTCATCTATACATACCAGCAAGCTGTGAGCTACAGACATCACCACCTGTACTGGGGATTAGCGGTGTGTGGCGCCCCTGGCTGTAAGTTAGTACAATGAGATCAGTGGGGTGGATTGTTATGCAGTGACCCCTGCAGAAATCTACTGTGAGTAGCACACTAAGCATTTTATGAGACTTAACACTGATGAAGTATAAACACTGACAGAAAAATAAAACCTGCCATTTCAACTTGGGGGGCATAGAATGCAACCCTGAAGGACTAAACCCCCGTCATGTGTACAATAACCCACTGGGATTAGTTTACTCAGTCTCAAATTGCACCAGAGTTTATTCAGTTGCATTAATTGCATGTGTAGACATGCCCATTCTGTACCAAAACAAAACCGCCAGTAGCGCTACCTCTTGATTTGGTTTTAAATGTATTCCTTTTAAATGTAGCAAAAAAATCCAGTTTCAAAATAAAGGTCAACAGGTAACAAATCATCATGTCATCCTGATGCTCTTTCTTTGATACTCATTTTGTTTAATTCTTCATACATATCTGTAACTGGCACAGGATCCAGTCCTTAAGCTGTCGTTGACTTCAGCGCTAAAGGATCAGTGCCTACTAGAATTCTATTATTTGAGCAGGAAAGAAAATATCCTGAAAGGTGCCCCAGGAAAAGGGAATGGGAGAATGAGTGTAAATAAAGTATGAGGCTAGGCAGACCCAAAAGAAATGTTTAACATTCCATGCTCTCCACAAAGGGCAGGTCAAGGGAAGGAATGAGTGGTTGGGATGGAGCACATGCCACAAATATTTTTCAAGTCCTGTTCAGCACAGTATATCTGGTCACGTAAACATCCACAACAAATAGAAGGAGTCTGTTCTAGAATGTGGCAAATCTTATGGGTAACTGGATATATTCAGAACTGGGTCAAACTATCTTGAGTAGCCACAGACATTGAATTCACAGCTGTATGTAGAATACACAGGCACAAACAACACAGAACTGTGTCCCAAGCACCAGATGTTTTCAGAACCAAGCAGTTACAGCACATTTTGCATGAGTCCTAGTCAAAACAATATACATTGCCATGCACAGATATGCCCCAAAGGGGTGAGTTTTCCAGAAGTTTGAACTGAAAAATGTCACAAAGACTTTCATAGCAAATGAAAATGACAGACATGTTGAGCCAGATTGTGATCTTTCATATGCCAGTGTGAAATCCATAGTAGGTGTATGAACTTCAGAATCCTGACGCATGTAAATAAAGAATAAAAATTCTGATACCGATTTCACTTTGACTCATGCGAATCAGAATTAATGCCCTAGGCAATCTATGTTATTTCAGTGTTTTAAAGCTAGTGAGAGACCAGAACCAGTTACTTTCTGTTTATGCTGCAATTCAACTCAGCCAAACATTTGGTAATTGTAATTTGGCCAATGTGTGTAGTTTTTAGCAAGCTGAAAAAAGGGATTCAACAGAGGTGATCATGTTTTTGTTATTTAAGCCCCCCTGTTGTTGTTCCTATTGCACAAAAAGGCCTCCTTCATGCATTAGTAAGCCTTTCTCTGTCTGCGCTGCAGTGCATGCATTTCAGTTTTGTTCATTTATCATAGGAGGAGTCAGTGCAGTGCTACATTATCTCAGGAGGCTGATCAGCCAGCAGATGTTCTGTCTTAAAGGGGCAGTATTTAAGACAGAACAATGCACGAGGGGAGAGCACATGCCTTTACACACTTAGAGAGTGCAGAATATTTTCTCTCAAATGGCTGGCTATCTTTGCTGGTTGGACCACGGGAGACAGCCATAGTTCTATTTGCTTTGTGCAGACAGGAAAGCAGGGAGGGTTTCCCCATACACTTGGATTAGAAATCTTTCCAATTCTGTGTAAGAACAGAGGAGGTTTCTTCCTCTTACTCCTATTGCACACCTATGCACCTAAACCATATTCTACCTGGTCTGGTGTCCTCTACTTGGGCTCTTAAAACACACTGTTCCACAGGATCTCTGACTGCCTTTCAGGAAGCCAGTAAGTCTACCATACCAACACCAAACCATAGTGCTGTTTTTTTTCTCTAGTAACTACTGCCAGGTTAGTTTCTGCAGACATTTTGGTCTGTGTGCAGCTTAAAGCCACTTGCTGGGTAAGGATGTGAACTCCCTGAAGCTCAAAGTTTTCTGAGCCCTGAAAATTATTTTTGAGAATAGCAGGGTTCAAAAATTTAGCTGGAGTTCATGAACCTATTTTTCCTGTAATCAGAACCCATGTTTTAGTCAAGATTGATTCAGTTTTAAAAATAAACATTTTCCTAGCTAAAGGGAAAGTCTGCATTATGTATATGAGATAGAATAACACCCTCCAAAAACTCCATGTGTCAGAAGTGGGTGGCCTGTACACTAGATACACAACCACTTCTAACTGGGTTTTTTCCTTCCCTTCCTATTTCTCTTGGTTCCCTCACATTCATTGTGTGTCTTTCCCCCCTGCCTGTTTTTTGATACATTTGAACATAATTTAAAATTTTTGTTCATTATTTTCTGTTTCCCTAAATGGAAATGAACTAAGGAAAGCTAACCATGTGTACATGAAATGAGGGGCGTGTTTGCAAGACACTTTAAAGCAGGCTAAATACTTTTGCACTGCTTTAATGGTGTCAGTGCTTGCACGCCTTGGCAGCATATTGCACATTAATTCCAGCCGCTGTAGGAAATTCGGTGGCATAACGCACCTTAAATGACTTGGGGCACAGCAAACTAAAACTCCTTTGAGGAGTTTTAGTTTGCTGTGCCTACAGCCACAGAGCAAAGCACCAGACTCCGTGCAGCTCCACAGCTCTTCAGGAAGCCTTGCAGACAGCCTGACAGCAACCCCAGAAAGCAGTGAGCCTGATCTTTTCTTTTCCTCCCCTGGAGCCTGCCTGCCTGCCTGACCTGCACTGGGGCCTGGTGCTTCCCTCCACAGCTGCAGTGCCCCCTGGGACTGCCCAAGCCGGGTGCCTGCAGGCGGGTACTGCAGCTGCTGCAGAGGTAAGCACCAGCCCCCTCCCCCCTGTTGCAGCCTAGGGACCACTCTACCCACTGGCAGCTCGCCCTCCCCACCGGAGAGGCAGGTAAATCAGCGGGGTGTGTGCACAACACAGGGGTTTAATCAGTCCTAAATTGAAACAGTGTTTTTAAAAACCCACCACTTTAATTTAGGTCCCCTGTTTCATCTACACACATCCCTAAAGTTCACGTCAAATTTCAAACTGATAATCCTTGTGTGGTTTCAAAATTAAGTAGAAAGCATTCACTCCTCCTTAAGGGGCCGCATGTCTGATCTTGAATTGTTGACATAAACATGATGATGAAGGGTTATCATGGCTTTCATCTAAATTATCCCATCCAGCTGATAGCCTGAATTAGTATTAATATCTAGCAGACTAAGTATCAGGTATCTCTACAGAGAGCATGGGGTAGGGGATCCAATCCACCCCAGGCCATAGAGTGACCATGGAGACTCTTTAATACTGAAGTGCTGAATAGCCTCAATAGAACCTTCTTCTTCAGAGACTGTACAGTATTTATTTAAATCTTGCCTAGTACCTGCCAATCCCTCTTCTCTTTGCACAAATGATTTGCACGGTACTTCACAGCAAAGGGCTCTTTTATCCTCTAAGCAAAAGAAGAGTCAAGGTTTTCTTCTTAAGGTGTTCTTATTTCAAAATCCATATGGAATCCCTATTAGCCATAGTGGATGTTGCATCCACTGATCAAGCATACTAGAAAACTAATTGTGCATGGTCATCAGCCAATGACAGTTTTGCACTGGGTTTGTTTTATAAAGCCACAGAATTATCCATCCTCTAAAGCAGATAAATCATTAAAACATGTTAGGACATTAGGCAGGAAAATGTAAATTACCCATGTATGACAGGGGCTGTTCCAGATCAAATTCTTTCCTTTGATCTTTGAAAAGATGGTTATTAACTAGAAGGGTCAGCTCTCAGACTTTTGCTGGAAACTATGCTCATCTCAGCCACCCACGTAATAAATAGTCACTAAATCATTTTGCTGCCCTAGGCAACCCCTTGGACAGAGATCTTCAGAGAAAGGGGGTAACAAAATCATCTTAGAAGCAAAACAGTCTGCAACCCATGACTCACAGGCCAGATCCAGCCAGGAGAATCATGTGATCCAGCCTGTGCAAAGGTCCAGAAATTTGACAAGTGGGGAGCAGTGTCAATTAACATTGGGGACTAATCCAGCACATGCCAGATCTGGCCTCAGTCTTATGCACACCCAATGAGGGCCACAGACTGGATCCGCTCCCCCCAACCCCAACCCACACTGCACCACCCATCTAGCCCACAGGGCCAAAAAGCTGGGCACCACTAAACCATGCTATGGATGAGGTATCCGGGAATAACCATGAGAGGCCAAGGGCCTAGGTGGAGAAGGCAACCTGGAAGTTATACCCTGGAGTAGCCAAGCTGGATGAAGTGCCTGGGCAGGCAGGCCCAGTCACAGGGACTGAGGTCATGGCACAAGGGGGCTGATGATGGACATGACTGATAACATCTGCAAGGGATGGGTGTCATGTAAGGGGCAGTTGGAGGCATGTTATAAGACCATAAAGTGAAGTAGAGACATCTGAATACCAACATGGGGTTGGGAATCCCTGGGGCAGCCTCCCTTTCTAAAGATCTAAGAAGAACAAGGCATGGCAGGTGAGGAGAAGGGGAGCAAGCCAGAGAAGTGACGGCAGAGCAAGGGGCTGAGTAGCCATCAGGGGGAGTCATGACCACCCCTGAAATGAGTGCTTGTTACAGGAGTTTAAAACATGTCTTGATCCTATCCACGTGGCAAGAGAAAACTGTATTTGAAACACTGGAGGATACCAATCCTGCAGCACAGCAGTTTCTATAGTAGAAACAGAATTTGGCTCCATCTCTTCTAGTCCAGGAGCAAACCAGTACAGTATATCTGTAAGGGTCCCCAGTGAGGGTGAAATGTATGCCGCAGAATTAACAGGCAGCCATTTTCTCTTAACATGAGACAACTTGATTGTTTCCATTCTTCTGCCAATGAAAGCAGAAGTAGCCTATACAAAAGGAAACTATCAAAGTAGCAGATTATGCGAAAGGACTACAGTTTTCTGTCTACAGTCTACCCTCTTTGAGATGGCCTATGCTTCTAAAGACACAAAAGGAGAACAGTCCATCACCCAAGACTGCAAGGCTTATATTTATGCCTAACCTTTCTGTAAGAAGCACAAGAGATACAGAAGTCCCTTGTACACTTTTCATTTACACAATGATTTAAAAGAGAGACCCAATCTGACCTAAAGCAATTGGGGAGGAGATTGAGTGCATGCTGCATTGCAGCACAGTTGCTTTGAAAATCTTATCTTTTTAAACTAATAATGTTACAAAACATTGTAGCACTAGAAAAAGCATTATACAATGCAAACCATTATAACTGATACATTACTAACCTAACAATTTGTTCCTGCCAAACTACATAACAAGTTTGGCTATCTGTTGTTTCTTGGCTGCCTGCTTCTATGGAAACTATCTAGAACTGAAAAATAAAACTTGCCAGATGATTCAGACAAGTGTATAGTGAAAATGGCCTGTACAATAGCTGAAAACACTTTAAAAGGCTGACATCCGTGTCCTGGAATTACTTTCCAGTAACTATAAAGAACCAGGTTGCTTGTAATTTGTTGTAGTAGGTTCTGGTTAACCACTATGGTATGTTATGGAATTGCTGGAACATTTGTAAGGAAAAATCTTCAAGCATTTCATCCTTACAAATAAGGTTTAGATGAAGATAATGCATAAAGCTGGTTCAGAAAAACCAGAAACCTGAACCAAAACAAAACCCACACAGACCAAATCATACACAACCCCTTCATTGATTTTCTTTTTAAATCATGGAGAATGATGTAAATAATTCTTTAAATTGTATTGGGGCAGAGAGGAAATGTATAATTTTAGGTCTTGATTCAGCAAAGCCTTCAGCATGTTAGATCCAAGGTACCTAAAACAAACTTAGACGTAGTTTGGATACCTATGTCTAAAACCACAATCCAAAAATCCTCTACTCAGCATTCACCTAACCTCAACTCACTAGCTACCTTCTTGTATAACCTGAGCTCTCCTTAGGTACCTGCAGTTGGGCTTCTTTGTATTCCCAGAATTGTTTCAGTCTGAACAGGTAGGTGGCTAGCTTCTGCCTAAACCCCACTAAGGGGAAGAAACCAAGCAGAGTGACACCTAAGTCCCCTGAGGGACGTATTCTGGTAGGTGTGCTCTGATGGCACGCACTGACAGCATTGAGTTCAGAACAAAACATTCCATCCCTGATTTTGGGATTATTTCTGACTAGGCAACTGCCAATCAAGAATGATACTGGGGAGGGGGGGCAGAAGGCGGAGAAAATTGGTTGGTCAGCCAATCAGCATGAATAAAGCATGATAGACAGACAGACAGACAGACTTAGGCTTTTATAATATTACAGTTTTTATCCAATGGCTGTTTTATGTAAAATGCATGAGAAGCAGGAAGGAGACCTTTCACCCCCTCCCAGCTGGTTGCTTTAGTCATTACACTACAGAACCAGACTCCATTGTACTTGTTCTCCTTCTGGCCTCATGAATCTTGCATTCTTTGCTGTATAGTAGCTCGAATTCAGCAGGAAGGGCAGCAGGTGCCTGCCTCCCTCCTTCAGCATTAGCCTATATCTTGGTGGTTAGCGTATTCTTCTGTGAGATGTGAGGTTTGAACTCACAGGCCATGACCAGATGAGCACAGATGTTTGGTTCCCCCAAGGACAAGTAACAGTGGTGCACCTTGAGCCACAGCTACTTGTCTTAGGGGAATGTCCATGCCATGTGTGTTTTGGCACACAGCAAGTTACCTCAGGGGTGGTAGGGGAGGCTGGGGCCAGCACTGAGCTGGCCCCAGTAGCCTTACCTGGAGTCCTGGGGGCCTCCCTGCGCTGCAGTGGTAGTGATGCTGCTGGGCTCCACTTTTCAGGGAGGGATAGAGTTTCAGATACAGGCCCATGCTCAGTATTTTCAACCTGCTCCCTCTAAGCAATATGTGTGCTTTTTGGATAGAGGAACAGTAGACAGTTAACACTGGATTTTTGGATTCTACTCTAGAGGCCAGGCACTTATCCCAGAGACTTCATTTTGGTCTAGCCCCAAGTGTATAAATAGACCGATTGAGTTCAGCTGGGATTAGTCACATGCTTAAAGTTAAGCACAATGTGAGGTACCTTGCTATCTCAAGGTCTTAAGGCTAATGTCAGAAGCCATTTGCAACCCCAACTGAAGCTTGGCATTGCTGCATAATAATCAGGTTCCTCACTCACCACTTATCTACTATCTCTTCACTTTTAAAACGAGGCACTTATACATTCCTTCTGGGCATGACTCAACTCTTTACCTTTCTCAGTAAGAAGTTCCTATTGGGCACACTACATTGTACAGTGGTGTTAATAATGTCTGCTGTTTAGGATGGATAATTTGGTGGAATTAAGTACACAAATCCCTTTGAGCATCCCAATTGTATTTTACCTGTTTAATGGATATAGCTGGAAAAAAAAAGAAAAAAAAAGATTTTTTAATCTGATTTTGCAATGCATAACTACCATAAACTGAGGTTAAAAATTAGGCAGTACTGAGGATGTATTTGCATCTGTCCTACCCATATTGTGCTTTTGAGTAGTGTGGTGAGATTGCATTAATTTACTAATCCCAAACTACTGAGATTTGTCCCCTTCTGACCCTGTTGGAACTCTCCCCTCTCTACAAGTCTCCTATGAAGCCCCATAAACTACTTGCTTAAAAGTTCAGTAAAGTTTTAGGAACTGACTATAAATAAAGCAGCAACCTACCTACCTTACAGCATGCCTTCACTTGTATCTGAGACTAGAGACAGGTAGTTAGCCATGTGGGTCTTAAGGTAGGCAAAAGGCAGGCCAATATGACACATTATAGACTAATTCATTCAGAAAGGCATAAGTTTTCATGGGTTGGAGCAGGGGTAGGCATTTATTTTGGGTGGAGCCACTTAATGAGTTTTGGTGAGCTGTCAAGGGTTGCAAGGGCAGCTCCACCCTTTGATAGGTGCCAGGGCCCCTGGTTGCCATCTTGGGATGGGAAGTCCCACCCCTAACCCCCTGGCCTTTGCCACCGGAAGTCCTTCCCCTTGCCCCCAGAAGTACTCCCTTTGGGAAGGGGATTTGCCATCGTGGAACAGGAAGAAAAAACAAAATTGCATACTAAAAGTGAAACAAACCCAATAACATATTTTAATTTTTTTAAATGGTGTCCTGATTTGTGTGTGTTTGTCTGATGTATATAGAGCTGATTGCATAATAGTTCAAAATGAGGTCTTACTCTTGTATATTGTAGGGAAGTGTGGAGGGGTGGTGGGGTGTGGAAGGGTGGGTATGGGGTTTGTGAGGAGATGTGTGTGTGGGGCAGGGTGTGGGGGTATATGTGG
>NW_017729034.1:33983435-33984762 GCF_001723915.1 Gavialis gangeticus
GACTTCATTTTGGTCTAGCCCCAAGTGTATAAATAGACCGATTGAGTTCAGCTGGGATTAGTCACATGCTTAAAGTTAAGCACAATGTGAGGTACCTTGCTATCTCAAGGTCTTAAGGCTAATGTCAGAAGCCATTTGCAACCCCAACTGAAGCTTGGCATTGCTGCATAATAATCAGGTTCCTCACTCACCACTTATCTACTATCTCTTCACTTTTAAAACGAGGCACTTATACATTCCTTCTGGGCATGACTCAACTCTTTACCTTTCTCAGTAAGAAGTTCCTATTGGGCACACTACATTGTACAGTGGTGTTAATAATGTCTGCTGTTTAGGATGGATAATTTGGTGGAATTAAGTACACAAATCCCTTTGAGCATCCCAATTGTATTTTACCTGTTTAATGGATATAGCTGGAAAAAAAAAGAAAAAAAAAGATTTTTTAATCTGATTTTGCAATGCATAACTACCATAAACTGAGGTTAAAAATTAGGCAGTACTGAGGATGTATTTGCATCTGTCCTACCCATATTGTGCTTTTGAGTAGTGTGGTGAGATTGCATTAATTTACTAATCCCAAACTACTGAGATTTGTCCCCTTCTGACCCTGTTGGAACTCTCCCCTCTCTACAAGTCTCCTATGAAGCCCCATAAACTACTTGCTTAAAAGTTCAGTAAAGTTTTAGGAACTGACTATAAATAAAGCAGCAACCTACCTACCTTACAGCATGCCTTCACTTGTATCTGAGACTAGAGACAGGTAGTTAGCCATGTGGGTCTTAAGGTAGGCAAAAGGCAGGCCAATATGACACATTATAGACTAATTCATTCAGAAAGGCATAAGTTTTCATGGGTTGGAGCAGGGGTAGGCATTTATTTTGGGTGGAGCCACTTAATGAGTTTTGGTGAGCTGTCAAGGGTTGCAAGGGCAGCTCCACCCTTTGATAGGTGCCAGGGCCCCTGGTTGCCATCTTGGGATGGGAAGTCCCACCCCTAACCCCCTGGCCTTTGCCACCGGAAGTCCTTCCCCTTGCCCCCAGAAGTACTCCCTTTGGGAAGGGGATTTGCCATCGTGGAACAGGAAGAAAAAACAAAATTGCATACTAAAAGTGAAACAAACCCAATAACATATTTTAATTTTTTTAAATGGTGTCCTGATTTGTGTGTGTTTGTCTGATGTATATAGAGCTGATTGCATAATAGTTCAAAATGAGGTCTTACTCTTGTATATTGTAGGGAAGTGTGGAGGGGTGGTGGGGTGTGGAAGGGTGGGTATGGGGTTTGTGAGGAGATGTGTGTGTGGGGCAGGGTGTGGGGGTATATGTGG
>NW_017729034.1:33985056-33990804 GCF_001723915.1 Gavialis gangeticus
CCCCCCCCCCGAGCCAGTCAGCGTCTGCCCTGCAACAGCCTGGAGCCCCGTCCACCCTGTAGTGCTTCCCCATCACTGCCAGCAGCATGCAGCCCCAGCACACCCTGTGCCCACTCAGCCCCACAGGAGCAAAGCAGCCAGAAGCCATGCACAGCCTTGACTCAGCCCTCTCTGCACCACCTGCCCATGATGCATCCTGCTGCCCCTGGGCACACAGCATGGGTGAGGTAGCTCTGCAGCTGGACTGCCTTTCTAGGCAGCCTGGGTGGTGCCTCCTTCTGCAGCTGCTGGCCCCAGCCCCACAGTACCAGCAGGGACTTGTGCTGCACAGCCCCCACCCCACATGCCCCATGCCTGCTTCAGACTTTCCCACCCAGACTCAGCAGTGGTGGCACAGGAGAAAAGCTGTTGTTCAGTATGGGGGGAAAGTGGCCCCTGCCCCCCCCCCCCCACACACACCAACTGCTGGCAGTTCCCTGCTGTAGCTGCCTGGAGCCTGTGCTGCACTGGGCTGCCCTGAATCTGCTCTGCACTGCCACTGCTGCCCTGCAGGGCAGCCCAGAGATGGCAGTGATATAGTGTAGATGCAGGGCAGCCCTGCATGGGCTCTAGGCAGCTACACCAGGAAGCACTGACAGAGGTGAAGGGTAGGGGTCACTTTTACCTTATGCTGAGCAACAGCTTTTGTCCCACGCTGCCACTATTGAGCTTGGCCGCGTGGAGTTGGGGCTGTGTAGCGTGGGTCCCCACCAGTACCATGGGGCTGAGGCTGGTGGCAGTAGCAGCTGGAAGGAGCCACCTTCCACCTGGGCTGCCTAGAAAGGCAGTCCTGCTGCAGAGCTGCCCCAGCACTGTTGTGTGCCCAGGGGATGGCAGGATGCACCATGACTAGACTGTGCCTGGGTGAGGAGGGACTGAGGGATCCACCACAGGCTAGACCAGGGACAGGCAATTATTTCAGGCGGAGGGCCACTTACTGAATTTTGGCAAGCCATCAAGGACTGCATGACAGGCAGCCAGGGGCAGCTAGATATTAATTTTCTAAATTTTTTAGGGGCCCTGTGGGCCAGATAGAATGGCCTTGTGGGCTGCATTCAGCCTGTGGGCCACATTTGGCCCACCCCTGGGCTAGACAAAGACCTGCTGTAGACCAGGGCTGGCCTGCAGGCCATATTTTGCCCACCCCTGGCTAGAACCTACTTCATCAGATACTATGAGTACTTTAATAATAACATTGTTGTGAATGGATTATTCATAGCATCTGATGAAGATGGCTGTAGCCTATGAAAGTTTATGTCTCTCTGAACAAGTTAGTTTATAAGGTGCCAGCCTGCCCTGCTTTCTGGGAGTCTAAGTAAAGCTATGCCCCCCAAAAGGGGGTAGATACTGAGTGCATATTCCTACTATTCTGGTTTAGCTTTGTTAGGTGGTAGACAGAGGACCAATCCATATTTCCTTCATTACTTATACTGTGAGAATACAGGGCATGAGTTTCTGGTGAGTGGCTGCACAGCTATGTAAGCCGGGGAATGGTGGCTGAGGAAGGGGCTGAGGTGTTGAGGTGAGGCTGATTGGTTTGTAGTTCTCCAGGTCCTCCTCCCTCCCTTTCTTAAAGATGGGCACTATATTTGCTCTTATCCAGTCATCTGAGTTCTCTCCCAATCAGCATGAGTTTTCAAAGATAAGGGCCAGTGGCTCTGCAATCTCATTGGACAATTCCCTCAGCACCCTTAGGTGCACTGCATGTGGCCCCATGGACTTGTACACTCCAGCTTTTCTAAATAGTCCCTAACCTGTTCTTTAGCCACTGTCAGCTGCTCACCTCCTCCCCAGATTGTGCTGCCAAGTGCAGTAGTCAGGTAGCTGACCTTGCCTGTGAAGACTGAGGTAAAAAAGGCATTGAGTATTTCAGCCTTTTCTGCATCATCCCTCACTAGGTTACCTCCCCCATTCAGTAAGGGACCCACACTTTTCCTGACCTTCCTCTTCCTGCTGACATACTTATGGAAACCCTTGTTACACTTCATGTCCCTTGCTAGCTGCAACTCCAGTTGCCCTTTCGCCTTCCTGATTTCATCCCTGTGTGCCTGAGCAATGTCCAAGTTTCCCCTTCTTGCAAGCTTCCTATTTATATTTTAGCTCACTAAAGAGTTCCCTGCTAAGCCAACCTGGTTTTCTGCCATACTTGTTAGTCTTCCTGTGTGTAAGGAAGGAACAAGCATTCCTGTGCCCACAGGAAGGTTTCTTTAAAATACAACCAGCTCTCCTGGACTCCTCTCCCCCTCAGACTGGCCTCCTAGGGGGATCCTGTCTATCTGTTCACTGAGTCTAAGTTTGCTTTTCTGAAGTCTGGGGTCCTTACTCTGCTGCTCTCCTTCCTTCCTTTCCTCAGGATCCTGAACCCGATCATTTCATGGTAATTTCTGCCCAAGTTGCCGTCCACTTCTACATTCCCGACCAATTCTTCTTTGTTAGTGAGCATCAGGTCAAGAAGAGCATGGCCCCTAGTTATCCTCTCCAGCACTTGCAACAGGAAGTTGTCTCCAACACTCTCCAAAAACTTCCTGGAGTTGGAGGAGGCAAACTGAATAAAAGCAAGGCCAGGAACTCAATATAGTGATCTCAGTAGCTCTACTGACTGTAAATTCTCACGCTACTTCCATAAGATTTTAGGAGCAAATTATGACAGGGATTTCAACCTCAACTCTGAGACCTAAAAGCAGATGCTAACTGTATGTTTTCAAATAAAAAGAAAAGTGATATGTAGATATGTGCAGATATATCTGTGGTTAACTGAGGCCTTCTGAGGGAAGGGGTGTGTTTGTGTGGACATGCAAAAAATTTGCAAGCACCACCCTGCACTATTTTAAGTCCTGGAAACCAAACTGGTGATTATTGGCTGTCTAAGTTGTCATCAAATGTCTAGCCAATGTGGTGCTGGGACAAGCTGAACTCAGTGACAAATACAGGAATGTGATAATGAGCAGAACGTTGCGCAGGTATTCAAAAGCATAAAACTCACTAAAAATGATATATGATTAAAAAGGCATAAAAATACAGAGAAAGAGAGGGTTGGAATAAATGTAAAGGGTTGACAAAAACGTAAAGATGAATAACCCGTGTGCCTGTTTACCTAACTGAATCAAAGAAAACGTTCTAGGCAAGGATTTATTGCCCTACCATTATGTCTTTGAATAGAACCCGAAGTCTGGAATTCCTCTCTCTGCAGCCTAAGTTAGAGAAGAGAATCATAGGGCACTTTTACAAGTGCTCCAGGGGCGAGGGGCATGGTGCTTTAATTAGAGTGGCTCCAAGAGGTGCTCTAATTAGAGCACTGCAGCATCTCATGTACCAGTGCCCCCGTGTTTCAAAATGGTGGCAGGAGAGCTTGAACTAAAGCTCATCTGTTTAGCTCAAGTGCCCCCTCCGCCATTTTGAAGCATGGGGATGCTGATACACAAGACAAGGGAAGCTGTTGGAGCACAGTAATTATCACACTCCAGCAGACTTGATTAATTGTACTTACAGCATATCAGAACAGCCTCTGCACTCATGTACAGGCGCCCACAGTCTTCTCAGTGGTTTGCTGTAAGCACTGACAGATCATTTAGGCTGAAATTTTCCAAATTTATGCTCCAAATCAGATACGTAAGCTTATGTATTTGGCATATAAATAATTGGCATGGTATTGAGAGGGCATGAGCACTTCCATGACAAGTACCTTTTCACAGCTAGCCAAAGCTGGTTTTTTAGGTGTGTAAATTTAGGCATGCAGGTCTGAAAATGTGACCCTACACCACATGTGCCTCTGTCTGTCCTGTGTCTCATGGGTAACATGCAATTGCTTCTGCAATTAATATCTTTTAAGTACTTTATAGGTTAAGCATAACTTGTTAATAACTGATATTTATATATTCATTTTTAATAGTATATTTACCATATAAGCAACATCAGTTGGGAACAGTAAAATGCTTATTTTTTTACTATTTCCAGTAGAGTTAACAGCAAAATAGTTTTTTAGTAATAAAAGGAAAAATAACACATTCTAATTCAAGCTTTTATTTTCAACTTGACTATTTCACAGGGCTGTAACTTCACTCTTACAACATTTTTTGCCATGAATGCAGGGATTCTTAGGTAGTCATTTTACCTTAAATACAATGAAGAGTTGGTGTGGCCTTTTGTAAACCAGAAGCTCTTGGCCCCTGTGGAAGGAGACACTCTGGGAATGGAGGGAAGCCTGAGGCTTACCCTTCTTTTCCACTTACCTCACTTGGAAGAGGGAATGCTGCAGAGGACTGGAGCACCATACTGCACTTCCAGAGTCAGTGCTCGGTCCAATTGGCAGCAATGGATCCCAGAGAAGTACTTCCGGTCCTGGAGAGGGCAACTGGGGAGAGGCTGCAGTGTTGCAGCAGAGATGCCGGAGGACTCTCCCGCTTGAGCCGGTCGATGGCAAGCAAGAAATGAGCACAAGCAGGAGGCACAGGCAGTCAGAGGATCACCAGCTAATTAAGGTACTAGTGGGCAGGATGCCAGAGCTACTGGCCTGACTGTGATGGAGCTCAGGGTGAAGAGGAACTGGATCAGAAGCAGCATGGGGTGAGCTGAGACCTGGGAGAGGGGCTGCTGGGTGTGGAAGTCACCAGCAGACTTTTTTGTTCAAAGACTTAAAGTAAAATAAGAAGGGAAGTGACCTAGAGTATATTGAAGGACTTTACAGTCAACCTTAGCCGATAGACAGGGGATGAAATGATGAAAGTGTTTGTTTTTTTTGTTTTTTGGGGGGTTTACAACTGATTGAGGCCTAAGTTGATGTTTGGATTTGGCTCTTTGTGGGACTGTTAAAAGGGCAATTGGTAGAGGGCATTGACCCTGAAGACAATGCATGGCTGTAACAGGGGGCCTTCTCAGGGCCTATTTTCCTGTGACCCACCCACCTGTTTCTGAGCTAACTGCCCACCCTCTTGCCCACCATGCCTTGTTGTTAATTAATTAATTGATGTTAATTAGGCAGGAGGCTGCCCATTTCTTGCCCCATTGCCAGGGGGTGCTATCTGTGGCTCCATTCCTCCCTTACAGTGCAGCCCATGCCTCGCAGATGGCATCCAGATGTTACCAATATCGCCGACCCCCACACTGGGCCCCAGAATCCTACTAGTTGAACCCCACTTAGATCCCTCCATTCAGGCAGCCTATTCTGCTTTCATTCCTGGCTGGATAGCTCCGTGAGCTGCTCTCCCTTACAGGTGTGGTCCCCCTGGGACCTTTGGCTCACTGGCCCTGGCCCACCTCCAGGCTAGTCGGAACCCCAAGCCCACAGCTCTTGGGTGTTCCTTGCGGTGGGCCCCTGGCCCTTTGACCCTTCCAGTCCTGGCCCCAGCTTGGACCAGTCAGGGGATGTCAAGACAGGTTGAGTCTATGGCCCAACTCTCTCTCTCTGGGGTCCACCTTCCAGACCCTAAAAAGGGGGTAACCCAACCGGTTCTGGGAGCTGGGGTTGAGGTGCCGCAACTCACCTTTCACCAGGGTGGTAACTGGCCTGGCATTTCCTGGGGGCTCCCGCACCACTGAGAGACCCACCAGGCCACCCACTCCCAGCAGGGTGCAGTTTTAGGTCATGCCCAGGACCAGTAGCTTTGTAACCATGCCCTACAGCTCCTCCCTTACCTCCAGTTGATACCAACAGCCCTGCAGCCAGGCGATGTTGTAGCAGCAAAATGTCCTGCTTATATTGGCAACACTGAA
>NW_017729034.1:33995804-33997475 GCF_001723915.1 Gavialis gangeticus
TATCAGGCACTTGCCAGCTGCTGTCTTCAGGCCCTTAAAGTGGCAGGCACAAACATTGCCCTGCCACAATGCCCTGTTGAATTAATTCTGGTTTGTTTTGGGACTATTAAAAAGAATTGATATGAGTTCACATGGTCACCCTGTCAGTGGACCCATGACAGGGAAGGGACCTTTGTTGAACCACTGGTCAAAAATCCAAGGCACCCCACAGTAGGGCCTGATGTGGATTCCCAGCAGCCTGGATAGGTCTGCCATATGTGACTCAAAAGGTGTTGTCCCCAGGATGAAAGCATCCCATAGCATTGAAGAAGTGGTAAGGGTGGGGTGCAGTGAAGGTGGAGCCCCATGAAGAAACTCCTCTGGCAGGCCTCAAGCTATCACCCAGTGGAACTAGCTCCCTAACAGAAGTGTGATCAAAGTCATGGTGGGTGAGCGAATAGCATCAAAGCATGGCTAGAGGATAGCATGGCCCCTTTCACATCCTGTCATCATTTTCCAGGAAGACGCCAGGCCAGAGGGGACTTAGACCTTATAGTACCTACCCCTGACAGTCCCCCCAAAAATGAAATTATTAGAGATACCAACAGGTCAAGCAAAGACATAAAGACACAGTGTAACCATGCTAGCATTTTATCTTATGTGTTTGTAATCTATTTATAACCCTTGTGGTTAATTAATGTGCAAAACCAAAGGCTTGACCCTAATACATGGACTTCTGGGTGGTTTTGGGCACATCACCATCCTTAATCACGAAGCAATCTAAAATTCTGTAGAAGTTACCCATGTCTGTTATCTGCACCACACCCTGAAGCAAACCTTAATCTAAAGCCCTGTGTCTTTATGATACATTTACAAGATAGTCTGGATAGCAACTGCATGGAAGGTCTGGAATGCTTGAGCAAGAGATAGAAAGTTCTTTGTTTGGTATCTTTATATGATCCTATTTTGTGCTATGGGCTCTGGTCTCATTAGCCATGGAATCTCCTTCACTTTTTGAACTGAATTAATTCTATTACTTACGGTCTCTAACAAGACTGAGTATGGAGGTGTTTGGTGGCTGATGAGAGACATGGATAGTACCTTTACAGACACCAAACATATAAATTATAGACTTGTGGAAACTGAGCTTCTTAAAGGATGTTATCTTTTTTAAATATAGTCTCTCTGGTTTTAAGGTCTAATTTGTTGTAACAAACTTGATGGCTCATTAATGAGCACTCTGTTGCCTTCCTGTCCAACTTTGTGACTCCATAGTCTCTCTAGTACAATAAAAGAGGAGTCAGCGACTGCACGTAAGCAGGAATAACAGACTAGAGGCAACTGACCAGCAGTGTAGGGATGCAGCCGGGTACCCAGGGCAGAGGGACAGTGAAGACTGTCAGTTTCTGCCATAATCACAATTGTGCAGCCTTCAGCAGCAGCCATTTTTTTGTTGTTCCCCCACCCCCAATCAATGTCTGAGATGATTGCCCCTTTTTCCTTCATCCTAGTTATGTAACTGCAGCTGACTGGGAACTGGTGGTGTGAACCTGCTGCTTGGAGCATCCTGTAGTATTCACCTCTGAGCCCGTGGTGTATCCAACTCATTATTGAACAACAGAGGAGGCTGTGGCATACCATGACACTTGGGTTGCCAGCTCTCAAGTGGCTGTGATTCTCATGATAGTAATT
>NW_017729034.1:34002475-34014240 GCF_001723915.1 Gavialis gangeticus
CATCTTAGTTATGTAACTGCAGCTGACTGGGAACTGGTGGTGTGAACCTGCTGCTTGGAGCATCCTGTAGTATTCACCTCTGAGCCCGTGGTGTATCCAACTCATTATTGAACAACAGAGGAGGCTGTGGCATACCATGACACTTGGGTTGCCAGCTCTCAAGTGGCTGTGATTCTCATGATAGTAATTGATGTTCTGAAAGCCTCAGAGGCTGGAATCACTTAAGAATCAAAGCTTCCATTGATTAAACCACCCCAGGAAAAATAACCTTAACTATCCATGTACAATGTTGGGTTCTGAACTATCTGTTATGACTCAGGAGAGACCTTAGAGTCATTGCAGATAGTTATTTTAAAATGTCAGCTCAGTGTGCAGTAGCAACCAAAAAAACTAATAAAATGTTGGATGTCATTAAGAAGGTAATTGGCAACAAAACAAGAGAACATCATTGTGCCATTATATAAATTCAGTGTGCGCTTCCCTCCTGAATACTGTGTGCAGTTCTGCTTCCCACATCTCAAAAATGATGTAGTAGGATTTGAAGAGGTACAGAGAAGGGCAACTAAAATGAACATGGTCCTGGAGCAGCTGACATGCCAGGAGAGACAAAAAAGGCAAGGACTCTATAGTTTGGAAAGAAGAAGCCTGAGTAGGGATATGACAGAAGCCTCTAAAATCCTGAAGGGTATAGATCAAGTGAACAAGGAACTGTAGTTCACCAAATCTCAAAATACTAGAACTAGGGGGCACTCACTGAAATTAGTAGATAACAGGTTTAAAACTAACAAGAGAAAGTAATTTTTATGCATCTTATAGTTAACTTGTGGAATTCATTGCAACAGGAGGGGGTGAAGGCAACTAGCATAGCTAAGTTCTAAAAGGGACTAGATACATTCATGGATGATAACTCTGAATAGCTATTGAACAAAATGGTTGGAGATGTTTCCTCTGGCCTCTATAACTCAGTAAACGATGGATGCCAGAGGGGGTATTGAATTGGGGATAGATCACTCAAGAGATATCTGGTTCAATGCTCTCCCTGTATACCCTCCACTTCTACCATAGTCAGGCCTATTTGATATGCCACAAGATCCTGGGTTTAGGTCTATTGTGAATGACTATAATCCTCCCTTAATAAGGGAGACCACTGGGGACACATCAACTAATTCCAGGGGACAAATAAAGAGAAAAGAGGAAGGGGAGTGAGGTCATAGGTTAATAATAAAGGATGCAGAAGGGGACACTGAGCAGAGTACACTGCGCAGAACCTACTACCCCTGAATGGGTTGAGAAAGCCTGTGGATACCAACCAGTGAAACGCTGCCTGAAGACATGAGTGGAGGAGTGACAGGAAGATGGCCCCACACTTGCCTGGGTTCCCCCCAGTCAGAGCCTCCTTCCTGGTCTTGTAGATGTCCATCTTGGCCAGAGCCAGGAGAAGGTTGACTAGGAGGCCCCAGGACTTGGTGGGGCCATGGATGGGGAGTGAATAACTAAAAAGTGTGGAAAGAAGTGCAGCCAGAACATCTGCAGGAGGATTTGGAGGAGGCAGAAGAGGGTCTGAAACCTGGTGCACTCAAGCTAGGCATGCACCAGGGTCTCCCTCTGTTGGCAAAAGGGGCAGATGTTGTTGGTGTCTGTAAAGAGTGTCAGATGCACACCTATGATGCCAGCTCTATGAAGGAGCCACACAGTCAGGGACAGGATACTGGTCTAGAAGGACCACTGATCTGATGCAGTATAGTATTTCTTATGTTCTTATTTTTAAAGGCTGGGAAGTTCATTCCAATACTTAGGATAGTTGCCTTCTAAAATAATTATTTTGAATATTTTCTGTCAAAATTGGAGACCACCAATTAATACATTTGGCTAGGGGCTTTTCCGTTACTCAGTAAGAATAGGTATGATCTGATTTGAGTTTCAGAGATGAAGTAATGATCTGCTTGTGATTTAACAGATAAAATTTACTTCAGCAAACAGTCATTACTTTCCTTACCAGCTGCAAATAAGGTGTTAATTGTATTTATTTTTTTAAATGAAACCCATGTTTCTGCAGGAACTTGCACTCAGGGATTAAGTTAATTTTTTTGTCCCTTTGGCTATCATCTGGCAAAAATATTATCACTATTTTCTCCCTGCAGCTGCTAGTTCCTCTCTCGGCTTCATTTGATGCTGTTTCTTCTTTATAGCTATTAGTTTTTTATAATTTAATCTTCTTGATCTGTTGAAACTGATCATTTGTAGACCTATATTCCTTCAAGGCTTCTGTTAAGGAGTCCAGCTTTGAAGCAGTCTTCATCAAACCATGGTTTGTTCCATCAACCCCTATTCTCTGAAGACACTCTTTTTTGTGAGAACATTTTCCAGCTGTTGAACAACTGCTTTGTATCAAGTAATTGCTTCCTAGTGTTCTTTTTCTTAAGAATGCAAGATGACTGGCCTGAGACAGTATCTTTGAAAAGAGCAACGTATCTCTTTCTTAATTCATTGTTCATTTCTCTTATTGATTACTTTGACACTGGAAGCTAGTTGTATAGTTTGTAGGAAAGATTCTCCATAACATTCTAATGGACTTGTTAGGGAAAGGGAGAAGTATTCATTTTCCATATGTGGCAGAATTTCAAATAATTTATACTACATAAATGGTTCTGTGAGTATAGAGTCTATGAGACTTGCTTCTTTATTTGTAACAAAGATGAATGTTCCATGTAGGTTTTTTCAAATCTCATGATTTTGGAAGTGGGACTGGCTCATGACTTTTGAATATTTGGAGTCAATAACTTTCAGAGCTACCCTAACATTGAGTCATTTTTGCTATATTAATTGGGCTTCCTTATATCTGGCCCTTTCACTCAGGGGCGGCCTCTAGCTTTCTTTTCTTCGTTAGCATTGCTGAAATAGAGACAGTTTGTCTTTCGTAGGTTTCACCAACGTTGTCTCTTCCGTGATGTCTTCCTGTGGCTTTCCCTCTCTGACCAGCTACTTCACTGCCAGTGAAACTCTTGTCAAAGGTGGCAGGAAGCTCTGAGCAAGGATTACATGATAGAGGAAAAGTGCTCTGGATGAAGGCTGAGAGAGCAGAGCTAAACAAGAGAGAGAGATATTTAGGATAAAGGAATGGGAAAAACCAGCGGATCCAAAAGAGGGAGAAGATGGGCCTTTTGAATACCATGTGAGGTTGGAATGTATGGTGTTACACTATGGTGGTGTTTTCTTGAAGTTGTTGAGGCACATTTTCAACATTAACTCCAGTTAAACAACATTATTTTTGTCTGGGTTTTATAAACTGATAAACAGGAAATGTAGTATAGCAATAAACCAAGAACAGGAAAAAGGAAACGCTACTAATCAAACAGGAACAAGGTTTCTTAATGCAGAAAGGAACAAACAATAGTTATACACTGTTATCTCTCAGCATTGAGGCAGATAGCTAATTACTTTTAAAGGATTACCACAAGATAATGCAGGACAGGAAAATAAGAGACTGTTACTGTAGGAGAGAAATAAAAATTAAGGAGCAACATATTGGAGGCGACTTTGTGCCTTGGCGTTGCCTTATGAAAAGGTATGACTAGCAAAACTTCCCACTTCTATTGTTCTTGTGCATAGTAGTTATTCTGCGAAGCCTTAAGTTTATGTTGAGGGCCAGACACTGAAGCTACCTCATCTGGGACCAGATCCTAGGTTTAAAGGGTTTTTTTTTAATTGTTTTAAACTGCACGCGCACACACACACACACACGTGCACGCATACACACACCATACTTACTCTAAGAAGATGCTGAATTTAAGGTGACCCCCCCTAATAATTAGATTCTATACATGGAAAATTATCATTTTCTTCTAATTTCCTATGTATAAAATCTAATGGTTGGAGGTCACCATTGCAGGGGGGAGGGGGAGTGGAGGGGAGGGCAGGTAGTGGGAGGTGGCCACCAGATTATGTCTGTTCCTTTGCCCGCTGCTTCTCCCATGCCATAGCCTCAGCCCCACCTCCCTCTCCGTCTCTGCCTCCCTCCTGCTCCTCCTCTTTAGCCCCTGCTCCTCCCTCCCTGTTCGTCCTAGCCTCTGTTCCCTCCTCCGCCTCACCTCCAGCTTTTGCTCCCTGCTTTGCCCCCACTTACTCTTGTTCCAAACGGGCAAATTCTATGCATGCTGTAACCTGGGGCATGGAGCAACCCCCCGAACCAGCCCTGAAGTATCTGGGCCAGGCTGGGGCCATGCTCAGTGCCTTAGGCTGGAGTGTGCATGGAATTTGCCAGTGCAGAGCAAGGGTAATTGTGCGGGAGGGAGTGGGGCATGTAGGAGAGCAGAGGCATCATGGAGGGGAGGGGGAGATGGAGGGAAGAGGCTAGAGGGGGAAGATGGCAGCATGCAGAGGTTGTGAGGGGAAAGGCAGCTGCTAAAGCTACTTACCCAACCCTGACCCCAGATAGGGGCTGAAGTCCAAGCCACAGCAGCTGCCTGTCTCCCCTTCACCTCTCCACTCTCTTATTCTGTCATACTCTATTTTAAGATGAGGGACTTTCCCCCCATGCTAAGTAGGAAAAAACTCACCTTAGAATTGAGTCAATACAGTAAATGCATTAGTAAGATGTTAATGGAACACACCCACCATTGCCAAAGTTAAACTTCACTTGCTGGCAGGGACACTAGTCAAGCAGACTAGGCTAAGCCCAGTGCTGTCAGGGTCTCTGAGCAAGCAGGCCAGCGTGAACCAGATACTACAGCAGGCACGCCTGCAGCAAGACCCAGCTAATGAACTCTGCCCCAGTTTAGGAGCAGCAAGCATTCTGATGGGCTGCTAGGAGCACCACCTACCCAGTTAGGACCAGGGCCCTGGGTCTGCCGGCCAGTCGACTGTTCTGTTTGTGACCCTGATTTTCAGCTTAGTTCTCTGCTTCAGCTTTGGATTTCCCTGCAGTTCTGTTTCCTGGCTCCTGACCCTGGTTTGACTCTGTTTGGACTCTGCCCAGTGGATTTCCTTCTGGATTTGTACCCAGCATCTGACCCCTGAATCCTGACCCTGGATTCTGTCATGGATGCTACTTCTGGATCTCCCTCTGGCTTGGGTATATGGCTCCTGCCCTTTGACCTAGCCCCAGGGCCTGCTTTCCCTTGGAAGCCTAACCATTAAGCCAGAATGTCTATGTGCTGGTCTCTTACCCTAACACAGGGTTTAGAGCAGAAATATACCAGTGGTCATTTAAATTTTTTGGTTTTTCTTGCACAGGAACATTCTATTTACAGTGTTCTTTAGTGGGCAAGTGAAGATCCTTTCATGTATCCTTTGTTTTTTTTTTCAGCCTATGTGCTATGCATTTTAGCCACAAATTCCTCCTTAGATGACAGACTCTTTTTTTTTTGGACTGAATCCTTTCTCAAGAATAAATTGTTGTTCCATGAGGTCTACTGTAAAAACAAAACTACTTCCCTGGAAATTCTCAATCATAAATCTTGTAGAATTAAAAGCCATTTAATAATCCAGTGTTATATCTCATTTAATAATCCTGTTTAATAATCCAAGTTATATCTGAAGGGTAAATGTGTGCTAATGAAGTATTATTTGTACTTATATTTTAAAAATTATTTTTCCGAATACATCATGATCATAATTAAAATGCTGAAGCAGTTTAGACCAGATTGTGGCTCTCTGAAAAAGAACACCTTAAATCTTATCCTGTGTCTCATTTGATTTCTAGGCAATATTGCAAATTTAATTAATTGTATTTTCATTCCCTGTGGTCTTAATTCTTGCTGGCACTGAAGCCTAATCCTGCTAGGCTCTTATCACTGTGGTACCTGAATTTATTATAGTCATTAATGGTTTTCATTCTCAGAACAGTCTAGGAAAAGAGGAAGTGATATCTATATGCTACCTATGGCCAACTGAGGTACGGAGTACTTTGAGGGCTAAGTACAGACAGTCAAAAAGTCTGAGGCTGAATTCAGCTTTTGCAGGTTAGTCTAAGATGCATAGATTAAACTGAGAAACAACTGGATAGACATTTACCTTTGATTTAGGAAATTCAGGCACATGCCTGCAGTGGCTCAGGCCAGAAGCCAGGGGGCACTAGACCACAGCTGTCTGGCACATAGAAAGCATGGGCTGTGTGTTCACTTCTCCTTTCTGCTACCCCAAGCTCTCTTGGATTTGCAGTCCAGAAACACAGAAGCAGGACCCTGCAGGGTTGCTCATCACTTCCTCTTCCTGTTTCCAGGTGCTTCTGGGATTTGTAGTTCACAGTCGCAGCCAGCAGTAAGTTTGAACAGGGGAAGGGGCATAGGTGACATATGACGGGATATGGGTAGGCACTAGCTGGCCACTTGGGGACCCCCACCCCCGGTCATGCCCCACTGGTGCCCCCCCCCAGACTCAGAAGGCAGCAGTCAACCATGGGAAGGGGTGATTAACCACCCTCCCTGGCCCGAGACCCTAGCTGGAGTTTGCCTGGGGGGCAGTCCCCCACTTCCTACAGACTGGGCTCCATCCCCTGTTGGGCTTACCTCTGTACTCCCTTGTAAGCCAACCCACACTGCTCCAGCTAGGGAGCAGAGGGGCGGGGCCAGCCCTGGTCTGCTGGAGCTGACAGTACAGCACAGGACAGCCCAGGGCTGCAAAGCATGCTAAGGGACTGTGATTTAACTTGAAGCAGGAAGGGGTCTGGGACAGAAATTTCATAAACCAGTTTCACCCAGATCAGTTTGGGTCTAATATTACTTTCAACCAGGTTTATCTTAAACCAGTTTCAGCCATTTTGAAGCTGGTTTATGTGCACTGAGCTTCTGGTATGTTACTGGTTTAAACCAGTTTCTGATCACTTAAACCAATTTATGTGAAACTTCTGTCCCTGGCCTTAGTGACTTGCCAGCAGTTTTGCAAGAAGCCAGTAGCTGCGATGGAGACTGAACTATGGTGTCTTACGGCATTTTTACATGTGCTGCAGGACATGGTGCTTGGCACTTCAATTAGCAAGCCACACTAATTAAAAGTGTCACATGTATCACTGTCCCTGCAAGTCCCCGTGCTGAACAAGCCGTGGAAGGTCACTTTGAACTAAAGCTCGTTGAACATGTCTTATTTCAAAGCACCCCACCGCCATTTTTTCAATGCAAAGACATACAAGGATGCTGATACACATGACGTGGAAGTCTGTCAGAGCGCGTCATTTTCCATGCTCCAGCAGACTCAATTAATCAAGTCTGCTCCAACATACTGGATTTCCTGCATGTCAAAGCAGGCTCTGCACACATGTATAAGAGCCCTTAGTTTCTTGTCCACTAAAATTACCCACTAAAACCAATTTATTTTCCACTGGTCAACAATTTCCCTATTAACTTTAGAGGCTAGATCCTCCTCCTCCTGCTCAGTAACAACATGATTCTAACAACCATACTCACTGGGCATGACTACATGAAACATTTATTGTGAAGCTGACTAATTAGCTCCGCAATAAACATCTCAGCATCTACATGTGCACCCCTATTAGGATGCATAAAACTAACAAACTCTGAAGCAGGGGAGGACTTATAAATATAAGTCCTACCCTGCTGTGGAGTTTTTTTCGTGCACAGCAGCTCATGTGTAGATACTGAGTCAGCTGGCTGAGGCACAAGGATGCTTCAGTATGGGGGCTGCCTGCCAGCTAGCCCTACACTGAAGCACCCTCATGCCCAGCCAGCCCCTCTGCAGCACCTTGAGCCCAGTCAGAGCACCCCTGGGCTGGCAGACTGACTCCCCAGGTCTGGAGCTAGCTTTGGAGTTTATTGCTGTGGATTAATGGCACATGTAGAAGCACCAACAGAATAGTATCTTAGTCCTCATTCATTCCAGCAGGGCTACTCCTGCAATAAGGTACTACCAGATCTAAGAATGGCAGAACAGGATACCAAGGTAAATCAATCCCCTTCCTCTATTATGCAGTAGAAAATTGCTAAGGAGAGAGGAATGGATGTGTGGAACTAGAATGTATATGCCTGAGTATTCCATGTAGTATCACAAGGACAGAAGTGGGGCATTGCTTAGCAGCAGATCCCCGAAGTGCCCCCCATGTCTCTTCAGCAGCCAGCTCAACAGCTGAGGATGGGGTTTGTGCCAATGATCAATAGTGCCTATGAGGGCAATGTGCAGATACATTCTTGCAAAATCAGCTTCACTCTGCATTTATAGGAATTTCAAATACTGTACCAGGTCACCAGGCAGAACAGACTCTGACACGAGTAGCTGTGAGCTGATGTTCCTAGATTTGTCCTTCCTCTGCTGATATTCAAGAGTTCTATGCAAACTAATAACTAGGGCTAGATGAAGGTCCACATATGTTGACCGAAGCGGTCACATTTCAGGTCTCAAATACAAGACTTCATACCTTAGTTTCCCTTAATTTAGTTCATTCAACTGGAATCCCAACCCAAATTCGGTGCTGTGGCAACAGGTCAGATTAGCAGATTCGAAAAGGACAACATGTGCTATATGATGGATCTTCCCCTTTACAGAAGGCCCAGCTTAAATATACAAACATGGTATAACAAAGGTCTTCCAAGTCCTTTGGATCACAGGCAACAGTATAAGCCAGAAGAATCCTTAATTACAGTATAACGTGTCTTTGTTATGACAAAAGTGAAAAAATCTTCATACAAAGTTATGCTGTGTTCATGAGCAGCAATGTGAAGCATGGCACAAGGAACAAGACTCTGACTCTAGAAATGTATGATAATACACATTACAATGCAGTTCACCAACATGTACTAATAAATATGGTCATTCTGTAAGGGACAGGGTAAATAATTGTTTAGGGCTCACAAAACCTAGGCCCTGTTCCTCAGCTAGTGTAAATTGGCATGACTTTATTGAATCCAAAGCATAGCAAGGCATCGGGGTGAGCCTGCTCCTTTAGGGTGGCAAAAGGGTGTAATTAAGGACTCACCTGGTCAGTAGTAAGCCAGGGTGGAGTGATAAGTCTTGAGCTATTAAGCAGAGACCTCCTGAGTACTGGAAGGCAGCCACTCTGCAATGCAGAGAACAAGAGAAAGTACCTGGAGCAGACAGGGGCTTAGTTATGTGGGAAGGTGGCCCTGGGTTACGTTAAACCTAGGAAAGGCTTGAGTGCCTGCCAGAAGGCAGATGTTTGCTATTAAGTTGTACTGGCAGTTTAGCCTGGAACCCTGCAAGGGCAGGTAGGGCCTATTCAGAAGGTTGGCAGCTCAAGAATGGCTGAGAGTGGGACCATCAGAAAGTGCAAGGATTTAGAAAGTGAAGTTGTGGAGATCCATGAGCTTCAGGCCCAGAAAGGACTGATAGTTGGACTAGAGGGTCTATGAGCTCAGGGATGAGGTGAAAACTGGACTAGGGTCTATGAGTCTGGGGGGAGCTGTGCATGGGACCAGGAGTCTAGAAGCCTAGAGAGAGAAGCTGTGTGTGGAACCAGGCGGTCTGGAGCCCAGAGTGGAGCCAAGCATGTGAAGGTAACATCATAAGTGGTAACACCTGTGAGGCTTGGGGCATGGTGTAGGGGTGGAACAGAGCCACACAATTTGCCTTTAAGGCTGCAGGTGCCCTGCAGGGGTACAGACAGGCCAAGAGTGACATACCAGGTCTGAGGGTGGGATTTAGTCTAGTGGGGTCCAGGAGAGACCTGGTGTAGAAACGGTCTGGATTAAGGCTCATTCTAAGGCCTCCATTACCCAACTTTCAATAAGAACAAGGTGTGGTGGGATAGCAATTGAGTGTGTGTGTGTGGCGTGATATTAGAGGCAGAGCTAGGCAGGAGCTGCATGGCCACCGGGGGTGTCATGGCCACCCCTGTGGCCACAAGCCTGCTACACAAAGCTTGAAACCTTTTGCCCAAGGCTCTCCTAAAATCTCATTCATGAGCTGCTTCATTCTTTTACAAGCATTGAGGCTAGATTGTGTGCATATACTTCTGATAATTTGGTATTCACACTGACCAAATACATGAAAAGCATGTTCCTCCCATTTTTCTTCACCGGTATTATTATTTAAGATATTAATTAGCCTTGCAGTTCTCAGCTAAGCAGTCATTCTGAGGTCTAATTGAGTGATAATGGAAGGAAAAATCCCCTGCTAATTTCAAAGTAAGGCATGAGCCAGTAGGCGGGTGTAGTCCATCAAGCCATTAAGACACATTACAGTCTTTGAAAATCTGAGACATTCATTCTTAAACCCATATTTTAAACCCTTTACAGCTAAAACCTCAGAAGTTACAGTCCAGAGAGTAAAGCAAACCTAAGTCTGCATAAAAGTTAGTTTTGGCAAAATTAGTTAAGAAAATAGGACAAAATGTATGAGCAGGGAAGGGGGAAATCTGCTAACATAAAGGCATTCACACTAAGACTTTTTTTTAAAAGAGGGTTTTCACCAGGATCTTTACATAAACTGAAAACTTCATTAAAACACACAACTTGAAAGGGCTTAGTGGACATGGCTCTTGTTTATTATGTGAGACTGTGATGTCAGTCCAGGTGGAAGCAGTAATGAAAAGTTATGAGATTTCGATCCAGTTTCTTTGAAGGTTAACCAACGTCAGAACCATCATATAATACAGCACTAGTTGGCAAGACTGGCTGGTTCCTTGTCAAAGGCCTTAGGACCGCATGAAGGGTATGTAAACTGAACTACAAATCACTTGTGGGGGAGTGGATCAGTAAATATAAGTCAACATCTTTTGATGCTTATTATGACTAGTTTGTAGAACATTATGGCCCTTATTTCCAGAAACACGCATGCGTCTGCCTTATGGATGAAAAACACTAACGGAGTGTGACTGAGGTCAGCGTTTGCACACAGGCCTCCCTGCCTACACACACAGCCCTGATGTGCAGGTAACCCCTGAGAGCTGTGCATTCTCAAACTAGACCATTTAAAAGAAAAGCAACATAATATTGTTCAGAAGCATTTATAAGCCATAAGGATAAGAGGCAGCATACCAAAAGGGTGAATTAAACCACAGAAAGTGGAGGCAAGCTAAACAGCCACAGTAGCTGAATTTTAACAAGATGCTGATGAGATTCCCTTTCCAGCATGTCCCTACATGGACTTATACCAGAATCTAGGACTCAAACACCCCACAAATTTTGGGACAGGTTGGATTTGGCTACAAGGTTCTAAACATGAGACTACTACTATTCTGTCAAAGAAGGATACTCTTCTCTTGCACTTTTTTCAGCCTGCAGTCAAAACTCTTGTTTCCTACAACTGTTAGAAACAAACTTCTGCTGAGATCTGCAGCCTAAAGAAAGCAAAATGGGGCAGATCCTCAACCAATGCAATCATTAAAATTCTGCTGAAGTCATTGAAGCAATACAAACTGTGTACCTGGCATGGATCTTTGAGAACTCCTGGTGCTCTGGTGTAGTGCCTGAAGACAGGAAGAAGGCCTATGTGGTGCCTATCTTCAAGAAAGGGAGGAAAGTGGATCCAGCAAACTACAGCTCCATCAGCCTGACTTCTATCCCAGGGAAGGTCCTAGAAAAGTTTATTAAAGAGGCCCTCCTTAATGGACTGGCCAATGCCAACATCCTGAGGAATAGCCAGCATGGGTTTGTTGCAGGCAGGTCTTGCTTGACCAGTTTCATTTCCTTCTATGACCAGGTGACCTATCATGTGGACAAGGGAGAAGAGATTGATGTTGTATATCTTGACTTCAAAAAAGCCTTCGATCTGGTATCCCGTGATCACCTCTTGGCGAAACTGGCCAATTGTGGCCTTGGGTCCACCACAATCCGCTGGCTGGGAAATTGGCTCTGTGG
>NW_017729034.1:34014675-34018068 GCF_001723915.1 Gavialis gangeticus
CCAGCTGACTTCCTTCCCTTTGGTCGGGGGGGCTGGATGCAATGATCTTCCGAGGTCCCTTCCAGCCCTAATGTCTATGAAATCTATGAAATCTGTCTCCTGCATGCTTAGCTACCTACACCATAATGGAATACAAAGGCATGATAACATAGGTTTGCTAACATACATTAGTTGATAGCATTCCAAAACAACTTGCATGAAATGGGTTTCTTTGCTAAGAAGGGTCTTGGAAATGGGAATTATCTTGTATAGTGTATTTGCAATGACCATTGCATATGCTTTTCAAATTCCTCACTCAAGATGTCTTAGTCATGGTCAAAGAACATAGCTGTTGAGCCCAAATTCTCTCAAATTTCTTCGTTACCTTTATGCAAACAAACGAAAAAAAACCCCTTCACAATTGATAGGTAGCTGGTGTTCCAAACACACAGTCTAGCAGAGTGACCAATAGCATCTCACAGTTTCCTTGTACCTTTCTTTCTGGTATCTATTAGTTGTGGCCCCATTAACTCTTAAGCTACCTTTTGGCCTAAATGAGCTTCAGCATTATCCTTTTTGTTGGCCCTTCCAGCACATTTCTTGAGCCTAAGCCATCCATTACTCCTGGGGTCCTGAGGCCCACTGTTTAGGCTTCCAGGGCCAGTGTTGAACCCCACCCCCCACTCCCCTGCTTGCAGCTTACATATTACCTTTCCCCAGAGCACCACCTGTATAGGCACCCTGGGTTCACGAGTTAACTTTTCAGGACCAGATGAGACGTAGCATGTTAATCTTCACTTCGCACAAGAAAAACACAGAGCTGCCAAAACTGTAAACCCTACAGACAGTTCCCTGCCTCAGTTTTCTCATCACTTTGCAGTGTTCTTTGGAGTACCCAGGGATCCTCCTCCTATAGCCCATGCCTTTTGACCATGGAGCCTCTCTCCCCCTGTGGCTGTAGATCAGCAGCATGCTTTGACCTTGACAGGCTCTTCAACCAAATAAACCCTCTCTGAGCACGGACTGACATGTAGCTCCCCTGGGGACAGGGGGAGCCCCACTTTGGAGCCAATCCAGGAGGAGCTGCATGTCTGCAGCTTCTCTCCAATAGCCCCCCTGTCCCCCAACTCCAGTGCCGTCTGCATGATAGGAGGGGGAGAAAGGAGGGGACGGAGCTCTGGGTTGAAGTTTGCCCAGCCTGTGCTAGAGGGGTGGTGCTGGCTGAATTGGAGTCCCCCACCTTGGTTACCCCAAAGTATGCTGCCTTGAGGGGGCTCCGATCCACTTGCCCCCGCCCTTCCAGCACACACTGGGCAAACCCCAGCCTTGAGCTCCTTCCCCCCTCTTCTCCCCCTCCCATCATGCAGACAGCACCGGGGGCAGGGCTGGGCTGCATCAGCTCAGCTCTAATTAGACAGAAGTTAATGAAGGTGCTCCATTTTAGAGTGCTTTCATCTGAACCCTCATGTAATGAGGGTTAATTTGTTGTGTGACTGGGCACTTCTAAGGGTGTGGCTATAGAGCACTTTCAAGGGGCCAATCATATGATAAATGGCACTTCTGTCAGTGCCCTCTATTACATAAGGATGCTCCTCTCTTGTTTCTTGCTTCCCTACTTCCTGTGTGATTGAGAGATCCTCTGTCCTAGTCTCTCTACTTTTTAAAAGCCAAGTGTTGGTTTCTTTATTTTGTATTATGGACTTTTCCATTCTCTAAATGCCATTCTTCCCCTTTCCCTCTCTTACCTCCAAAGAGGCAGGGGAAAAATCTCTTCTTCAAAGGTTTTGGTTGATCTATTGTCCCAAGTTGCTTTTCCCTGAATTCTAATCACTCAGCATTGTATTTGGTTTGAAGGTCTTCAGCAAAGTGTAGTTTACACATACACTGAGGCCTTCCATGATACAGGAACTTCATAAATCCATCCAGAATTGATAAGCTTCACATAGATTCCCCAAAACCTCACACATATGTATGATACTTTCTGTTTATGATTTAGATAGTCAACATTTTTGCTTTTTAATGTTTAATTAAATTATTCATGTTTGGAGGCCATATAGTATACAGCCCTTGCTCTTTTGGAGGTCAGCAATATATGTCTGCAATAAAAGGTAGAATATGGTCCTGAGAATGAAATATTTTGTTAAGGATATGTGCTTGTCATTCTTGGATGACATACAAATAGCATTGTGGTAGGATGTCATTTATATCATGCTTATGTCTATAGGTAGACAATGAAGAGATTGCACTGGATGCTGTACACCTCAAGGTATGCTAGGAGTGAAATTGCCTATTTTCACCCACTGAAAACATTTATTAATTGTAATTTTTTACTATTGTTTGCTCATTTCTGCTGTATGCCATTAGATAATGTTGAAAGAGCTTATACCCACAGTCCTTGAAGTGAATCACTCCTGTTACAACACAGTTTAAAATAAGTCATTTATAAATTTAAATTCTCCTTTCTCAAGGCAATGTTAACTTTTAAGGCAAAAGTAATGCACTTTTTACTATTCATTATTAAGATGTTTCTAAAATCATTTAATGTTTTCTTCCTTTTATTCAATTGTTTATAACCTTTACTTTTTTTTTACATACAGTGAGATTTAATTTTTCTCTTAACTTTTCTCCATAGCAATTGGTAAGATATAAGACAAAGAGGAGCCACACAGTCCTCACACAGTGTTATCTCTTTTTGAATTAGTTTAGGGATTGATGAAGAAGAACTGGTGGAGGGATCATTTCTAGAACTGATGGAAGATTTTTGAGTTCTATTTTTTTTGCTTCACCATATAGCACCTACCAAAAACTTTAGTATAGCAATTATTATTGACATTCCTGTAATCAGAAAACTGAAAAGGATATTAAAATTAGTTATTTAATGAAAATAAACTAAAATTTTAATAAACCCTTTGATGATATTTTCTGTAAATATTTAAAAAATAGTTCCATTATATTAAAAAAAACCTAAATAGGTGAATTTTGGACCCTCAGAAAAAATAGGTTTGACATTTCAAAATTTTTGAATTTTTAAACCGATTCTAAAAGTTTTATGAAATCTTCTGAGAAGAGGGTAATGAAAAGATCATTACCTTTGTAATTTGTGCTCATAACTCAGTCATGAGTTTCATCAGCATAACATGCATCCCTTTAATTGTTAACCAATACCCATGAGGCTTAGTCATATACCAGGACCTCATTGTGCCTCTGCATTTTACAAACACAGGACAAAAGATGGAATTTGCAGTGCAATCCATTTCAGACAGTGAAGGCAAATATAACAGGTGGTGAATTCCTAGAATATGATGTGTAGAGCTGATATTTTAAAACTTGTGAAAAATTATCCTTTGTAGCACAATAAGATAGTATTTTCTGGAAAAATAAATCAACATTCAAGTGTTTGAGACCAGTTTTATG
>NW_017729034.1:34023068-34025606 GCF_001723915.1 Gavialis gangeticus
ATGAAATTTGCAGTGCAATCCATTTCAGACAGTGAAGGCAAATATAACAGGTGGTGAATTCCTAGAATATGATGTGTAGAGCTGATATTTTAAAACTTGTGAAAAATTATCCTTTGTAGCACAATAAGATAGTATTTTCTGGAAAAATAAATCAACATTCAAGTGTTTGAGACCAGTTTTATGTTAAAAAATGGAAAAAGTTATTGAAGTTACTAATGCTCATAGTATGGGGAATAAGCAGGAGGAACTTGCCCTCTGGATAGCTAGTACAAACTTGGACATAGTAGGATTCACAGAAACCTAGTGGGATTCATCCCATGACTAGGCGGTAAACATTAGGGGCTACAGACTATACAGGTGGGATAGAAAGGGGAGGAAAGGCAGGGGTGTGGTGCTCTACGTCAAAGAGCAATACATGTCCTCAACTAACTGGATGGGGTCAGAGGAGGGGCAGGCTGAAGTACTCTTGGTCAGAATACAGGGGGGTCATGGGGAAAGGGACTTAACAGTGGGGGTTTACTACAAATCACCCAACGAAGCGGAGGAGCTAGACTGCCAATTTTCAGGTCAGCTTGCAGAGGCACTTAAGGCAAGGGATGTAGTCGCCATGGGTGATCTAAATTACCCGGACATCTGCTGGGAGGAGTAGTCAGCCAGGTCAGACTGCTCATGAAGGTTCCTTGCTGTGATACAGGACCTCCACTTAACCCAGGGGGTGCACAGTCCCACCAGGAGGAATGCCCTCCTGGACCTGGTCCTGGCCACAGGCAATGACCTGGTGCGGGGACTCCCAAGTTCTTGACCACCTGGGCGACAGCGATCATCACCTATTGGAATTCACCATTCAGTGCAGGGTGTCAATGGCTTGTAGCAAGGTAGTAGCCCTTGATTTCAAGAGGGCCAACTTCAATAAGTTGAGAAGATTGGTAGGAGAGGCACTGGGGTCCTGGAGTGTCCAAGATGAGTGGTCATTCCTCCGAGCCCAAGGGGTGACAGTCCCAATGAGAATCAAAGGGGGCAAGAGTTCTCCAAAGCCCCCCTGGCTCACCAAAGGCATTCAGGAACACCTGAAAGCCAACAAGGAGGCGTACACCCAGTAGAAGGGAGGGGCTATCACCAAAAGGGAGTATACCTCAATTGCTCGGGTCTGTAGGGGGGCTGTTAGGGGGCTGTTAGGAAAGCTAAGGCAGATACGGAACTAGGGCTAGCATCAAGGACAACAAAAAGACATTTTTTTAAATACGTAGAGAGTATAAAGAAGGCACCGGGTAACATGGGGTCCCTGCAGGATATGCTGGGCAATCTGGTGGTTGCACCAGAGGAAAAGGCAGACCTTTTTAACAATTTCTTTGCCTCCATTTTTTGTGTAGGGACTGGGACTCGCCCACCAAGATTCAGGACAGACTCAGGAGAGACTCTGCCAGCCTAGAGTCAGGGAGGACCGAGTTAGCGAACTTCTGGAGGGGCTGGACATGTTCAAATCAGCAGGTCCAGATGCTCTCCACCCCAGGGTGCTGAGGGAATTGGCAGAGGCTATTGCGGGGCCCCGGCACAGCTTTACAAGCACTTATGGTGCTATGGCCAGGTGCCAGATGACTGGAAGAAGGCCAATGTGGTCCCCATTTTCAAAAAAGGGAGGAGGGAGAACCTGGGCATATAGGCCTATTAGTCTTACTTCGATCCTTGGGAAGCTTTTTGAGAAGATTATCCAGGAGCATATCTGTGAGGGACCAGCAGGGGGGATGATGCTCATGGGCAACCAGCATGGGTTCATTAGGAGCAAGTCCTGTCAAACCAACCTGATTGTCTTCTACAATCAGGTCACAAAATCATTGGACACAGGTGTTGCGGTATATGTAGTCTTCCTAGACTTCAGGAAGGCCTTTTTACACTGTTTCCCACCCCATTCTCATTAAAAAGCTAGGTGACTGTGGCATTGATGCCTACACAGTCAGATGGATCACAAATTGGCTGAGGGTTCATACTCAGAGAGTGGTGGTGGAAGGGTCATATTCGACCTGGAGGGATGTGGGCAGTGGGGTCCCCCAGGGCTCAGTCCTCGGGCCCACACTGTTCAATCTCTTTATTAGCGACTTGGACGAGGGGGTGAAAAGCACCCTGTTCAAATTCGCTGACAACACCAAGATTTGGGGTGAGGTGGGCACGCTAGAAGGGAGGTACAAGTTACAGGGGTGGGCAAATGAGACCTTGGACAGGTTACAGGGGTTGGGCAAATGAGAATAGGATGGAATTCAATACCGACAAGTGCAGGATACTGCATTTGGGCAGTAGGAACCAGCAGCATACCTATCGGCTGGGGAACTCCCTTCTCAGAAGCAGTGGCAGAAAGAGATCTTGGAGTCATTATCAATTCCAAAATGAACATGGGCCGCCAATGTGAGGATGCAGTCAGGAAGGCCAACTGCAACTTGTCGTGCATCCACAGATGCATCTCGAGCAGGTCCAAGGAGGTGGTCCTCCCCCTCTATGCGGCACTGGTCAGGCCGCAGCTGGAGTACTGCGTCCAGTTCTGGGCGC
>NW_017729034.1:34025677-34035775 GCF_001723915.1 Gavialis gangeticus
AACCTGTTCAGCCTTCACAAGAGAAGGCTGAGAGGGGACCTGGTGGCTATCTATAAACTTACTGGGGGGGGGCATCAGGGAATGGGAGAGACCTTGTTCACCTGAGCACCTCCCAGAGTAACATGGAATAATGGCCATAAGTTGTTTGAGAGTAGGTTCAGGCTGGACATTAGAAGGCATTGCTTCACAGTCAGGGTGGCCAGGATCTGGAACCATCTTCTAAGGGAAGTGGTGCTGGCTCCTACCCTGGGGGTCTTTAAGAGGAGGCTTGATAATTACCTATATGGGGTCATATGAGCCCAGTATTCTCTCCTGCCCAGGGCAGGGGGTCAGACTTGAAGATCTACTTAGGTCCCTTCCGACCCTACATCTATGAAGCTATGACTATATGATGTTTTTGCCTTTTTAAGTTTATAAAAAATACAAAATTTCTTCAACCTTTTGTCCTGAATTTGGAAAACGTTGTCATAGTTAGTGAACTCAAGCCCCAGCCATGTGATAGGACTATAAACTACTGCAATTGTATATATCACATCATTTCCAGGCTAGGAAATAAAAACTATTTTCTTACCAAAAACCTTGTTCCACCATCCCTACATTATAGACTTGCCCAAGCTTACTTGATTTTGTATTTTATTCCTTTTTAATATCAAAAAAGATGAGCAGAAGTAGGCTGCTTTTAAGCACTTAATCCAAGAAAATAGTGGAACGGTAAGGATTCGCTTCCCTTTATTCTGTTACTGAAACTGTAATTTGATAGCCATCAAACAGAAGATTTATTTTACATCCTTCCACATTAAATATTAAAGGTCCTGAAATAAAAGTTGTATTTTTTATTACAGTCTTTTTTGTTTTTCCACGATCTCAGTTCATTTGCTATGGCAGTGGGGGCCAACCTTTTTTGGTGGGGGGGACACAAATTAGCTCCACACCCTCCCTGGGTGCTATTCTAACCCCCTTTCTTTGCCCAATCTGCTGCTCTTCTCTCTGCTTCCTACTCTGTGTTTCCTGCCCAACATTTTCTTCTGCTTTTTGCTTCCTGTCCTGTGATCAGTGGCATAGCTAGGACAGGGCAAAAGGGACAACCACCTGGGTGCCTACAGGGATTAAACCCCAGCTTTTGCTGCAACTATGTGATTGCAATTGGAGCAGTAGTATCAGCCAGAAGTTGCTGTTGTCCCTGTGTGTGGCAGCTGTCCTGGGCACCTTCCATGTTCTTACCCTGCTGCCAGTGCTCCCTGCCTGTTCTGCTGCTCTGCCTTCTGCTTCCTCCTTAGTCTACCTTGGGCCATACACAGAGGCTGCCTGTGCCACTTGTGGCAGTGGTGCTGGAGGCTGGCCACTCCCTGGGCTATAGCTATTCTCAGGATGAAGTGAAAGTCACACACAGTCACTTTTGGTTTATGTCCCTGAATGCATATTGTAAAAGGGGCCTGGTATCGACTCCTGTTTTAGGGAAGAAACTGTGGTGGGGAAAATTACCTGAGACAGACACATGGCCCACAGTGAGATCTGATGATGTCATCCCACAGCAGGCTGATTCAAAGCTGTCCTGAGTCTCACACTTGACAGACATTGCTGATTTGTCATGCTGGCCAGAACAACCTTCAAAAGAAGTAACGCTGGTGGGTGCTGGTGCCCCAAAGAGAGGACAGCCAAGTAACCATGTGGGTTGTGATCAATCTACATGGAGGTGTAAAAACAGAGGACAAAAAGAATCAAGACACATGGCAGCTGAGAGAACAGGGCCATGATGTATTGAGACAATGGATGTGGTGAATTACTGGAAAACAGGGCAACCCTAGATAGAGAGGGGGAGAGACATGTAAAGTGTTCCTCCTTGGTCCTATCAAGAAAGGCTACAAGAGGGAGAGAGATACTGATTATTGGACAGCAGATCCCCTTTAAAGACTGCTAGTAGACACAGCCAATACTATGTTCAAATAGAGAAGGACTGTCCCCACTGAGGGGAAGAGAGAAGATGGAGAGTCGATGGCAAAATAGACCTGCTGAAGAGATAAGCTGGGTGGGGCATTTAAAGCCACCAGAAGAGTAAGATCTCTGGGCTCTGAACTTTGTTGGGTACGGGCAGGATGTTATGGGTGATGAAGCCCTGCAATGGAGAATGGCACACCAAGCACCTACCGTCACATGCAAGTCATTTGTCCCCTTTAGTATACTTCTTTTTTTTCCCCATCAAGGTGTGTCAGATGAGCAAAGGCCAATGACAACCTGAAGGATCACTAGACACATAATGTGCCCTATAACACATATAAACTATTACAAAGCCTAATTCACTCATAAAAAGCTTGGCTTAGTATATTAAGCCTATTTACAATGTTTATATAATATCTATATTAAAATGAAATTGTTTGCTGCAAGAATCATCTGAGAGATTATAGTGCATTTCGTGTATTAACAATGGTCCAAATCAGGCCCACTAGGACAACTTCTGACTCATGGTTCCAACTGATGTCTAATAAGGGTGCTTGTACACATGACAGGGGTTTAATCTCCAAGCTTTTATTCTAGGCCCCCTAAATTGAAATGATATATTGGTGCACCTCTAGAGGGGGTGTCCAATTTTGTATTCATCTGGGGCCCCAAGAAATCTTAATCTACCTCTGCTCGGAGGCAGCATCTGGCCCGATCCAACTGTTCCCTGAGCCTGCCCAGGGAGTAGTGCCCAGTGGGCTTCCAGTGGTTGCGTTTGGGGAACAGTTGGATTGAGCCAGGTGCTGCCTTTGAGCTGGGGCAGCAGCCAGCCCATTAGCAGTCCACTCAGGTTATCCTAGAGGGTGCCACTGTCTCAGAGGGAAGAACTGGGCCCCCCTTCCCTCCGCAGCTAAGGGGCTGCTCAGCCCACTGGCAGCTTACCCCCTGACCACAGGAGAGGTGAGCAGGCTCCACCAGAAAAAAAAAAAGGATCAGGCCCCTCACTACTTCTGCCTTCAGCAGGCTCCTGCAGCCAGCAGGACATCTGGGGCCACCCAGAAATGGGCTGGCTTGCCCTTGGGGCAGTGTGGAAAGGTGGCAGGAGGGTGGCTGGTTTTTTTGGCAGCCAGAGAAAGCAGCAGGGATGGTGCATGGGGTGCTGGAAGCCCAGGCGGGCTTGGGGAAGCATTGGATCAGGTGCTTTCAAGCTGGGGCAGCACCTGGCTAAGCTAGCAGCCTGCCCAGCTTCCAGCACCCCATGCACCATCTCTGCCATCTTCTCTCACCACCAGCAAACTCAGCTGCCTTCCTGCTGCCTTCCTGTGCTGCCCTAGGGGCAAGCCAACTCATTCCCAGATGGCCCCAAGTGTCTTGCTGGTCACAGGAGCCTGCTGAAGGCAGAAGCGACAAGGGACCCAATCCTTTTTTTCTGTGGAGCCTGCCTACCTCTCTTGCAGCTGGGAGATGAGCTGACAGCTGCATTGTTGCAATTTGCAACATTACAAACTGAATTACATCTGGATGTAGCTTAGTTTGCAATGATGCAAAGCTATTTCAAACCCCCAAAGGTCTTGCATGTGTACACTGTGACACCATTAAGCCACACAAAGTGACATTTTCATCACATGTACATGTTAATGGCATCACATGTACAAGCACCCTAAAAGGTAAATGTCAGTGAGGCAATTGAAGTGAAGGAGTTTATTTACTGGATCTGGGATCTCTGGGGAAGAGTTTACTGGGTTATTTGGAGAACTCAGGATGTTTTTGTAGTGTAAAAAACCAAGATGACCTTGATACAACTCTTCTTATGCAGAACATCAACTTATTTCTGTGTTTGGTTAAACCCTTATATTTGTGAGTAATTTAAAACGTCAATTATGTTTTATCAAAGATTTGCAATTCAGTCTTCTCAATAGCCCTGTAAATATTAGGTTCTTCTTTAAGCTTGTCTATGAGTAACTCATTTTAGACTAGCAGGATTTTGTTAAAGTATCTTTTCAAAGTTGATTGTTCCCTATTATTAATAAGTTTGCATTCAAAAAGGGGGAGGAAAAAAGTTAACAACAGATTATATATACCTGCACCTCCAAAATTGTAATATGTCTCATCCAGTACACTAAATGTCCTGATGGAAAATATATAGGAGAAACCAAACAACAACTGCACAGCAGAATGAATGCACACTGAAAATCTAGCCAAGACAAAAATGTTCAATTACCTGTGGGTGCAAATTTCTCGCAAGACAACCACTCTCTCTCCAGTCTCTCAGTTCCAATCCTCAAAGGGAATTTACAAAACACATTTCACAGATAAGCCTATGAACTTCACTTCATCAATCTACTGGATACTAAAAATCATGGACTAAATGTAGACATTGGATTCATGGCACATTATAAGCTGCCTAACATCTGATAACCCCAGGTTCTCTCCACAATTTACCAGCTACATTCCGCCACCAGGTCACCATTCCTGCTTCTCCCCCATCTATCTCTCACCTATTGTCTCACCCTCCCTGATTCCTCACTGCCAGGTGTTTGCATTTTCACTGACCTGCATTCCTGCATGCTGGCTTCTATCCTATCCAGGAGAGCACAATACAACTGTAGATTCTCCCTCTGCCTGAAGAAGGGTGTTTGTACCCAAAAGCTTGCAAAGAAAATGTTTTTATGACTATTTAGTTGGTCTAATAAAGGATATCACTTTTATGCAAAGAACCTTGCCTGTCTTAACAAGAGATGACATTCAGGACAGTCACTAGCACCCAGGAGTATGATTTTGGGGTTAAGCAGCCTAGGATCTGATCCAAAGTCCACTGAAGCTGATAGAAATTGAATCCATTAATACTTGAATCCAGCCCTTAGCAATTCTATTGCATTCATTATCATGATAAATGCAAAGAACTGTGATTTAAATGTTGTGGTGCACCACAGATTTTTAGTCATTTGGGTGTATTCTATTCTTTCATGTGTGACTCTGTACTAGAATTTGAAGCCCGTGGGAAGGTCCCACTATAAATATGTAGAGTAATAAACAGGAAGTAAACAATGCCAGTGGGGAGTAGAACAATAGAGGATTCCTGTTTCATTTTGCCCAAACAAAGCCCACAGGAAAAGGGTTCAGGCACAGCAATTCTATACATCATTCCAAACTCATGATCTTTCTCCATTTAGCTCATGTGTGTAGTATGTGAAACAGGTAGAGAAAAACACTGTATACACTGAAGTTTTGTAATTATTATCTTTCCTGTTAAAGCAGGCTGCTTAACACAAATGCAAGTAGACACCTTGATTAGCACTTTCCTAAATGTATGGCAGATGCTTACTAGTAAAAAGCTCCTTTATTTCAACAGGGGCAGGATATTACCTATACTTTATTATCAGCACGGAAGTGCTCCATGCACTAGAGATGACTGATTGCCTCTCTATGCACTAAATAGAGGAGACCTCAAATCCATTCCCCCATTACAAACTTTGGAGAGAAAGCAGCGTATGTGTTGGTGTGGGGGTGGGGCATGGGGGGTGGGGATAGGCTGGTCTCAAGTAACCTTCAAACCAGTCTTTGGTGGGGAAGATGTGGGAACATTTGTGAGGATGACAACATAGCTAAATTTATTCAGGTTCTTAGTGGCTGTTAGTTTTTAAAATACTACCATATTATGACTGCTTTAAAGGAAAATGCATTCTTAGCCTTAACCTTATCATACCTCATATAGGGTAAAAATTTGCAAATCTAAGAGCTAACATTAAGTGAATGCTGAACACTCAGCTGCAACTTTTGAGTATTAACTTAGAAATACACAAAGTAAAACTCTTAAAAGTTTGCCCTTTTATTAGTTTTATGAGTAAATCTGTATTTTATTCTGTGTTATTTTCTAATGTCCCGATATGAAATATGACCTGTTTCTTTCTTGATCAGAGCAAGACTGGAAATCACACAAGAAATCTATGATATGTCCATAATCAGATCACACACACACACACACACACACACACACACGGAACCATGGTATTGACTTTGATAGAGCTATATTTATACCAGTTAAGCGTACAGCCTGAAAGCAATAAAACATGCACACTACAGTACCACCATAGGCAGTCATATCCAAACTTCTCATTTTTAGTTCATTGGAAATCCACCAGACCCACACTATATATTTTCCCCAACAATCCAATATATTTCTAGCATAAACCCAAACAAAGGAGACACTGCTGCCGCAACAGACAGAAAGCATAACTCTGTGAAAACCAGATGCAAATTCCAGAACCAACAGTATCAATGACAGGAGGAATACATATTTTATAAGGTGTCTTAAAAAAAAAAAGCCTTAAGCCTTTTCCTATCAAGAGCTGGGACAGCAGATGGACATACTCCCATCTGCAAGTTATAAGGGGCTAAAATTGAATTTAAAGGGCAAGTTATTAAATGATTCAAACTACCTATTTGTGAGTATCTTGCACTAAAGAGAAAACAGATAATCAGTATTTAATTCAAAACTGTAGGAACAAACAACTTACTCAAGTTGAAGTTGCTTTTCTCTCTCCAGTAAAAATGTACAAACATTTCTTGCCTATTAAGAAAAATGTTGAGACCCACACTTTGATTTGAGGTAAAGATAAGGCCCTTCCTGTGACCCGCTGCTAATGTAATGTTTTAAAAAGTTTAGGAAGACTCGATTATTATAATGGTACTTTCCAGCCTCAAAAAATTGATGATTCCAGTCTAGGTGGGAGGAGCCCACATGTTGTTCTAACCTGTGACAGAGAGACTGAAGAAATCATCAGAAAATTGTAACAGATGAGGTATTATAGTTGTTTCCCAACCTTTCCCCCTGCTCACTGAACAGAGGTCTGGTGCAGTAGGGAATCTTGGGCAACATTTTTAAATGAGCATGTTCTATCTCCTGGCACATCTTGCCTTACTCAAATCTCTCCTTTCTAGTAGAAACTCTTTGAGGCAGTGATTGCCTTGTGTCAGTACTAAGACCCTAAGCAGTGCTAAGCAATAAAACACCATACACGTTAGCTCAAGGCTAGTTGTGCAGTACCAGGATTATGAATTTAACCTTTTCTATTTGAGTAGTCTGGTTAATACCTAGATTTCAGTTTCTTGCATCCAAGCTTCCTATCCTGAATTATGGAGAATTTAAAACCATGCATTAAACACAAACTCTTATGCTTCCACTCCAAATAGAGAAAAGAAAATAATGGACAAAGGGATTAAATATTAAAAGATTAACATAACAGTTAAAATGGTACTAAGGTAGGAAAGGCACAGCAGTACTTTAAAGAGAAACGTACGTACAAGGTGTCCCAATTCATTTCAGGACCCTCACTTTGGTGGCACTAAGACCCAAAAATATTTAGCTACTGTATAATTTAGATACAGAACTGCACCATTCAAATTAATATGTATGAAAATATAAATTTAAATATCTGAATATTTAATAAAGAAAGCATATACTTCTTGGAGCAAAAATGTCAAGAGAATTCACTTTCTTCTGCAGTTAAAAGACAAAATTATGAGGTTCTGGGAATTTAATGAAAAATAGATTTTTTTCAAATCAGTAGATTATAGTGTTACACAATGCCCTTGTATAAATTATAGTAAAGCTACCTGTGTTATTTCACTGGCTGCACCAGATTGAGGGAACATATTTAGGTTTGGCAAGGCAAGAAGTGTATATAAGACAACCTTGTGCCCGGGCACACTGTCACGCAAAGCCCCTCCCGGTCCCACTCACACAACCCTGCCATGCATGATGGCCCTGCTTTTCCTTTACCCCACTTGGAGAGGTGGTGGCAACAGAGAACAGAGCTGACTGGAAATTTTCTGATGGACTATTTCCCCACTGAAAAATGTGTTCTGGAGGAACAGAAAACAGGCAGGTTTCCATCTGGTTGCTTTCCTGCCAGCTTGCTCAGCTCCCCAGGTGTGTAGTTCTTGACAGCTCACTAGGCAGGCTGCTGTGGAGTCATGGAAGCTGAAAGCCCTGGGATGTGGAACTAGAATTATTCAAAGAATTCCACATGGAATTTCACTCAGTTTTGGCATGAACATTTTTTTCAGAAATGTGACATTTTTCACGGGAGGACAATTCCATTTCCTGCACAGCTTTGATGGAGACCTTCTCCTCTCTCCTGGAGAAGCTAGAACAAGAGTAGCAGCCAGGGGCATCTTTCTTGAGCCCAGAACCAGCAACTGGGAACAGTAGTCCTCTCTCACCCTTGAAGACAAATAGGGGAGTCTCTTGGAATTTACTCCAGTAGCAAAATTATTTGCCGAAGGGAAGGGGGAGGGAGAAGGTGGCTGTACAACTCTTATGGTTCTCTGCTGACATAATGTTTAGGGACCTCTCCAGCCCCAAAACAGTGAGTGTGGGATTAAACACCTCATTGAGATATTATGTGGGGTAGGTCACCGTTCTCCACTGTTGTTTCAGCCTGACTTCAGACTCCCAGTGATGGGTAGGCACATTTTTTCTAAATGAGTGCTGAGTTCCTAAAATGTCACACAGCACAAGATATTTATGCCTTATATCAATGGATGCCCTTATCCACCCTCAGGTATAAAAGCCCAAATGTGTCTTTACAGTAAGTGCACTGTAATAAATTAACTGAAGAAGGAAAAATAGCAGTTGCTCTACAGTGAAGTTTAACCGTAGTCAAAACCCCCAATGCTGTGTGTAAAATTCAGATTAGGTCAAAGCCTGAAGTTTTTATTCAGGCTATTGTTCAAGACAAAACTTAAGCATGTGTTAAGTCTCATCACTATCTGTGGTTTGCTAAACTGGGGCTGTCCCAGAATCAGGACTCTGCCTCAGGCAAAACTGTCACTGAAGTCAGTGGAAACTTTTCCTTGGTAAATACTGGCTTTCAGCTTTTGATCCATTGTTTGAAATTTCAGGAACTGTACACCTGTTGATAAAGACCATTATCACAATCTCTTTTTATACCATTTAGTTTCTCTTCAATTTTTCACAGTCATTTTTAATTTATTTTGCCAGCTATGGTTATTTATGCAAGCACAAATAGAGCAGTAGAGCCTTGTAAGGCATCTGGTCAAGAGGCAGAATTAAACTTGTCACGACTAAGAGATTTGCCATAAAAACAAGGGAAAAGCTCATTCATCTTTCACTGATTCCATTTTAGGTTGTGAGAAGTGAGGCAAGTATTTTGTTAAAAAATGTGCCTATTGTACACAATACCAGAAGGTTGAACATGATTTTTTAAAAAGCAAGTTCAAGCTTTTGGCAAAAGCCCAGAAGACGTTTTTCTTTGTCCATTAAGATGATCTCCTACGCAGCTTTTCAGGGGAGGATGAAATTCCTTGGGTCGTGCTATAAACATTCATCACTGAAATCACACTCCTAGCAGAAAGAACAGAAATGTAAGACTGCCACATTAAATGGGCTCTACATATGTAGAATAGAAAGTCAGGGCTGACCTGGAAAAGCTAAAGACCAAATAAGCCTCTGTGAAGGGATTAAATAAGACAGTTTCTGATAGTCAGGAGTCTTGGCTCAGTAAAATTCCATATAAGAGAAACTCCGCTCTATCATTTCAAGCATAAGACAGTGTAACACTAAAATGTCAAAGGGAAGAGTTTGACATATCAACATTGTTTTTAATCTAAACAAACAGAAAAAGTATTCCAATACTTTCCTCTGGATCATTGTACTTAACAGATGAAATCTGGAAGTGTTTTAAAGCTAAAATATAGGCTTTTACATCCTCCATTTGGGCTGGAAGTTCCCTACATTTTTGTAAGAGCTGTGAAAAATCCTCACGTTATCCCATCTCTAACTCTCTCATCAGCTCCCTCTACTTGGTTTAAGATGCAAGATACTGGGCATGTAATTAGGACTCTATTTAAAGTCAGTGGCACCAAAGCTATATTGATTTGAGGGTTGGGGGTATATGCATGAAAATGAACCTCATGAGGACAATACTGATAGCAACATCCTTTAGTACTTGGGCAGGACATCAAGGTTCATTTTTTCTTTCTTCTTTCTCTTTATTTACTTCTGGCCTTTGCCCTGTCAGTTCCCCATACTTGTTCAGGAGAGTTGTCCCCTGCTGTAATAAATTGAGCTAGTCTCAGCTTTAGTGGTGCAAGAAGCATATCTTGTTTTTTTTGGGGGGGGGGGGGGGGAGGGGGAGA
>NW_017729034.1:34035895-34042264 GCF_001723915.1 Gavialis gangeticus
GGTGGAGAAAAAGAGGAGGTGTTGTATTCCATAACCTCTGGTCTAGCCATTGTCAAATGTGGGGAGGGGAGGGGAGAACAAATTCATATTCCCTGCTGCCTGGAGCCCATGCATCCCTCCCACATTCCACATAAACAGAAGCAAGGTTTGGCTAATGTTTCTTCCCTGTGCATTGTACCCTTTGTTCCCAACCAGAACATAAATCAGTGCTTTGGAGAGAAGAGCCAGCAGTTCAACACATGCCCCAGAGAAGAGATGTCTGCTGTTTTCTTTGCATTCAAGCTAACCCTCCACCTTTCTTGGTTCCCAGCAAGTCAAAGTACACCTTGCAGTAGGGCACCCTGCATGGCCAAGGGCCACTGCTGCCAATTCATTTTTCATTTCCTATTCATGGAAAAGTCCTATAGACCTGAACAGGGGGAAAAAATAAAGTAGAATAAAAATTTAACAGGGTTTTACAAAAAATAATCTGCAAACTAGTAAAATCAAATAGAAAATGCAGAAGGTTTTTTATACAGGCTTTTTTATTTTGTTTAAAACCAGCCTATACCATTCTATGGAAAGGAAATAGATGTCTATCACCACCTGTAAGATGTTCCACAAAACCCAACAGACATTATTTTGCTCTGTGGATGCTACGGGACTTTTCCATAAGATCATCAAAACATGACTTGGCTTTTCTCTAAGCAGTGCTTTCTGGCTGTGACTGCCAAGATGCTGCTGTTTTTGTTTTTGTTTTAAATAGGACTGCATTTCCTTCTCCCCTTTCCTTTGTTTTGTTCTGCTTCTGCCTTTACCTTTTCCCTTGATAAAGGTAAGAATGAACTTTGCTGTTCTCTGAAATCAGTTAACCCATGAAAGTCATTGCTGCTCTGCTCCTATTGCTACTTGGTTCTGGTTTGTGGAAGGATCAGTGGGTCTTATCAGATGACTTCTTCCTCAGCTGTGTCCTGCACCTCTCTTCTGCCATCAGTCTGCTGTCCTATTTTGCTACCACAGCTTTGTCCCTCTCTCTCCTATCACTCCGTTTTCATTCTTCTTTCCCCTCCCCCCGCTCTGTTTTCAGCTTTCTTTCCTCTTTCAGCAACGTTAATAACCGAAGTTATAATGGTTTGGCTGTTTAGGTCCATACCAAAAAGCCTTATCTAAATTATCTGAACCTTATGAAACCAAGATTTTAAACAGCTGAGTGCCTAAGTCCGGTTCAGTTTAACAACTTAAACGTCTAAGAACCTGACTAAAGTTCTGAGCACCAGATAGTTACTAGGCAAGTCAGTCAGAACACTAATTTAGGTGCCTAAGGATAGATATTGAACTTAGATTTCAGGCCTTCTTTAAAAAAAGAAAGCAAACAGAGGCCAGCTCTCTAGGCCTTGACTGAGGCTCTCACACAAAGAGGCTCTTGCATGAGACTTTCTGTTTATTACCAGGCTAGAAATCCCATAAGAACACGTAGCAAGAACTTGAAACATTTCAGCATTTCCACTTGGAGTCACTAGTATCAGAAGGAACAAAGACCAAGTGATGAAAAATAGAGGTGATGGGGGGAACTTTATACAATTTGTTTTCAAGGAAGGGAGTGAAAGTTCAGATCAAATTTTGTTCTAGTCCAAAACATGGTCTATTCACCTTTGAAAGAATAAACCTACTGTGAACCAGGACCAAAGACTTCTGGAATTTAACATGTAAGGACAAGTGTTTGTAATTACATTAATAACATGCAAGAGAACAGGGCTAAAATGTGCTAAGGTGAGTGCAGCCTGTACACAGAGCCTTCTTTTGACCCCTGAGCTGTTTCTGCCTGTTCTCCTCCTTGTTTTCCTTCCTCTCATTCAAATCAATGTGAATTGGAGAGCAATGTGAATCAGTACCGCACAGGATCAAGCCCAGAGCCAGTGCTACACCCTGTTTAAAGGAGGGAGTGTTTTGATCAGCGTGACAGACCTAGCACAAAGAGGGATGAAAACTTGCGGCATCAGGTAATGACCCCAATGATAGAACTATGCTCCTGTGGTCATCTTGCAGGGACCTGCTTCTTAGCAGGTTATGTGTTAGCTCCCTCTAGTGGATCATTGAAAATGTGAGCTGCAAAGAGAAAGGTAGTATACAGAGTCCTTTAGTGAACAACCTCGATTTTTCTAAAGATAAAATAAATCTAGTTTATTTAAAGAGGGCCCTATGTCCACAGAAATCTATCATTACTCCTTCCTTCCGCTAACATGATCCTAACATCTGCCGTTAAAGAGGCATTTTCACACATGTAGCTTAAAACATGAATTTTTTATTGCCATCTTTTCACCAGTCAGGAAATAAGGTGTGCTGCTGGTGCTTCCAGAGAGCAACTTATTCTGCAGGCTTGCATGCTAATAGCCCTAGGTTTTGTTTAGGAAATGTGTGCAGTTTTATAAAGTCATGTTTATGGTCAGGATGATGTTGATGCTGAACTAGGCTAATAGTACTTGATACCACCTGTGTTTTTCCAGTGCAGCTGGATGGACTGAGGATCAGCACCCTTTCCAATTACAAAAGCTCCACTCCCTTACCCAAAGATGTAACTGAGATATGCTGTGCTAGCTTTAAATTATCTAGTTCCAGCACCCATAGAAGACTATCTAGGGCAGCATAGAGAGCAGCACAGGCACGGGTGTCTGGTGCCTCTTGAGTCAGCGACCAGGGCTGGGGAAAGGGGGTCTCGCTAACCAGGATGGGGGGGTCCCCCAGTGGCCAATCTCACTCACTGGAAGCGGCACAGTCAGTTTTGCTGGCAGCCCTGCTCCCCAGCTGGTGCTCATGGGGGGTGGGGGTGGGCACTGGTGCTCCTGCTTGCCCCCCTTCCTACCAGCTAAACAGAGAACGTGGCCTGACAGGAGGTGCACCAGCACTCTCAGAGGGTGCACATGCAACCCCATGCACCCCCTACGCATTGCCCTTGAGCACAGTCTTTCTTACCTTGCCTCTCTGATTCAGAGCTTGCTACACTATCTCTACCCTTTACTACACTATCTGCAGGGTAGACACCCTTAATGGGAGGACATTCAGCACCTGCTTTCCTCCATCAAAGGACACCAGATCCCACCTACAGAAAACAGTTTGGCCCTGGAGTAGAATACAGGACATTGGACTGGAAGGTGGGTTCCAGGTTATCAAATCCAACCCCTTGATATCTTGGTGTGGCAAGTGGCAACTCTCAGGGTCAGGTCTCATGTTGGCCTGCCCACCTGTCTCTACAGAGCAATCCATCCGATCCTTCCTGCCATGACTTTGTTGCTCTCTTATACAGATGGTACGCACTCTTCCACTCCACCCCTCTCTCACCGGGGCCTCTGGCACACTGCCTGTTACTGGGCCACACTCCACTGCCCTGCTGTTCCTTGTGCAGCCCCTCTTGGCCCCACATAGGACACATCTACCAAAGACACTACTGTGCAGTTGTTATTGCACACTTATTTAGTACTTGTATTAGCAAGTACTAAATAAATGTGGAGTAATTGAAGTTACTGTGCTGTAGCCGACAGACTTCTTTTAAGTGATGCTACTGCACAGTAGCTTAATAATGCTGCTCAGTAGCGTATTAGCACTGCGCTGTGATGCACTACTGTGTAGTATTATTTGGCTACTGCACAGTCAGCATCTCTTGTATATGTGCCCATAGTGTTGAGCTATATTGTTTATGTTACACTTATCTAGAGGGTGGAATAGACATATATATGTAAATACATTAAAATAAATTAATAAAAGAACAATTATTTTGTCATGTGATTCATCTGTGTTTACGGATATTTTTACTTGGTCAGGCAGAGGAGGTTACTTTGTTGGCATTCTAGCTCTGCAGAGTCTCTTCCTCATTAAGCATTTACTTTGGTGCTGGGGTACAACCCAGCTGCAAAGTCTCCTAATCTAAAGGAGTTCCCCCTGATTCTAATCTTTTTTTATAATGTCTGCTGTTCCATCCCTGGAGTCCCTCTGTGGTGCTGTCTTGACAAGAAAATCAAGATGATATCCTGTGGCCCAGATGATTTGGGCCCTATAGTAGGGGCCCCTATCCTATTACTAAGGAATAAAGGCACAGCCCTTTTAGCACAGACACATGCAATTAATGTGAAGCAATGAACTCCAGCACATATTGCACCGGAGTTTATTGCTCCTGGGCACCGTGTTTATGTGTGTGCCCAGGACCGCAGCACGGTGAGTTGGAATGGCCCCGGTTGGCAAAGGGCCCAGGGGCTCAGTCTGCCAGCCTGGGGCTGCTGCAACCTGGCTGAACATGCTGCAGAGGGGCTGGCTGGGACATTAAGCTGCTTGATTGCAGGACTAGCCAGCAGGCAGCCCCTGAACTGAAGACCCTCTGCACTGAAGCACCCTTGTACCCCAGTCAGCCCTGTCAGCATCTACACACCTGTTGCAACACAGCAAATAACACCACTGCAGGATAGTATAAGTACTAACCTACGGCAATGTTTATTACTTTACTGTGACCAAATAGGGCTGCACATGTAGACATGGAGACTTTACTGTGGAGCTAATTAGGCAGCTCCTCAGTCAACATATCATGTAGACATACCCACAGGTACTAATACTGAAGCAATTCTGAAGTGTAATTCAAAACTTCTTCTAAAGTAACATTAAAAGTGCAGTGGATAAATATGAGTTTTCAATTACAGATCAGACAGTGCCATTGATATCAATTTAATTTTATCAAATTGCTGTAAAATCATTATTAATTTTTCAGGCGATGGGTTGAATCCTGAAATCCCTATCCTAGCAAAACTCCCATGAAAGCTGACAGAAATGTTGCCTTCATAAGGCCTGGAGGATTAAACTCTTCAGCCCCAATTCAGTGATTCATGCCTGTTATAAAAAGCAATAAGAATATGCTTGCTAAATAGACATGGATTTAAGAATGTGGTCTTGTGTATGAATATGTGCTAAACATAGATTATTTGTTTAATATGACAATTAAAGTGAAAGCAGTATATTGTGTTGATATGAACTTTTGACAACAAAATGAAATTTTGGTACAAAAAAATCTAAAAATTGTCAACCCATTTTGTTTCTTAGGTTGCTAACCCTCGTTAACAGTATTCATACATGAGCTTAACATTGTTTCACTAAGGTCCAGTATAAAGACACAAGCTAAAGAAAAAAATTCCAAAATTCAAGTAGCTACCAAGAAACTGCCCTTTCAACAAGTCCAGAGTCTAAACTAATTTTCTAACTTGATGATAGCTTTGCATTTATGATTTTACATTTCAGCAACATTGTAACTGATTCAGAAAAAAACATTTCTATCATTTTCACTGAGGGCATGGGGTTGGGGTGGTGAGGGTGCCAAGGCGTATGGTTGACAGCCCAGAGGTTGCAAATTTGAGCCCACAGCAGAAGTGTTCATGGTATGACCATGTCAGATTCCAACAAAACTGTGAATTCTGCTAGATACCTTTTCACGAGGACACTTAAAAGGAAAGGCATAAGCACTCTCAGTTCTTCTCCTATGAGTCATGGGGCAAATTTTTCTGTGCTAAAAAAATTCTATAATATTTAGGTAGCTAAAACCAAAGTAGCCAAATCTTAAATTAGGCCAACCGGAATTTCCCATCTGGGCTTTTCTTTTATTCAGAACATAAGCTATATAAAGTCTCCCTCAGATGTCAATAACTCTTCCATTATAATTATAACAAAGAAAACACCTGGGAGGGAAAAATCATACTGCTTGCGTTACTGACATTTAATTATAATACCACCTTGCACAAAAGGGATTTGACGCAGCTAATACCACAATTGTTACAACGTGTATTCCCACAAGGTGGCAGTGTTAGTGCTATTATTGGTCAGAAAAAATATTGCTAAGACCATTACACAGCTCAAAGGCTCTTCACTTTTTCCATCTTCTGAAAAAGAGCAGGTTAATCTGTACCCAAGATTTACATGGGGAAAAATGTCAAAAAAGATAGAAGCAGCTCAAACAGCAGAGGGAAAAAATAAAAACCAGGATTTGCATTGCATATTGTGCACCTGTCAAAACAAAAACTCAGTATGGGGGTGGGGGTGGACTTGCAATACCATTGTCGTCAGGTGCCTTCACTCCACAAAGCTGAAATATATTACAGAATTTTGTTTTTGTAAGAAATAACTTGAATCATGGACACAATTGTTATTGTATGTAGATAATATTCTTTAACCTATTTTGAATCCATTCTTCCTTTTCCTCCTTGGTTTTTCTGGTTTTTCTCCAGTATTTTGAAAAATTAACAGGTCATTGATTAACTAATTGAGCTGATGATCAGACATTGATAAAGAGCACAGTCATACAGTATTTGTCAGCAAATGCTGATTACTTTACATTCTGCTTTGTATTTGTTCTACCAGTGG
>NW_017729034.1:34047264-34049650 GCF_001723915.1 Gavialis gangeticus
TCTTCCTTTTCCTTCTTGGTTTTTCTGGTTTTTCTCCAGTATTTTGAAAAATTAACAGGTCATTGATTAACTAATTGAGCTGATGATCAGACATTGATAAAGAGCACAGTCATACAGTATTTGTCAGCAAATGCTGATTACTTTACATTCTGCTTTGTATTTGTTCTACCAGTGGCCATGATATTTCTGCATCTGTAAGTTTATTATCCAAATATATAAGATTTCATTTTTCTTCTATGAAAGGATAACTGGCTCAGTGGATAATGGAGAAGGAGTAGGTACTATATATCTTGACGTGCATAAAATTTTTAACCGTGTCCCCCATGACATTATGTTAAGCAAACTTGGAAAATATATGATAAAATTACCATAAAATGGATGCCCAACAAATTCAAATAATAATTAATGGCTCACTGGAAAACTGGAAGGACGTTTCCAGTGTGGTCCCATGGGGGTCTGTTTTGGCCTCAGTTCTATTCATTATTTTCATTAACGACATGGATGACTGAATAGAGAGTAAGCTATAATATTTGCAGATACCACAAAACTGGGAGGGACTGCAAACACTTTGGAGGACAGAATTAGAATTGAAAATGATCTCAAACTAGAGAAATAGTCCAAATTCAACAACATGAAATTCAGTAAAGACAAATTCAAAGTACCATACTGAAGAAGGAGAAATTATAAGCACAAATACAAAATGGGGAATAACTGGCTAGTTAGTGGTAGTGCAAAAAAGGCTCTGAGGGTTATAGTAGACCACAAACTGTGCACGAGTCAATAATATGCTGTTGCTGAAAAAGCAAATCTCATTCCGCGACCAAAACAGAAGTGTTATATACAAGATATCCAGAGTTATTTATTCCTCTATATCTGGTGCTAGCGAAGCCTCACCTGGAACACGGTGTCCATTTTTGAGCCCCACACTTTAAGAAAGATGTAGACTAGTGATTCTCAACCAGGGTGCCGAATCACTGTCCCAAATCAATACAGCCAAATCTCCGAATCAGCCAGGCCCATCGTCTGCCAGCCCAGCAATGGCTGCCATGCCCACCCCAGCTCCTGGCACTTGTTAAAAAAAAGCCCAGACTCAGCCGGTGCGTCCGGGCAAGGAGGCAATCCCTGCTGCCCCCTGTTGCCTCCCACTGCCCCACACTGCATAGGTGGCGCTGCATGAGCCCCCTGACCCTGGTCCCGCTGTCCCAGCCCCCCTCCCCCCCTTGGCTGCTCTGCTCGCCGTGGCTCTGGCCCTTTAAAAAAAAATAACACAAAAAAACCCTGGACTCACTGTTCCTGCCATGTGGGGGTCAATCCACATGAGCCCCCGAAGCCCTGAGACCACTGCAGGAGTGGTGAGTCCCCAGGGCTTTTCTTGGGGGGCGGTTCTTAAAAGTGAGCAGCTGTGGGGGGGCTGGGGGAGCGAGGGAGGTGGTCAGGGGAATTATGCAGAGCCCCTTATGCAATAGGAGGCAGCAGGAATCACACACCCCCTCCCCCCCCACCAGCACCTGGTGAATGGGGCTTTTTTTTTTAAAAGCTGGGAGCTGGGGCCACCAGGGACTGCCCAAATCATCAAAGCACTCCAAATCTTTTCCAAAGATTTGGAGAGCTTTGAATTGATTTGGACCTTTTAATTGGTCCCCTGATTCGGTTCGGATTCAGAGATTTGGCCATCAAATCCAGCTGAATTGCCTCCAAATCAAATCACCACCCAAAGCTTCACACAGCCCTAGGGGGCACTTCTACACATGCAAATGTTCCAGGGTGGGTTTACTATACAGTAAATTACTCAACAGTAAACCCACCCCAGGTAGTTGTCTATACATGTGGGGAAGTGGAAGCAGATTTGCTGCTCATGGCAGCCATCTGCTTCCACCCATGCCAGCCCAGCAGTGACCCCCTGCAGCATCCAAGGGGAGCTCTAGGGACTGGCAGGGAGCACAGGGCTAGGAGTTAGCTCGTGGGGGCTAGGACATTGCTCTTTGCCCCCAGGAGCTGCCTGCTGCCAAGGCAGGCTCTACCACTGGAGCCTGGACAGGGACAATGTCCCCCAGCCCCAGCAGCAGGGAACACCTATCCCCCACTCTGTGATCATGGAGCTGGGGCTTAGCGATTAGGGGGACTTTGTCCTCACCTGTGCTCCAGTGGCGGAGCCCACCCTAGCAGCAGGGAGCCTGTGGGGGCAGGGAGCAATCTCGACCCCTCTGCTGCCTGGCTGACTGGGAGCACATTTTCTCCTGGTCAGCAGTCTACATGTGCTGTACTGTGCAGTAAGTAATTGGGAGTAAATTTGCTGCTTGTATTTAGAAGTAGCAAATTTACTTGCAATTAGAGCAAATTACTGTGTGGTAAGCATCTGCACATGTAGATGGCGACATTTACTGCA
>NW_017729034.1:34054650-34061092 GCF_001723915.1 Gavialis gangeticus
TGTGCTGTACTGTACAGTAAGTAATTGGGAGTAAATTTGCTGCTTGTATTTAGAAGTAGCAAATTTACTTGCAATTAGAGCAAATTACTGTGTGGTAAGCATCTGCACATGTAGATGGCGACATTTACTGCACAGTAATTTGCTCTAATCTCGAGTAACATGTCTCGTGTAGATGCACCCAGTGAGGCTTTACTGCAGAGCCAATCAGTCAGTAAAGCACAAGCGTAGATGCACCCAGTGAGAACCAGAGGGTCATTTCCCCTACAGATGTTCACATTTGTACTGCTTTAGCACAACCAAAGGAAAATGATCATGAGAACAGTCCCAGCTGCTCTGAGTCCTGAAACAGTGACAGGCAGCTGAGACTCAAGGATAAAAGTTCCAGCCAAGTTTTGATTGTTGACTGTTCTGCTTATCTTGAAGAATGGAATCAGTTCACAGCATTTTTTTCTCCTTGGCAAAGAATCCCAGTCAAAGCTTTATTTTGTGCATTTGCCTTCAGGGAAGAGGCAGTAACATTCAACAGTCACTTGTGTACCTCTTCCTCTCCCTGGGGTACAGGGATCAAGAAAGACCACTGTTTATTTTGCTCCTCTTCACAGGGGATAAAGTGTCCATTAAACAGCTAGGCACAGATCAGATCTCTTAATTCTCTTTTCTCAGAGATTTGAGTACTTCCTGAGAGTAGCCTCTTTTCCCAGTCAAAGGCAAACAAGAGGTGCCCTCAGCACTTCTAAGAAGTTGCATAGTTCTACATAGGCTCAGACCCATGTTAAAGTTGGGCTTCTTTCCTTTTCTTGAGTCAGAGTTGGGGTACATGTACGACTCATTGGGTGTCTAGATGAGATACTTTACTGCATACTAATCTACTGCATAGTAAAGTGTCACCATCTACACGTGCACTTTTTACTGTGTAGTAAATGAGTCTACTGTGCAGTTAGTGCAAGACTACCTGGCAGGATTACCTGTATTTACAGGTAGTAAACTAATATTGCACAGTAGCGCATGTGTAAACAATGACTGGAAGCAAATTTAGATGCATGTGTAGACCCTGACCAGAAGTGGGGCAGCTTCTGCCCAGCCCTGGGCTGCTCAGAGAAATCCTCACCCCAGCCAGGGGCTGGCCAGGAGCAATCCCACCTCTGGGGCAGCTCCCAGGCAGCCCATGGAGGTGGGACTGCTCCTGGCCAGCCCCTGGCTGTGTGGGGAAGCCCTGCTGGTCATGGGGCTTGTATCCATGTACACAGGACCAAGAGAGCTCTGCAGCAGCAAGCTTTCACCGCGTGGGGTGATGAGGCTCCCGGGTGTCTCGGGAGAAAGGTAGATTCCCCCGCAACAGCCCCCAGCTGACAGAGGATCTGGAAAGGCTGAAGGTCAGCTCTACTTACCTGCAGCCAGCTGAGCCCCAGAAGCAGAGGCGCACATGGCTCTGTTGCACCACTTTAAAAGCACATTCTCCGTGCATGTGGGAGGATGTACTGATGATGATGCCATAAAAAAGCATCTGGAGCTCCAGCGTGCAGTAGCAGCTGATGAAGAAGGAACAGCTGCAGTATGAGCAGCAAGCAGCTCCCACACCGATCCGACAGGCCCCAATGAGGACACCAGAGAACTGCCACCAAGCCAGAGTAGAGGGAACCCTGAGAGGTTCCTGCCCCCAAAGAAAGGGATTGGGTGGCATGGGTCTGATTGGTGGGACCCACCTTAGGACTGAGCCCGGATACCGGAGACCAGATGTACCTTCTCCCCATGCAATGCCACCTGAAGCGCTCCATGCTTTCCTTTAGTTCTTTCTTGTGGTGTAAAGGGAAGCTGACATGGGAAAATCCCGGCACAGCTCATGGAGGCCCAGCAAGAAGAGTTGAGCGGCCTCAAATTAATGTGTGACAGCCAGCATATGAAGGCCCCACCTGGCTGCTCCAACCTCAATCGAGGGGAAGGGTTAAATAATATCCCAGAATGCTTTGCACCTTCCCTGGAAACCACCCCTTGCAGGGTAGGTAGGCTAGATTTGGCCTAAGCTGTCTGCTCCAGCCCAGCAGGGAGGCATACTCTAGTACCTCTCCCAGTTTATGGCCTGGGCCATTACAGGCATTTGTCTGCATTTCCAGGATCAAAAGTGAATGTCTTTTCACTAGCTTATTGGTTGAGTCCACACAACTTAGATTAACCTGCAAAGATTGAATCGATTCACCCTTGGGCTTTTTGGACTCTCTGTACTTAACCCTGGTGAAGTTCATTTTTTGTTTGTTTGTATTTGCTGTTCTCAATTTTATCTTTTCAATAAAGAATTCAGAATAAGTCTGTTAATTCAAAGTATTACTAAGTGCATCTACAAACTCCCAAGTTCAGGGACATTTCCTTGTGTACAAGGAAATTAGGTCAGCAGTATAAAATGATCCCTTATGTTGCCTGTGCCTTGTGAACTTACTGTCCTTAATGAGAACATGAAATATAGAAAGACTAGCATCTTGTCAGAACACAACTCTTATCTTCATTTTCAGTGAAACAGAATCATGCACCTTGGCCCTAAAAGTTAGCATGCCCAGGATAAATATATTTTGACAAAGATGTCCCTGAGTGTCCTGACAAGACTGAGATACATGCAGTAGAAGGAACAAAATGTACGTCTTTTTCAAGGTGGCCATTGCCAGGGTCTTTTATAGATAGGATCAGCAGCATATTTTGAACTATCAGTGAAAAAAAATAAGGAGAAAAGGTCAGTGCTCAATTGTCTGGCCTATTTAAACTTAGAATGTTTTTTAAAGGAAAGAAGTGTGCTTGATAAGTATTCAGAGGCACTAGCAGCTGGGGTGCATGCTGAATCTGTGAAGAATGCTGCTTTCTCCCCATCAAGGTATGAAATAATGTGTTTATTCTTGATAGCAGAACACTTCTGAAGGAGATGTGCAGAACAGTTAGATGGCATAGTAGGTGTTTTAGTAGGATGGCCTACAAGGTGGATTAATATTTGAAACTTTCACTATATTTGGTAATCCACTAAGGAAACTCACCTATACACAATATTTACTCCACTCCAAAATGAGGTCCCCTCCCACCTCCCATTTGACACGGGAAAACCAAAGCCTTGTCTTAGATCGAGTACTTGCAGTCAGCACTGGGTCCTGTGCTGCTCCCTGGCTCCATACCGATTCCAGTGCCACTTTTTTTGCTCTACACTGGGTCCTGCACTACTCCCTGGTTGATTTTGATGTATGTACTGTATTATGATTACAAGATGAAGTCATATTTTGAACTGGGAAACAATGCTACACAATCAGCGTATTCCAGACATAGTCCCTTTCAGTTGTATATTTATTATACCTGCCAGGATTAACTACTTTAACTACTCAGTCTTGGCCAATAGATATTAAAATACAACTAAGCGTTTGGTTTCCAAGTTTGTATTTGGGCCCTGTCCAGGCACTGGCAGGCCTCTGAATCCCTCAGCTCCTCACTGACCTCAGCAGGGTCCCATTTAGGCACACAGCGACATCAGTACACAGCAGCTTCCAGGGTCAGGGCCCCAAGATAGTCTGGAAGTCAGGTCAGTCTTTCTCACCATAAACTTCAAAGTAAAAATCACGTTACAAATATATATACGTATATAACCTCCCTTGTTGTTAATAATATTATAGATAATTTCCACAATTTATTTTTCAATCACAGTTAAATTCTCTAAATTCTATTTGGATAATGAAAATCAGCAATGTCTGTTTCAATTTCAGGTCTGCAGTGCTCAAGTATTTCAGCTATAGTCATTGTAGTGTAAATGTTTATTTAAAAATAACAATATCTGCTGGATTGAAAAAAGAATGACAAAAAATGTAAAAACTTGTTGGAGCCAACAATTGAGTTTTCAGCTTAAGGAAAGCTTTTTAATTTGGTGGTTTCACTTCACCAACTGTTAACTTGACAGTGAACATGTCTTTTCAGAACAGTAGTGTAATCCTTTCTTTTTCAGTGATCTGGCTATGGGAAAGCTGAATGGGGGGAAAGCAAGTTTATTTTCTTTTGCACCATGAATAGGATTGCTTTCTTGGTTTCTCATCTGGAAGGAAGGCTGTGTGCAGTTACTGCTGTTGGGATACTGTACAGAGATGCCTTCCAGAAAGCTTTCTCCTGCTAGCATCATACCTACATCCTTCCAAAACCTGAAATGAGGCAGATTCAGAAATAAGTACTACAGTAAGGGAGAAAGGATGGGTCCTTCAACTGAACTCAAGCATTCTGAGTCCAATTACTTGTCTTGCTGTAGGTTCCCTGTGTGACTTTGGGGAAAAGTCATTTAAGACGCACCCAATTTTCTAAACTGCTGTACACTTCCAAGTCCCCCTGAAGCAAGAACCTTCGAGTGCTCAGCTGTCTGAAAATCAGGCCCTTAAATCTTGATTTTGAGCAATGCCCTCTCCCAGTCACTCCGATTTCAGTTGTGGGTGCTTAGCAATGTTGAAAACCAGCTTCTTAAACGGTCTGATCCTCAATTCCCCACTAGTAAAAATGGGCTAATATTAATATTTATCTCATAGGCATAGAAAGGATACATTGACAGATACCTTAACTGTACTTAAACCATGGAGCGATGGAAGCATATCAAGCATCTGAATAATGTAACCATATTTGGTAAAAATGAACATACCAATTTCATTGCAAAATGCAGTGAGGTCTGTGCTAGCAGAGGTCTGCACAAAGAACCTCAACAGGCATCAGTGTTGACCACTGGTTCTCAACCTTTTTTAAACTCAAGGCACCCCTTGTTAGACTCAAGGCACTCCTCACAAAATGCCAGCTCTTATTAGTTTTCATGTTTTTGACTACAGAAAAATAACAGAGCAATTCTTCTCTTGCAAATATCTCAGGAAGACCACAATAGGGAAGAATGGTTTTGACATTATGGATTCCTACTTGAAATCTCTGGGTTGATGTTGTGCACCCTGTTTGCACACTCACAGCTGTAACACTGCACGGCAGCCCCTGACACCCTTGGAAGAATCTCCAGGCACCTGGTTGAAAACCACTCATGTAGACACAAAGGCTGCCTATACATGTACACATTGCTGCAATGTCACATGTGTTAAGCCCCCATGTATTTTTAAATTGCTGTGGAATGCTTTATCTACACCTTGTCAAAGGAGGTTTAGATAAAGCATCCTGTGGCCATTTTTAAATGCATGGGGGTTTAATACACGATGCTGTGACATTTTAATTAGAGCAGCTGCCCAGGAACCCCTTTAATTAAAATGCCTCCCCCCCACACACATATATAGGCAGCCAAAGGTCATGGTGTGGTGAGCATGCTACAGAAAGAGAGCGAGCCTGTCTACACAGCTTGAGAGAAGTATTTATTGGGCTGTGCAGCATTTCCCCCTACTCAGACTGCATGGCATGGGTACTTCATAGCTGGGGTCTCAGGTGCAGCATGTAAGTGACACTGATGTACTCTAAGGTTGGCTGGCAGGGCAGCACCTGCAGCACATCTCCCTGAGCTGGTGTGAGCTAGTCCCCTCCATACTGAGAGCAGCCCAGCAGCCTGGAGCTCAGCGTGGGGTTAGCCTTCCCCAAGATCTGCTCAGCTTCTCACAGGGCTCACAGCCCGTGCTCACTAAGGTGCTGCTCAGATACCAGGCTTGTCTGGGTGCCTCTTCTCGAGCTGCAGCCAATACTGAACACTGCGGGGTCTTCCCTTCAGATTCACTTTCCTGCCATGAGGCGGGACCAGGGCCTGGGTAGGCTGTGATGATGCCAGGAGAGGACAGAGGTCCCACTGGACTCAAGGGTGGAGCACCTGCCACATGACTGGGCCTCTAAAGTTAGACACACATACACAGATGCATGCACACATGGACACAGATGTGCAGACACACACACAAATATAGAGGCACACACAGGGACACACACACAGATGTGCACAGACATGCACACAGACAGCTGTGTACAGACACAGATGCACACACAGGAACAAACATGCACAGCTGTGCATACATGCACACAGATGAGCACATAAGCATGCATGCACACATGCACAATGTACATACATGCACACATACACATGCATAAATGTACATACATGCAGCCACGCACAGATATACATATATGTATGCAGACATGCACAGATGTGAACACATGTATGTGCAAACAGACATGAACACAGACAGACAGGCACACAGGAACAAACAGATGCACGGATGTTCATACATGCACACAGATGGGCACATAAGCATGCACACCCACAGAGGTACATACAAGTATGCAGACACACAGACATGAAGACACATATGCACAAACACACACAGGCATACACACAGCCAGATGCAGACACAAACAGATGTACAGATGTGCGCACATGCACACAGAGCCACGCACAGAGGCACACACAGGAACAAACAGATGCACAGCCATGCACACGCAGATGTACATACATGTATGCAGATACATGTGCAGA
>NW_017729034.1:34061443-34086799 GCF_001723915.1 Gavialis gangeticus
CCCGGTACGTAGCGGGCGGGGCCCGGCGCCCCCTGCCCTCGCGGGGGCCCGGCGGCGGCTGTGGCGGCGCTGAGGTGCTTCCCCGGGCAGCTGGAGCTGGGGGCCGTGTGTGGAGGGAGGGAAGGGAGTTATCCTGTGCTGCCTCCGTTGATTGCCCAGGCAACTCCTGTCACAGCGGCCCGCACAGCCCTGCGGCTGCACCTCAAAGCAGAGGGCAGTGGGAAGACGAGGCTTTTAAATGGAGACAGAAGCAGCAGCTTTAAAATCCAGGCCAAGGGGGGAGGGGCGAGTTCAGTTTTCCGTGAGGCTAGTCACCACACGTTCGTGAATGCGGTTTTGGGAACGGGTGGTGGTTGACTCCTTGGGTATCTCTTGGATTAGATCAGCTCAAATAGTTGGGAAACTTCTTTTCTGCAAGCTTTTGGGTTTAAATGCCCTCGGTCAGGTAGAGGACAGGTCTGCAGTTGGTCTGTGCTCTTCCTGGATGGTAATGCCCGTTCCATTTTGGTAATATGCATTCAGTTTAGGACCTGCAGGGAGTGAGGTATTAGAAAAAGGCACGTTAATGTGCATTAAAACAGGCTAGGGAAAGCGCGTGGGGTTTTTGTGACATTTGAATGTGCATTAAAATAGGCAACTGTGCATTAAAGCGTGTGTGGAGGCACACCCGGTGGTGCTGAGGTTGCACAGAAAAAAGCACTGCTCTGCAGTGCTATGGCTAGGTGTCTGGTATAGGGGCAGACAAAAGCAGCTACCTACTGACCGAAGTGGGTGGGTGTGCAGTTCTGTTTGTACCGTTTGCCAGTAGGGTCTGGCCCACCATGACCTGATTTGGCAAAAACTGATGCGCAAACTAAAACAAGCATAATCAGGGCCATGTTAACACCCCTCCGTAAATTTCTGTAGGACTGGAGTCTGCCTTGGTGATAATAAATGGTACATGGGTATGACGTAGTCATTATTTGAAGGTGTGACAGCTTAAAGCTCAGATAATTGTGGGAAAACAAACAACATGGGTAAAAAACAGGCACAAAATGCAGCATTAAGGTTACAAGCAAGGGCTTCCCATTGCCAAACACAAGCGCATAAATGCAAAAGGACACATATGCAACACTGAAACCATAGAAGATAAGGCAACATTCTACTCTTATTGCCTGTCTTCCAGTATTCATGAGTCAGCTAGATTTAGATGGTACCTCAGTATGTGTGATGTGCTGGTTGTTACAACTTTAGATTTTTATGTTTTCAGAAAACAGTTGGGCTAGAGATGGGGGGACAGAGTTTTAATTGTACTTTTTTTTTTTGGTGTGTGTATCTGCAGTTTCAGAAAACCAGAGAAATGTTCCACTCTGAAAACAAAGGACTGGTCCTGGGCATCATGGCAGGGGCTGCTGCTGCAATAAGTTTCTTCCTGATTTGGTATCACAAGGTCCGAAAACCTTGGGCATCTATACATTTGCCTGCGTTTCTGGATTTCTACAACGGGTTTCATTTTGTGGGCTTACAGAATGAAACTCACAGTGAATCGGGAACCGTAATGACCTTACATGGAAGACAGCTACAGGTGCTGGAGAAATTGAATGACCTAGTAATTAGTGTGGAAGAATTGAAGAGAGAGATAAAGTTTCTTAAAGAAGCTATTCCAAAATTGGAAAAACTTGTTCGAGATGAACTCCAAGGGAAGGCCAATGCTCACAGAATTAGCCCTTCACACAGAGCAACAAAAAAGAGAAAAGCAGAGACAGCTCCTGGTATACCAGACAATACGAGCTCTGAGGCAGAAAGTGAAGGAGGGTGAGTCTTTAAAATATAATGAATATGTAATACAACTTAAAATACCTATGTGGACAAAAAAAGTGTCACCACACATGTAAGGTTGTTATAGTCTATATAGTCTAATGTATTTATGTGTACTTATTATACATTCTGTTTCTCAGGATTCAGGAAAAGCTTTCCAAATGATTACTATGTGATTTGCAAAGCTCGCTTAGTGATTTGCCTGAGGCAGTGTTGCCAACTCGTGATTTTTGGCATTGTTCTTAAAGTCTGCACCTATATATAAAAGAAAGAGCTACATTTTTCACATTACTGAAGCATAGACTTTAAGAACAACACCAAAAATCATGAGAGTTGGCAATCTGTAGTAGTACTGTACGTACCTCTGACCAGGAGAAAAGAGGTGTGCCTGTAAGCAGAGCGTGTACAAAACCAACCCCCTCTTGCATTCAGGATCTGTCCTTTGATTGTATCTTTGCACAACTGCATTCAAGAACTCATGCCATTTTTACTTCTGCCTGGTCAAAAATTCACCAAGACATTTTTCTGTTGATAAGTTCCATTTTGTCAAAACTGAAATTTTCCATAGGCATGTATGTTGACTTCAACAACATTTCATTTAGGAAAAAGAAAGCCATTTATAGGGATGGAACATTGGATTGTTTTGTTTCAAAATGTGTTTTGATTTTGTCAAAACAAAAACTTATGATTGACTCAAAATTCTTTTGAAACATTTCTTTTTAAAATTAAAAAAAAATTAATTCTCATGCAGGATAAAAAAAATGCTGAAATTGAGGACTTTCCTGTAAAACAGAGATTCTAGTCCCCACTGAACTCTACTCCTAATCTTGTTTTGGAAGAATCCTAAAACACCACAATTTCAGCTGGGATGGGTAATATAAACTCTGTCAGAAATTTGTCACTTATTCCTGGATCATTCTTTATGGGCTTTTTGTAGTGCACTTTATACGTTTTGCATTTAGAGGACTTTACAAATGCTGTTAATTGTGTGCTTCGCTCTCCCTCACCGGAGAGGTGGTGATGTTGTTTCCTCAGTGTTTCTGCCTTCTTGGAGATACAGAATCTGACCTTTAGTTTATGATCTCAAAATAACCCTTGAAAATACCATTGTCACTGGGATGGCAAAACTTAGAAAAAAGCTTTGAAAACCTTTCTCTTTCTGCCTCGTGAGTGGGAAAGATATACCTTGAAGAGATCTATAAATCTTTTCAGGCAAGTAGTCTCATGGAGTAATATGCTAAACTTCATACTTTAGTTTTTAAAGGTATTCATTTAGTAAAAGTCAATACAAAGTGATATTCAGCTATATAGGCTATCAGTGGTATGATGGCAAAAGTTCTGGAATTCTGTGTATGGTTTAAAAATGCTTTTAGCATGGAAGCTCTTTAAATCTTGTTTGAAATGCAAAAGAAAATATTGTCAGAGAATCTCTAGGAATGCTTTATTTAGGCATTTTTCTTTGATCAGTGACTTAGTGGCATTAAATCTGAGTGAGTCATTTTGTTAACAGATATTACATACTTTTGTGTTTATCTGAATGTTACTAATGCTGAGTTTGTAACTTGAATATTGAAAATTACACTATATGATCCATTATGAAAACTTGTTGGTGTAAGACACCCTTGTTGTTATGGTTAAATACTGATATATTACCCAGCTGTATTTTAAGCCATATGTAGGGTAATTTGGCAATGAAGTTAAACAAGTTCCTAATTTTAATTGCATCAGATAATGCCATTGAAATTAATATGACATAAACACCTATGTATTTAAGTTGGGGCATATACTGAAGTACATACCTTGCTCAGATGGAGGTTAGGACAGACTGTTTCTTCATTTGTTTCTCTATAGTCTAGCACAGTGGTCTCCAAAGTGGGGTGCGCACAAGACAATCCATTGGGGTGCAGGAAGAAAATATTAGAACTTCTATTTTTATGTATATTTATATAAATATACATATATTGGGGGTGCATGCTCAAAAATTTTTTACTGATGGGGTGCACGATCAAAAAAGTTTGGAGACCACTGGTCTAGCACACCAGTTGGGAGGTGATTATGAAAATTATGAATAATGATGGTGGTAAGGTCAGCAAGATTGTTACAATTGTAACTACAACGGAGGAGAGATCATATCAAAAGCAGGATAGAGTAGTAATATGTACGGTGCAACTTGTTTATGCAAATAACTCAGTATTATGATTACCAATCTCATTTGATATAAATAAATTAAACACAAATACTCAGATCAGACATGGCTACTCTCACATTCTGTCACTGTTTTTGGATTAACTCAGGCTGTCCACAAAATAACTCGTTTGTGTCCTGAGCAATAGCATCCTGATTGTCTTGTTCTTTAGGTTTTTCTTATTATTGGTGTTGTAGTTATTGTCATTTTATTTAGTTTTTATGTATAGAATTTTTTTACTCCTGTCAGAATATCTTTGACACCCAACCAACTGTTCAAAGATCTTGGTCTTTGAAATCACAAGCCACTTAAGAAGGATGAGCAGAGGAGGCAGGTTGTGTTATGGAGCTACTTGTCCAAAGGAATGATTGCAAAATCTGTCTTGGATACACTGATGCAGTGTTATTGGAGAGGAGGCAGAGGAATCCCACTGTCAACTCTGTACAGGAAAATCAGAAGAAATCAAATATTTCTGAGGTTGGGTGTTGAAAGATACTCACAGAGAAGGAGGTGAGAGTCTGGCTGTCGTAGGCAAACAGCTTGCAAAAATGTTACCCAGGAATATTGTCCATGATCTAAAGAAAGACCAGTTTTATGATCTGTTTGGGAGTTTTCTGAATTTCTGAAACTATTTGTGTTTCTTTTGGTTGTATTTTTAAAAGCATGTCTATGCTTACCCTGGAAAGAAAGTTCACCAAGACCAAGGTTTAAGCAAAACCAGTCAATAGGTATCCTAAAACAAAATTCTTACTATACATTTTCAGTTTCTTAGAGGTTTCTTGTTTGATCAAAATACCATGAGCCAGCCGGGACTCTTCGCCTGTTTCCATCCTGCGGCTTAATAGTTTGCAAGCTCCAAGAGGACAACAAAAACCAAAACTGTTGCAATATTTCCTTGTGCTCCCCCATCTATATGTATTTAACTGTTGCTTCTGATAGATTGTAAGTGGTCTTTCTATTCTTAGTTTATATAGTGAAGTAAAAAATAACAGGCTGCTCTATACATGAGAATGATTAAAGTTTTATTGCCATTGTACTTTAATTGTGTCCAACTGATAAGACAGGGTGTAGAGAGAGTCTTTATGTTATCATCATTATCCTCAATCCAACCCCCTGCCTAAATAAGGATCACCCCTATCCAAACCATCCCATATAACCGTAACCTAAACTCTATTTAAGCGTATGTCCTGCTTCTATAAAATGTTGTCAATATATGCTCAAGAGGTCCAGGGGGAGGGGGAAAGCTTGGAGGGCTTGTTTTTTGAGGGGATTTTTTTTCTGCCTTTAACTTTTCAGAGTAAAACTCATCTGAATATTCTGGTTTGAAAGCCTACTCTTTTTCAACTCCAGTTCAGGTTCTGGTACATCTTTAGATCTTTGAACAGTCCTTTGTGAAGCCAACCGGCATTCTTATTTTTCAGATGTTTTTCCTCCCTTAAATTTATGGGAAAGTAATTCTTCCCAAGTACTTGCTGCTCGTAGAGAAAGTGGTATCCCTTGTGGAAAAATTAAGATTTCCTGTTTTCATTATTAAATATGATGCTGCATTATGTATTTTATTTTGTTTTAAAAACTAATTCCAATAATTTTTGTTACTGGTATTTTAAAAAGAATCATTGGAACTTTCCCTTCAAGCAGTGTAGAATCGTACTTGCATTTTAAATGAGATTTTTCATTTGTGTAGACTTTTTCCTTGAGCTATCCATGATCTTTCTTGTTTGTTTTTTCCCCTCAGAGAATCCTTCAGTATCACAGTTCATCCTTAGACTGATTCTTATTAGGCAGCATAAGAGACAAGACCCTGCCTACAAAAGTAAACTAATGAATGTATTGATGTTTCACTATATTTAGGAGTGTTACATCTGCTAGTGTATTGCCTAAATGCCGACTGCATTTAAGTCTTTCTGTTGTTTCTCAGAATCTTTTTTTTGTTTTTAATAACCCCCACAAAAGTATTCCCAACCAGCCAACTTTGTTCTCATCAGAAAATGCCATTGGCTCACTGTGTGCTGACTCTTCCAAATAATCAATGTATTCATTGTCTTTGATCCCTGACTACCAGGACGTTCTATTATTACCCTTATTCCACCCTGCAGTTCACAACCAGTTTTTAACCGCTTGTACAAGTAAGCAAAAGTTACATTATACTCCTAGAAATCCTAGTTTATAAAAACCCTTGCAAGACGTACACTTGAGTGATAATTGCTGTCAAAAACAGGCACAATTAAAATACATTTTTTCATTTCAAGAGGTACATAAGAAAATATGAATATCAGGTTGCATTATGCATATATATTTTATTAAAGATTGGTTACTACATTTATGGCAGGTCTTATACTCAGATATTTCGTGGTTTTCCTTTTATTGTCTGATACAACCTTTTGCAGGCTAAACTCAGGTAAATTGCCTAGGAGCTGTCATATTAGTTATATGACACTTTCAGAAAACCATAATGAATCTTCATCTTTTTTTTAAGGAGACTTTTCTTTATATTTAGTCTCTTTTGGATCTATTACAACATGTGTATCTACTGTATGCAGTCAAGTCATAGCATGAAACCTTGTAACATGCACGTAACTTTTAGAGCAAGTATCCCGTAAAAGCCTGCTAACTTCCATTGTTGAAATCGGCAGTCTGGCTCCTTTTATTATATTTCATGCATGTCATTTCTTCTATGTTCTTACTTTGTCATTTAACAATTGGAACAGTTTCCCTCCTTGAGGTAGAACTGGCTGTGATTCAGACTGATGAATTACAGCTAATCTAAGTTTCATGAGAAAATATCTTTATTTATTAGTTCATTTTGAAAATCTGCATTCTCTTCTTTGTGGGTAATGCTTTCATACTGAAAATATTTAATATATAAGAGAGATAGGGAGGAGATTAGCTAATGAGTAAATTCCTAAGTAATTTAAAACAAAAAAAATAATAGATCTTGGTCCCCAGTCCTGCAATTTGGGGCCATGAGGCAGAGCAGCAGAGGTGGTCTTCTGTGTTCCAGAAAACATTTGAAGCCTCCTTCCAGATTCTTGCCAAAAGCTGCCTCCTGTTGATCTAGCTGTAAATGAGTACATAATCTTTTAGGCTTGGGAGTCAGTGGTGGCTGGACATGAGGCTAGCTGTATTGCTCCCTTGTATCCTGTTCGCATAGACACCAAAGTTTCTTAACCAAGGTTGCCTTATGGGCCTTTAGGCTCGTACTTTTGACTCAAGCCCTGTAAATGATTAAACTGATGCCTAACTGTGTACTCAAGTAACCCTGTGGACATTCATTTCAGTGAGAGCTACTAACATGGATAAAGTTAAACGCACATAACTCTTCATGGGATCAGAACCATAGATTGTGTTCTCTTTGAGCTATATGGTTTTGGGACAACTAATTTCTGTGCCTTTATCAGAAAATGATGTAAGCCTCAAGCCAGGAGAAGATTTTAAAAGTTCTATACTTTGGATTGTAGATCAGCCTTCCCCTTTGACAGTTGTATAGGTTCCAAGCTCCTTGGTCAATCACCTCATTGCTTCATGACCCCTTTTTGAAAAAAACAGAATAGTCATACAATACATCATCCCAAATCGTAGGGAACATACAAATTAGGTCTGGAAGTGTCCTCTAGAAGTTGGCTAGTCCATCCCCTTTTCCCAAAACAGGATCCAGTTATACCTAAATCTTTCCTGACTGGTTTTGTCCAATATGTTCTTTAAAATCCACTATGATAAAGATTCCACAGCTTCCCTTCATAATCTATTCCAGTCATTAACTCACTTTACAAGATTTACAAGGTACAAGATTTTCCGACTTCTTTTCTTGCCTATAGCAGACAAGAACCATTTATAACCTTCATGCCCCACTCTGCCCCAGCTGGGCAGCCTCAGCTCCAGCCTCAACTCCACTCCCATACTGGGTGGGCCTCGATCTGCCCCCCACCCTCACTTTCCCTTATCCCCCTTCCCCCCCCCCCCAAACTTACTGGCTGGACACTGCTCTCCAAGTTACCAGGCTGCGTGCATGCCCATGGCATTTATCAGTGATGTTATTGGCTACACAAGCCAAAAAAAACAATTGCCGGTAATGCCAATTTTCCTTTTATTGGTGCAGATCCGATATGGACTGATACATCAGTGCACCTCTACTCTATATATAACTTGTATAAGGGTGCACAAATGCAAGGAATGGAGATGGAGATATTGTGCATGTCAATATTAATATAGCATAAGAGATTGATTCTTTTCTTGACAACTTTTTGAGTCCAAAGGAAATGATGTGCATATTCCTGATTCTTTTTCAGCCTTCTGTGTCTTGCCCTCTTCCCTTTCCTCTAACACACACCAGGGAGTGGCATGTGAAAGATGTTATGTGGATTCATGCAGTATGCTCTGACTTTAGGAGGTTATTCTTCTGTGATATTTTTATGTTCTTAATGAAGTTTATTCAATCTTAGAATAACCACAAGAAAATATTGCTCAGCTGTGAAACAGTTATTTCCAAATGAAGCTCTGAATGCATTTATCATATGACCCATCCGCATTTCATAGTTAGTAGTGGCAGGCTTATACATCACCCTTTTGGAGTTCTCTGGTGGTACTAGCTTTGAGTGGCTTGCATGCGGCTCAGCACATTTTTTCTTGTTACAATTGGCCATGTCTCAGGAAAGACAAAGTTCTTAGAAGCAATAACATTTTTTAAAGAAGTGAAGACATATTTCCACTTCTTGCCCTTAATTGGATGACCAGGACCTTGAAAAATCAATTCTTTTTTGTACATAAAACTTATTTAAACTGTAGGAAGTATATGATGTCATGCTGAGTAACTCTTAAATCTAGTTTTATTGTTCACAATATTATGCAGGGACTTGTAGTTCCAATTACATTTACTGTTCAATTATTTCTGCTTTGACATTTTGTAGCTCCTAACTTTTTCTGCTGCTGGTTTAACAAGGTTTTAGTAGGTGCATAGAAGTACACAGTGGATATGTTTACACAAGATGCTTTATTGTGCAGTAGACTAATCTACTGCATGGTAAAGTGTCACTATTAAACAGTTCACTAGGCTACTGCACAGTAAAATAGGCTAATATGAAGTTATCTACTACCTGAAAATACAGGTAGTAAATTAACTGTGCATTAGCTACTGCACAGTAGTGCACATGTAGATGCTGGCCAGGAGCAATTTGCTCCCAGGCAGCTCAGGCAGCAGGGAGCCCACTGCTGCCTGTCTAAGCCTTATGTGGCAGGAGCTGTCTCCCTGCCACATGGGGATCAGGACTGTCCTAATACCCACATGGCTGGGAGAGCTGTCCTGGAAGCCAGGACTGCTGCATCCCAGCTGAGCAGGGATCGGGTCGGGACCCAATCCCAGTGTGACTGGGAGGGGATGCTGCCTGGCAGTCGCATGGGAATTGGAAGGGTCCTGATCCCCACATGGCTGGGAGAGGCATACTTACTCAGACCGATCCCCACTTGGCTGCCAGACAGTGTCCCCCTTGGGACACCTCTCCTGGCCACGTGGGGATTGGGTCTGATCTTCAGGTAGCTGGGATGCAGCAGTCTCAGCTGCCAGAACAGCTCTCTCTACCCACATGGGGATTGGGGTCTGCCCTAACATCAGAGCAGGGCAGGGAAGCAGGACCATCCCTGATGTCATCTGCTTCAGTTGAAAGAACATTTGCTCCCAAGCTGGCACACGTGTGGACCCTTTCCGCTGTGGCAATTTAGTGCTTCTTTTTTAATGTGCAGTAAGTTTACTGTGCATTAATAGCACATGTAGATGCACCCAGTGTTCACTGAAGAAATATGTGTTATACTCAAAGTGCTGTCTACACTGCCTGTTGTGGTTTCTACTAATATTTACATAGCCTCTTGTACAATAAATGTTTAAAATGTACTTTTGTGCTTTTTCTGCTTGTGGTAATGTTTTGGAGAGTTTTCTGTTTGGTAGCAAATACATTTTAAAATATTATATCTAAAGATTGTTTCTTAAGCGCAAGTTGTTTTTTTTCAAAAAGGGTACTAAATGTTAGATTTTCTTGTTTGTATTTACCCACCTAAGTAAATAGCTACACTGTCAAGGGTTCTGAACATCCATTGGCATCAGTCCCTAGTATCTACTGGGTCCTCAGTACTTCAGTAAATTAAAGTGCTTGCTTATCTGTTGCATTCTTCATTAATTATGTTTTGTTCAGGGCTCATTCAGTAGAATCAATTAACTGGTATAATTAATTTGACCTCTTTTATAGGGTCATATAATCCAATTTTTTGAATGCACAAATATATTAATTGCACTAATCATATTACTTAGCAGGCAAATAGCATTTGTTATCTTTAAAACATTTTGTATTTGTGCAACATTCCTATATGGTTGGTTAGTATTTTCACCTCCTTTTCACAGCCAGGGAACCAGATGATTTGTTTTAGGCTAAACAGCTATTATTAAAAACAGATTTAGAATTCTCAAAATTCCTGGTCTAGTGGATAGTGCTTAGTTAGGAGTTCAGGGGTTGGCAGCATTTTCCAGCAGTAGGTCAGAATGACCCAGCTCATGCCGTAGGCAGGTTGGAGTTAGGACCCAGCCACTGCTGCTTCTCTCTGCTGCCCAGCCATAGCATGGCATGCGTGAAGTGTCCAGCTGCAGTGCGACAGTACATGCAAAGCCTTCTTCCACCAAGCATTGCTGAAGCCTGTGCTCTACAGGCTGGATCCAATGACTCTGTGGGCCAGATTAGTGCAGGGGTTGGCAACCTACAGCCAGACTATATCTGTTTCTGATTAGGAATTGTGTTCTGCAGGCTCATAAAAAAAATCCAGCAAGATTCTTTATGAAACTTAACTGTGGTTCTGAGTTAGTGATAGTGTTCAGTTTAGAATATGAACACAATCTTACCCTGAACATAGCCAAATATCTTTACAGCTGGGAAAGTGACAAAAATTGTTAGTTACAGTGTCCAGTGACATTTTGTTGGTATTTTTAGAATAGGTAATGATTGATTCTGTGTTTTAGTTATATTACAGCTCACACTGACACTGAAGGAGAATCTGAAGAAGAAAAGGGAGGTGTTATTTCATCTGGAGCCACTGTTGTGAGATCAGAAGAAGAAACAAAATTAGCAAATCTTCTACAGAATGTGGACCATTTGCATTGTGGTTCAGTTGATGATAAAAAGAAGAGCTTCAGGTTGTTACTTGAGAAAAAGGAACAGGTATTAAGTGATAAGTGTCCCAACACTAGTTTCATAGTCCTATCTTGGGTTCAGAACTGTACATGTCATCCTTTGAACTCTTTGAAATGTAATGAGTAGGGGCATCTAAAATATAGATTACTTTTTCATGTGTCCTTCAAAAGATGTCCTTCAAATTCTTTGAAAGATCTTCAATACTTTTATTAATGTAGCGGTAAGGCTTAAGTGTTTTCTGTTTTACCCAGGTTAAACTGAATAAAAGCTCTATATAGTAAAAGCTCTTCATGAAGAGACTTGTCACAGACTTTAGAGAGTTGAAACAATTTTTTCTGATTTAAAATTTATCTGCATGGAAAACTCCTATATAGACTTAAATAAGGATCAAACCATCAGAATTCTAAAGGCGTTTAACAAGGGTTTATATAAATGGCACAGTGAAAATTTGCAAAGACAAATCCACTGAGGTCTGTTCCTCATGATAGTTTTATAAACTGAGCCTCTCTGTAGAGCTAAATAAAAAGTTGTTATTTTTGTGTAGTTTTTAAAAGCATCATATAAAGTGCAGTAGGAACTATATGATGATCTGTTAACATTGCGAGGATGGTTTGAAAAATAAAACAAGGAAAGTTAATCATTTTCTGTTATGTGCTCTAGAACTTCTTTAGTTAAGCTTGACCCCTCAGCCCTTGTGCACAACAAATTTCTGGTGAGCCTTTTATGTATAGTAATCAATGCTGTGGTTAATAGTTTCTTTTGATCTGACAGATATTAATGGTTCTGGTGATATTCTTCATTTAAGTGAAGGAAATATCTTTCTTGCTGGAAATATAGACACATAAACAACTATGCTGTATTAAAAGCAGGCAGAGGCCTTACCATGGTTCCACTAAATCTACTGTAACTTGTTTGTCTATCTGTTCTGTGGTAACTGAAAGCTAAACAGCTATGATTTTTAATTTGGGGTAAATGACCAAAGTTTTACTTCACTTACTCCAGAGTTTAAGTAGCCAGACTAAACAGTTACACTAGATCATCTGACATGTACCTGTATGTGGAAAGTACCCCTTACTCTTTACAGCAACATAATTGTTTTGTCTGTCCATGGCAGCGGGTGTGATATTTGCTGGTTGTGAGTTAATGCCACTTGTTTTATGTATAAAAGAAAATAACCTATTAAGTGGTTGCATTACGCAATTTATTATATTAACTTTTTATTTGTAAAAATGAACAGTTCTGAAAGGCCCCTTCATAAAATAGAAGTTTTATATGTGTGTTTTCCACCAAGTTTTCCTATATTTTTTATGGAAATTATGTTTACATCCTGGTCAAATTAGTGGTCCAAAATCTAATATATCTGGTTCCTTTCTCTCCTTACAGTATGGGAACCATGCAAGGTTTCTTTGGAGACTGGCACGAGCTTACGGGGATATGTTCGAGATGACTACTGATGTTGAAGAAAAGAAGCAATATGTTGCAAATGGTAGGTGGAGTAGAAAAACCTGCTTCAAGAAAATGAATTTTGATGATGGTAGAAAGGCATTTACTGTTAGTGGCGTTTTCCCTGAAGTCTTTTAGTCCAACCAGTTTTACAATCTGGTTTTATAATGATGGTGCTTTGACCTTAATGCAAATGGTTTGTAGTTTGGCATCAGTTACTTTGTTACCCTTGATTCAGGAGAGGTCCAGAATTTGTTTAGCAGGGTTCTTGCCAGTAATGATTTGAGTACATTGGCTCCAATCACTGCTGTAGACCTCTTACTTTAATAAGAATCATACTGACATGAAATTTTAAAAAATTGCGTGATAACAAATAAATATGAAAGCAAAGCCAAGATTTTTTTTCCCTTCAGGGCAAAAGGGAGGGTCCAGTGTTTCCTCCCTCTGACTGAAGCTTCACACCACAGTAACCCCCTCTGTGTGTGATGAAGAAGGTCAAACCCAGTGCTGTCTTGAGCCTGTGAACACTGTACTTCAGAAGCATTTTAAGGAATGACAAAGCTGAACATGCTTCATCTGTTGTGTCTCAACCTGTCTCTGTAATGTCTTCTTCTTGATGTCCTGTTGTCAGTTTTATCTGAGCATGGTCAGAATTAAATTTCTGATATTTCCTCTCCACATCTCCTTTCCTCTGTCAATTTTGAAAATGCTGCCATCCCCTTCATCACTTTGGGGTCATTCTCGTCTGCTCTCTCTCCCGTGTCCTGCACATTCAAGTTATGTCCACCTCCAGCTGCTACTTGTCCAGTCTCTAGAATCTTCCTTGCCAAGTCTGAAAGTTCTCTCTTAAGCCCTTTTCATCCTGACTACAGCAAAATACTCCTCTTTTGCCTCTGCTATTCACATTACTGTCTTCCAATCTCTACAACACACTGCCATTAAAATAACCCCCCTTGCCTGTCTCCTGAAGAACATTTACTCCTTCAAATGACTTTCTTCTTCTCTACAGCAGTGGTTCCCAACCTTTTTTTTTAATGTAGCCCAGCAGGAGTGGGACAGGGCATGCGGACCTAGCTACCTCCTGCCCAGGGTTCCCCTACCACCCAACTTTAACCCTAGAATCTTAGCTGTGACCCCGGAAGCTGCTCACCCGGGCAAACAGATGGGAGTCTGAGTGGGTGATTGTGCTATGACCCGGCAGCCAACCCACCGTAGCCCAGTAGCAAGCCGTGGCCTGGTGTTTGGGAACCCCTGCTCTACAGCATCACATTTAAACTTCTGTTTACTGCCTTTATGGCCCTATTTGCTTATTTTTGGACTCTGTCTCTCTCTACTCACCTACCTTTGTTTTGTTCATGGATTTCCATCAAATCCCTCTGCTCTTCCAGTGATGTCAGCTTTGAACACCTGTTTGTCAGTTTCTCACACAAATGCCTTATTTCATGTTCCTTTTATTATGGCATGATCTTCCTGGGAGAGTCTGCAAGGGTCTCTCTGTACTTTCAAGTCTTTCTGGAGAATCATCTCTGTCTTAACATCAGTTAGTAACTTTCTTATAGGAATTATTTTGTGTCAAAAGTAATTTGGCTATGACTAATATGACCTTTTCATATAATTGTTCCCTCTGTTTCCTTGCTCGTTTGTTGACATAGTTGCGGGTCCACTGTGACCTCCTTGGTGTTGGGCTAATCTCTTCTTTGTATCAGAAGTGACCAGCACACTGTGGAATTTTAGAAATAGATAATACATTTGTAACAATGTGCCCGGGTCATCATTTCTTTGCTGCTGCTTATGATTAGTTTTCACATTAGTTGATAAGAGATCATAATAAGAACATAAGAAGTGCTGGACTGAGTCAGATGAGAGTATCCTGTTTCAGTGGCAGAGAGTGTGTACTAAGTGGAAGAATATTTAAGCAGGGCAAAATTATTATGGCATGGAAATCTCTGAAGGAGTGGAGGAGTACAAAGTGCTTGCTAGATACCCAGGTAATCAGCAGTGTCGCATCACTGTCTTCTGAGTTATTTATGAATCGTGAAACAGCTGGGGGAATTCTGAACCATAAAGTTTCTTGCAGTATTTTTCATTTTTTTTCTTTTGGAAGTGGTGCAGAGAGAATTGCTTTTAAAGAGGATTTGGCAATAACTTGTGTTTTTTCATTCCAGCTGGTTGGAGGGCTATTTATGTTTCCCTTTGTTTTTATAAAGTTAATTTGTAATACAGAAAGGACCATGTGGCTTAATTGGTTACAGCTGAACCTCTGGAAACATTAATTTTATCATCTAGACTCCTTACTCAGGAGTGTAAATTTGGTTAACTCCCTTAATTTTTGTATTTTTCAGTCAAAAGCAGAACTTAGTTGAAACTGTCTTGATTGCATCTGAATTGAAATACCTTCTAATAGGGAAAGTATAACAATTCTATGTAAGTGTTATGAATCCATAATGTTATGAAACCTTTCTTAATGTTTATGTGGAAAGACTGAACTTTGCTTTGTATCTACAGTATATTATCTAACTGCTTAGTTCTAAGATGAAGAAAAGTACAATAAATCCTTTAGAGTATCTTTTTTCCTTTTTACAGGAAAGATTAGTGCTGGAAAAGCTATTCAGTTGGATGCCATGAGTGCTGAAAGTCACCAGTGGTAAGTTTGCATAATGGAAAAATAATGTTGAGATTAGTGTTCTCTGAGAGTTAATCTCTTTACCAATAAATCAAACAACACCCCACCCCCCCACCAGCTAAAATCAGCTGTAGACCCATCACTGCAGGCTCCATACTTTACTGTTGTAGATGTTTGATTGGATCAATTGTCAGTTCATTTTTTGTTACTTGATATGGTTATTTACACAGCATTATGAAGTTACAGCTAATAATTACATTAAAATAGTTTGTGAAATACTTAGTATACCACCTGAAACCTCCATGTGTAATGTAATTCTGTTGGTGTAGGGCTTAAATTGGGTGAATGCCCATAAAAAATTAAAACTCCTTCTGGATCCCCAAATGAAGAAATTTTCACCATTATTCCCAAATGTTAATTTTCCCTCTACAATATAACAAAAGAAGCTGTGAGGACAGGCAGGCCTTGCAGAATTAACTGAAGGTCAAAACATTTGGATTTTGGTGGAACAAAGGTGGAAGAATACTCTGGATTTAAGAACCCTTCACTTGAAAAGCTACACTGCCAACCCATTGCTATTTAAAAGAGGGGAATCATTTGTTTTAGTCTTGCACTGATCTCAGCTGTCATAAAATCACACAGAGAGAGTTGATCTCTTAAGTGACTTATTACATCTGTTCTTTGTAGTCAGCACTACTGCCAACTGATTTCCAGGTTCAGCTTAAGTTACTGAATTCAATCAATAAAAGATGTAAGTATTTGTGTTCCTTGTGAGAAATGCCACACAGGGAATGAGCCATTACATTCTGTGTTTGCAGATATTTTCTATAGTTTTATATTTTAAAATGCATTTCTTTTTCCCCTATGACTTTATAAGAGTCCTAGAAATATAGGGCTGGAAAGGATCTTAATAGATCACCAAGTCCAACCCCCTGCTTAAGGAAGGATCATTCCTCTCTAAACCATTCCAGCCACTCATGTGTTTTTCTAACCTCTTCTTAAAAACATGCAAGAATGTGGATTCCATGACCTCTTTAGGTATCTGTTCTAGTGTTTAAGCACCATCATAAGTAGAAAGTTCTTCCTAATATCCAACCTAAATTTACAACCTTTTTGTCATTTTATGAGTATTTCTTATCCTGTCCTCTGTGGCCACAGAGACCAGCTAAATGACAGAGACATGAATGTGGGTAGGAGAACACTTTTCACAGAAGATCTACTCCATTTCTTATTTCACAATCTTCCAGGGTAATCTACAGAACACCTTCAGAAGACAGGCCTGGAAACAAAAATGTATAGTCTTATTGGACACTAAATATGAGGGATTAATCAATGACATTGACCTTATGGCTTCTTACACTTTATGTACGTTCTCTGCTAATCTTGCACTGCTCCAAAAGGGAAAATGGCTTTCTTCCATCTTGAATGGTCTTGCTTTTCTACTAGTCAGGTTATCCTTGCTACTGCACTTCTCTTGTCTTTTAGCTACTCCTGATAATGTCTGTCTGCTTTTATTTTGCATGCCACTTCCATTCCTTTTTTAAAAAAAATTACTTATTTTTTAGTTAAAAAAATAATTTTGCAGCCTGTTTTTATTTACATATGGAGTTCCACACAGGCTGTTGTTCTGTTTGCTACTTAGCTGAAGCAGTCCGCATCTTCCCCAGACCTGAGGAAGGGTATCTTTTGCCTGAAAGCTTGTCTAAGATATCTGCCAACTACACAGTTGGTGCAATAAAAGATATCACCCTAAAATTCTTGCCCCTCTCATATTTCCTTGATCATCACAGCCATGCCATCATTCCAACACTACTGTGTCATTGACTGGTTTCTACTGACCAAGCTCTAGATTCTAGAGTAGTGGTCTCTAAACTCAGGGTTAGACTTAAGATTCAAGGCTTGTTAGATTCAAGGTACTCCTCAGAAAATGCCAGCTCTTAGTTTTCCCTTGTTTTTTTGACTGTGGAAAAATAACAGCAATTTTTATTTTGTAAAGAATTCAACAAGATCCCAACAGGTTATATAACCTTCAACATATTTAAAGACTCTGTTACTGCATCTTTCTGTCTTTTCTAGAGTATACAAATTTGATTCCTTCAATAGGTCATGTTGGCTAAATCCTTATCATTTTTTTTGTGCTCCTTGGGGACGCTCTCTTTTATCTACATCTTTCTTAAAGTGGCATGCCCAAAATCCGTGCCATACTCTAGCTAAGACCTAAATAACATCAGGGAAAGCAGAATAATTAACTTACATATCTCATGTATGACATTTCTGTAAATATGTTTCAGAATGAAATTTCCTGTTTTTTGGCTTGTGCAGTTTCTTATCCATGGTAGCCTTCAGATCCTGTTCAGTAGTAGTGCTGCCTAGGACTACAGTGTTCTTTCAGAGTTTTAGAAGCTTATTCCTAATATTTAAGGGCTGCCTTCACATCACAAATAAGGTTCAGTCACAACCTTCCCTGACATAGTGGTGCCAGAAAGGCACTGGCATGCATTCCATTTTACCAGCAAAAAAAGTTTGTTTTGTCAGTACATTTCCTTTAACTTGGGAAAAGAATGCTTTTGACCATGGAAGCTCTATCTTTCCTAAGTGCATTTGATGATGTAGCTTTACCAGCAAAATCTTTCTAATGTAGAAATGGTATAGCATTTTCTCACGTATTTTCCCTTCTTTTTTGCATCTGCTTCTTCAAAAACATCCTGTGTTTCACCATCAGGCTGCCTGTAAGAGCCATCTGATATACAAATGGAGAAGATCATTTTTTTAAGACAAAAGAATATCCATACCAGAGTTATTCAGTTTTTTTACCAGCAGCTGGGCCTGTGGCCAGTATTTGTCTTCAAATTAAATTTGTCAGTGGGCACTATGCAGAAGGAATTAAGCAAAAACATCTTTTACCAATAAGTCAGCCTTAGCCACAGACCTGTTTTGCAACTGCTAATAATATCAAGATTAATAGCTGCATCCTAACTCTCTGCAGATGGTTTCCAGCCAAATTACAGAGCCTTCAAAGTTGCTTGATTTCTTGTATTTTAAAACGTTGCTTTTCAGGAAACTGTTGACAGTGAAAAATATAGCTGTAACCTTCAGTTGTTTAATTAGTTCGGCCCCTTGTAATGTGGGATTAGAATCATAATATGTTTTTAGAAAATGATATAAATATTTCAGGTCTGCTTTGTTTGAATACAAAATTTTAATTAATGGAGAATTTTCAAACTTTTGAGAGACTCTGTGGAAAAATTCACACTCGCCAGTTGCAAAGCTTTTTTATTTTTGGGAAATCTTCAACAGAATCTCACTTGTGATTGCTCTGACTTAATACAAAGAACTGCTAGAAAAACACAGTAAAGTTAAAGAAAAAATTACTTTATTATATTAGAATTCCCTTTTCCCCATAACTGACATGTTTTTCTGAAATTAGGAGAAAGCCCATTGCCTAACCTTTTGAAACTTTGCTTTGGATGAGGGAGAATAGGTTACAAACTGCAAAAACCAGAAAAATTTCAAAGTACAGTCTGTTGTTGTCAGATTAGTTTACACAACAAGTTTTCTGCCTTGGATGTGGACTATGGTTAGCCACAAAGCCAAGTGCTACAGTTAATATTTGAGGTTAGATTATTGAATGTACCAGATGACAGAAAGTTACATAGCCTGGGTACTCCTTCTAATACAAGTAGCTTTTTAAAGCAAAATGCCACACAGTAAAACTGTTCCTACTACACTGATCTCTAACAGAGATGAACGTTGAACAAAAGTGTAGCACCATAATATGCAGCAAATTCAGGTTTTTTCAGATAGATCATCTGGAGACAAGAATTCCCTGGTTGGCAGTACTCCACAGAGAAGGCCCAGGCCCCAATATCTTGAGGATGTGGCTCCACTGAAGAAAATTGCAGTGCTTTTACTAAGGCCAGGGTTTCTCTCTGGTGGTGGTCTGTTTACTTGCCTGTTCTGACTAATACTTATTATGATGACAGCAAATGGAGAAGATAGAGAAAAATGTTGCCAGGGCAGCAAGTTTTATAAGATGTTATACGTTAAAATCAACATCTTGAATTACTCTGAGCAGTGGCGAGGAAGCCTGTACAGCTGAACAAGACCTGTTGTAAATAGGTCAATGGGGCAATCTTCTGTGTGATTTTAAGGGTTAGCTACTGTGGCTTTTATTTGTTGTGCAAAAAAAAAAAGAGGTACAGCCATAAACACAAGTACTGTAGCACACACTGCAGTAATCCAGCCTGAAGGTTACAAAAGCATACAGAGGTTTTGATGTGAGAGAGATAGTAGAGAACGCCTACCCAGAAGGTACTTGAAGATGTTTTACACTCTGTGGCAGGGCACTGTCGGTGCCTGACACTTTAAGGGCCAAACTAAGTGGCCAGCAGGTGCTTAACTGTGGCAGCTATTTTAGATCCATGGCTGCCGATATAAATTGGGCAGTTCGCTGCTGGCAGCCCAGGCCAGTTACCACCCCAGTGAAAGGCAAGAAGGGGTGCCTTAACCTCAGCCCTCTCCTTCGGGTGGGTCATATACCAACAGAGCAGGGTAGCCAGGTAAGCTTCTGGAGGCACCTGAGCCTGCTGGGGATGTGACCCCTCACGGCCAGGCACACGTCCAGAAGCACCTGAGCCAGGAATGGGGGACCCTGATCCCTAAGTGCAGGCAGGAGGTGTAAACCCAACCAAGGGACTCAACTGGTTAATGCTGGGGCCAGGACCAGAAGGGTCAAAAGGGCCAGGGGCCCACCACAAAGGATGTCCATGATGAGCAAAGAAGCTCGGGGTCCCTACTGGCCTGAGACTGGGCCAGGGATTACATGGAAGCCGAAGGTCCCATGGTTGGCGTCACAGCTAATGGGTGAAGGGGACGGTTGAGCCAACTGCCTGAGATGCCATCTGCAAGGCTTGGGCCGTGGTGTAGGGGTGGAGCGGAACCGCGGATAGCGCCCCCCAATACTGGGGTGTACAGTGGGCAGCCTCCCGCCTTAATTAACAACCTAATTAATTACAACAAGGTGTAGCAGGCAAGACAGGTGGGCAGCATGCCCAGAGGCAGGTGGGGAACTAGTTCTTTGGCTAGCCAGGGATTCCCACCTTGCCACACACCCCTTAAGCCACTTTGAAATTTAAAAGCAGTCAGGGGTCCAAAAGCACCCTCAAAATCAGTCTTCTGAACAAAACAAATAACTCGGTAATGGGGGTAAGGATGATAACCATCCCCAGTTTCAATTGGGAATCTTCCTATCTCACCGTCTTACTTCCACCTCACCAAGATTAACCTTTGCCAAGTTATCAGTTAGTGTTCTAGCTCCTAAAGCTAGCAGAAGTTACTTGTGCATGTGCAAGTAACTAAATTTTAAAATGGTTGTTACTGTAGGAGCAAAAAGAGAAAAAAAAAGGACTTTAAAAAAAAAAAATACTTTTGTGGGAATTTTACACATGTACTTCCCACACAACCACAGGAATAGAAAAATACAAAACTCCAGGTACTAAAGGGGTGACAAAAATATTTCCCTAGGGGAAAAAGTTTCATCAGAATTGGGAAATATATCTGAAGAGCTTACTATTTCCCAAGGTACCTTTCTAATGTGGAAACAATATTTTATATGCTACAGCCAAGGCTCAAAACCTCTGTGGGCTTTTTTCCCCCCTTTTTTTAAAAGTAACTCAGTTACTCGTTTTATAAATTATGTGAAGCTTTATATGTAAATGCTGAAAAGATATTTAAAGGGCTGTACGTTGTCTTTTGGTAAGCAGGTTAAGGGATATATGTACCTTCCTGATTCTTTTTGGATATAAGCGTATAATGTTGTGTTATCTTAGTTAATTGGGAGAGGGCTACATGGTAAGATAATATAGTCACTGAGATTGGTGACTAGAGCTGATGGGGATTTTTTTTGCTTTAGAAAATGTGATGCTTTCACCAAAAAAATGTCCAATTTTGAAGTGCCATTGTGGTGCCCTGGGGGATTGTAGAACTACAAGGTGGCTTGTGCCCTCATTCTTCTGTATAGGGTGGGCTTCATCTCCCAACATGCACCACATTGTTTTGAAGAGAAGTGGCACATCATGGCAGTTTCATGACTGACAACTGAGGAAAGAGAGTGTTCAGCTGTGCAATCCAGTCCATTGGGGAGAAACAGAAGTATCAGGCACCTTCTGGGGCAATGTCTCCTGGTTGGCACAACCCTGGTAGAAATTCTACAGCAACTTCAGATCAGTGTATGGGAGCTAGGTTGGGACTGTAGGGTAAACACATCTCTTGCAATTTATTTCTTTTTTTTATGACAAAGTGACCACAAAGGAAAGAATAACATTGATAATTAAATGAGAGCGTCAGTTAGGCAGAAGGCAGGGTAGATTTGTACCTTATGCACTAAACTAAATCTATAGCATAAGCCAGGGCTGCCCGACTTCAAATGGGCCGGGGGCCGCCTGAGCTGGGGCCATGGGCCCTGGGAGCCACATGCCCCACCCTTCCACCTAGGTGCCCCTGCTGCTGCTCTCTGTGTGCCCCCTACTGTTGCTCTCCACATCAGCTCCCTGCTCCACCTCCTTGCCTGGGAATGCCAACTTACCCTTAGATTCCTGGCTGCAAGCTCCCACATACAGTATTTTGCTGGGGCTGCAGGCTGTGCCATGCTGCACTGCCCCACCTTCTAAGGTAGGGGTAGGAAGGGGAAGCCAGAGGAAGGTGAGCCCTGAGCCCTGGCTGCCGGTGGGATGGGGGGAATGATGGCTGGGTGGGAGCTCAGGCACAGCAGTATAACTCCTTGGGGGTTACATGTGATGTGTGGGCCACCAGTTGCTTTCATAAGCAGTGTGCTTACTGATTAAATAAGCTTGCCACTTATGAAGGCTTATGCTACACACCTCTGATTTAGTCCATGGCTATCCAGTTGGCAAATGGCTATGGGCCAGTTGGGTGCAGGCCAAGTACTCCTGTGCCTGCTGCACAGATGCACTGCCCTCCTGCACCAAACTGCCTACATACACCCTCCCATTCACCTGCTGTACTTCACAACCCACCTCTCCCTCTGGTGCTGCATGGCACCTCACGTGGATACTGCTCCCCCCTCAGCCTCTGCCCCCATCTGCAGTGCTACAGTGAACCCCCATGGGTATTTCCCCTTCTGAGTGCTCTGCATGGGTCCTTACCTCCTGAGTTTTCTGGGGTGTGGATTGCGCTGCCATTCTCTGGGTCACCCTGGGGGTGGAGGCAGGAAGGTGAGGGAGGGGGAGCCGGGAGCCTTTGCTTGCTTCTCCTTTGCAGCCAGAGCAGTAGGGGAGCAGCAGCCCCCTGGGAGCCCAGGGGGCTGGGCCACAAATTAACCCTTCATGGGCTGCATGTAGCCCAGAGGCTGTGAGCCTTACTTAATCTTTTAGGTACAAATTCGCCTTCTGTCTGACAGTTAAATGGACACCTTAAAGTTTCAGAGTTAACCATCAGTGGAGAGCACTGTTTGCACCTCTGAAAACTATTATATACCCTATGCACAACACTGTATCTAGACTTTTGGGGTCCCCCAGAGAACTTTTAGTATGAGGCCCTCCCTCCTTCTTCACCAGAGATAATGTTAACAATAATTTTAAAATGACAATTTTTGGGTCCTCTTTCCATTCGGGCCCCTGACAGCCACCTGGTTTACCCATGCCTGTATCCAACCCTGCCTGTGCAAACTGAAAAAGGCAATACTACATTGATTTGTACTTTGTTAACATTTTCCAAATTATATTTGCAAACACGTGGATTAGAAACATATATTTTAAAAATTCAAATCTGATGTCTGGAGCAGAAGTCTTCTGCATATTCTATGGCCACAGAAATGCAGAACACACAGCATCTGTTACGTTCTGTCAGTGTTGGTTTGTGGGCATTTGTGCATGCGTGTGTGTGTGTATACACATGTACAAATGAATGTGAATTAAGTACTGGTCTGCAATATCTTTTGCTTTCAGGTCTCCTCCATTCTGATTTATTGTACGCCTTGCCATGTTTTTGCTAAGCCAAAATTCTTAAAGTTAGTTTGCATTCATATGTTTTTACCAATAGCTTGGTTTGTTTCCAGTATGTTTGCAAGTGTTAACTACACAAGTGCCTGCTGCATCTGACATTTCCATGGAACTCAGCTTTATTACTCTCTGGTGGTTTCCCAAGACAAAAACTAATGTTCCTGCCAGTTCCAGCAATATAGGCTCAATTGCATTCCAAGAAAGAAACAAACATATTACTTTGTGCCTTGGCAGGCAGGCTTGAAGACTCCAAACCCCCAACTCCCACACTGTCACCATTGCAAGTACATGAGTATCATGCAGAAATGTTTGATTGTGTCCTGGCACTTGAAAAGCAGATGCACTTTTAAAAACAAAACAGTGTATTAATCATGTAGGACAGGATAAAGCTTCAAGTATGGTATACTTGGTATACTTCAGACCATAGTATACTTGGTATGCTGTAACAATACAGCCACAGTGTTGCAGACAGTGCTATAAGTCACAGAGCTGGGAGCACATCACTATGAAATTATTCAAAACCAGGCTCCAAAAGAAGTCTAAAGGTGTAGCTTCACTGCATGCACAGTTAGGATGTGTCAGAGGCTGTGACTCCTCTGTAAGCAGCATGCTGCATGGCCATGGGAGAGAAGAGAGTGCTGTTTTTCAGAAGTCTCCTCTGAGTCAGCTGCTGCAGCGAGCACTGTGGAAAGATTCTGAAATAAGCATTTAGCCTTTCTTTCTTGGCAGTGAGATCATTGTGACCCAGGTAGGATCTCTGAGAGACAGGCAGTGACAGATTGAAATGAGGGACTGTGGAGAAAGCAGAAACAGCATTTAGCACCATGTGAAAATGAAATATTACCCTCTATATTAAAAGTGTCTCTGTCAGTGAGAGAGATTGTGTTTGTGAAAAATGTCTGTGAACAAAGAAGTGTTAGGCTCTGACAATACTACTAATTACTCTCCCACATTTTAAATTCCAGAGACAATTAGGGTCCAGAATCACCAAGGGATATGAGGCTTCTGTAGTAAAGTCCCTAGCTTTCCGCCAGTCCACAGGAATCAATTAGGCAAACCTCAGGAATCTCTCTTCCCTTTCCTCCAATAGCATGTGGTGGCAGGATGATCTGCTTCATTAACATTTAGAAGGTTATCAATTTCCCTGTTCAGGGAAAATTAACAAGAATGTTTTAGGAAATTCTTGTATTTTATCTTCCAAATGAAATGCTAAGACCTCCAAATATCTTTTGTCATTGTTTGTGAGGGAAATCATAAATCCTATTCATATGCAGCAAACAGTTTTTGTAATAGTGGTATAGGATACCAAAAACTCCTTAAAACTCACTTCTTTAAAGTTATCTTCCAGTTCCAAATTGAACCATTAGATGGGGCAAGTGACTATGGTGTGGCATACCCTTTAGGCGGAAGTTAGCTAACATTGCACAATTAGGAACTCTGAATATGCAGGAAGAAGGTGAATTTTGGTAAAAGTATAGAGAGTTAACCTGTGTAAAACAAGCAGTTGTTCCAGTTGTTATTTTTACTGGTTACCTTTAATAAGTATTAGACTGTGCAGGCTCTCTGTCCACTCAATGGGGACTCTGTTGTTTAATTCCTTTGCTTTTATTTAATCCAATGATATATTTTACCACATATGGGCATTTTAATTTTATTTAATATTAATTTTTACATTACAGGACCATGCAAAAGGTTGGGAAGAGTGATGATTGGCATAAATCTTGTTAGCCTTAATATGTTGTTTCAGTTTTTGTAGAGGTGCACTGATACATCGGTCCGATATTGGATCAGCACTGATATAAAGAAAATTGTCTGTATCAGAAATCAGCCTGATTTGGCTGATAATGTGGCCGATAAATGGCTCATGCTTGTGCGCAGCTGCAGCGCAGCATGTAGGTGGCGAGGAGCACAGCCGGGCAGCATTGAGAGCTGTGTGCAGCTGGTAAGTCTGTTGTCATGGAAGGGGAGGGGGGAGAGAAAGGGCATGGCAGGGGCACATCAAGGCCCCTGTGGTGAGGGAGGAGTGTGGCTGGGGCAGGCAGCAAAGGACGGAGCTGCGGGTCATCCAAGGGGGGTGGGAAACGGCTCCCAGTGCTGCGTGCCAATTGTCTGGGAGAACATGGG
>NW_017729034.1:34087710-34088730 GCF_001723915.1 Gavialis gangeticus
GATATTGGATCAGCACTGATATAAAGAAAATTGTCTGTATCAGAAATCAGCCTGATTTGGCTGATAATGTGGCCGATAAATGGCTCATGCTTGTGCGCAGCTGCAGCGCAGCATGTAGGTGGCGAGGAGCACAGCCGGGCAGCATTGAGAGCTGTGTGCAGCTGGTAAGTCTGTTGTCATGGAAGGGGAGGGGGGAGAGAAAGGGCATGGCAGGGGCACATCAAGGCCCCTGTGGTGAGGGAGGAGTGTGGCTGGGGCAGGCAGCAAAGGACGGAGCTGCGGGTCATCCAAGGGGGGTGGGAAACGGCTCCCAGTGCTGCGTGCCAATTGTCTGGGAGAACATGGGTGTGTGTGTGTACCCCAGATATGTGTGGGGCGAGCTAAGGCTGGGGTTGCTCCAGGATCTTCCCAGAGGGGGGATGGGGCAGGCTGCACTCAGGGCAGGTGGCAGCAGCACTGGGAGGGGGCTACAGGGGGGGACTGCAGCCACCCCAAAATTTACTGTAGCCCCCCAACCTCCCTCCCAGCACCACTGCCACCCACCCCGAGTGCAATGCAGCCCTGTCCCCCACTGGGAAGAGCCTCCCCCACCCCACACAGATCTGCGGGCACACTCCCCCACCCATGCCCTCTGAGATGAGCAGCAGCAGGAGCCATGAAACACATGGGTTCTGGACGAGCAGCAGTGGGAGCTGCCCCACCCCCCCACACCCCCTGAATGAACCGCAGCACCATCCCATACCCTCCCTGCCCTGGCTGGCCAGTGGTTGCCCCAGCCCCAGCCCCAGCTCCAGCCCCACTCCTCCCTTACTGTGAGGGCCTTGATCTGTGTCCCGCCCAACACCCATTCCTTCCCTCCTCCCCTTCCACCACAACAAGCTTACCAGTTGGACACGGCTCTTCAAGCTGCCAGGCTGGTATTGGCAATTGGATCAGTACTGGCCAATATGCTTCCTTAAAAATCGCCTATAGGTATTGGCCCCCAAAATCTCTATTGGTGCACCCCTAAGGTTTTGTTAA
>NW_017729034.1:34089257-34103410 GCF_001723915.1 Gavialis gangeticus
TTTTTTTTTTTTTTTTAGTACATTCCCCGTCTTTTTCAATACTTGAACTTTCCTGACCTTTCAAGCTTCTTTCCTCACCATCAGCTCTTTCCCATATGCAGTGCACTCTCTTGGTGTTTTAACTGTCAGGAGTATCAGCATGATTAGCTACGTTCTTTTCACTGCTCATTGATCTCAACAATAAATCCTATCCAACAGTGCTTGGCAGTTGCAGACTTACAGAAGTTCAGCAGTTGACATGTTCACTTTAATGCCTTTCTAGGAAACATTTTCATCAAACGAATTTAAAAATGATCACAATTTTTATAATTGATTTTTAAAGTAAAAGCATTTGCTATATTTATAAGCAATAAAATTATATGTTGTATATCATTTACTTGGACAATTTTTTTAGTATTTACATTTAATGAGGATTCACAGGAGTTTGAACTGTTACATTTTGTAAAGACATCAATAAATCTGATTTCTAAAGTTGTTTAAAATAGAGAACCACAGAAAATGTTGTTTTGCTGTTGTAATTAACTTAGGGTTTGCATATGTCTCACTTTTAACTCATACTTCAAACTCATTTTTCTCCTTTTAAGAACACTTTACTGTGTTGTGAAAATATTAATATTATGATTTAATTTAGCAAAATCTAGAAAAAACCATACGTGTTGTTTTTTCCTGTTTAATTATTTCCATACTACTGCTTTATTACTTTTATATAGTATTCTAAGGAGATCTTTTTGCTAGTTAAATTCAGGTGATTGCAGATATTTTTTCCTTGATTTGCATGTAAGATTCCACTTTTGTTGAAGTTCTAGATGCATATAAATGAAGGGATATAAATGTTTGAGTGTCTAAAGATAAAAATATTTGAAAATAGAAACCTAGAGAGAGAGAGAGAGAGAAAGTGTGAGTGATCATTTAAAATATTTCCAATATGACATATCTTTCCAGTTAAAAATGGAATATTTTTATAGGAACGATACTAAATCACCTTCTAAAATACATAGTAATTTCTTATAATTAATTTAATCTTACATAGTAATTTCTTATAATTTTAAACATCTGTCAACTGGAGGCAAATTGTAACTGAGACCTTGATCCTGCAAACACTTCATGTACATGCTTAACTTTATGTATGTGAGCAATACTGTTGAAGTCTGTGAAGCTACTTAGGTTTATAGAGCCATACATTCCAGATCTGGGGCCTAAATGTATACCTCCATTAGAAACTTAACGCCATAAGGTTAAAATGTTACTGACCTCCAACAACTGATCATCTAATTATATTGGAAAAGGCTCAAAGGAAACCAAAATGCAATAGAGTAGTTTGCTTGTTTGTTTTGTTTTTAAAAGGAGCATGGTTTCTATGTGAAATAAAAGCAATACTAAGAAAAATCATGTAAGCACAAGTTATAGATGCATTAAGAAACTTGAGAAGAATTATAGAAGACCATAAAAGATTTGGCTTAGAACTATTAAATGGAATAACAAAAGCAAAGTTGTGTCTGGTTTGATGTAAAAGAGAGCACGTTTTAGGAAACTTTGGACACTGACTGAACAAAGAATACTAAAGTTACTAACAAACATAGAAAAAAGTAGGTAAAAGGAAGAGGAGAAATCCTGAAGTATTGACTAGAACAGGAGCAGGCAAAATACAGCCCGTGGGCCAGATCCGGCCTGCCAGGCCATTCTGTTTGCCCCTCAGCACCCCTAAAATATTTAGAAAATGTATATTTATCTGCCCCAGCAGCCTGCCAGAGCTGACAAGAGCCAGGGGCCATAGGACCCAGAGGGAGCCTCAGCAGGACTATACAGCCCAGCCCTGCCCATCCCCAGCCATTTCACTCCCTTCCTGCTCCTGCCCTGCTCCAGCACCACCTGGCTGCTGGTTGTATCGACAGACCAGGGAGCATGGGGCCATGCCAGTATGGGTGTGTGTGTATGCAGGAAGGGATAGCATATGTGTGTGTGTGTGTGTGTGTGTGTGCGTGCAGGCAGGGATAGTGTGGGTGTGGACAGGGGCAGAGTGCGTGTGTGTGTTCATAGGTTGAGCCTCACATGCACACCCCACCATACACATGCACCCACACCCCCCTTGCACTGCCATACACGCAGACCACCCACATCCTGTCACACCCCAAGCACCCAGCCCCCCACAGACCCCATACCCACCCATACCCCACATATCCACACACACATCCACATGCTCCCTCACCCACAGCCCCCCACAAACCTACAACCACAATATACAAGAGTAAGACTTCATTGTAAGCTATTGTGCAGTCACTTCTATGTACACTGCACAGACCCATGTAAATCAGACAAAAATATTTTTTGAAACCAAATTAATGAATGCTGTAGATGTTCACTTTTTAGAATATAATTTCATATTTTTTTGGTTCCAAGATGGCAAAACCTCTTGCTGAAAGGGGTACTTCTGGGGGCAAAGGGAGGGACTTCTGGTGGCAGAGGTCAGGGGTTAGAGGGCAGGACTTCTGGTCACAAGATGGCATCTGGAGGCAGGGCATCTGTTAAGGGATGGCTACCAATGTGGCCCTCGATGGCAGGGCTACCAATGTGGCCCTCGACAGTTTGCCAAAGCTCAGTAAGCAGCCTTCTGCCTGAAATAATTGCCTGCCCCTGGACTAGAATCTAAAAAAGGGGAAGTGCAGAAAAATCTCAAATTCAGTTGCAGCAGAGGAAGCCATAAATAGAAAAACATTTTATAATATGATTCTTTGTCATAGGACTAAATTGATCATAAATTCATTCTAGCTGTTTTGTTGTTTTTTGCAGGTTTGCAGTTATGTGTGGCTATATGTCTGAATTTGAAAGTATGCAGAACAAAATCAAGAATGGTTATCTCTTTAAGGTATGTTTTAGTAATATTGTTAGCAGCTCTTTACTTTACTTTACTTTGCTCTGACCATTTCAAACTCAGGGTTTCCAGGGAAGTAACAAAGCCTTAGGGAGAGTTAAAATGCAAACGTTATGGTTAAGAAATTATTTGTACATGCATCTACCTTGTATTACTTAATAGCCTTCAAATTAGAAGGATTTAACTGTGGATAACTTAAAAACTACAAGATTTTTGCGGTTGCTTTTGACCTAAGCAATCAAAGTGGGAGGGCGTAGGAGGGGAAAAGGGGAAGGGATTGTGTTTTTGTAATTATTTTTAAAAACTGTAGAAAATTAAAACAGATTTAGCAGTACGTAGAGGGAGTACCTGTAGTATTTCTGTTTCTTCACATTAGCCTTGGAAATGTAATATTTGGGTTAGCATTTCCCATTTGAAAACACTTATACAGCTCATATGCAGAAAATTGGGTACAGTAATAACATTTCACTTTGATTTTAATTTATCCTTGTAACATGGAAAATGTGTTCACAAGCCTCTGTCCTAAATTGCTCCCTCCTCTTGAACTACATCTGTTCTGGGGACCCTCATCTGCTCATATACCTTCTGTTTTAATCCCTACGCAGACGACCTGTAAATCTACTTGGGGATCCCCATTCTGCCACCCAGTCTGGTATTTCAGCTTCTCTTCAACATTTCCTCCTGGATGCCATTCAGGAAAGTTGAAGCTCCTCTGTCACTTGCTGCCTTGCTTTGTGGCCAAGTGAATAGTGGCAGGGGAGAATGCTGTGGCAAGCAGCTCTGGTACCCTTTGTTTTACCGTTCAGGGTGGGCTTTTGCACAGCATTATCATTGTTTCCTCTGTACCTCCAGTGTTTGGGTACCATTAGAGATTTTGTTGTTATTTACTACACAAAACCATGGGTGAACATTTCATTTTGTAAAACAAAGAATGAATGGGCACTGAACGTGCCTATACAGTAGGCAAAGTACTCTACAAAGTTCAGATAAATCAACTGAAGGAGATTCATTCTCAAATGTGCATTCTCTCATTCAGGGATAAAGTGGTCATAGTACGCTGAAATTTAATCCTCCAAGGATTTAACTGGATTGCACTAAAGCCATTCTCCTGCTGAATGAGTGCATCCACATGCTCTCAACATATGCATAAAATCTTCACCCTTTGGGTGATCAATTTGAACATAACAGAATATCCCCCTGTATGAAAGCTGTCTTTATATATATGCATTACATTGCAAATAGCAATTAACACCAAACACTTTTATGTCAGTAAGGTAGATTGTGTCAATGGAGTTGCTTCCTGTAGGCAAAATGACTAATTACCTACATAAAAAATGTATTATTTAGGTTTGGACTTGGAATGCCATGAAATACTGTCATTCTAATACAAGTCTCATTCCAGGGGGTTTCCTTTCTAACAGTGGCAAGTAAGTTAAGCCCATAATGTTTGGAGACACAGGTAATGGAAAGAGGAAAGGAATAGATTGTAACAAAATGCAGTTTACAAAACAACATTTAAAAGGCAAATAAATACTGCTGTTGTAAACAGAGTTCACAAAGAATCTCAAATGTTAGCAGCAAAATTTTCTGTGCTGTTTTTCTTGAGGCGTAATTGGCTAAAATTACATGAATAATACAGAAATATGGGGATTACAGTAAATAACAGATTGAAAAATATTTAAATAATTTGCACACAACTAGATGAAATAATTTGCACACAACTAGATCATAGATCTACAAGTCCACATGAACAGTTCAGTTAAAATTAGTGTAGTTTATGCTGGTATGTTACTGGTTGCCTTCCTTAAAAAGAGATAGTAGAAAAAAGAGATTTATAGGATCTCATAATTAGATTATTTTGGGAAGAAAATGATAAATCAGGTCTCAAAAGAATTTCATTAATTAAGACAAAAGAAAGAAAAAATGACCTGGGTTTGAAGGAAACATCTTATTTATTTATTTATTGTCCTTACACATCCTTACACCTCTTCTCACACGAAACACTTCAATGGTTGGTCATAAGTGTATGATAACTATAAAGAAAAATGGGAGTTTTCTCACTGGGTTGTTATAGTTAAATTTTGTAATACAAATATATCTATAGTTTACATTCAGTAGTTTGTGGTAAGCCCACTTCTTATTTTATTCTGTTAAAAAGAACTTGCTATTTGGTAGACATCAGATTGTTTCCTAATTGCACAAACCCTGGTAAGTTATATACAGTCATTAAATTACTGCTTTTGTGACATTATTCTCCAAGCAAAAGCTTTTACCAATTAAAACATTTACATATTATTAGAACAAAACTGTAGTAAAAGCAGTCATGTAAGGGAATTTCAATAAATCTTCCCAATTTGCAAGGCAGCTTTAAAGAATTTGAAGACAACTGCCAAAGAGAAATGAATGGCCAAAGTAACATTATCTTTTGATCTTCTTTTTAATAGGAACATCTGGACAAAGCAATCGAACTTAAGCCTCAAGATCCCTTTTTATATTACCTAAATGGAAGGTGGTGCTATTCCGTAAGTTATTTTGTATATCGGACCTTTGACCTAAGTGTACTGAAACATGATCATGCATTTTAAATGGAAAAACTGGACCTGAGACAAATTACACATTTATTGAAGTATAAACATTTTAACATTTTCAACAAAGTATTGCAGTATGTGCGTCATGAAATAATTTACATGATTATTACATGAATACAGTCTGTTATTTCTTCCTATCATTATTACATATGATAAATGTACCCCCTTCACCCTCTAATTTTCTTTTATAGTAGGAATATTGGTGAAATTCCTACTAAGATTTTTTTGCCTTTGTTCCTCATCAGTAAAATGGGAATAATGATATATCTTTATCTCACAAGGGTCTTGTGAAGCACATGAATTAAAGAACCTGAGGCACTAGTGATGGGGCTATAAAAATAAGGCTTTTTAGTGGAGAAAGATAGCTGTGTTAATCTAAATTCAAGCAGAAGGCAGAGCAAGGTAGCAGCTTAGAGACTAACTGCTTCAGAAAGATATTTAAGCTTCCGTAGGTGACAGCCTATTTTGTCAGATGCTGTGGACTTCTAGAAAGCAGGGTTTCTATATAGAAGGGAATTTAAATACAAAGGATAGGGGGAGGGAGCACTCCTGGGAGAGAGGAAAGTGGGTTGAGTAGGTCAACAGGGATAAACAAGGCAACAAGGAACTTAGGGGTTAAAAAGGCTGGTTCAGGTATTGGGGTAAAAATCTATAATTTCTGTTGAGATCATGTTTAACACAGTCCAGTCTGTGGATGATTTCTTGTTCCGCAGTTCCATGTTCAAGTCAGTTTTTAAGTCTTGTTCTTTAAGAACAGCTCCTCTGAGGTGAGTAAGTTCTTGGCTATGTACAGTAAAAGCTGTTAGCCAGTATTTTACTAACCAGAATACTCTATTAACTGGTGCCATGCCACTTTCAAAATAGCGGCAGCAAGGCACAGAGGCGGGGAGCAGAGCCCAGCCTGCAGCTGCAGCCCACCCTTGCCCCATGCACAGATAAAAGAAAGTAGATCAAAAGAAATTTACCTGTGCTGCAGCAGCCTGTGGCTGGGCTGCCCTGGTGTTTGGGGGGACTTAACCCCGGTAGCCTCCCCACCCTTCTGCCCGCCTATATATATCTGCCATTGGGATTTGTGTTTTCGTGACTGTTTTGTGTTTGATTGCAATATTTAATCCTACTTTTATGGCATCCAATATAGCATCAAGAAGCAAAGGTGAAAAGTGAAAAAGAGTTGTGTTGATATTAACGCAGAAAATAGACATTTTTAGAGGTCTAGAAAAAGGTGAGAACCATAATGTTCTGATGAAAGAATTCAATGTTGGATCATCAACGATATACAATATCAAGGCTCAAAAGGAACAATTGCTCAAATTCATCCCTAGTTCTGAGACAAGTAAAGCTCTTGAAATATGCTGTAGTCGACATAAGCCTAAATTAGAACAGCTTGATAGTGTTTTATATGAATGGTTTTCATTAAAATGGTCAGAGGGTGCCTCTATCTCTGGCCTATGCTCATTGAAAAGGTGAAAAATATCTACAAGCAAATGAATTTGACTGAACCCTGTACATTTTTGGCTGGATGGCTTTCATGTTTTAAATTTTGTCATGGCATTAGAAAGCTAGATGTGTCTGGTGAAGTAAAATCAGCTGACCATGAAGCTGCTGAAAAATATTATGATTTTTTTTTTAACAAATTAGTTGCTGAGCATGATCTATCCCCTGACCGAATCTACAGCACAAACGAAACTAGCCTATTTTGGCGATGTTTGCCAAATTTTACCCGTGCTAGTGGTGGTGAGTCTAGTGCTTCTGGTTTCAAGCAGAATAAAGACCAAATAAATGTGCTTACATGTGCTAATGCAGGAGGCATGCATAAAGTAAAGCTATTGGTGGTTGGAAAATTTAATCATCCTAGAACTTTTAAGGGTATTACACATTTACCTGTTGTTTACAAAGCCCAAACTAATGCATGGATGGACAAAGATTTTTTTATGACTGGTTTTATCATGGTTTTTGTACCTTGAGTGAAAGAACATTTTAGAAAATTTGGAAAACGTGAAGATAGCAAAGCTATTCTGCTATTAGACAATTGTCAAGCTCACCCTCCTGAATGTGAGTTAGTGTCAGGTAATATAGAGGCTGTGAGCTATGGGACTCTTCAACCTGGAGAAGTGCAGGCCCAAAGTTGATTTGGTGGCAGCCTATAAGTACATTAAGGGATGTGCATCAGGATCTGGGGTAACACCTGTTCACCAGACTGACCCAAGGGATGACAAGGTCAAATGGTCACAAACTCCTGTAAGACCACTGGACATAAGGAAAAACTTCTTTACTGTCTGAGCCCCCAAGGCCTGGAACAGACTCCCCTCTCCCCCCCCCCCAACTCTGGACACTTTTAAGAAACATTTGGATGCTTATCTTGCTGGGATCCTTTGACCCTAGCTGACTTCCTGCCCCTTGAACAGGGGGCTGGACCCGATGATCTTATGATGTCCCTTCCAGCCCTAATGTCTATGAAATCTATTAAATCTTCCTGCCTGCCAATGTTACTTCACTAATTCAACCAATGGACCAGGGCATTATCCAGAATATGAAGTGGTATTACCAGAGAGATTTTCTGAGGAAGTTCATCAATCATGAAGGCACTATCCAGAACTTTCAATCTCTTTATAACATAAAAGATACAATTTTTCATGTGGCTTGTGCCTGGAATTCTGTAAAAAGTGAAACATTAAGGAGGGCTTGGAGAAAATTGTGGTCTTGTGTTTTGTTTGCAGAAGGGTCTTCTGCTGAAGAAGACTTTGAAGGTTTTAATGTGAGACATAGAAGAAATACAGTAGCTCAAATTCTTGAAGTGGTGAAGGATGCTCCTGCTACAAACCCAGTCAACAAACTTAAAGTGAGATAGAAGAGTGGGTCAAAGCTGACAAGGAATTGTAAGTTACACATGTTTTTAGTGATGCAGAAATAATAGAGAGTGTTGTGAATCCTGAAAAGTCTGCGGTCACTGAAAAAGATTCTGAAGAAGACGACTTTGGTGAAGAGGAGAAAATATCTTGGGCTAATGCTGCTTCCTGTCTTGACAACTTCATTAAATTTGCTGAAAGGCAAAGTTGTTATTCTGCACAGGAGGTTATGCAGTTACACATTATTCACTCTAATTTCATGCAGAAAAGGCAGGCAGCAAGTAGGCAAGCTGGTATCAGGGATTTATTAAAAAAAACTTCCAGGGCTTGTCATAAAGCCAGTACAGAATCAGTCCCATCACCATTACCTTCTACATCTACAATTTATGTTGATGACTTTGAGGCACTGCAAGATCCCCAAGTGCCTCTTGAATGTCCAAAGAGGCAGTAAAGTATGTACAGTACAGTAATGTAAATAGTTTTAGTTATAAGTATAGTATTAAGTGTACAGTGCTTTTCAATAATCTAGGTGTATGCTATGTGCTGCCAATAGTGTACTACATGTAACTTTAGTGTACTGTACTGTACATTACTGCCTCAGGATTTCTCTTCATTCCAGTGCTGCTTTACTACTACTTGATTGGTGAGTACTTGTATACTGTTTTATTCTTTATACAGTATATTATACTGTCATGTATTGTACACTGATTCTTTGAAAATTTACACTACAAGTATGGTACTGTCTTCTTTGATAGGTATAACTCTCAGATAAGCAGATTTTTTAGATAACTGGCACCGTCCTTACCCCACTCATGCCAGATAACAAAGCTTTTACTGTACTAGTTCAGTGGTGCTCCACCTTTTCATCCCATGGACTGGATGGACAGTGTCCTATCGGCCCATGGGCTAAATCCAACCATTGGTCCCCATCTGATGTCTGGGGTGGATGTGATGGGCACCGTTCGGCCACATGGAGAGGGATGGGAGGCAGTCCAGTCCCAAGCTAGCCCTTCAGGGGAAGAGGGTGTCACTCAGCCCCGTGGGAAAAGGGGAGTGATCTTCCCTGCAGAGGGGTAAGGGGAGCAGTCTAGCTCTGACAGGCTATGCAGGGCTTGAGATTTGGGATTTGGGTGGGGTGGAGAGGGTGGCCATATTAATGGCAATTGCTTTTCTGCCACCAAATTTCCTAACATAGGGGGAGCCCCACAGGCCAGATGCTAAGACTCCGCAGGGCACATTTGGCCTGTGGGCTGGACCTTGTGCATCCCTGGACTTGTTAGTCTCTAAGGTGCTCCCCTGCCTGTCTTATGCCATATTTTTAGTAAACTCTGTGGCGACCGAGTTGGTCGGTCATGGTTTGGGCCAACACGATCGAGCAGGTGGGGGCTAGCGGCGAGGAGTCAGGCGGCAAGTACTCGTGTGGTTGCAGAAAAAAACTTTTATTAACCTATGTTACCAGGATTCAATGCGTAACATAGATAGTTCAACTTGCGTGATTACAGGCTCAGGTGTGGACGACAGCTGCAGGTATCAATGAAAGCTATAGATGGATCATTCATTCGAGCATGCAGGGGCGGGGTACACCGGGAGACAACGGTGGCGGAGAGACCTTTCACAAATGGCCGGTTTGTGAGGTAGCCCAAGGTATCTCTGAGCTGGTCTCTGGCTTGGGCAGAAACTGTGTTGACTTGTATACTTTTCATGTAGCCAATCGTATGCTCCCTTTTGTGGAATATTCTAGACAGATTATGTAATGGCTATCTGCTTGGTGCATGACTGGGCATGCGCTCTCTGCCAATTTAAATACCTACTCCATCACACACTGGCCATGTGTGTGGCACGTGTTTGAACATGCGCACTTGTCTCAGGGCTTTCCACCTGCATGTTTGTACTTGTACCTTTTAACTCTGTGTTATCAGCATCCTTTTCGATTCTGGTTTAGACAAACTCCATGGCAGAAATTGCACGAGGGAAGGGAAAAACAATTCATGGAAAGTTTGCTAAATGCTCCAGTTTTCATACATCAACATAATTAAGAGTTTCTAAATAATAAGTAACTTGTTACTAAGATCCTGACCAGTGCTTATACATATAAAGTTCAAATAACTGCCTACTAACAAATTGAGTATTAATTTATTATTAATTTATTTTATGCAACAGAGGATGGTCACACTTGCAATTAGAGTTTTCTTTGATTATGTAACATTTTTATATAGCAAGGTTGGCATCCTTGATTTCAAGCCTGGTGTCTTTATGTTTAAAAAAAATTAAAATAGCCCCTCTGCATGTGTCTACACATTCATTAGTATGCTGTAATTACAGCACATTAAGTTTAGTACCTGTTACAACAGGTACTGAGCTTAATGTGCCATAATCAGCACTACTGCTCATTAGCACAGATAAACGCTTTTTATGTGACACTTAATGCCCATTGGACTGATCTACTGCACATTAGTACAGTTTTTGCCAGCTGCCCTAAAGCACAGTTGAATTAGTCCAATGGGCATTAAGCATCTCATGTAGATGCACCTTCTCAGTGTGCTCTGAAAATAATTGCGACAGGTTGATCAAAGTTCATAGCATCATGCATGAAAGTTTCAATTTCTTGTTGCATCAGTAAGAGCTTTCTTGACTAACACATTTTTGTTTGTTTGACTGTAAAATTTATTAATGTTTACAAATGCTTTTCTCCATATGCCATCAACTAAGCTGGTTAAATATCCTGTGTAGTTTTTGTGCATTGCTGTCTGAAACAGTGCTTCATAACTTTGTTGCCATGCTTTTGTCATACATACCAAGTTTCTGAAATCTTTCCATCACACTAGACTCACTGTTTTCATGTTTGCAGTTTCTAAAAAAATGCAGTCTTGTAGAAGAGATTTTGTTTCAAACTCTCCTTCCTTGGTTAAGGATCTGAATGTGAATAACATGACAATTCTACAATTCTTAGGTCTTAGATGCTGAAGACTGATAGTGGTTTTCAACATCTGTTGTTTTATCTGTAACACTGATGCTGCACAACATGCTGCCCCTTTTTCAAGGTGAATCTCCACTGAATAAGTTTAATAGTTCTGTTTAGCACTGACAGTTTCTCACTTGGTTCAAACTTGTTATAGCCATTCTTTCTATCTCCTTTTCTCCTCAGTGGCATTTTTTAGTTTCCTTTTCAGGAACAAATCTTACTGACTAAATAGATTGCTACACATGCATATTGCATGCTTGCAACAGTTAACTAGTTATTTTTTTTATTGAGTGGTAGGTCCACTGCCTGGAATTGACATCAACACATCACAGGACTGGCCTTTTTTAGAAATGCATCCCATGTATTTTAGAACATAACGTAAGTGCCATACTACGTCAGACCAATGGTCCATGTAGCCCAGTATCCTGTCTCTGAGAGTGGCAGAAGTAGATGCTATACAGGGAGAGCATTGAACCATATATAGAGAGAGAGTGATCTATCCCCTATTCAATACCCATCCTGGCATCCACAGTTATTGGTTTAGTGATGCCAGAGGAAGCATCTCCAACCATTCTGTGCAATAGCCATTAATAGATCTATCATCCATGAATGTATTCAGTCCCTTTTTGAACATGGCTATGCTGTCTGCTACCACCAACTCCTGTGGCAATGAATTTGACAAGTTAACTACAGATCGCATAAAGATCTACTTTCTATGGCCACAGAGTTTCCTTTCACTCTTATGTAGGGTTACTGGACTCTATCATTATCATATAGTGGTACTTTTCTGGCCAGCAAACTGAACAAATTATCAGTGGACTAAGAAAATGTGGTCATAAAAGTCAGTGTTTCCAGTGTTGCAACTTTATTTTTAGTATATTTTTTGAATGAGTTTCCTTTGCCTCTTATCATATTGTTTTCCCAGCTAAGTTGTTTCAAAATGCAAATGTAATACAAAATGAAGTCACACGGTGAGGATTTTTGACACCTGAATTTTACACTCAAACACCTGTACACAGCTTCAGCAAAGTCACATGGAGTTGCAGGGTTTTTCAGCCAGCTGTGAGGTTAGATTTTGGTTCTGAATACCACTTCTTGTTTTCTGTATTTTAAATGTGGGTCTACTGTGAAAGGCATCTATGTGCTTATGCCAGCTTCTTACACAGCATTTGTGCTCTCTAAGCCAGATATTCAGTTTAGTTCCCTTGACTTAAGTGGAGCTATACTGATTTATATCAGCTTGAGTACCTGGCTGTCTGTGGGTATATTCAGTAATAGCAACTCACTTCACTGACCAAAAATCAGTTTTTGTTCAATTTTACTTGTTACTACTGCAGATGCAACAGAGCTGTATGTAAGTGAGTTGGATTCTGTTCTGGCTCATACATCATCATCAGCAGCAGCTTTGTTAACAGTTGCACATGCAGAGTTACTTTTTCAATGAGCTTTCAGAATGTAAGTATAGCTAAAAATCAGTGGGAGGGGAGATAATGTGAGTCTTATAGGTATGAGTACAAGCCAAATGTTGCTTGTAAGATGTCTTCTGACTCTGTTTTTTGTAACTCCATCCTTTTTAATTGACATATGCTTGCACTGCATTGAAAGAAAATTTGAGAGATTTATGTTTATGACTCCAGGAGTAAAAAATGTACATTTCAGATCATTTAATTTTCAACTTCTTTGTTTTCATGTTGTGACAATGGCTGTGTACACATGTTCAAATGATCTGGGAGAATCTTCTTCTTCTTTTGTATGGGTTTAAGAGCAAGAGCTATATGGGAGAATCACCCCAGGTTTGTTTTCATGATAGAAAAACTTACCGGTGGAGTCCTGAACAGACATTTGAATGCTGAGCCCCTGAAGAACAAAGAGATTGGAGTACTGATGCTGCACAACCAGAGGGCCCTTGTGCACACATTTTAATATGCTCTTTAGGCTCTATCCATCTACCTGGAAACAGATGGCATCAGTGCACAGGGAAGCCCTGATTGGCTGACCCAGACTGCTCAAGGTTGGCCTGTGTCTCCTTGAAGAATAATGTAGGGATTTTGAAGGGGGCGGGTTCTACTCCCTACTCAGCTGGAGCAATAGGCTGTGTCCAGACAAGCGAGCACATGCTTGTTTCAGTATCTCAAAGGAGTTTGAGATGCCGGAAGAGGCATGCTAGGAATGAAAAAATGTTCCCTAAATTTGATACTAGGAAATCCCTGTATAAAAAAAAAAAAAACGGGGGGGGAAGCAGTGCAAGGCACCCTAAAGCAGCTGGAGGCTGGGTGCTCCATAGAGCAGTGCTAGCGCCCGCCAGGGTATCTCTATGGCTGTCCTGTGCCCCTGCTGCTCCAACATGCTGTCTAGCATGCTGGGGGAAATAGCGCAGCAAGGCTGCAGCAGTGAATTGACCCAGGCACTGTCCCAGGTAAGTAAGGATCTGGGGGTGCTGTGTGGTTTCTGGGGTGGGGTTGTGGGCAGCGTTATGGGGTTTATTTAATAGATTTCATAGACATTAGGGCTGGAAGGGACCTCGGAAGATCGAGTCCAGCCCCCTGCCCAAAGGGCAGGAAGTCAGCTGGGGCCAGAGGGTCCCAGCAAGATAAGCATCCAGTTTGCTCTTGAATGTGTTCAGTGTAGGTGCTTGAACCACCTCTGATGGCAGGCTATTCCAGACCCTGGGGGCTTGGACAGTAAAGAAATTCTTCCTTATGTCCAGCATGAAACGGTCTTGTAGTAGTTTATGACTGTTCGACCTCATCATCCGTTGGGGCGCTCTGGTGAACAAACGTTCCCCCAGATACTGGTGGTCACCCCTGATAAACTCATAGGTGGCCATCAGATCACCCCTGAGCCTGTGCTTTTCCAAGCTAAAGAGCCCCATGGCTCTCAGCCTGTCA
>NW_017729034.1:34108410-34109367 GCF_001723915.1 Gavialis gangeticus
AGTGTCCACATCATTAATGAAGATGCTGAACAATATGGGTCCAAGGACAGAGCCTTGGGGGACCCCACTGGTCACAGGACACCATGATGAGTGACTTCCATCAATTACTACCCTCTGGGTTCGACCATTTATGGGGGGATTAGAGGGGGAGCCACCACATGCCCATCCCATGTGGCGCACAACCCCTGGGCACTGGCAGTAGCAGCCAGCCAGGCTGTCACGGCATTCATGACTCACTGCAGGCACAGCCCCATGGCCGTGCCATACTGTGCCATCTGACTTGGAGTCTGCACATGGTGAATGGAGCTGGCCCGGCCCACCCTGCTAGCATGTGCCTTTGTACAGGAGCAACAGGTGGTGCTGGAGCTGTGCGCCTTTGGACAGGACCAGGATGCAAGCAGGGCAGGCCAGGCCAGGCCAGGTCAGGATGGCTCCATTTGCCATGTGCAGACCCTGGGCCAGGCGGTGCTGCGCCACTGCAGGGCTGTGCCTGCAATGGGCCATGAATGCCACGACTTCCCAGCTGACTGCTGCTGCCAGCACCTGGGGGCTGTGCACTGGAGGAGGGGAGGGGCAGGTGTGTGGCAGCCCCCCCAAGCCTCCCCCACAAACTACACAACCACAACCCCCCCCAGGAACTCCATACACCCACAGACCCTCCCACATAACTCACATCCCCACACACCCCACATCCTCCTATACCCACTCCCCCCACACACTCACCCATGAACCCCCTCCACACACAAACACACACCCAAGAACCCCACCCCCACACTCCTTCCCACCTCCCTCCTGCAAACCCCACATCCCACCCCATATCTCACACCCTGGGTGCCCAGCTACCAGACAGGAAACTGCTGGCAGGAGCTGTGGCTGCAGGGGTAGCTGTCCCCACATCTTGGCTAATGAAGGGGTCAGGGCCAGGTCTGATTTTTTTTTTTTTTTTTTTTTTTTTTT
>NW_017729034.1:34109621-34130732 GCF_001723915.1 Gavialis gangeticus
ATTTTTTTTTTTTTTTTTTTCTATGATAAAAATAACAAAAGCAAACACCAAAGCATATAGGTATTTAGAATTTATTTTATGATGATGATGATAGAGGCACTGGTAGGCTTCCAAATTGCTTTAAATATATTAATAAAACATTGCCCAACTGATCTCTCTCTCTCTGTGTATATATGTAGTGCCATTTCATTTTAATCATGGAAGAACATGGATATTTTGGTATTTTAATGAGTGATTTTTGGGATTTTTTTATCAAAGGATTTGAAATTTTTAAACAGAGACCACCAGGATCTTTGCTAGTGAAGGAAGTGGCAGGACTCAGGCAGAGGAGCCTGCCCAGGGCTGGCATTGGGGACCCAGCTGGAGGGCCAGTGAGGTGGCAGACCTTCTGGCCATTTCGGGCCAGGAAAACATGCTTTGACAGTTTAAAGCATTCCACCACAATAAGCACATCTTCCAGGCAATAGCTGGCCAGATGTCAGGGCAAGGGAGCAGTGCTGCACAAAGGCCAACTGTGCAGCCACCGCCCACTGGCAGCTGGCCAAGAGGTGCAGACAGCTCTGCTACAGGGCCCATGCCACAGCCCAGGTTGCTGTGTGGTCCCCATCCAGGTCTGGCAGGCATGCAGATGTGTGGCTGCAGGTCCAAGGGGAAGATGCTGTCCCAGCTGGCAGCAGGACACAGCCAGGCAGCATCCCTTGCTGCCAGGCTGCTGCAGTGGGTAGAGGGTGCAGGGGCCACTCTAGCAGTCCAGCTGGCACAGGGGCCAGTGTCCCCATATATCAACTGGCTGGGCCTCAAACTCCTGAGAGCAATATCTGCCATGGGGCTAGGGGTGAAAGCATAGCACCCTGGGATGCTGGAGGACTAAACTGTAGCTTCTCTCAGAAGGGAATACGTATAGACATTTATTCTCCCAGGAGAGTTTCTCCTAGGAGGAATGTAACCTTTGCTGTACCTGGGTAGTTTTTCTCGAGGAGTGGCCATTTTTGCTGTGGGAGAAAACTCCTGAACAGCTGTATACTCATGGTTTCTACTAGAGGAGCAGCAACTCTCCCAGGAGAAGCTGAATGTCTGTATGAAAACTCCTTGGCCCCTCAGAGCAGTAAAAAATATATATTTTTACACAAATGATTTTGGTTTATGATTGATTATACTAGTATTGTATTCTTATACAAGTATTGTATTCTTGTTATGTGCTTTGGACGATAAGCAAACAGTACATGGTGCTTTTTCATAAAGTTTTTCAGCACTCCAGTGAAGCAAAGCAGCTATAAATCTGGCCAAGTATCTGATTAAGATGTCTGTTTTGGCTGCATGGCCTTACAGGACTGATATACAACAGTCAGAGCAGAACAGTACAACAACTGTGATGTTAAAATTTAAAATGTTTTGTTTTTTATATTTGCAAAATTTATACTGTGTAACAGATTCACTGTTGGTTACATTGACTGATTTCAGTGGACCTATGTCAGGGCTGACTTAGTCACTTTGCCTATAGTCTGTAAGCCTCTTCCCCTTATTCAGTGGTAAGTAAAAGCCTGGGGAGTTTAGTCAAATAATTAGGTAAATACAGATGCAGACTATGGCATTTTCTTAACTCATAGGCTGGCAAAAGTGAAAGTATTTGTTTTGGAAGCTTGTTGGTTTAAAACCAGGCGGCTGTCCAGTTGCTTAATTTCTGCCAGGAGTCCCAAAGCATTATACAATTACATTATTTCATTTCATATTGATTTACTTCAGTTTAAAAAAAAATCCTCTGAGGATATTTAAGTGGGTGACATGACAATTTGCTGAAATTGGATTTGTTTTAAATTTATGGAAGATACATCTTTATTGTGTGTAGTTAGCTATTACAAAGGAGGCATGAGGGGGAGAAAATTCTTTAAAGATGCAAATCACTTCTGCCCTGAATTTTCAAATGGAATGGTTTTGTTGCCTTAGTACCCATTACCTAGTATTTGAAAATAATGTTAACAGACACTGTTTCCATTTAATTTAAAACAATAACAACCAAAAAACATAATATCCCCTAGCATGTTAATATTTTAACTTATATCACTAAATTTGGCTACTCCTGAACCTTTTGTTTTTCTTATATAGGCACAAAATCTCTAACAGAAAGCCAGGGTCTATTCCCCTTTTCCATGAGTTTGTTGGCTGCCAGCTTCTCTGATAGTAGCAGCAGTAGTGCATGGGTGACTCTGACAGTAACAGATCTTAGTATCCTGAATGTCCTCCTGAAAGCACTCTGCCATTTCATCTGGTATAGAAGGGATCTTGAGAGAGAAGAAAGTGATAGTCCTGTTCTCTCCATTAATGCCAAGGTTCCTGAAAGTGAGCACTCCTGATTCTTCCCATCTTTGTTGGTAGTACAGATATGTGGCTGACATGCTGTCCTCTGGCATTAGTGAAGTTAATAAGAGATTTGATGATTTCTTGGGCCTCTGTCTCAAACAGGAGAAAGAAAATAAGCATATAGGAAGACGTAATGCCTAAATTCTCTTTATTCTCTGAAGCCAAGGAACAGTCCTCCTCTTTAGACTCCCTAGTGCGTGATAGACAATAATTGGGAAAGCTGGCTTTTAAAAACACATGACCTTCAGGAATGTGAAGTTCATCTTTAAAAATTGATCCTGAAGGTTTCTAGTCTTCCAAGATAGCAAGATAGCATAAAATAGTAGCATCTCAGGGATGGTGCCTTGTCCTAAGTATCTTTCTTCCTTGCAATTGATTTTGATTAAAAAGAGAAAGCATCACGGTCCTTCTCAGTTCTCCACTTCTAAATAATTCACTTGCTAGGGTCCAAGGGAGAATAAGCATATGTTCTTCTAGAACTGAGTTCACAATACTTCCTCCCCTGCCCTTCACAGTGCCCTCAGGGTAACTTCCAAGATGTCAGGTCTGCTCCCAGCAGCCCCTTCATAGCATCAGATGAAGTAAGCGATTGCATGTGAGAGCTTAAGCAAGTATGATTTAATCTTTGAGGTACAATTCTAACCTGTATTCTGCCTGACTTCAGACTAACATGGCTAACTAACTCTCTCTACTGAGTTTAAATAGAGCAAGGTTCAAACATCCAAAGCTAAGCACATGAGAGAGGTTCAGGTCAGCCACCAACCTGAAGACTATTGTCTTTCTTTAATATGTTTCCAGCAATATCAACAAGCCATGCCATAACATGTGTGGCTCTTTATGCCACTGACATAAAGAACCATAAACTGTGGTTCTTTATGCCACAGTTTTAAATGCCAGATGTTTCAGCAATGGAAGCACTTGGTCCAGTAGAAGTTTTGCTACTAATGGTAATGAAGCCATCATTTCATTTGGTCTCCCTGGTCCCATCTTCTACAGGCCTCCAAAACTGCCTCACATTCTTTGGGACAGTTCTAAATACAGTAATTAAAGAGTCATTAGACTGCCCAACTGTGGAAAAATAATATTTCAAAATAATATTTAATTGAGTGAGAAACTAATTGAAATAACAAAGGTAATGTTGGGGTTTTTTCTGAGACTGGCAAAGGGTGTAATGTAAAAAGGAGTTATTCTATCTTCGTGTGTATTTACAGCCTGGAAATAAGATGTACATGGTTCTTTCCTTGCGGTTATTGCTCTGAACCATTCTATGTACTAAAAAAGTACCTGGTCTAAGCCAGCTGTGCTTCAGTAACACACAGTGGATAAAGAATAACTATTTATAGGTCTTATGTATAATTTGTCTGTCTGTAGGTAAATCTGAACACTTTAAACTCTTTTGAAAGCATGAGGATGGTTGTGAATTATCCATATTCCAGATCATCACACCCAGTGAGCATTAAGGATTGTAAGAAACTTAATATTGCCCATGTATGCCAACTCATTTTTAAAATAGTGGTAACTGTGTTGCTTTAAGTTGTGGGGTTTTACGTACAAAAGTGGCCAAGAAAAGCTTTTTATTTAGTTTGAACAGTGCAAAACAGCACCCAAGCCAGCCAAAAAAAAAAAAACTTCAGTAAATCAATTTTGATTAAATCTTTATGAAAACATAACATCTGCCAGACAAAAAATGTTTTTAAGTTTTAGCCTGTGGAAATAGAGTGGCTTATTATAAACTCCACAGTGGAAAAACTGAAAGTCCTTTCACTGTTGCATCAGAGCAGAGGTGGGTGTGTGTGTGTGTGTGTGTGTGTGTGTGTGTGACGATAACATATATGTTGTGTGTCTTCTGTGTCTACCCAGGGAATTTTGGGTGGTGGTCCAGAGAAGTACCATATAAGCAGATTATCTCCCTTCCTTCCTTTTTTCTTCCTTCCCCTGCCAATGAGCTCACTCCATATGGGTATGATGCACCTAAAAATACTAGAAAATCTTCTTTCTCTTCAAAGAAAACAAAATGCATGCCAACAGTGGATCGTTCTGAAGAGAGCGAGACACTTAATTTTAAAACCCAATGCAACCTTTCACTTGATGCCTTTTAGAAAATAAAGCGCAAGTGAAAAGTGTACTGTGAGGAGTCAATTTATATGTAGACATGCAGTTATATGTATAAACCCCCATGCTGCACATTATAGCACATAATTAGCACTGTGCTGTACAGGGGTGAAGCAACATGCTTTTTAATGAACAGGGAACAGCGAGCTTGTCAAATAATATTTTTCTCAAAAACAGGACTTTTGAAGAGGCTTTTGGAGTGGGAAATTTAAGAAAGATAACGAAAATAACTATGGTTTCTTAATATTTTTTATCTGTGAAACATTATTTTAATGATTTTGAGTGAAAGACTTACTGACGACACTTAGCAAATAACAATTTGGCCCTTGCCAGGCAACCATTGAGACTTGGCTAGGATGCTTGCTTTCTCCAAGCAGTGCTATTTTTACATGGCCAAAGAAGTAGAAGCCAGGCAAGAAAATAGTTTGTGTATACTTAATTGTTGTGTGCTGGCTACCTTAATACTGTGTAAAGATATATTTTGTAACAGCTTCCAGCAAGAAATTGTGAAAGGTTTGCCTTCAGTAAAAATGGAAAAACTGTGGTCAGTGGCAGTGGCTAGGTATCTCTTATGACCTTTACTTCTGGATAGATTCTTATATTTTACAATAAATTTAATTGCATGCTTTTCTAGACTTTGTGAATAATTGCTGACTGCTGCAGAAGAAAACTGAAGCTCTGATGAAGGTTAGGGAGCAACTGAATAGGAGTATCAAGGTGTTGCGGAGCACTTAAGTGCCCTGCTCCTTTTAAAGAGGGGAAACTGCTAGGAAAGATCCCTAGCAGTGAGTGAGGAGCCCCAGCTGCTGGTTGCCAGGGCAACCAGAGTTAGCTGGTGACTCACACCTGCCAGAGGTCAGCTGACAGGAAGGGGCCTGGCTCACATTTAAGCCCCAGAGCTGAGGCCAGGCTGGCAGTTCCCTGCCCAGCGAGAAGCCCCGGTGGCGGAGGCAGCGAGACGGGGCCTCAGAGAGCCCAGGGAGGACAAGGGGGCCAGAGTAGAATAAGGCCCAGACCAAACTATGTGAGTACCATCTGGCTTGGGCTGCGGTGTAGGGGAGCAAAGGAGCCACAGATAGTGCCCCCTTTGCATCAGGGCAGTAAAATGAGCAGCCTCCCGCTTAATTAACATATTCTAATTAATTAACAACAATGCATGGCAGGTGAGAAGGCGGGTGGTTGGCCCATAACAGGTGTGTGGGGTCACCAGTAGACGGACCCCGAAGAGGTACACCTGTCACACAAGGTTATTAAGCTTTACATTCCCTAGGCACATCTACATGAGGCACTGACTGTGCAGTAGCCTGATACTACTGTGCAGTAGCATCGTGTGGCAAAACCCATGCCAACATACTACCGCACGGTATTATTAGGTTACTGCACTGTAGTATCATCTAAAAGGCATTCACTGGGACTACTGTGCAGTAACTTGGGTTATTGCGCATTTGTTTAGTACTTGTATAAGCAAGCCAAATAAACCATAGCTATTTTCATTATCTTTCTTGTATAAGCAAGCACTAAATAAATGCCGAGTAACCAGCGCGCAGTAGCAACATAGCTAGACACACCCCCTGTCTAGCTATTTTTATTCACCATCAGCAACCTGCAGTGCAGCAAGGCAGCATTTTTAAATATCCAAGCCTTTGGTTACAGTAGGACTTTCTCCATAAGTGCATGATCTTACTGACACCGCTCATTTTTCACATCCTGGTTCTCATACAACTTTTTGACATTGCTTTATACTTTGTTTGTCTCTCTTGTCTGCCCACTTTATGTAGGTTAGGCCAGCAATTACCAAGAAACTGTAGTGCTTCAGTCCTCATACAAATGTAGAGTTAGGCCTAATCTATTTCAGTAAGCATATGGTGCTGGGGTTGAAGTCCTTCTGTATAGGAGCAGGTTTCTGATTTTCACTACAGAGGCACCAGATAGCCTCCACTTGAAAGAAAAGCAGTGGTTCCTCCAATAATTTAAGGTTCATCTCATTTAAGCAAACACATTTTCCATCTCTTCGTTGCCATTTTGGTGCTGTTCTTGCTTTGACTGGGGCGTTGTTCACTCATTGTGCTAAATGGTGGAACTAAAAATATACCAGTAACCCGTTCAGTCTCAGGATTCCCTTGTGGCTTCAGGCATGTGCCTAGATAGGTAAAGGAAAAAGTGGTAAAAGACAATGAGAAGCCATAATGAAGACAATTTCAGAAAGCCCCTTTATGTCAGACTGCCATCCTGACAAGTGACAGGCTCACTGGCATGCACTATTTGTCAGCATTAAACTGGACACCTGTGTAACAATATCAGTGTCTCACCACCACAGGAAAAGAAAAGATGCACCTTTCATAGAGGTGCACCAGCAACGTGCATAATGACAATAGCTGCCTTCTAATGGGCATCACTCTAGAGGATGATAATGGTTCTGCTCTTTCTTAGCAGGGAGGTCCCCGAGGGTAGTGATGGATAAGTGTTTGTCATCCTTTTGGGACCTTTTCTGTGGGGTTCCCCAGAGCATTATCTTACTGCCCCTTCTGTGCAATGTGTATATGAGGCTAATGACACCCAGCTCTTATATCTCCTTCTTTTCGGACCCTGGCCCAGCAGTCCCAGTTCTTTCCCAGTGGCTGCAGTTGGAACCGGATGCAGGTGATCCAACTGCAGCTGATGAGACACAAGTGATGGTCGGGGGACAGGCCATGTGACTTGGAGGGAAAGGGCTAGGAGTGTCTTTCACCATCTCCACCTGGTGAGAAGCCTGCAACCTTTTCTTTCAGATTCTGATCCAGCCATAATCATCCATGCCTTCGTAACCTCAAGGCTAGTTTACTGCAGTGTATTCTTCTTAGGGCTGCCCTTGAAGACTGTCCAGAAGCTGGTGCAGAAATAGAAATCATCATAGGAAAGTAGGGCTGGAAGGGACCTCTCTAGGTCATCTAGACCAGCTCCCTGTCTGAGGCAGGATCTTCCCTATCCAAATTATCTTATACAAATCCAGAATCTAAGCTTTTAGTAAAACTACCATCAACCTTGATGGGCATGAGTCGTCAGAAACACATAACTCCAGTGCTCCAGAGTCTGAACTGGCTCCCAATAGCTTACCAGGCACATTCAGTTACCATCAGTACACAAAGTCTGCTTGTCAAAAAACATATGGAAGGCTGTTCTTTGCAATTGCTCCTCAGCTCTGGAACTCCATCCCTCTTGAGGCCCACTAGGACTAAATATAGACATTGGATTTATGGCACATTATAACCTGCCTAACATCTGACTCCCCAGGTACCCCTCCACTATTTACCAGCTACATTCATTCCCCTTCTCCCCCCAACCTGTCTCTCACCCACTGACTCCTCAATTTACATCTCCATGACTGCCTTTCTTGCATGCATACCAGCCTCTGGCTTCTTTACAATTCATTTCATCCAGGAAGAGCACAGACCAACTCAGATGCTTCCTCAGCCTGACAAAGGGTATTTGTACACAAAAGCTTGCAAAGAAGAATTTTTCCAACTATTTGAGTTGGTCTACTAAAAGATATCCTACTTGGGTAGGCATTCACTAAATAAAACTAGGGTGAGATATAGTTTGGGTGGCAGGGGTGTGGAGAAGCTTTGTTTTACCTTGTTATTCTAGTTCTGTTTTGAACTGTTTTGGTCCTCTTTTCACTGAAGTTATTCTGTTTTCTTATTGTAAGCTACCCTCAGCCTTTGCTGAGAAGGATGGCATATACATTGAATAAATAAACAAACAAATAACCAATAATAATGTTCAGAATCATTCACTAGGTGGGTTACCATAATGCAGTGTCTTATCTATCCTTTCAGAAACCTTAACAGAGAAAAGAGTTAACCCTTCAGTGTTAAAAATGTATTTAGTTTTTTGATGTTTGCACTTAAAACTTCCTACACTGTGATAAGCTCATAGCAGCTCAGTTGGTATTTTGCACTGTTCCTTGTGATGAATGTACAGCACTATTTTTTACCATAAAATGGATTATACTTTTAAAATCTGGTGAGGTTGTGTGTCATCAGTCCCTGCATAATAGATGATACTTTGAGTAGTGAACCAAAAGTCTTTTATTAAGACTCCTTTATATATTCTTTTGCATAATCAACTGTATAAGAATCAGTAGTGTAATGTGGGGTGGGTGAGTGGGTCATGTACCCTGGAAGTTGCCTTAAAGTGTCCTTCTCCAGAAAGACAGGGAGGTGGAGTGCCTCACCTCGGGGTTACTCACCGCAGCTTACTTTGCTATTGTGTGCCCTGCTGCCTTGCCTCACTCTGCTCGCACTTTTCAACTCTAGGAAGCAGTAACTTAGGTGTGGACAATAAGCATCACAGAGCATAGTGTTCAGGGGATTGTAGTTTTGTAGAGCAGCAGTGGAGTTTGCTGCTGGGTGGAGGTGAGAGACCTGACCCCCATTTTTTGCTGCAGAATTCAGCTCTTTTTGTTGCCCACTGGACATGGGCTTTGGCAGAAAAAAAATGGGGTGAAAGCTTCCCCCCAACCTTCTGGCAGCAGCAAACTCTGCCACCAGTTTAGAGAACTAAGATCCGCAACACACCTTGCACTCCATGAACAAGCCTAAGAAGGTAGGAGAGGATGGGGGAGGAGTAAAGAATAAACAGGTTGTGTTTTTTCCATGCTACAGCCCTGATGAGAATACAGCAATAGAAGGCAGCATTTTGCATTCAGAACTGAAAAGTAGGTTTTGAGTGTATTATCTGTCTTTGCTTTTATCATAGGTATCTCAGTTGTCTTGGATTGAGAAAAAAGTAGCTGCAGCTCTTTTTGGAACTCCACCAACTTCAACAATAGAGGAAGCCTTGCAGAATTTCTTAAAGGTAGATCCTATCCAAGAGTTTTCTTGAACAGTTGTTTTTCAGATGATCTCTGTAACTGTTTTCAAGAGATTTGCTCAACAAATGATGTTCGACAGTTATACATTCAAGGCTTCTCTAAATACTACAAATTCCTGTAATAAAAGATTTTCCTTCTTTTTTTCTTTTTTAAAATTAAATGACATAGGATGACCAATCCCAGTTATTCCCTATTCTCTTTTAACTACACTACAACATCTTGCCAGATTAGTTGCTATCAGACTGAATGTCACATCTGTAGTGCAAAATTAGTAATGATTCTGAGTTTTAATCTTTTTGCGGGGGGAGGGGAGGGAGGGGAGAATAGCGTATGTGGGGAAAACGTTGATGTTCTTCAAGTGGAAAAATCAGAGACATTGCCCCTTTTAGCATCCAACTGAAACCTGAGAATAGAAAGTTTAGATGCTCTAAGGGGGCAATGTTTGGATTAGTACAATCCTATTCTACTCCACACAAGTCCCTGAAAATCCATTAAGATAAAAGGCAGGTAGGTGACCCTCTTCCTTGCCACTTTTTGTGACTTAGTCTTAGGGCTACTTTTTTCTCAATCCAAGACTAGGGCTAAAATGAATAGGTGTTATAATAGGTGTTATAAGAGTAGATGCATTAATTGTTTTTCAGGTACTTGAGCAGGGTGAAACAGCCAAAGCATTTACCTGCCTGATGTAAACAAGTTGCTTTGGCTTGAATCTTATTCCACCTATTAGAAATTAAAGTGGCACTAAAGTGTGTGACACTGTTTCACCCTGCTCAAGTACCTGAAAAACAATTAATGCATCTACTCTTAAAACACCTATTCATTTTAGCCCTAGTCTTGGATTGAGAAAAAAGTAGCCCTAAGACTAAGTCACGAAAAGTGACAAGGAAGAGGGTCACCTACCTGCCTTTTACCTTAATGGATTTTCAGGGACTCAAGTGGGGTAGAATAGGATTGTACTAAGATAATTAATAAGTGGAATTGATCCTGGCTCTAAAATAAGCACTTAAAATGCAATTGTGTTAATTGTACAGTTTCAAGAACAGTGCACGCACAGATTTTCTTGTTATTCAACTTAATTCAAAGGTATAGATGTTTATCAATATGAACATTGTGGACAGCTGAACAGTTTCTCACATTTTTCTACAGTATCAGACTTGCTTTTTCATGTCCCTCCTCTGTTTAAAAATAGATTTTTTTAAAAATCTTCTGTTGCATAACAATTTTTTATCTTTTTACGGCTTGATTTGAAAGCCCACTGAAGTCATTAGAAAGACTCCCATTGACTTTAGTGGGCTTTGGCACAGGGTCTCTGTCATTGATGCTGTAAAGTAGATCTTCTGCACCAAAATTATTTTTCTCATCTTAGGCTGATGATGCTGCTTTTGGTGGCAAAGTATGTAACTCATGGGGCATAAGTATATCATCATCAGTAAATTCTTAGTTCCTACGTTGCGGTTATTGACTGAAATAGCCCATTGCTTAAGAGAGATTTTGTAAAGTGTACAATCATCATTCTAATTTGCATGTCTTGTGTATGTTTAAAAAGGGTGAATATTTTTGGTTTATATTTCAGGAACATGTATTAAAAATACTCTGTTGACCATAAGTCATTAAGGGACAAGAGGATTATTAATTAAAGCATAATTCATTATTATCTCTCATCTCATGATAAAATAAGGGAATACAGTTGACTTTGTACCTAGAATGACAAACTTTTTGGTGGTGTGCAGGATTTTAAGGGAGCTAGGGTCAGTGACTTAAGAAGAATCTCAAAGTCCTGCTTTTTTCCAGATTTTGCATATTAACCATCATAATTTCAGGCATATATGTGTTAAGCAAGTCTTAAAGGATAATGAAGCATACAGTTGGAGATGATTTAGACAGCAAAAAAAACCCCAGCCTAGTCTTTGAGGAAGCGTTGTGCATTATTGAAAACTGTATGTTAACCACACAAATCTTACTGTGCTATTTTTCTGTCTCTCTTGTTTCCTGTATTTCATTACCCAGGCTGAAGAAATGCATCCTGGATATTCCAAATATAATTATGTCTATTTGGCAAAGGTAGTTAAAATGATTTGCTTGTTAAAAAAACAATTCATATATTCTGTTGTTAGTATGGCAGCTGTCTAATTATTTTAACACTTCTTTTTTCCTTCTTAGTGCTATAACAAACTTGGCCAGAAAAGCAATGCACTGAAGTACTGTGATTCTGCACTGTCAGTTTTATCAGTTACCAATGAGGTGGGTTCTAAAAGTGCTAAAACTTTTCTAGTGTAACTACTGCACTCATTAATGTTGTATCAAAGTAATAAAGTACAGTAATAACGCTACATCACTTAGCCTTTTAACAGTGGAACCTTCTTTCTCTCTCTCACCTTCACTTGAGCTGTTCTAATAGATGTCTGTCTAACAGCTCTGGATATCTATCCCACAATTTATATTTCTTCTCTTGAAAGCAGAATATTCTACAATTACTTTTTAAGGCCACCAGTGCACAGGGACCAGTAGCATAGGACATTGTTTCAGTTTGCCTTCGTTTTCTTCAGGCACACTGCCATTAAACTGGTACAATTTGAACTAGATTAGCATTGATTAGTTACAGCAGTGGATGCAACATGTTCTTCAGCCATTTGAAAGTCTTGAAATGGTTTATTTCATTTTATGTAGACCAGGCAGTACTGCTAGGATTAGCATTCACTCTCTGATCTCCCATGGAAGCAAGTTTCATAATTACTGATCTACAGCTGAAGATATTCTGATGTTCTAGAGTGTCAAAAGACAATCATGCATTTTGTTAGTTGAGGACCCTGCTTTTAGCACAGGATATGTGCTAGGAAGAAGAAAGAGAGGGAAGTAGTCCATAAGAGAAACTGGCATTATTCCAGTCATTTCTTTGAAGTGCAGGAGAAAGACATTAACATAGAACTATAATTTGATTGACAAGTATAGAATGTAGAGTATTAACATGTTCCGACACTGTCTTGGGTGGGCCTTAATATCAACCCAACTTGGTATATCACAATAGTTAATTAGGCAAGCGTTGCTTAAGTGTGATATCATCTTGTGTTATTATTGGTACAGATATGAACATGAATAATCTTAGTGTGGTGTTTTATTTTTTACTTTGTTGTAATATGCTTTCTGTTTTCCTTTTTTTTACTGATATTAAGAGTCTGCTATCAATTAGTGATAATTTTTTGCAGCACTTTGTTGTAGAAAAAATAAAAAATAGTAATTTAAGGGGAACCATTTGTAACTGAACCAGTGTGTAAGCATGGATAGTTCTGTATGCTTGTACAAGCTTTCCTGAATAGATTTATGTTTTCCTTCAAATACACCCTAATGCTGTCCAAATGGGGTTGCAGTTAATCAGTTCAGACACTGTGCAGTAATAACATACCAAGACAGAACACCTGGTTATGGTGGACACTACATTCCCTACACATAGCAAAGCAAAAGGATCTGTTCTCTTCAATGTGTGCATGCTTGAAGAGGTCTTGAGATACCATAGACTCTGTTCAGTGTTAAAAGAAACCCTCTGTTAAATAGTCTATTAGTTCTTCATCATCATCAAATTTTCTGGTGTTTAAAATGCTAACTGGATGCAGATGAATAGTGATAATCAGAACTGTGGAGGTTTATATAAGATTAGGCAATGAGCATTCAAACGCCCCTGTTCAACTAAACAATGTAACAATTTGCCCCTTTCTGCTGTGGCTGATTGTATAGATTTTACAGTGTTTTTGGACCAAAATTATTGTTTGCTTGACTTGGCCTCTTATTTATGACATATTTTGGATTAGATTTAAAAGAAATCCAGGGAACAAAAGGCATTGGGGTAATAGTGAGTAATGCAGTAAAACCAGTCTGTTTGATGAAAAACAAGCAAAGAGCAAATATAATATAGAGATTTGGAATGTGAATTGTGCCAGTTGTGCTGATGCTAAATTTCAACACTAGTCACATCTGAATCAGAATATTGTGTACTGAACTGATTATTGTATTAGAGGAAGACTGTTACCAAAATTGGAAAAATATGTTGGAAAAACTACTGAAATGTTATGGGTTTGGAGTTTAGGGTAGGAAGAATGATTAATCAGTTAAGGAAGAGAAGAGACTGTTCTAAGACTGAGGAGACTCATGGAAAGAAAATGGTAAATGGATACCAGGGAAGTGTGTAAAGTAGCAACAGATTTGAAAATACATAGCTCACAGATTGAAGCATAAGAAATAGGTCAGACAGCTATAAGAAGCAAGTCTGTAGATTGCTTCATCTTATAGTCATGCAGAGTCTCAAGATTATCATCTGACACATCGCTTTGGATACTGTCACAGTCATGCTAGAAATCTGTCAGTCTTTCCAACTGTAATCATATGCAGCATCTCAAATGATTAAAAATGCCTCTTCTGGTAGGAATTCCTTGATTATAATGTTTTTAAAGTACTGTCACTGATTGAGGTACATGTGTACATCAACAAATATTTTCAGAAGCTCAGTTATCAATAATAGACTAAATAATAAAGTCCTTGGCCTGGTTGGTTTTAAGGAACAAGAAATAAGGAATATATCATGGTACAATTAGCTGTTCTGCACAAACCCAAGAAGAGAAACATAGTTAGTGATGGCTTCATCCTTCAGAACTGGTGCTTAGCATCTTTGGCTCAGGCTATATTATATTCATAATGTTGATCCCAGAAAACAAAAAGGTTTAATCAACAAAGCTCTTTGACCTTAGTGTTAACTTATTCCTAGATACCGTCTCTGCTTTCCCAGCTACAGGATGTATTTCTTCCTGTGGTGAAGCTGTAGGAGAAGGCGTTGATGGGAGCAGCTCCCCCATGAACAGGAGGGAAAAAATCATCAACTGCAGATTATAAATAAGTCTCCAAAAAGAACAGCTGAAAATTCTCAAGTGAAATGACAAACTTCTTAAAGAAGTCTCCAAGTATTTGAGTTGGTCTAATAAAAGATACCAGATTTACACAAAGAAACTTGTCTGCCAGTGCCTATGTCCCTAGACCAGAGCGGGCAAGTATTTCAGGCGAGGGTCACTACCCAGTTTTGACAAGCTGTTGAGGGTCGCATGGGTAGCCCCGCCCCTTGACAGGTACCCTGCCCCCTGTTCATGAACTTGGGACTGATGTGCCAATGTCTTGGGACCAATGTCCCAGGGTCCGCACTGGTGGGGCCCAGAGCAGGGCAAAGGCTGGCAGGGGTCTGTGGAGCTGGGCTGGGCTGCACCAGCAGGGAGAGGGGGGAGCTGGTCCAGCTCCATAGAGCCCCTGCCAGTTGGGCCCCCTGTACTCCTGCCACCCTGCTCTGGGCCCTGCTGGTGCTGGCCTCAGGACATGGGTGCAGGCTCTGTGCTCCCACAACCACTCACTCCCAGTGCCCCCCCAGCCCCATGGTACAGGTGGGGGACAGCACACAGCCCCAACCCCCTGCTCGCTGGCAGGGAAGGAGCTGGTGCAGAGTGCAGGGAAAAGTGGCCCCTTGCCTGCCCCATGGCCTGCGCTCCCTGCTGCAGCCACTCGTAGCCTGCACAGGGCTGTCCTGAGCAGGCACAGGCAGCCCCATGCGGGTGAGGGAGGGGCCAGTTTTCCCCGTGCTCAGCACCAACTTGTAGCCCACCCCTGCTGCCAGCCTGGGCCCCACGTCGGCTCCGGGCTCGCCCATTGGGGCTGTGCACGGTGGCAGCAGCTGCACTCCTGGCCCCCCCGCCCCCTGCTTGCCATGCTGGGCGGTGTTTGCTGCTACTGCCTGCCCGGAGCTCACGCACTGGACAGCACAGAGGCGGCAGTGGCCCTGCCCTAAACCAACACGGGTACAAGCTATACCCCTGAAACTTCTTAAAGATAATTCCTATAAATCAGCTTGGCAGCTCTTAAATAAACAACCTCCACAGTAGCATGCATATTTTTTTTAAGTAAAGGAATGCAGGAGTCACAATACAGATTCGATTTGGAAGATTAAACTGATGCCACAGAACTATATTGGAGTCCTTTCTTTTTTTCACCATACTGAACTGAAGGCTTTGAGTCATATGATTGTCCCTTGATCATAAATCTTCTCATATTGTAAAGCACTGTTTAGCACTTTTGAGGTGCATAAGATATTAAATTGTCCTGCTTGCCTCTGGTTGCTATCCAGGTGGCTAAGCTTAAGGTCCTGGGAAACATTTGTCTCAAGAAAATAATTTTTTTATGTTCAAGGCTATGTGTAACCCATTGTTGAATATATAATGGCTACTCTGTCTACTAGTCATTGCAGTCCCATTTCTAAAACTCATTACTTTATAATGGACTTTTGAGAGACCTCAAATACTAAAAGCAGCACGTTAAATTCTGTTCAAACTAGATATGGTGGAATAACATGATAAAAAATTATTTTGTGAATTTTTGAGAGAAAAAATATTGCAATTTGAAGTGAAAATATGAGCAAGTATTTGAAATGTAAAAACAGCAAAGGGCTAAGTTTTCATAGTTCCAGCCTGAAAACACTGATTCCTTGTTTTCAGCAAAGAATCTTACATGCTTTCAGGAGTGACACTTGTAGCAAGAAACCCTAAAAAACCGATTTTATCATGACTAAGAGGGAAAAAAAGCAAAATAGAAGGAAAAACCTGTTTTATCTCCTGCATCTGAGCCTCTGGGAACATGACACACTTACCTCCTGGGAGCACTAAATTTACTGTTAGGAAAATAAAAAGGATAATAAAGGGGGAAATAGTGAATTTCTTTGAAAAAAATTAGCAGTTCTAATAATCCAAGGCTTTTTAGAAAAATAAATAGGAAGAATAAGGGTTATTAAAAAAAGAAAGAGGAAATATTAGGCTTAGAAGACCTGAAAAAAAGCAAAGTAGGAGGAATTGTTTAAGTGTAGTGGGGATATAGCAGTGTCTTATTGAAAATTCAGACAATAGCTGTATTGAACTGGCATTAAGATTGAGACTATATTACAGCATTGTGTTGATGGTAAAAAATTACAACTGTTAAAAGCACTGGGAATTCAGAGCTAAAGGTAAACAGTTAAAAAATACAAACATTTAAAAAGTTTTAGCAATGTACAGTAAATGTCTTGGTAACCTTCGTAAGTTAGCAGGGACCATGAGTCTTGCATGGATTCTTTTAAGGGCTAGAGTGGCTCTTGCAGATTTTAAAAAGTCTATAAGGAGGCAAATATGCACCCAGAAATGAGCATTAATATTGTGGGATTTGGGGAAAGGGGGCAGAAAAGTCAGAGTAGTCAGCTGAGAAACCTAGAGATCAGTAGGATCCCTGAACAGAGACAAAAATGCAGCAGTTGGAAAGAATGTAGATATAAGGGTTTTTTATATGTATGTATAAGTCACCGCACTATCCCTAATGTGGTGCACTCTCATCTTGAATACTGTGTGCAGTTCTGCTTCCCACATCTCAAAAAGGAGGTGGTAGAACTAGAAAAGGCACAGAGCAGGGCAACCAAAATGATCAGGAGTACTGAGCAGTTGCTATACAAAGAGAGACAAAAAAGGAGAGGTCTCTTCAGTCTGGAAAGGAGAAAAAGCTAAGTGGAGATGTGATAGAGGTCTATGAAATCATGAAGGGTGAACAGGGAACCAAGTGAACAGGGAACTGTTGTTCACCAACTCCCAGAATACTAGAACTAGGAGGCACCCACTGAGATTAGTAGGTGACAGGTTTAAAACTAGAGAAAGTACTTTTTAATGCAACGTGTAGTTAACTGGTAGAACATGTAGTTAAGAGGAGGTGGTAGAGGCAGATAGCATAGCCAAGTTCAACAAGGGACTAGACATTTGTGGATGATAGATCTATTAATAGCTGTTGAACAGAACAGTTGGAGATGTTTTCTCTGGCATCTCTAAACCAGTAATGGTGGGTGCCAGGAAAGGTAATGGATAGGAGAGAGATCACTCTAGATGTATCTGATTCATTGCTCTCTCTCTAGCATCCACTTCTGGCACTGTCACAGATAGGATATGGGTTCAATAGGCCATTCATCTCACCCAATATGGCACTTATTATGTTCTTAATGATAGGTTCATATTTTGAATATTTTCACTGCAAAGAAAAGGGCTAAAAACATTGGGTCAGATCCCATTCACCTATTAGGTGTCTACATACCATTTAAGCATCTATATCTGATCCTATTCTACCCTGCTTAAGTCCCAGAAAAACCATTACTGCATCTACTTTTCTTACATGCCTTCACCTTAGCCCTAACAATAAGTCACACAGAGCAGCAAGGAGGACCCACCCTTTTGATTTATGGATTTTTCAAGCACTTGAACAGGGTGTAATAGAATTGATGCCTAACAGGTAGAATAAAATATGGCTTATCATTCATGTGCGTGTATGTATTAGAGCCCTGAACTCCATCCTTGATGGATTTTACGACCCAGCTAGACAAAGCCTTGGCTGGAATGATATAGGTGGGGGTGGATGGTCCTGCTTTGAGCCAGGGGTCCCTTCCTGAGTTCCTTTCTTTCCTGAGGTCCCTTCCAACCCTAATTTTTCTATTATTTTATGATTTTAATTAATGGTGTGATGGGCTCTGATCCCAAAAAATCATGGGCCCTGCTATGCCACATGTGCATGCTAAGATGCTTGATATTGGGATCAGATCTCAATTGTGTCCTTTCTACTTGCCAGTATAGGTGGAGTCCTGGATCATAATTTCAGACTCCACCTGCACTGACAGGTTCAAAGCAACATGCCCACAACCCTGCATGTCAGGCTGCAGGTGCTCAGTTTTGAATTTGCTGTGTTATGTGGAGTTGATTGACTCCCCCAGCTTAGCATTTAAATAGCTGTGTGCCCACATCCTCCTATGTGGGGCTGCCACCCTGTGGCTTTGAATCTGCTGTGTGTGAGGGGAGCCAGCTGACTTCTCTCACCATCAACACTTGTGTTATTCATGCCATAACTGTAATGTCTGCCAGGGACCTTAGAAAGAGAGTGAGTGCAAATAAGAATTGCAGACTTCAGTCATTTGTCTTCATTTGAAAGTGTGTTGTGCCACAACAGGTCATTTTGATGTTTGTAACTCTTTGGTTAGCATCTTCCAAAACATGTCTTTTCCCATCTCAAAACTGGATCTATTTACTAGACTTTGCAAAGTCAAATACTCTGCTGAATCTAATTTGAAGTCCCTATACTAGGCAATAAATCTAATTTGAAGTCTAGGCTAGGATATTTTTAAGGTAAGACATGGCAGAGAATAATTAAAACAAGATTACAATACTACAAAGTTTTGAATAGAAATTGTATTCATTTAGGGACCACAGGAGAATCAGATTTATGGGTAAAAGTAAGTCTCTTGCTAAGTTCTGTTAAGGCTGCCTCTTCTCCATAACTTGTTGTGGGAAGGAGCTAAAAGTCCTGGTAAACCACCACCATCAGGAATATCAACATTTGTACAGAAACAAGAAAGGTGCATAGTTAGGTATTTTTCTGAAGAAATTACTTGTAAAATAGAACTCTGTGAATAATGTGAGTCAACCTAAAACGAAAATGTGCAGTTTTCTTACTGAAACTTCACCCACCCTAAACTTATTTCAGGTTGAAAAAATAATTTATGCATCAGTTCATGTATAAATTCAGCTTGCAACTTAAGCTAGGGGTTGGAGTGGGGAGGAAGCTAGTTTTATTTTGTGGAAGATTGGTGTTTAGCTGTCACAAGTTTGGGATGTGTTGACTACCTGTACGTAGGTTGCCACACTGTGGCCTTCTTCAGGCAGGCTTGTGTTCCCTGAACGGTGCCTCAGCCAGCCCCAGTATTAAACAGCATATTTTCCAGGCTGGTTTTTGTTCCCTTGAACAGTCCCTCAGCAGTAGAGTCTTTAAACAAGCATAGCAAATATACAAAACCTTGGGACACTGGGAAAGGTCCCCCTTGGCTCTTATCTTCACAGCTGTCTTGTCTTCCATGCAGTTCAGCTCACCATTGCCGTTGCTTCATCTATGTTTGCACTCTCTGGGCACAGATGAGCGCAGTAGTACGGTATGTGGTGCTGCAGACACGTTTGCAGAACCACATTCTGCACAATATGGTGTTCTGTGCACTGCTTGGCGGGGGGCGTGTTCTGCAGGTTTTTGTTGGGTTTTTTTTGACCCCTGGATATCCAGCACGCACTGCTGAAAAACAGCACGGCTGTCTGGAGCTGTGCTGTGGCTGCCAGCCAGGCTCCGCCCAGCAGGATCACTGTGGCTGCAGCCCCAGGAGGCCCCCAGGACCCCAGGTAAGACTGCTGGGCTCAGCCCAGTGCTGGCCGAAGCCTCCCCTACCACCCCCGAGGTAACTTGCTCCACACCAAAGTGCGCATGGCACAGGCATTCTCTAGGGACAAGTAGCTGCCTTGCAAGGTGCACTGCTGCTGCTTGTCCCTGGGGAACCAAATGTCCGTGCATGTCTGGGCGTGCCCTCGTGCCTCTGCTTTCTAGGGTTTTTAGCACCAGCAAGCCACTCCCTTATTAGCAGCCTTTTGACAACTGTAGCTCCTCATCCAGGCTGGCAGACTCCTCTTAAGAGGGCAGGCCACCCTTTTATATTACCATATTAAAATGTAACCAAATGGTGGTGAGATTTGGTTTTTGAGGTTAGACACAGAACAATAAGGATATTAAAATTTATGTAACTTAACTGGGAGAAACTGAGTTTAAGTCTTTTCTAGAAGACATAACTATGCAACACAAACCATAAAGATAGTTGAAATATCTGTTTTTTGACATTTTGAAAAAGTATTTTTGTATATAACGTGCACTTAGAGCATGAGGAGTTGTGAAAAGTCTCATACTTATTTTTTCAGCCTTGGTGGTATTAATATTGAGAAGCTTGAGAAATCATGGCATATTTCCACAGGAAGACATGAAAAGCATGAGAGAATGTAAAACACTATCTTGTGGCATGCAGCAATTTCATAACATGTTGCAAGTGGGGGACTTGATTGATTGAAATATCTTAAAGGGAAAACAATATTATGAAATTATACATTAGTTAATGGTTGTTTGAGTCAGGCACATTATTTATGAAATGCTATCAAAAAACTGAGGACAAGCAGTACTTAGTTTATAGTTAGTACTAGGCTGTTCTGAGCCTTTCTGGATAGAGTGGGATATCCCAAAAGTGAAAAAGCTGTGTTCTGTTACCAGCCTCTCCTTTACAAGAGTTCTTAGAAACAATCACATTTTTATTCCTGTTTTTAATAGCAGAGAAAGATGCAGAACAATTGCCCAGGCTTTGGCCTGGAGTAATGTACAGTTTTCTTTTTTTCTTTAAACAAAAAGGTTGGCCAGTGTATTTCCTTTCCTTTATTGCCTGTTCTGAAGAGAAGAGGCATTTATGTATGACTGTACTGAAGACCTATTTTAAAATTATATAATTTGTAGAGTGAATAAAAGAATATTGTGTAATTTTGACAGACTTACCAGAATACACCAGGATATGATAGAGCCTGGGACATCATTGCTTTTGGCTGAGAAATGTGAGACTAGGATGAAATAGAACTAAATCTTCCATTTTGAAACTGCTGAAAACAATGTCTGGACACTTACGTCTTAGCTTAGTCCTGAAAATTATTTCTGAGTTCCATAGAACTGTCATAACTAGATAAACATATGTGTATTCATTCTGAACCAAATCATGGCAATCTCTTGATGCAAAGATTGTATATTCTCCAGATCTTCCTTTAAGAGCCTTGGACCTGACACTCTAAGAGAGGTTAATTGAGATGGAATTTAAGGGGCATTGAATTTATTGTAACATTTCTTCCCATTACTGAGAATACTCT
>NW_017729034.1:34135732-34140097 GCF_001723915.1 Gavialis gangeticus
ATGGCACTCTCTTGATGCAAAGATTGTATATTCTCCAGATCTTCCTTTAAGAGCCTTGGACCTGACACTCTAAGAGAGGTTAATTGAGATGGAATTTAAGGGGCATTGAATTTATTGTAACATTTCTTCCCATTACTGAGAATACTCTGGCAAGAGTGTGCAGGCTGCACAACGCATGCTTTTCAAGGCTCTGAGAAATGAATAGGTAGATAGTTTAGCCTATGGTTGCCAGTGACAACATATTCTAAAGGGAGAAGCTCCAGCAGTGGAGGAGGTCCCAGGGATTACAACCACCCCACACTTACCTCAGGTGGAAGAAGAAGCACAGCTGGAGCCTGAAGCGCCTTGCCGTCTTTCCTCAGTGAGTGCTCTGTCCAGATTGGTAGTCAGGGAGCTCAAAGCAGTACTTTCAGCCCCGAATGAAGGAAGGGACTGCAGCTGATTCACAGTTAGTGAATTGAGTGAATTGATTTAAGTTGCTTTACTGTTGAAGGCTGTTAGCCAGTTAATGGAAGGAGCTGAACCCTGAATGAACAGCTGACCAAATAGCTGACCCACTGATTGGCTTCTGTCGAATCAATTAAAAGGGCCTAACCAGGACCCCAGTGGCGTAGAAAAGACTGCTATACTTGTAACAAGGGGTCATGCCCGAGTAGAAGAATTTGGATAATATCTAGGGGGTGGTAAGGGAGGCAGAGCGCCACAAAGAAATTCCTCCAACGGGCCCAGACTTATCAGCCAGCATAACCAGCTCCCACCTCGGAAAAAGGATCAGAAACATGGCAGGTGAGAAAGGCGACACAGGAGACCAGCTGTGATAGCATTGATCCTCCATCCTGGAGGCTGTCCTCCAGTAAGACGCTGGGCCGGAGAAGGCCTAGGCCATACAGTACCTACCCCCAACGCAGATATCCAAGGGAGGTATTCAGCTACAATAATAATGTGTCAATCTGGACTGATAGTATAATATTGCTTGTTATATCTTGCATTTGCTTTCTATCATTTTCAGTTATTTCCATTTATTCTTTCCTCATTATTATAGACAATTTAGGAAAACAAAGAGGAACAGGAGTTTCTTCACCTATAAATGATGATTTAAAATGTGTTGTATTTTTTGAGTCCTTTACTCAGCTGACTCTTTCACTTTTTTCATCACATGAAGAAGACTGCCATCTGGCTTTGCTTTGTGATCACTGATAAAGACAAATTAACTTAGTATACAGTCTGTAGTTTTGCACATTCCATGGCTATTAAAACTGTGTTGTCTGTTGTTAATAAAAATTTTAAAACTGTGTAAGTACGTTAGCATGACAAAACAATGCAACACAAGGGGTATATCACATCTAACTGCATATTTGTTTGTTTCTCTCTCTCAGGATAGAGAGGCCCAGAAAGATTTAGAAACTTTACTTCTGACACTGAAGCCATGATTAAAAGCACTTTTAAGTTTTCCTACTGTGAAGGTACTGTAGAAGATCAATGAGAAACTAGTCACAGGAGACTTTCAAAACTTGTTGAAGCCATGGAATAACACTCATTGATTTCAGTGGGATATGGTTCAGGTCTTTAAGCAGTTAGGATATGCAAATAATGTTTTCCAACTTTTTGAATCATAGCTTTATTTTTAATTTTTGGATCTAAGATTTGTTTTAAATGGTTGTTGCTGGAAGTTTATTTTTCTTACCATGAAGTCCACTGCTGGCAATGGACAGACACCGCAGAGGCTAGAATACAAAATGCATTAATCTGTGTTCTTTGAAGGATCAGTTAATCTGCAGCATTAGCACAGGATTGTGTGCAGCATTAGCTGCTTTGTTTTTACATTAAATTATATTCTTGTCAACTGATCTGTATAAATATTTGTGAATGTAAATAATGAAACATATTGTTATATGTGTGTTCCTCTGCTTTTACTCACAAAAATATGTAATCTTAATGAAATTAAGGAAAAAACTAGTCCTAAAAAATATTTTTTACATTTAACCTATTGGTGGCTTTACCTGGAAATGTGAAAAAATTACAAATCAGGTATTACATTTGTATATTATGTTACTTGAAACCTCTGCCAGTAAAATATTAAAACCAGACGAGTGAACTGAAGCATTTTGGCTAAATCTGTTACAATTTTGACTTGTCAGTCTGGAAAAAAAGAAGTTTGAGGCCTCTCAGGTATATGAATCCTGGGCAAGTCTCTTTACCTTCTTAGGGTGGTGTCAGATGGTCTTTTGCAACCCTTCTTACAACTATTATAGATCTTTTATGTGAGCTCTGTCTAACTTTGGTGCAGTGCTAGGGGATGAATGTGAGAAGTGATCAAGGGAAGTGATTCTTCTGTTCTGTTTAGTACTGGTGAGGCCTCATTTGAAGTAGTGATTATGAATGAGAGTGGTTAAGCAGAGCATTGGAACAAGATACTCAGAGAAATTACAGATTGTGCACCCTTTGAAACTTTCAAAAGCAGTTTGGAAAGACACGTGGCTGGGATGGTTTAGTCAGAGACGATCCTGCTTTGAGCAGGGGACTGAACTATGAGATCCCTTCCAGCCTTACTTTCCTATATGATGCCTATATATAGCCCTGGGGCCATGCACCATGCAGGCTGCATAAACAATCCCCCACTCCCAGCACGTGGCCCCCCCATGCAGCCTAGGCAATAGCACACTGTTCCCCTGCTCCCCCCGCACATTGCCCCCCACAGCATCCAACACATGGCAGCAAAAGGGTTGGCCACTGGGCCCCATGAGCCGCATATTAAATGCAAGCCTCCAGTTGGACAGTCCTGTTTTATTTCATGTATCAAACCAAGCGTTTATGGAAGAGCAGATATCTCAGACTTGTGTTCATTTGGAAACTGAATCAAGGCTCACTGAAGTTAGTAGATTCCAAATGTGTTCAAAAAAGCTTTAGATCAGTTTAATCTGAATTAAAGTATATAACCAGAACAAAGAAACAGTTTTTATAAATGTTAATTGAAACAAGATAGGTGAATGTATAAATCTTCTTGAATCCTTTGTTTGGTTGGAAAATGAGGTAATGAGTACCAATTGACTAATAACAAAAGAGTCTAGAACTCTATTGCTTTTAAAACCAATGGCATACCCCACTCTGTTTCTGAAGTCTGTGGTATTGCATATACAACTGCTGTGATTTTGGCCCTCAGTTTAGGACTGAATCCAGACCACACACCAGACTCACTAGTGCAGAACATTTACTATCATGTCACAAAACCAGCCCTCTAGAGAGTTTAGAAATGCGCATTACCGCTACCTTCAACAACTTGGCTTATTTTGTCATGCATGTGGATTAAATCTGTTCTTTAAATTAAAACCATTTCTTATGAAATTTTCACTTAAAATTACATTACCAAACTTCTTCAGAGCAGCTTTTCTAAACTAAATCACTGTGCTGTTTTAATTTTTTCACCAATATTATTTGTCTGTATGTAGGAAAAAAGGGTTTCAAAACTACCGTTGAATACAGCTCATTTAAGTAATTGCTTGTGAACTATGAACTATGGAAGTCCTTTGCACATCATTTTATTAAACAGTAATTTCCTCCTTAATAAATTCAGAAGTGTTCTCTCAGTTCTTTCTTTGTTTTTTTTTTACCAGTGACGATAGTGAGTCCATTAAGTACACAGAACTTTCTCTGGTTTTATTTTCTGTTTTGCCAATCTTGTGACATTTGAAATTACCAATTTTTTTCCTCAAACTTTGTTTATTAGTTCTCTGGTTAAAACCTTTAGACAGACTTCAGTCCTGAAGCTCTGTTCCTCAGACAATAAAAGCTTGGTAGTTCAGGAACACTGAACTACTATCCCTAGATAACTTTTACTCTGGTATTTCAGTGGAAGGAGTAGTAAATGGCCATACACTTCCCTTCACTTGTGAAAGCATCCAGGAGAGGAGCAAGGACTTCCTGAGGCCCACTCACAGTGGAGAGATGCTGATTTAACTTCTTTAACCCCATGGGGACCTGGAGATGGCATGGAAGAGTTAGGGGCACTACCAATATGCAGCTATGACTTCTTAATGTGATAACTAATATAGTTTCACTAGTCAATTGTCCATCAAGAATGACGGGGGTGGGTGGGGATGGAGCCCCGTGCCCCACCCCACCCCTGTCTGGGCCCACTCCCCCCTTCCCTCCTGCTGCTTGGAGTCTGGCCCATTCCCTAAACCCCCTGCCCCTGTGGCAGGGTGAAGGGAGGAGTGGACCTGAGCCCAATGCAGAGGAGGACTGGACCCAAGGGTGGGGAGAAGCCAGGCCGCCACAGCGGGGGGAGCAGCAGGCCTGGGCTGACCCGGTGGCAGGGGGACTGGAGGAGCGGGCTTAGGGCCAACGTGGGAGAGAGGGGAGGGGGGT
>NW_017729034.1:34140276-34167768 GCF_001723915.1 Gavialis gangeticus
GGGGAGGAGGCCCGCTTCTCCCCGCCCCCAGCTGCTGCCGCATCGGGCTGTGTCGGCTGCTCCCCGCACACCACTGTGGCAGGCTGGATTCTCCCCCAGTTTGGGCTCTGTCCTCCTCCCACTTGGGCCTGGTCCCACTCTTCCCCCACCCCCCTTCCCCGTGTTGGCTCAGAGCCCACTCCTCCTGTCCCCCACGCTGTCGCCAGATCAGTCTGGGCCCACTGCTTCCCCTGCTGCGGTGACCCAGCTTCTCCCTCACATCGGGCCTGGGCCCAGTCCTGCCCTCCCCACACCGCCACCATCACGGTGCACCTGCTATTCCCCCCACCGCTGCCATGTCGGGTCTTGCAGGCAGTGGGGGGAATAGCAGTGCGCCTGCTATTCTCCCCATCCCTCCACTCCATCATTGCAACCTGCAAGGAGCATGGCAGGGTGGGCGAGCTCCATAAACCCCATGTGCAATTACTTTTTTTTAAGTTCTTTGATTTTTAACACCCATTTGACTTTGCTTTGATTGCAGTCTTAAGAAATCCTTGGTGCAGATACCCAGTTTTGTTTCCATCTCAGTCTCTTTCTGATGCACAGAAGCTGATCATTTAAAACTGTTGTTGGGATGCAGGATACAAGCTCTGTGCCAGCCACATAAGGTTTAAGGAAGCACTGGGGGGCTAAGGCAAGGCTAATGCCCCATTTTGCCATGCTTCCTCCCTGTCAGGTCTGAAGGGAAAACTTCAGAAGGGAGAAACTCAAGCTCAGTTAAACAGCAGCCCAGAGTGGCATGGAAACTCCCCAGTCCTCTGAGCGGGGCTTGGGCTAGAACAGGAACTCCTCATGGAACTGCCTGTCGCAGCTCTGGAGGTGAAGGCAAGCTACATCCCTGGGGGCTGGTTGTTTGAAGCTTTGTGAAAGTGACTCATCTGAGGGCCCTGAATTGGACTCTGGCTTAACAGAAGTTCCTTGAAAGCAGATTGGCCTGCTGCGAGGAGTCAGCCTGCTTTTTCCTTTGCAAGACTTGTGATGGTTCCACAAAGTAGTAGACTTCTTTGGGACTCATGGGGAAGGTGGGATCTCTACTGCATTGCTGTTAACCTGGAGGCAGAAGGAATTGGGGTGGAGGTGAGCTCTGGGGGAGAGCAAGCCTGGGGCAGTCTTAAGCAAAAAGCATTTGTAGTGGAGGTCTCATGACATCTGTGGACCAGATTGCTACCTGAAAGTAGAGCTCCAAGGGGAGATAGAGCACTCTGCTGTTCCTGACCTGCTCAGCTTCTGAAAAGGAGGTCCCCTGTTTGTGCCATGTGTACCCCATGCAAGGGGATCAGTTTGAAAAGCCACTTCTGCAGAAGAAACTCTTTGGAAGATCCTCATTCTGAACAGCTCATGGTCTGCAGAATCAAAGCTGCCTGCTGTGCAGGCAGAGCAAAGGAGAAGAAACACAAAACTGCCCCTTGCACCAGATATGGCTTTGGTGGATTAATCTCAGAAATCAGAGCTCTAAAATAGAGGCACAGTTTGGTAAGAATAAAGTAAAGATAAATGAAAGAGGGGTAGGGTCAGAGACCTGGAGATAAAGGTGGAGAGGTATTAATAGCACACACTGTGCTACAGACACTGAATCAGCATTTTCAAATGCAGGCATCTAATGTCAGTACCCTAAATCCATATTTGAACCCTTAAGTGAACTATTTAAGAAAAAAGACTGAAACAGTCTCTAAGGATATAACCCAGAGACTTAAAGGATTTGAGAAAGCAAACATTATGGACTAAACAGTAGTGATATAAGGCCCAGATCCTCCAGTTGGCTCCCTTCAGGAAGTGGTGCAACTAGGGTAGAGCAAATGGGACCACTTCCCCAGATGCTGGCTTGAGGGGGAGAGGAGAGTGAAAAAAGTGGCTGCTGCTGGTAGCCGTGTGATCACGATTGCAATTGGGGCAGCAACTAGAAGTCACCACTGTCCTGGGTACCTGGCTGCATCCCTATGCTGCTGGCCCACTAGCTCCAATTAAGGCCTAAAATGAGGCTCTTGTGAGGTGTTTTTTTTGTGTCTCTCCAGTGAGGAGTCTGTGCGCCGCAAGTTACAGCCTCAGGGCCCTCATTTGATTGGGGGGGTGGGGGGTGACATGCAGATATCAACTGGTTAACAGAACCTTGATTTTTCCGATCCTTTTCTTTTTCTTGTCATGAAACATATCTTTTTTTTCTTCATTTTTTTAAACATACCTGTATATACACTATTTTTAGGGGGGAAATGAGGGAAAAGCATGAGGGAACAGATCTTTAGGACTTAAAAATATTTGACAACTGGTTGCTACCTACCTGTGGGAATAGATAATTAGCAACAAACAAATATATGGGTTGAGATCTAAAATATTAATAAGGAAAATATTGCACGTTATCGTTTTGTTAGTTTTGTAGTATTTTTAACTTGTGTTATCATTTTGGGGGGGGTTTTCTCATAATAGTTTCATAGATTTCATAAACACCAGGGCTGGAAGGGACCTCGGAAGATCATCGAGTCCAGCCCCCACCCAAAGGGCAGGAAGTCAGCTGGGATCATAGGATCCCAGCAAGATAAGCATCCAAATGTCTCTTGAAGGCGTTCAAAGTGGGTGCTTGAACCACCTCCGATGGCAGGCTATTCCAGACCTTGGGGGCTCGAACAGTAAAGAAATTCTTCCTTATGTCCAGCCTGAAATGGTCTTGGAGGAGTTTGTGACCGTTTGACCTTGTCATCCTTTGGGGCGCTCTGGTGAACAGTCGTTCCCCCAGATCCTGGTGAGCACCCTGATAAACTCATAGGTGGCTACCAGATCACCCCTGAGCCTGCGCTTTTCCAGACTGAAGAGTCCCGTGGGCCTCAGCCTCTCATCATATGGTCTGTTTTCACATCATAAGGTAAGTTCTCTGTCCCTGGGTTAATTCTGATTCATTACAATTGGCTCTGATGGATCTTTAAACAGTACTGTAACTAGATTGGGTCAGTTCCTCAGCTTATGGATTTTCCCTAGCTAAACTGCAGTAGAATATGGGACCTGCTGCCATTTTAACTGGAAGCTACTTTATTTTTAAAAAGTTTTGACAAATCCAATAAATCTATCCTTGTTTCTCATGAGAGAGAAGGCTGTGCAGCTGAATACTAGCATGCAGGTTTTGCGTGTGTGGTAGTACTGAAGAAAAGCCAAGGACCTGGGTGATTTCATTTACATAAATGTAACTACATTGACTTGTGTGTCATTATTCCTGATTCCCCATCTCTGCTTTAGCTTTGAATACTTAAATTAGTGCACGTGTGCAAAAAATGGATGGTAACTGTGGGCTGAAATCTGTTTTCCTTTACGCATTTAAATGGCAGTTTTCTAGCCTGCCCAGTTGGCTTCAGCCCTGGCTTTATGCTGTGGATGCATAAACGTATGTATGTAGGCTGAGCATATGCAGTAGGGCACATGTATGGCTATGGGAGAAGGCCCCTCCCATTAGCTGAGTGGTTCTGGCAATATCTCCTGTTGTAAGTGACAACAATTATTTATTCTTTTACAGTTAGGTATGTTTCATAGTTGTTAGGGGCTGGAAGGGACTTTGAAATGCCACATGTGGGGGAGCATTTCCCCCTGTGAGATGCATCAGTGCCAGCACCCACAACCCCACAGACAGGGCTGTGGGCATAAGGCCCTGGCTATGCCCTGCAGGGGAGATGCTCCCTGCACACAACATGTCAAAGCTAGTACCCACAGCCCCATGTATGGGACTGCAGGTGTGGGGCTCTGGGTATGCCACTCAGGGGAGGTGATCCCCCCTCTTGGCACTTTAAAGGCAATCTCTGCAGCTCCGTGGTTGGGGTCATGGATGCAGGGCTCTGACATGCTATGTTGTGGGGGGGAAATATGCCCCGCAGGACACAGACAAGTCAATGCCTACAGCCCCTGAAAAATGGAGGGAACAGGGAGCAAAGCCTAGCCTGTTTCCCAGATCAGATGGTCCCTACTCTGGGGAAGAGGCAGGGAAAATTACCCTGTGCTTCCCTCCCCTTCCTTCTCAGACTGGTTGGGGAAACTGGAGCAGTGGGGCAAAGCCCCTGTCCACTCCTCACATTGGGAACTCTGGTCTAGGGAGAGGCCAGGGACGACTTCCCCACCCCGGCTCCAGGCCTCGGCTTTTGATACCAGGGCTGTCATCTGTGAGACTATGGAGAGGAGTTGGGTTTTCAAGCCCTGAAGCTGACAGGGGAAGGGGTTTGCTCTGTGACTTGGTTGGAGCAGTGGAGACTAGCCAAATCCCAGACTGTCTCTCTCGAGTGGAGGGGGAGAGTGGAGTACAGCATGCTGGGGTGCCAGAGGACAGCACAGGAGCTTCTATCGATCTGGTAAGTGACTGTACAAGCATTCGTTCCAGCAGTAAAAGCTTTACTAGAGGTGGCTTCTACCTTGTCAAATGAGGTAAAAGTTTCTACTGGGCCCACCATTTTTGGTCTAGTAGAAATTGCTTAAATGCTGGTTCATTGGCAGAAACACTGAAGTGTTTTTCCTGGTGGAACTGTGGTTCCAGTAGCAGAATTGTTGTGTTTGTACACACCCTCAAGTCTGCATTTAATTGAGATTGTTTTGCTTTTCACAGCAAAGATATAGTAGCTGAGAACTAAATTGTGGCAGTGCAGATTGTGCAGTGCTCAACACCTGCCTCTGCTGTGCCTGGCTTCCTGCATTTTCTTAAACTCTGAATTCATTCACAAATTTCTTTTTTTAATACAAAAAAATAAGTACAGAAAAACAGTGCAGAAAAGAGTATGATCCAAGACCCATCTGTCCATTTGCACCACTGGTAATGATTAACAGCTGTCTTCCTGGATTTCCTGTTGGAGTTGCTAATTTACAGTTTTTGGAGTAAGAAGATAGCTGAAACAGAGCATATTTTGTACTCTTGGGAAAATGTGAAAACTCAAAAGTGTCTTGCATATTTCCTTCTTGCATGCAAGGCATTAGATACAAGCAGATTAAAATGCCAGCCTGTTTTCTTAATTTTAGTTCCATTTTTGCCGAGTTCTCTTCCTTGCAGGAGATTATTTCTAATCTTTTAAACAATAAAAACAAAAGACGACTCACTTCTACCAACTGTGCAGACAGTCTAAGGGCCTGCTTAAAAATGCAGGCACAAGCAAGCACAGGGACCACTATCTCCCCACTGGTGAGTGGAACCCCAGAAAAGGCACAGGACAAGTGAGACTATGGATCAACCCCTGTCCTATCCACCACCAGAGCAGACTTGCATGGCAAGAGAGAAATGTCCTGCATCACACGAAGGGGTATAACAGTGTGCAGGCTTCCTCTGTACACTGGGGAGATGTGGGAAGGCAGTTTGCCAGTGTTTCTCAGCCTGCTGGTGTTCCCTGTGGGTGGTGTGTTTCTGCCACAAACATTTCCTAAATCAAAAACTAGTGTCAGTACCTCTCTCCCTCCCTGATAAGCAAATAATTCCAAGATTCTAATTGCCCACTAATACTGTTGAATCCTCTCCAGCTATCTTGCCAGACCAAATGGTGTTTTCAGTTGCATTCCAATTATAGATGAGCCAAAATATAATCTTAAGCCAGTGAGCCTTAGAGCCAGCATTTCAAGGACTGTTAAGTGATTTTTGGGGCCAAGTAGACAGGCGGGGCCATGCAACGATAACCACAAGCCTGTCAGTTCATTTGACCTGAGACAGATGGGCCCCAGGGTCAGAAAGGAAGATATCCATAAAAATTAAGCCCTAGGCAGAACTCAATGAGTAAAACTCAATGGGTCCAGTTGGCAAGGCATCAGCAAGCTTCTAGAGCCTTGCTGTAGGTTTGCAGCTTTGCATGGGTCTCCCTGCTCCCTATTTGACTTAGATTTTTTTCCTCTGATCTGCCTGACCCAAAATAATCAAGAAATGCAGGAGTTAAGATGCATAATGTATATGAATAGTAGTTTGATTACTAGTCAGATCAGTCCATTTATAAAGTACTTAATATATACAACGTGTAACATGGTGAGTAATGATGCCCTTCCTGACTTCCCTACTTGCATTTGCAACTTTAATATGATGAAACCCAGCTTTGCATGTTTGCAGGTATATTTTGATAAGAAGTAGGGGTGCACCGATAAAGACTTTTTTGGCCGATACCAATAGCCCCCAAGCTCTCCCCCCACAGCCATATCAGCCAATAGCATTCTGATAGCTGATTTACAGAAATGCAGCCTGGCAGCTTGGAGAGCCAGCACCCTACCAGTAAGTCTGTGATGGGTAATGGGAATGGGGGAAGGAAGGGGCATGGGGCGGGGGGCGCAGATCGAGGCCCCGTGATGAGGGAGGGAGTGGGTAAGGGGCAGGCAATGCCCAGCCAGGATGGTAAATGGGACCCCAGGGCCAGGAGTGGGATGGAGCCATGAGTGGGTCATCCAGAGGGGCCAAGAGGGTGGGGAGGGAGGCAGCTCCCTGCCTCTGCACACACCCCCAGGAGAGGTATGGGGGTAGGGAGCATGAGCCCTGTCCCCCCAGATCTGTGCATGGAATTATAGAAAGAAGGACCAGAAGGGACCTGTAAGATCAAGTCCAGTCCCCTGCCATGGGCAGGAGCTAATTGGGCTCAAACAAGCTCAACGAGGTACTTGTCCAGCCTCCTCTTGAACATCACCAGGGATGGCGACTGCACCGCCTCTGCTGGAATCATGTTCCAGATTTTGGTTACTCTTACAGAAAAACTTTTCTGCACAGCTAACCTAAACTTTTCCTGGACTAGCTTGTGCCTATTGGTCTTCGTCCTCCCAGGAGGTGCTTTTCTGAGAAGTTGCTCTCCCAGATCCTGGTGTTCTCTCTTGACATTTGTAAGTGGCTATCAAGTCACCCCTCAGCCTTCTTTTACTCATGCTGAACAAACCCAGGTCCTAAAGTCTCTCCTCATAAAATCCCCCAGGCCCTTGATCATGCGGGTGGCCCGTCTCTGCACTCTTTAGAGCTTGTCCACATCCTTCTTGAAGTGTGGTGCCCAGAACTGGACACAGTACTCCAGCTGTGGCCTCACTAATGCTGAATAGAGGGGAGGAGATCTCTCTGGATCTACTAACTACATCTGTTGATGCACGCCAGAATTCTGTTTGCTCTGTTGGCAACTTCATTGCACTGGTGGCTCATATTCATCCTCTGGTCAGTTGTCACCCCAGGTCCTTTTTGGATGCAGTGCCAGCGAGTGGACCACCACCCATCATATAGGTAAGGGCAGTCCATCCTTGCATGGGGCAAGGGTGGACTGCCTGCTGTGGGCTCAGGGCCAGGGCAGTGCCAGCCTCTTCGCAGCTTATGGGCTGGGCCAGGGCTGGTAGGCAGCAGTGGTGGCAGTGCTGGGAGGGATGGCTATGGGAGGGCTACAGGGAATTTTGGGGTGGCTATAGCCCCCGCAAGCTCTCCCCCCCTCACCCAGTGCTACCCCTGCTTGGGGCCCTCTGCTCTACTGCCTTTCCCTCAGGAGCCCCAGGCTGCGGGACAGACAGGGGGTACATAGTCAGCACAAGGGTCTCAAGGGAAAAGCCACGGAGTGGAGTGGCCTAAGCAGGGGCAGCACTAGGAGGGCTTGGGGGACTATAGCCACCCCAAAGCTCCCTGTACCCCACCTCATAGCCACCCTTCCCAGTGCCGCCACCACCACTCACCCTGCTCCCAGCCCTGGCCCAGCCCCCCCCCGTGAGGAGGCTGGTGCTGCTCCTGGCCCCAAGTCACAGCGAGCAGCCTGCCTTCACCCCACTTACAAATCCAGTGGGGCACATGCCCCTATGACTCCCCCGGGGGCAGGCAGTGGTGGGGACCACCCCACTTCCCACCCCACTGCGCCCCCTGGACGAGCCACCTGCAGCTTTATCCCACTCCTGGCCCCAGGGTCCCATTCAGCATCCTGGCTGGGCTACCCCTGCCCCTGCTGCACTCCCTGCCCCATGTCCCTTCCTCCCCACAGACTTACCAGCAGGATGCTGCTTTCCAAGCTGCCCAGCTGCATTCCTGGCTGCATGCATCTATCAGTGACATTATCAACTACGCTGGCCAAAAAAAGTCAATAGCCAATAATGTTAATTTTCCTTTTATTGGTGCTGATCTGATATGCAACCAATATATTGGTGCACCTCTAATAAAAAGCTATTTCACCAGGAGGGATCTCTCTGACATCTTGGGTATGGAGCAGCATAGATTTTCACTTTTAGTTGCCCAGAGTGCTTTTTTTTTTCTAGCAGAAAAAGTCCTTTTTAAGTTATTGGAGTCCTGGAGAAGCTGCTGCTGGCTGATCACATTGTTCCAGATAGCTTGCTGTAACACTCCAGAATGCAAACCTCTTCAAAGGGAGGTAGTCAAAAAACAACATTTTGGGGTGGAGGGCTGCATGTTCAAGGCCCTGCACTGAGGTATCATTGTCTACAGCTGCCTCGCAACTTTTATTTGGAAATGGTACAAATGTGAAAACTACCCCCCTTATTTGCCATAAAACGCTCTTTTGTATGGGGCTGGAGAAGAAAATAGGCTGTGTATTACTGTCACTGCTCTCTGAGGCTGTTTGGGCTGTCAGGCCCTTTTTAAGTAGCTCACAATGCAGCTAAAGTAATGAAGCTGAACAATTTTGCCTCTCTTCCCTTCCCAGAACTAGGAGGATACAACAAAATTGTAACAGCCTAGCAGAAAAGAAACTTGAAGGAACAGACTTCCCCTCAAGATTTCCAGCACTTAGTAGTTGGAGTGTAACCTTTGTTTTAAGCCTCAGAAGTACAGAAGCACTTGAAAGATTTAAAGAAATGAAAAAATCAAGTAAATGAATCCAACCAGACTAGCCCTTTTGCTTACTCAACAAGCTATCTTTTGGTTAGCAACTTAGAGAAACTAAGTCTGCATTATTACACCAATAATTACAATGAAAGTCATCACAATGCCACATGCTACTTCCGTGTGTGTTACCCTCTGAAACTATGGGTTTTTTTAATCACATTTTATCAATTTTTTTACTAAAGTCTTGATCCAGAGCCCAGTAAAGCTAAAATAAAAACTGTCCAACCTCTGAATCATTCCCATTTTCTTTGTTTATAGGTTTTCAATACCTTGATTAATTGTAATAAGTATCTGTTCTTCTTTTTAATTCTCCATCAGAGTATTTCTGATAGTAGGAGCAGTGAGGAAATAGACAAGGAGCTGGAAAATGAAATCATAAAGTCCTTAGTTCAGGAAAGGACTACCTGGTGGGAACACTGGGGTCAAAAGGAGTGAAGTACATGCCTAAGTTCTGTCCTGAACCAGGACTTATTGCTTTTTCTCTTTTATCACATTTTTCTGCTGAGAGCCTTGCTCAAACAGCTTCCAGACTGAGCTTACTTTACCTGTTGACATTTAACTTGATCAAAAGGCAAGCCAGTGACAAACGGTGTTGTGCAGCGTTGTTTCCCCTCATGCAGTCTGTCTCATTTCTAACTTAATCTGAGGCAAAGTGGTGGGCCAGTAAATAGACCAGGCTTTGGGTATGGCTCCAGCAGAAACTATTGTTCCATAGTGTCCTGAGATGAGGAAGAGGTAGTAAAAATAAGTTTGCTGCAGCAACAACCTGTAAAACTGTGTTTTCATTCATTGTGGGACAGTAAAGTGCAGGTGCCATTTAGTGCCAATTTAACCTCATAAGAATTGTCACACTGTAGAGGAGTTCTTGGGTGGTATGAAATGGTGCAGCTGGTTCCTATGCCAATATTCCCTCTCATATCTTGATGTAGGAGATAAGCTGTGTTGGAGAAGGATGAGGGGAGGCAGAATATGCCCATGGTAATCTAATCCACAACTGATATAGGGACCCACACAACATCAGTAAATTAGAGCCATCCCTAAACTGCTTGCAATTCAAGCCAGCTGTGCTGGAGCTGGTGCCAGTCAACCATGAAGATCAGGGAGCCGGCCCTGCCCACCACCATCACCACCTGTCCTAAGCACACTTCACTTTGGGAAAGATTGTGGGCCTCAGTACATGACAAGATAATAGTGAGATATAAATAACCACATGAGGTCACTAAATCATTCTACATAAAAGAGAGAGGATTTCTGGTTAAAAATATATTTTAGTGATATTTATTAAAGATAATAAGAGTGTTAATCTTCTACTGTGCTTACATTTTTTTTCTTAGCTCCTGGCAGTAATAGCAACATGTAACTGATGTGAAAGTTGGTACCAGAGAACAAATTTGCCAAAGCACAAGATTATTTTCTTTTTTCCCAGCAAAATTAATGCATTTCCTGTCTGCAGTGTTCTAAGTAAACCTGACAAATTATTCCTTCTGCTTCCAAAAGGCAAATAGCTTTTACACAGAGAAAGATCAAGTAATTTGCTTCACTGCAAGCATCTCAGAAGTTTTAGCAAAGTTATACTCTACACAGTAGTGATGAAATTCTCTATTAATTTTTATATAGTTCAGAAAAGTTGCCTTTTTCTGTTAACCCCTCTAAGACTTATTCAGAGGTGTGCGCCTAAATCCCTTCACTACCCTCCCAGCTTCCAGTCATTAGCCCTGGTTCTAATTTCCAAAGCAATTGAGTCCCACCCTGACTACATCAAGTGCTGTATTTTGATCTAGGAATCAGCATGGCACAATGCAAGTCAGACAGTGTCCAAGGGACAATGCAGACCCAGAAGCCCAGGCTACAGCATGTAAGAGTCAGGGCCAAAGCATTTTCTGTCTCCAGGTTCAGCTATGCAACAAAATTCTAGGAAAGAGTAGGTGAATCTGGAGTCTGACCACTTTTAGAAAATATTGGAAAGCCTTCCTCCCTGTGAGTGCCTTGCTACTGAAGTGCCATAGTTTGCAAACTCCTCCCAGCTATTTCACCCCCAAGAGAAACAAACGTAACCACAGTAAAACCCTGACCTGTAAAAGAAATGCCTTTTGGGATTTGGTATTACTGTAAATTTTGCAAGGAACATGCCCAGTTGCTCTGGTATAAACATTTTAAGATAGACAATAAATCCAAATGTAGTTTAGAGAAACAACTGAGCTAAATGTCAATTTAACGTCCGCCATGTGCTCTCTGGTTAGCTCCTAGGTTTCACAAGATCCCTGAAAGTGACAATACATTCAGATTAGAAGATGTCACTAGGATGCTTATTGCCATTAAAGTATATTCAGCCCTAGTGCTGCTTTTTTAGTTTCTAAAACTTTATTTTCTAAGCTAAACTTCATGGGGGTCACACACCGTTTGTAAAGTATGTACAATGTTTACCTAAATACACTGCATGCATCTAGCTAGAAGAGAAAATGGCGGGCTCCTAAATCTTTACCAATCCATGATTTTGGCAACAAAGGGGAAAAAAGTTGAAAAAAAATTCTAAGTACAGGTTCAGAACTTTGATCAATTAATTTTGCTAATTCTTCTGAAATGTTTGTTTTGTTGAATATGTTAGAGATTTTCCTCTCCGTGCTCCTATTTCTTATGCTTTATCCTTATATAGTCAGTTAGTGGTTTAAATCCACTTTCTCTACACTTTTTCAGTCATTGATCAGAGGTTCTCATCTTTTTTATTTTGATATCCTCCTTTATTATTCGATCTTACCATCTTCTCTTGGATCTTCTTCTTGGTCTGTCATCTGATATTTCCATACTCACAATTTGTCTTCAGTGGATGCATCTACACAAGATGCTATATCACTGTAGCTATGAGCTATGGTGATGTAGTGTCGTTATGGCAACGTAGCGTTGGCGGGCACTGACTGTGACGCCACCACTACTGCACAGTAGGATTGAAAACTACCTATGCACTGCCAGGACTGCACACTACCAACCTAAAGCAAGTACTAAATGACTTTGCAGTACTAACTTCGTAGTCAGGGGCAGATGCAGATGCGCCCACTATGATCATCTTCTCTCCCAAGATATGCATGATATCTCAAGCACGTTGTTTATAAATATTCAACAATAGCTGTTATTGGTGATACTGTTTTCACTTCCTCATTCTTTTTTCCATTGTATTTTGTCAAACCATTTAACCATTTTAGCAGGCACTTTTTTAGTGGTGTTTAATCCTCCTTTATCTTTTATTATAAAGAACACACCTTCCAAGCCATAATTTAATGTAGGCCTTATCGCTATCCTGTGCATCTAGTGCTTTAACTTGCATAGCATGCTTCTATCCTATATCATCCCTAATCACAACTTTTCACTTCAAAAGTATCTGTATTTCCAGGGCCTGCTCTGACTTGTGTGATGGTTCATTATATGTATATTTTATTAGTCAGATGTACTTTTCTGGGGCTTTTATTATTTTTCTCAGGCTTTACTATAGAGCTTCTCTTGGAATCCAAGTAAGTGTTTTTTCTAGATCTACGAAGTCCATATAAATAATGTTTTCTTCTTTTTCTTCTTTTCTTGGAGGATTCTGAAAGAGAATTTAGGGTCTCCTTCCCTTTCCTAAAACTGAACTGATAATCACTGATCTCTGTGGTTCTTCTGAGTCTACCTTGAATAACTTCTACATATATTTGGAAAGAATAGCTAAGTAACTCTATTCCCCTGTAGCTGGAACTTTCCTATTTACTACCTTTCTGTTTAAAGATGAATGTTATTGAATTTTGCCATCATTTATGTGGAATCTTTTATCAGGAACAATTTATGAACTAAATGGAATAGCTCCCATTCACCTCCACCTAAAAACTTCTGTTGTTAGGGAATAAGGCCCTGTTGCTTCAATTCACCTAGTGCTTTCCTAATTTCATTTGCACTAACTGCTGAAATTTCATCTTCATTTCTTCATTGTTCCTGTTGTGATATTCTCTCACATTACTGAGCAGTGATGCTAATAAATTTAGTAAGGAGCAGTTTTCTGACAAATAGTGACCACGTAAAAGTCTGTAACATGATCTCAATAGGTTTAGCTATTTAGTTATTCTAATAGAATAGATAGTATAAACAGATTTTAAAAAATAGAGAGATTATTGTGCAGGAAATTAATACTGTTATTTTGCTGCTGTCTCTGAGAACTGGTAGGCAAGCAGTTTTCTGTCTCTGACTACTAAATGATAGAGTATGTTATGTTACCTTTCATAGGTACAACCTTCGGCATTTAGATTATGTGTGAGACAGGAAAGAGAACCTAAAAAAATTAACAAATTGCTGTTGAAAGGTAATGAATCTAACAAGAACCAAATCAGTTCTAGGAAACAGCTGCTAGAGATTCAGAAGCGTATATTACCCCTGTGAAATAAAACGTTTAGGTATTTCCGAAGTGAAGAATGGAAATTCACCTCTATAGATACTACTAAAGTAACCACTGCACAGTAGCATCTCGTGTAGATGCACCCACTGACAAACTATCCTGAGGACATTTCACTGTTTAAGATACCAAACTGAAATAGGGGGAAACTTGAGTTCAATTCATTGTTCTAAAGTGTATATCCCAACATCATTCTCAAGACCCTCTAAACAGTGGTGCTCAATGGATGGCCTATGTCAATGGCCCAACACTGGTATAAGCTCACTGCGTGTCAGTGTTGTTCCTGACAGAGCTCCGCATGCACAGGAACAGCTCTGAGCTCCCCAGTACATCAGTACAGGTTCTGGCTGTAACCACCATCAGTTTTGAACAGCTCTGGAGCCCAGCAGGTGAATGCCACTACTGCTCATGCCCTCCTTTCAGAGGAATTCAGCAGTAGGGGAAAAGAGGGTGAAAGTGGTGGCTTCAGCCAGAGTCCACGGTGCTAACTGGTAAGTTCAGGCAGCTCACTGCATATGTGGAGCTCTGGCAATGCAACTGGCCCAATAAAAGATATCGCCCACAAGAATTCTTGCCTCTCACATGTGTCTTGGGTCAGATTGTTGACAACTAAATTGTCTCCCTGACCTGGGCTAGCCTGGGTGAGGAGGGTGTGTGGACACCCAGCAGGACTAAAAACAAGACCTATCAAAGGGTGGATGAGCTCCCTGTAAGCCAATGGCCATCCATACCTGGAGAGGAGATGGGTGCCCACAGGTCACTCTGCCCAAGTGCTGCTCTAATTAAAGCGCCTGAAGCATCACATGTATCGGCATCCCCATGCTTAAAAATGGTCATGGGGCGCTTTAACTAAAGCTGGTCAAATGTACATTATTTAATGCGCCCCCACCACCATTTTCCAGCATGGGGACACTGATGCACATGACACTGGAGTCTGCTGGAGTGTAGTAATTACCATGCTCCAGCAGACTCGATTAACTTGAGTCTGCTCTGACTAGCTGTAGTTACAGCACATCAGATCAGCCTTGGTGCATGTGTGTAGGTGCCCTTCATGACCAATCCAAATTATATTTCCCCATCCTCAAAAGAAATGATCACTTTCTGATGGCTAGGTCTGTCTTTGCTTAACTCATTTAAAATCTGCAGGGCTGGCAGTGAGCAGAAACAGCTTTTTACATATGATTGAGCTCATTAGACCTGAAAGTCCTTGTGAGACTACAAGTACAGAAGCCAGCATTGCCATGATTGCAGGTTCACTTCAACGACTAGGTGAGATGAAGCAGATGTGTATTCTAATGTCACGCTTGGCTCATGATATAAAAGAACCACATTTCAGCAGTATGCCTTTTTGTTAACTAGATGGTATACTGTCTTGTAGCTGAGGTTAAGAGGCAGTAGGCTAAGAGCCCACAGACATTCTGTTCAACACTTTTTCTCACTGGCTGCTTACCAAGCAATGTGGTCGGCACTGAATTAATGTGATCCACTGCCCAGACAACTGCTCTGGCTCTGATCCTGCAGCACTACCCACGTAGGTTGGTCCTAGATGTTATCCAGGGCCAGGTTCAGACGTTACACATCACAAATTAAGCAGGCAGAAAGTGCTCTGAAGCCATAACTGAACAGATGTCCGCACTTCTTAGAACATTTAAAAAATGGCAGATCATGCTCTAAGTTAACCCTTGATGAATGTGTACTAACCTAAAGCACCTTTTGTTAGCGCGCTTTATCAAACATCTGTGTCAGATCTCATTGAGGGTTACCTTAAAGTGCAATTGCCCAATTGCCACCATTCCAGGCAGTGTTGTGCGGGGCTGCGCTCTAGCCTTGGACAGAGTTCATTTTCTGGCCCCCAGCCTAGGCCAGCCCCACCCCCTTGGCTGCCACTAATCCAAGTCAGTGACTGCCTCTGATTCCAGCCTCACATGCAGCTGTGTCAAGGGGGTGAGGGAAGGGGAGTTTCTGTCCCCACAGTATTCCCCAGCCTTGCTATGTGTGGGTGGACACCACCGAGTGTCCTGGACACTGACCACCTATGAGAAAACTAAGGGGCGGAGGGTTGTTGGGCCTCCTCAGACAGCCGGGGCTTTTCATGTGTTATCTAGGGGTGGATCTTGGGGTCAGGGATATACATAGAGCTACAGCCCACCCTCATATACCCAATACATACACAGAGGCTCCAATAAAGTTCAAAAGTATATTATAAACTCACAATCACAATCCTGGAGTTTGTGACTGTTAGACCTTGTTATCCCTTGGGAAGCTCTGGTGAACAGCTGTTCTCCCAGGTCCTGATGTACCCCTCTTATGTAACTGTAGGCTCCTACCAAGTCCCCCCCTGAGCCTTCTCTTTTCCACACTGAAGAGTCCCAGATCCCTCAGCCTCTCCTTGTATGGCCTGCCCTCCAGGCCTAGGATCATACAAGTGGCTCTTCTCTGGACTCTCTCAAGCTTTTCCACATACCTCCTGAAGTGGGGCAGCCCAAAACTGGATACAGTACTCCAGCTGTGGCCTTGCCAAGGCCGAGTAAAGCAGAAGGATGACATCCCTGGTTTTCCTGAAGATGCATCGGTAGATGCACGCCAGAGTTTGGTTTGCTTTTCCAGTTATAGCATCGCATTGGTTTGAGGTTTTCTTTACAGCCATGAGGCCTATACACTTACTTTTCCTTAAAATTAAAGCCTAGTTTCTTATGTAATCACATCCAGAAGCTGGATGGTAAGTTTTCTATCATTAGATGTATCCAAATTAAGAGGATAATGTCTATTCTTTTTTAAACATTTTACAAGCTGAAAACATACACGGTTGCAAACTATTAGTTAGTATGGGCCTTCATTTGTTTGAGTTCTTAAATAAAGCAAGTAAAAGAGCTTCTGAAAATCAGATTCCTTCTATCTGTTGAAAGCCATAATTCTTGTCTCCTGGGTTGTGATCCAAAACCCATTAAAATCCATGTGAGTCTTGCAATTGATGTTAATGGGCTTTGGATCAGACTCTAGTTGACTGTGAATATTAACTTCTTTCTCTTTTAATCTGAGGGAAGATCAAGAAGGGAATTGATCATGTTTCATTGTTTCATAGTTTCATAGTTTGTAGGGTTGGAAGGCACCTGAGCAGATCATCAAGGCCGACCCCCTGCCTCGGCAGGAAAAAGCAAGGTGTTCATCTAGCCTTCTTTTAAAGACCCCCAGGGTAGGAGCCAGCACCACTTCGCTTGGAAGTTGGTTCCAGAACCTAGGCGCCCTGACAGTGAAGTAGCGCCTCCTTACGTCTAGTCTGAATTTACACTCTGCCAGCTTTTGACCGTTATTTCTAGTCACTCCTGGTAGTGCTCGGGGGAACAGGGACTCCCCCAGTGCCTGCTGGTCCCCTCTGATAGTTTGTAACAGGCCACTAGATCCCCCCCCAGCCTTCTCTTGTGGAGGCTGAACAGGTTCAGGTCCCGTAGCCTCTCCTTGTAGGGCCTGCCCTGCTGCCCCCTGATCATGCGAGTGGCCCCCCTCTGGACCCTCTCCATGTTGTCTACATCCCTCCTGAAGTGCAGCGCCCAGAACTGGATGCAGGACTCCAGCTGCAGCCTGACCAGTGTCTCATAGACGGGGAGGATCACCTCCTTGGACCTGCCTGAGATGCATCTGTGGATGCATGACAAGGTACGGTTGGCCTTCCTGACTGCATCCCCACACTGCCGGCCCATGTTCATCTTGGCATCAATGATGACTCCAAGATCCTTTTCTACCTCTATACTGATGAGAAGGGAGTTCCCCAGCCTGTAGGTATGGTGCTGCTTGTTCCTCCCCAGGTGTATCACTTTGCACTTGTCAGTGTTGAATCCCATCCTATTCTCATCCACCCACGCCTGTAACCTGTCTAGGTCTGATTGCAGCCTATTCATCTCTTCTAATGTACCCACATCCCCCCACATCTTAGTGTCATCAACAAATTTGAACAGGGTGCTTTAGTTAGTTCTGTTAGTACATACATGGGTAGACAATTTGCAATACTAGAAAGGACCAATGACCACTGGAGTGAGTTATGTAGTAGTAGGGTGGATTTTCTGTTTGGCAAAGGGCATGTCTAACCTTGAGCTTATGCATCAGGTCAAATGAGACTGTTTCAAAAACTTTCAAAGGTAAAGATCTGAATTGCCATGGGAAGTCTATGCTTAGTGAGGCACTCATTCTGCCATGTGCTAGAGGTACACTGAAGGAGGGGAAAATTCCCATGAGCCTGCACAGGCCATTGATTTATTTTTAGTCCTTAATTTTATTTTAGCTTCACTGAGATAAACAAGTGGAATCTGATATGCATAGCTTGTAGTCAGATAGAAGTTTATATTTTCTAATGTTTACATTTACCAGTAGAATGCAAAAAGCAATAAGCCAATAACACATATAAGATAATACCATACTGTACCTTCTCAAATTCTATGGACATGCATGTTCTGTGGTATAATGAAATGCACTCTGTCACATCAATCATCTATTCATATATTTGATAATATGTCTGTGCATCAGATAGGGCATTAAGAAATACAATTTACTGCTTGCCTTTAATAATTCAATATTGCTCTTATTAAAATAACATGGCAAAGCTTAGTTGGAGGTGTTGTAGGGCTTCATTTAGCATGACTTAGAAATATTATATTGAGCATATACTAGTATTCCTGAGCAACATAGTATGAATCAAGAAAAACTTTAACAGAGGGCATTTTATAAACATATTTTCTATTTCTTATTTCATCTCTATGCTTTTATCAGATCTGAAACTTTCCTTCCCAAATTTGCAGTGTATCTAAATGTTATAATTGTTTGTCTCTAATGGATACTGTGAGAGTTCCATAGTTGGTGGTAACTCCTCAGCCACCCCTCTCCTTCACTTTGGGTTGCCTCTCTTAATACTTTCCTGCCATGCCTTGATGTTCAAAATATAAAAAAAGAGAAAAAGGGAAGTGAGATTTTTCCAAACACCCGTAGTGATCAGGATGAAAGTAAGGGTTGTCTTCACAGGGCTCCACCTCCCTTACACCCTGTCCTTACCACATCTATGCAGGTATGCATGTTCTCCCCTGGACTTGCCCTTTCGGTAAGTATGATGTGACAACTGATTACTATCCAGTTATTCAGTCTCTTATTCTCAGGAACTGGCCATTAACAGGCCAAAACTTATGGGTTCCCAACCCTGCTAGATCTTTATTTGAATAGCCAATAGACTCATCCCCACGGGGTCTATCCATAATAGGTCCTTGTTTCCCTGGGCCACCAGTTAAGTATCAATATTTAATTGATTTATCTTTACTTTATTCATCAATTAACAAACTTTTCTACACTCAAATCTATTCTCACCCCAGATCTGTTAGCTAACGGGTGCTAAATATTAATTAATTCATATTTACAGTCCTTCCATTTCCACGCATAGCAACCTTATATTTCACCAACTAACAAGTTTACCAGCATCTTGTCAATCACTCTTCCTATATTTTCTTAACCTGCTCAGGGTTCAGTTAATATATACACCAACCCTCAATCAATCAATTCATATACATTCCATCCTTCGACCAGCTGGCCCATCAAAAAGCTTTTCCACTCTGACTATAATAGATTCTTCTACATCTTACTAATTGACAAAGTTCATTTAGATTATGCTTCTCATTTAAACTTACTGGAAGTGAGTTCACTCAATTCCAGACTAACTAGCACCAGTAACTCTCTCACCCTGGCTGCAGATTCTTGTGCTGCCTCTCCTGTAGAGGCCTTTTTTCTCCCCTTACCCTGTTCTGGGTCTGTCTCCAGCTCAATGTCCCAGCTCCTCGTATAGTTCCTATGCCTCTGCATGGTGCGCATGAGCTCTAGCACACTCATGCTCCCCTGTCTGGGGAAAATCTTCCTTCCAGCCAGCCTGGCTTTACCTTTCAGCTTGGTCTCCCTTGGCCAACGGGGCCCAGCTCTGGGACTTCACATGCCTCCTTCACCTCTTGCCAGGTCACCGTGTTCACCCCAGACACTGTCAGCACATCATTCTCTGCTGCTTGATTGGCTCCACATCTCCTGGTAAGTCCTCTGCTCTGTCTGGACCTGGAGGAGCACTCTGAATTGTAGCAGGGCCTGGGGCCAGTGCCCTGTTACAGATACCTAAATTCAACTTGTAGTCCGGTGAATGACTTAAAATACTGCTTAAGAGTCAAATAAAGAGGAGGTAAAAGAGGATAAATTCCAGAGCAGCTTCCATTTCTCAGAGGAACATGCTGATACATATGGGAACACATGCTCATGATGGCTTCTTTTGTAATGGCAAGGGGAGGAAAACCTGAAACCCTTGACACATCGCCACCAAAATTTCTAAACCAGATTATTGATTTCCTATGCCTGGCCAGGTAATCACAGCCCTGTTGTAATTCCTGCTAAAACAGAATGGCCACTCTTCTTACTGAGAGTACTGTAAAGGCTCTGACAGCAAAACTTAATATCGACAATTCTTTGTTACTCACAAGGGAACTGCCTCACAATTCAAAATGTTAATAGTGCTAAATACCATTAAAAGATGATGGAACTCGTACAGGTGGAGATGTGTTCAGGCCTGAGTGTTCCAGCCCTATTGGCTCAGATCAGCTCAGGAATGGTTCTGTGCCATAGCTCTTATGCCTCTGAAGAATCTTGTACAGATGTTAAGCCTGTGGGCAAACCAGCTCTTAGCTCCCCATGTCAAGTGGAGATTTTTTTCTCTTGATTGAGCTGGCATTGGTCTTTAGGGAGAGCAGGCAATGCAGAAGGTTCCTATTAGTTCAGAAAACAGAAACATCTGTGGAAGTCATGAATGACTTGCTGGCTCAGTTTAACAGCAGGAAAGCCTGAAACTGCATTCAGGGCCAACACTGTTACGCACTGCAGAAGGGAGCAAATACCTTGGCCCCCTCAACAGTATAAATTCCTTTCTACTGGTATAACTTCATGCACCCAAGGAGTTACATTGCACTAACTATATCTTTTTCTAAATTTTTCAGAGGCCAGAGATGGTTTAGACCACCCCTAAGCTGAAGTCAAGAAAAAAAATACAAAGGAAGAGTAAATAGTAACATGAGTAATCTCAGAGTACTGAGAGACTTTCACTTTTACCTAGAGAATTGTTCAAGATTCCCCTAGGATAGTGGAGCCTGCAGCCTACAAGCTGTGGACTGTTTAGAAATGTTATGAACCGAGGTGGTGGTTTCAGTGCAGTTAAGGGTTGATAAACATTCTTATGTTTGAGGAAAGGACTGCAAATATACTGAAATAGCTTACAAATCTAAGTGTCTTGACCTGACATTTGCATTCTCGAGAGACCATCCCTTATAAGCTGTGAAACAGAGCTGAGGAATTTATTTCCACACCAGTTTCATATTATGAAGGTTTCTGTACACGCATTTCCTTTAATTAACCATGTGATTATTCTAAATTAAATATTTAACTCTGTATAAGACAACCCAGCTTCTTGGCTGCCAATGAAGGGCATCTAGCACAGCTGAGGAGGAGGGGTATAGCAATGACTTCAATTGCACCTGGAAAACTTGTTTACATACAAGTTCAAGTCCCATTTTGGGTGTCATTTTGGGATCAGCTATAGTTGTGCATACATATGATCCTCAGTGGGAACTGAACCTAGTACCAGGAAGCAGATCTCCTTTAAATCAAGTAGCAGGCCTGTGATTTTTGATGGTAAAGAGTCTGTCTTCTATGCCTCTGAATTTCTACAAGGTGTGTGATTGTGGAAGCATGCCCAGGGGGATCTTAGGAGTTCTGAGACAGCAACTCTCTTCTCCTGTGCATTTTTAAGGTCTACAGAGAGTTCTGGCTCTTTCATTCTCTAGTGTACATGCAGTGATATTAAGGAATTCATCTTCAAATGCTTACTGTGATTTCTTTAAATGGTAAGCAAGTTGTTTTTTGAGTTTATGCCAGCTCTTTTTTTCAAGTGTTTTCCCAATGAAGATGAGACTCTCCAGTGACAATGTCTTCTAGGCATTGCATTGAAGCTGTATCATTTGCAATTTTTTTTGTAATTGGTATATTCCTGTCTTTGATCAATTCACAGCATGATTCTCATGCAGGCTTTTCATAAGAATGACATATTTTTCATGAAAGCTGTTGAGGCTGACTATTGGCAAGGAATAGAAAGTATAAGAAAAATGGGGTAATAAGACAAGGAAAAATAAGAGAAAGTTAGGAAATGGGAGGGAAGAAAGACAGTAAAGAAGGGAAATATATGAAAGTAAGGAGAGAGGGAATGAGAAGGAGAAAAAAGGATGAGTGGAAAGAGAGACCAAAAGAACAAGCAAGAACAAAGGAAGAAAGAAAATGTAGAAGATGCCTTTACCAGTAGAGTGACTCCTTGTGTCTCCACCTCTGGACACTGCAGTTTCTTGCTGTTAATTTTTTACTGTAAAAATATATGGAAGGTGCTCCTGGAAAGTGCTTGGTTGGAAGTACAGAACACTGAACTTGTCTGCAACCAAAAAGCCTTCTTGCAAGCTCCCCCATGTTACTTGTATAACTGCAGTGTGACCAGAAGGCCTAATCACAAACTGAGATTCTACAGATTGATCTGGAGGGGTAATTTTAGATGTTCACCCTGGGTGACAAGTTGCACTTTGACCTGTTTCTTGGAAAACTGGCAGATAGTAAAACAATTACCTGTGACACCTCCATGGCCAGTTAAATAATTCAGCTCTCTATCTTCAATCCATCCCAGGCTTTTCTTTTCTTTTTCCTTGGAGAGGGAAATGTGTCGCAAACCTCAAGATTTATATGGCTCTGATGTAGGGTTCCATTAGGCAGATCCTTATTGGAAAAGCTGACTTGGACCAATCAAGATACAATCCTGACATCATAGAAGATTTAAGGAGCTCCAATCTGAATGAAAGTTATGCCTCATGAACTGCTTGCTATAAACCATCTGGAAAACTGGAGACTTCCATTGTGGTCAGAAAGGTGTAACTGACCACCTAAGAACCCAATTTTTGCATGCAAATATTTTGGAATAGCTTCATTCTGCTTCCAGATGTTTGGTGATTTAAACAATTGATGAACATGTGCTCCAGTTTCCTGAGAGGACATTCTGTTTTGCCATACACAGCTTTTTCAACAGCACCCATAGCAAGCGTCATCTCAAGAGACTGATGAAAATAATAGTTGCTTACTTCTAGTAGTGCTATAATAAGAGTAGATATGGGGAAAAGTGATAAGACAACAGCAGACTTGCATAGTTTCTTGTGGTATTTTGAAGCCTGCTCCTTCCCCCCCTCCACCAACCCCTGTAGGACTTGCAGGTTGGACAAATTGCCAAAGCCCTACAGCTCAGCATTAAGTTGGTAACTAGATCACCAATGATTTCCTGAACCAGGGAATTCATACATGTAGATACCCTCCTCTCTCTCTCTCTCTCCCTCCCTCCTCTCTTCCTGCTGTTTGATGGAGATGCCTCCAACAGACCCCTCTGAATATGTTTCATTGGATGGGACATACCCAGCAATCATGTTATGCATGTTCTTGCTGGGGATAGAACACACCTGTTTGTTCACATGTAAGTTCTTCTTAACCCTGGTGTAACATTTTTCAATGATGACCTGGACATCTTCTTACATGGTTCTTTTTCATACATGTCTCATATTAGCTGCAACTAGCAGGATTATATTCAAAATGTGGATAATTCAATATGTTCTTATGGCTACCAGAGGCCATGTGGTACAGCGCATCAGCCTAAGAGTCAAGCAATTTGAATTCTGTTCTTGGCTGTACCACTGAATTTGCGGAAGGAGGTCTTTGTGCGTCACTTTCCCCACTTGTAAAAGAGGAACAGTGATTCTTACCAATTCATGTAAGGTGCTTTGGGATCTGTGTGCAAAAGCTCTGGTTAGTGGCTTTATTTTAATGCCAATGAAAACAATTGCTTATCTAACTCTCGCTGTAACTGGCTGCTCAAACAGAAGATCTGCCTTGCCGTTCTAATTTCACTACATCCTTTTCAACAAATAAAGGTAGCAAGATTTGCCTCAAGTTATTTTTCCCCCTATTTCTGAGATTTAACCTTAATTTTCTTGCATTTATTTCCTGCAGTTCTTTTGCTTACAATTTATGAGCTAGTTTGTATTCAGCTCACTGTAGTAGGAGTATTTGTCACACACTTGGAAGACTGTTAGCTTGGCAGTGAGATACAGGCTATTAGAGAGAGACACCTAAGAAAAAGAATGCATCACACAGAGAGAGAGCTCATGGAAAACACTTCTCTTTTGTTCTTGTGCCACTTGGAAAGGTTACCCAGAAAGCTTCCCTGCAGGGCATACTGTTCTGGAGTGTAGGTACAGCTCTATCTCGCTTCTGCCAGAAATGGAAAGATGAACCCAGTTATGTCTTGGAACAAGTTACAGCATGATGCTGTGTTCCAGCAGCTACTAGACTGTGTCTCACCAAGGGAAGAAAAAGTAGCTTTGCGGTAGTGATAAAAACAAAGATTCCTTTAAAAGAATCTTATTTTTCATTAGAGAGAGCAATTGTGAAATCATTTGGTTTAATCTTCAGTGGCACTTTTTGTGTGAATTGAGCCAATCATCTTTCTTAAACAAAGAGAGGATTGAGCTAAGGTTCAGAACTTTTATGATGTTCTAAGCAGAGTGGGAAAACATTAATAAATAATTAATTAAATACAAAATACTATTAAATATATAAACTGCAGCAAGAGGCTCCTTTCATCCATGAACTGCACTGTGCCATTTCTGGGGTTCTACCCTGCCATGCACATCATACTTAATTTACACTATCAGAAACTGACACACAAGCTGTTCAGAACCTAATTGCCTAACTAAAGAGACACTGCATCTTCTTCACTTCAGATGCATTGTTATGAATATGCACATTCTTCATCATTCCCTTCCCTCTACTGTGCGAATAATCTAGACATGATTTTAGTTTGGGGTTAGATGACAGACTTCTACCTGCATTTAATGAACATGTACCTCACTATCAAGACTGGGAAGAAAAAATAAGTGGTGGTACCTGTTAAAACTCTGCCCCTCACCTCCCATTGAAGTGCCATCAGTTATTGAAATAGGCCATTGCTTCTGGCACTCAACTCCAATTGCTTCTGACATTCTCAAGATACAGACCATTTAATTCAGTCCTTCAGCTGATACAGATATGTAGATCTCCATGGGATGCACAGATCCTTGCCACCTCTGCTGGAAACCCATGCAGAACTACACAAACAATGCTAACTGCCACATTTTAGTAGACTTCATATTCATTAACCACCCCCCCGCCCCTACAGATTCCTTCACAAATTGTACAGAGCCATGCAAATAATAAAGCTGGACCATACATATACATGGGCCTTGACACCTCCCCTCCCATATAGCCTTATCCAGAAGATCTCCACAGTTCATTCATCCTTCAAATGCATATAGTCTCAACAGCTTCTTCCACAATTGATACCACCTTACAGGCCACACACTTGATTCACTCCACCTACCCAAGACCCCATTCCTCAACTACAGTAGAGACACCCCAGGCACTGGGGAATGGGCATCAGCATCCTAAATCAGGTAAATATTAGTGGATCTTCTCACTGTCCCCCTGCTCCCAAGTTTGGATGGACTGTGGAGAGGCAGGACACCCCTGCTTCATTGTCTGGCTGGAACTGGCTCTGGCCATAGACAGATCCAGCATATGAAAAATGGGGATGCGGGACCAGTGACCAGCACTGTAGGGGTGGCTGCACCCTCTGCTCTCAGCCTCCCACCATACTGGGGCAGACAGACCCTGCCATGGGAACAGCAGCCAGGGACTTTTTTAAAGCCCCCAAGTCAGGTAAGAATCCCTTACCTTTTCTGCTCTCAGCATCATCTCCCTCCCCCATGTGCTCATTAATACCTTCCCTCCCCTGCCCCACACCCAATTTATTTGTGCCTCTGAGCACAGAAGAGAGGACCCACTTACTGCTGTTCCTGGGCTGGTGTGGAAAACCTGGGAGGAATAGGGAGGGAGGGGGAACCTGCCTATCATCACTGCTACTGTCCCTAACTGAGCCCAGCTCCCCACATAGCTGTTCTCTGCAGCCTTGGCTGGAGAGGCAAGAATAACTCTGAAGCTCCCCCTGTTCCTGCGGTAACTGGAGACAGTGGGGAAAGCTGAAACAGTGGGTAGGGGAGGGCGGTATGGGAGAAGAGGGGACATGACACTGAGCACATAGGGGAAGGGAGGAGGTGCCAAGAGTAGGGTGGGTGTATTCTTATCTGCTTTGGAGACTAAAAAGTTCCTGGCTGCTGCTCCCACAGTACAGTCTGAAAAGGATGTACAAATGCACCCTCTGAATCCAGTCCTGGTTCTTCTCCTTGCTTTCAAGAGAGAGTGTATTAATGCCTTCTGCATGTTGAGAGGTTAGTTATCTATAAGCACAAGGAACAGATTTGACTGGCCAGCAGAGCTATCGCATGCAGGAAAAGATGGCAGCAGGCTCTTAACAGTGATGATAGTATGTATGAGCCCATCCAAGGTGTTCCTGAGTCCTGAATGTCTTATTTTCTGCATGTGCGATGTAACATACTTTCCATTCAACTTTTGTTCAGACCATCTGATGATGATGAAGTAGGCTGCAGCCTACAAAAGCTGTGTGAACCAGTTAGCCTACAAAGTGCCACCCCACCCTGCCTTCACTATAACAGTCAGACAAGTTAACCTAGCTCAAGTGAGAGTGACCGCGTTGCAAAACAGCTCTGCTATCCAGAATGACTGAATTAGATACTGATGAGTAGTAACTCAAGTTAGTAGCTCAAGCTTCTTTAACTTCACTCCATACTAGCTGGAAACATCGCTGGCAGTCAAGTTTCAAACCAACCTGTTGGAGAGCTTGAAGTATCACTCCTGAAGCTAGAGATTGTCATGTGTAGATAACAGATGGATTACACGTAAAATTTGAATTATAGCTTGAACTAACCGTGTGGTGAGGATAAGCCATAGTCCCTCACATCCTACATAAGACTCTCTTCATTTATCTTAAGCACACTTCATTTTCTCGGTCCCCTCTCCCTTTCAAGGTCTCAGTCTGCGTAGCTGTTCTACTTAGGTCATCCTTTTTGATATCTTAAAACCTGGTGTACTGTTACCAGTATAGTTATGGGAGCATGGAGCTTCGTTTCTTAGGCAAGTTATGCACCCCATGCATGGCTCTGTGTCCATATTGTTAGCAGTACCCAAGCTTCCTAGCTTAGGTGCATCTAAACATGGTGCAGCCACTTCTGTGGCAGCAATATTGCTACACTCTAAGTCATTTTTAACCAAGTCTGTCTGTCATCATTCCTTCTATATGATTTCCTAAGCTAACCTATTTGCTTCCCTGTCCTCTTACCAAGATTATTCTCCTATCCCTGCTGACTGTCATGCCCATGTATAGGATGGTTTGAACAGAGATGATCCTGCCTCAGGCAGGTGTTAGACTAGATGACCATCAATGACTGAGTGGTTGAGAAAAGACCAGAGCATTTTCTGGTCCTTGGCCTTTTGTCATTTGTTCTTTTCATTCTGATCTTGTTACTCTTGAAGTTAAAGGACGTTTTACTATTCATTGGGAACATGATTACACCCTTGGTCAGTAGAAGTGTCCCTAGCCTCTGCTACATGTATTGTTCCAATTTATATGACTCCATCTTTTGCTTGTATATTGACATAGTTGTGAATCTACTGGTCTTCCAAGAAGCTCATGACAGTGCCGTATTCAATATGAGTTAGCAGTATGATGCTGTTGCAGAAAAGGCAAATGAAGTTTTGGGTTGCATTAGTGGAAACATCATTTACAAGACACAAGAGCTGATAGTTCCAGTTTGGGTAGGCCTTGGCTGGAGTCCTATGTCCAATTTAGGGCACCACATTTTAAGCCAGTGGTAGAGGAACTGGAGAGAGTCCAGAGGCAAATAAGAAATATGACAGAGGGGTTGGAAAACAAGCTATATGGGGAAAGGTTGAAGGAACTTGGCATGTTTGGTTTTGGAAAAAAACGGAGATTAAGGGGAAACTATGATAGTTTTCAAATCTTTGGAGGGCTGCCATGGAGAAAAATTGTTCTTCATTGCCATAGAGGGGAGGATATCAGGCAAAGCAGATACAGATCCATTTGCAGGAAAAACTTTGTAACTATAAAAGCTACCTCAGTAAGTGGTGCCATAGTCTGCGCCTGAAGTTTTCCAGACTGGGTTAATTTGTAAATCCTGCATCTGTGCAGAGGGTTGGACTTGATGGTCCTGAA
>NW_017729034.1:34172768-34181169 GCF_001723915.1 Gavialis gangeticus
CTTTGGAAGGCTGCCATGGAGAAAAATTGTTCTTCATTGCCATAGAGGGGAGGATATCAGGCAAAGCAGATACAGATCCATTTGCAGGAAAAACTTTGTAACTATAAAAGCTACCTCAGTAAGTGGTGCCATAGTCTGCGCCTGAAGTTTTCCAGACTGGGTTAATTTGTAAATCCTGCATCTGTGCAGAGGGTTGGACTTGATGGTCCTGAAGATCACTTCCAGCCTTATGATTCTGGGGGAGAGGTGGGGAGTATGAGAATGTTCCTTTTCTTGAGAACTCTTCCCATAAGAAGATATGAATGTGCTAGTATCTGACTTCATGGTTTCTGTGAAATCACTGGGCTCTTGAGATCTGTATTTAAAAAATGGATTTGAATAAAATGCTTCTGCCATTTGTTTTGATTTGATTCACTTTCTGCCTGTTTCTATCCTGATACAGTTCCCAGGAAGAGCACATATTTTTGTGAAGTTGCCATAGGGACATCAAGTCACAGTTTAGGAAGGAAGTGACAGGGCAAAGAGGGAATCTGATGAGGTGTGACTTGTCTTTTCTTGGACATAGTTTTGCCCAATCTAGCAGTTACTTCAGAAGCTGCCATTTTCAACTGGGAGATGGTCTGGTCGGGGGGAGAAGAGAGGGGAGAAAGTTGGAACACAGGACAAAAAAAGAGAGAGAAATGAATTGAAGGTACTTTGTCATAGAAGCCTTCATTCTATCCCACTTCTCTAACTACCGATTTTTGGCCATGATGGTACAGTTTAGAAGCCTGAGTTGCCTGCTCAGCAGTTACAAATCCTAGCAAAAATCTAATAACTTCATGCTAGCTGAGAACTGCAAATAAGGAACAGTTACGGATGTCCTACTAAAGCCAATGTTCCCTGGCTGCATCAGGACAAGAAACTGTTCAGACAGAAAAGATTACTGTCTAGCAGAGAAAAGGCAACTCTATGGCCTGCCTGTAGCTGAAGAGTGCAGAAAAAGTGTATGAACAACTAAATTTTTCCAGTTTATGCATAATATTGAAAGAACAAAGCCAGCAAATATAAAGAATGCAGGTGCAGTATGATTTATATTTAATAATTTGGTAATACAGTCATCCATCTTAAACATGTCCACAAATATTAGCTTAAGAACTGTATACATTCTAAATTAATGTTAATGAATTTCAACTTTTTTACAGTGCATATATTTGACCATAAAGTATATTGCATATTATCTGTTCATAAACATCAATTTCAGCTGTATGAATGAAAGTCATGTTAGCAGCCACTTATGTACTTTAAAGCTTTTGGGTAACATACAAAATTACAAAAAGTTATTTTATTTGTTAAAATACAGAAAAAATGATCCGGGAGTTAGCACAGCTATTCTGTTGTGGTTTATATATTTTTTAATACGTGAGATATTTATGTAAGTAGAAGAGAAAAAATGTGTTGCTGGCATCTGATCTAATGTAGATCTGAATATGAAACTGTAGAGTATGTTATAAAGCATTTCACAGGTATAGGCTAAGTTCTGGGATATCATAGATTTTGTCATCCATACAATACCTGAGGATACCCCTGTTATACTGAAAAGGCCATTTAATGTTTATTGTTGCTGTTGTTTTGAAATCCATGAAGATGCACTCTTGTGCAAAGCCAAAAAGATATGAGATAGCAGAGTTGAGTTTGCTATTACCATGTGGAGAGCAAAGAGTTCTTTTAGGTGTAGGCAACCCCCGGCACGGGTGCCAGAACATGGCATGCGAAAGCATTTTGCTTGGCACGCACCTCAGGGCAGATAGTGGGGAATGGGCCAGGGCTGTGCTGCCACAAGGATAAGGCCCCTTGTGGTTCCCCCGCCCCTGGCACACCAACATCTTACAAGTCAAGGTTTTTGGTATTTTGGGTACTCTGCCCAAAAACACTGCTGACCTGCTGTAGACCCTGACATGGCCCCCCTTTGAAGTCAATGGCAATGCTCCAATCTGTTTCAAAAGGGTCAGGATCAGGCCTTAATCCTTCTCCTGTAAGTGTCAATGTGAATTTTGCCATACTATGGACTTTCTGTATAAGTTAAGGATCAATCCTGCAAATCCTTATTCATGCTAACAGTCCTTATTCAGACAAATTGCCCCATTGATTTCAACAGGTTATGAATATTTATAGGATCAGGCCCATATTTTTCTGGATACCAGATGGTCTGACTATACAACAGTCAAGTAATAGGCCAAGTGCCCTTAACTCCCAATGATTTCACTTGGAACTGAGGGTGGTTTGTACTTCACAGGACTTTGCAAGGTCATAGACTTACAAATAATAGGTTTGTGCCATGTCTATAATGAATATCGTTTATTTCCTAATGAATACATCGGGACAGAGGGACAAAGCTGTAAATATTTTTCAGATAAACTCTGAACTGAAGGATATTATAAGGCTCTTTATCTATTTATTATTTTTAAACGTGTTTTCTGGAGTAAAGCAAAAGACATTTTTGAGTTATAATTAATGGACCCAATCTGTTTGTATCCCAGCTTCCCATTAGTTTTTGTTTCACATCCTTTTTGAAAGTGTAGTGCATCAATCCATGATGAACCATCATATGCGTAATTTTAACTCAAGCTAATAGAAAGACTATGGGATAACCATCTATACTGTATACATTATTCAATCTTTGTAGCACAGAAGTTCCAACCCAAAAGCCCATTACAGGAAAAACCTTACCCACACAAATTTCAACTGGACAACTCATGATTAAGGATCACTCCTGTGCCTAAGAGTTGGTAAACATGGGGCATAAGCTTTTAACTGAGAAAACAAAGTTCATAATGGAAGGCCACTAGTAAGTTTTCCTAGTTAAAAACAATTGCTATTTTCTTTTGATTGAATCTTTTCTTTCTTTTTATGAATATGTTCATGGATTCTATAGCGCATCTGCCATTTGGTGATAAACTATTTTTTTCTTTCAAGATGTAATGAAAGTCCATGTGGCAGTACATTCCATTTGTTCATATATGTAGTTTACAGACAAAATATGAATTACATTTCAAAATATTGTGCTTATAACTGAGTCTAGTTTTTTTGTCATACTTGTAAACACTTTGGAATGTTAAAGGTAAGACTTCTTACTACAAATTAATTAAAAAAAATTGAAGGTTCTTTTGTTTAAATCAAAGCACAGATATACATCCCAGTAGTTATAATACAGGACATACCAGTTCCCCGCAGTGTACCCTTGTAGAATTGAGCTCTAATATTCTGGGCACCTCTCTTTCTACAACAGATGTCACTTTAGGCTGTAGAATCAGGGAAGGCAAAATCGGGGCTTGGAGCGTTTCATAGAAACAGAGAATGGATTGTGCAAAACTGTGTGTGTGAGGATACTCCAAACAGGCAGTAAGAAAAGCATGCTACAATAACTGTTTTCTTCCTGCCCATTCACAGACAAGTCAATGTACTTTCCAATCCTGTCCTTGCCCTTGTTTCATCATTTCATATAAAGGGTCCATTGGTTCTCTCTTTCACAAATTCATATAAACAAATAAAAAGAACTTGCTTACTGCTACTCCCTACTCTTGTGCCTTCTGTGCCTCCAGCTTGCTTTCTTCCAAAAAGCCCACCAGAGTATATTATAATTTATTTAATTTATGTCCAAAGAGAGAGAGAGAAGAAGGAACATCCTTATACACTCAAATTTCAAAGTTCAGAAATTTTCTGAGAGGTGATTTTCACTGGCTGTCTTCTCTGTTTGCAGTCTTTGAACAGCACTGTCTAGCAAATCTAGGGAGTCCCTAAGTGTGACATTAACTGTAAAAGGCTTAGGTTTAATGGTCAATCCATAAGTGAAATCCATTTTAGGGTCCTCATTTGGATTAGCAGTAAAATTGCACTGGTGCACAAGTATGGAAGTAAAGAGAAAGAGTTGCATCTTAGATAACTCCTCTCCAATGCACCGACGTTTACCTAATGAAAAAATCATCACACTGCTTGTAAGATCTTTGTTGAGAAATCCTCTCTCATCCAGGAATCTCGATGGGTCAAAGTCCTCTGGGTTGGACCACTTTGCTGGGTCATGATTCACTGACCACTGATTAACAAATATCACTGTATCTTTGGGAATGAGGTAGCCCATTAGGCAGGTGTCCGCTGTGGTAGCATGTGGAATAGTGACCGGCACAAAGCTGCTGAAACGCAAAGATTCATACAGGAAAGCCATGACGTAGGGCAGGTGTGGCTGGTCTTCAGCGGAGGGCAGGCGATCTCTACCAACAATCTTATCTATTTCTTCTCGCATCTTAGCTTGCACTTTTGGATACCTGTTTAAATATAAGTGTGTAGATATAAGCTATCTATGCAAGCAGAATATTAACTTTCAGTCAGCTAATTTTTTATATAATTCTGTGCTACTAGAGCTGGTCTGAAATCACTGACAGAACATTGAAAAATGCAGTTTTATCCAAATCAAAATGTTTTGTGAGAATTGGTAGATTTTGACCAAAATTTGTTGGGAAGAAGCCAAAATATTTCATTTTGATGGTGTTGTTTTGGTTCATTTCCACTTTTATAATACTGTATATGCATTCTATTTAATGTTAACTTTATTTATTAATGGAATATGAAATAGGAAATTCATTAATAAACTATCAAGACAGGTAGACACATTTTGAATAGAAATGACATTTTTAAAACATGGAATGAAAATTCTGCTTCCAACTAGCTCTCTCTATGATTTTAAGTCTATTAGCACTGGTGCTTAAATTAACATATATTAAAAAAATTCTATTATAGACTGTTGAGAGCTATATGTTTATTAAGCTAAAAATAAATTCCCTAAACTTAAAATATTATCCAAAGAAAATAGTTCATGAGCATTTTAACCCATCAGTTTGTGAACACTTACCATAAATGGTATCAAACTAAACTTTCTTAATACTATATTTTAGGATCACTAGCAAAAAATTATCCTATATTATAGACTTGTCACATCGAAAGAAAGATTATAAAATAACTTCATAAAATAACTCTTCAGAATTGGCTTTTCATGTCTCTGTTTCTCCTCCCAACATATTTCTGTGAGAGAATTTACATGTAAAAAATATATATAATTTCAAGTTCCAAGCCGGGTATGGATATGTGAAATTATATCCTATCCTTAAGGTGTGAAATATTTGTCTGATTTTTAAGCAGCAGTGGAGTAGATGAGCCTAAGGAAAATCTCATAAAATACCCCCAGAAAGCATAAAATGATTAAGGAAAAAAAGTGGGAGCTAAAAACTTCTTCCAGCTGTAAGATTCCACCCTCCCTCTGCTGCACTCTGCTGAGTCGAATCTGTTCTAGGAAACCTTGCATCATAAACATGTTATTCTCATAGGTCCCCAACAGATCTACCTATTCAAAAGTCACACAACAATAATAAAGGTACATATTATAGGAGCATTAATAAAACAGAACAATTTTTTTTTTATCTAGCTCAAGTAGATGTTATCCTACGATCTCCTTGATCTTGACCTGGGAAAATCTATTATTTCTAGGTTTGGTTTTGTTGCCTTTTTGCCAGCTTCACTCTATATGCAACTCTTACAGCAGAATGGGATTTTTCTCCAATATCTTTATTTTTGGCAGATTTCCCAGAGCTTCCGTGTTAGTTAATCGCAACAACCCTAGTACTTCAGTGCCTACAATTACAGGATTGTTACCTTACCTTTACTTTCCATTAGAAACCAAGAGCTAATAACCAGCTTGCTTTGGTTTAGAGCATGTACATCACTGCAACTCTAAGCTTAGGCCAATTTGTTCATGGACTGCATTGGGTTTCGGTTGCAGGATTTGTTCCAACTTGTCTTTTTTATGTCAGGGAAAGTGCTCCGGACAGCTAGACCTATTAGCTTATAAGTGTTGTTTATTTGAGTTGGCTTTGATCTGTGGATCGTTTCCAACAGCTGCAGCTTGTTGGCTTCGAAGAAGCAGAGCTGTTGGGCAGTGGTCCCCAGCTTTGCTTTGTGATGGGTGACACCAATACATACACTTGACACTTGGGGAAGGCAGGAAATTGCCCTCTTGACTGAAAATTAGTCAGAGCAGTTCTCGTGGGGCTAAGATGCAAAACTGGAAGGTGAGGAGGGGGAGATCCTTGGCCTTCCACCCCTGAAGTTAAAAACAGACAGCTGTTTTAATCTAGGGCTGATGGGCAGGTGCTGGATGTCTGCTCTAACATGTGCTAATTAGTATACATCGGAGCAGACTCTATTAATGGAGTCAGCTGTTCTGTCACACATCCACTAGTGCTGGTATTACATGGCCCCCCAGAAAAGTTCTTGAGGCACCCCAAGCTGTCACCGTCCCCTGGTTGGGACTCCCTGGTGTGTATGTGTGTGTCGGAGGGGTGTTTAGTGAACGCACCTGATAAGGAAGAGAAGGAGCCACTGCAAGGCCGTGGAGAGTGTGTCCTGACTGGCACCGAAGATGTCAGTGACTGTGGCAGGCACATGCTCAAGGGGCAGACAGGGCTGCTCCTGCTGCAGGCGGATAAAGGCATCCATCATGTCACGGGGGGCAGCACCTGGGCGGAGGCTGCCATGGTGCTGCACAAACTTGGCACGCACAAAGCCATAGAAGTCATGGTTGAGCTCGCGGAAGGCGGCATAAGCAGCTCGCACAGGGCTGGGGAAGCAGCGCAGCCAGGGCAGCACATCCACCAAGCTGCCAGCACCCACGGCTTGGCTGAACTGCTCATTGCGCCCCACCAGGCGCAGGAACTCACTGTCACTGTGGCTGTAGCGGCGTCCGAAGCACAGCGCACTCATCACGTTGGCTACTGCCACCACCAGGCTCCGCGTTGGGTCCACAAAGGCACCACCTGAGCTGCCCCATGCCAGTAGCCGCAGCAGTGCCCGGGCCTCAGCCAGCAGGTGCCGCTCGAGGCGGTGGCGGGCCCCAGCACCACCTGTGGAGAAGGAGCGCACCATGCCCTGCGCCACCCGCCGGTGCAACTGCCACAGCTCAGAATAGGTGCTGAAAGCCAGGCTGCGCCCGCCTGACACCAGCTGGAAGGACGGAAAGGGAGGGCGCCCTGCAAAGGTGGCACCCTGGCGCACCAGTGCCTGCCGGATGGCTTGCTCACCATTCAGAACCACGACGTGCCAGGCGCCCAGGCGCAGCTGGAAGATATCACCGTAGGCTTGGGCCAGGCGAGTGAAGGCCAGGTGTGGTGTGCTGCCCAGCTGTGCCGCATTGCCGATCAAAGGCCATGCGAAGGGGCCCGGTGGCTCCCGGCATCTCTGCTGCTGCCGTTGCAGCAGTAAGTGCTTGCCTATGTGTAGCACGGCCAGCAGGGACAGCAACAGCAGCAGGCAGCACTGTGGCACTGGGAGGCTCCACACCACTGCCATCAGTCGCCGCAGGGCTTCACTGCAAGGAGAAGGGGGAGATCAGAGTGGGATGCATGGCCCTCACATCTGCCCAACCATGGGAAAAGGAAAGTGATAAGGATGTGGTGGCAACACCTCCCTGGGCATCCTGTCAGGGTTTGCTGTGGCAGCCAAACCCTAGGCACAGCTGGGAGTGATGGGGGTAGAGATATGGCACAATCTGTATCCACACACACATAAAAATCTATCTATCTATCCATCTGTGTGTGTGTGTGTGTGTGTGTGTGTGTGTGTGTGTGTGTGTGTGTGTGTAAGGTAGTGGGGTGGGCATAGATAGATAGATATTGATATCTATATGTTATTCTCATAGATGCCCAACAGATCTATGATTGATAAATAGATAAAGATACATAGATATAGATGAAAAACACTACAGCAGAGCCATTTGCCATGTGTGTAACTTGAATTAGCCCACCATTATTCACAATAAATACTATGATATATATAAAGTATTCTCGTATATACTAAGTACCCTATAAATATATATGTATATGCATATTCTGTTTGTGTCCAGAAGCTTGCAAAGAACACATTTTTCCAACTATTTAGTTCGTCTAATAAAAGAGATCTCATTTACCCAAAGAACCTTGTCTGCCTATGTACACACACACACACAGTGGCGCTGCTGTAGCTTTATATATACACATGCACACACATACACACAATATGTATATATGCTATATATACTTATATATGCTGCTGTAGCGTTATATAGATGTCTATAGATAGATACATACGTGTGTATATCCACCTCTCGATTGATCGGTGGATCTACCTCTCGATTGGATCTGATTGGATCGATATCCGCACGCCCACTACATACATCCACACCACAGGTACATCTATAGCCACACACACGGAGCGCAGGCACTCATGCCCCTGTCCCCTGGCCGCGCCCACCCCCGGCTCCGGCCCCCGGCGCGGTGCGGAGCGCCGCGCGCTGCCCGAGGAAGGCGACAGCTGCCTCGGCTCCTGCAGCCCTGCGCGG
>NW_017729034.1:34181379-34181799 GCF_001723915.1 Gavialis gangeticus
TCCCGCCCTTTCCCCAGCCCGACAGGGCACCCGCCCACCCCGTGCCGCCGGCTTCCCAGTGCCCTCTCCTGCCCTTCCGTCGAGGCGGCCCGGGGCCGACCTGCCCGCCCTTGGCTTTCCTTTCACTGAAGCCACGGGGGCCTGAGCAGGCCCTGCTGGAGCCGGCGCACTGAGCCCTGCCTCAGCACCTCTGTTTTGTCACCTTGAGAGAGAAGAACAGCCACCGTCTCCCATCCCTGTTCTCTCCCAGAGACAGAGGCAACTAGGAACAGCCTGGCTATGGAGCCCTGCCGTTGTCCAAGGACTGAGGAAAGCCAGGGCAAGTTTGGTAGGTTGAATGGGAGGGGGAGAAGATACAGAATCATACCAACTACAAACCCTGTCTCTGTTTTTCCAAAACAGGTTTGGTTACTGAGTTGG
>NW_017729034.1:34186799-34189085 GCF_001723915.1 Gavialis gangeticus
AATGGGAAAACAAGTTTGCCACACACACACACTGAAGTCCCTACATACACCACCCCCCTACACCCCACACTGAAGTCTCTCCACATACACCCTACACACATACATACACACCCACTGAAGTCCTTACATATACACACCCCTACACACACACACACACTGAAGTCTCTACACACCCTATACACACACATCCCAAAGTCCCTACACACAGTTCCTACCCCCCACTGAAATCCCTACACACGCACACACAAAGTCCCTAAACACACACATACACACCCCAAAGTCCCTACACACGCATACACACACACTGAAGTCCCTACATACACCCCCCAATGTCTCTACACACACACACTGAAGTCCCTACACCCCCTTACACACATACATACCCTACACACACCCCCACTGAAGTCTCTATACACACACACACACACACACACACTGAAGTCCCTGCCCAGGGCACCTGCAGACTAAACAGTACAATCTGAACCTTATTTCCAGCTTTCTAGCAGCACAAAGGCTGGGGGAGGCATTGATTGGCCTTTGATGTCTTAACAGGGTCCTGGCAGTCAGGAACGAGACCCTTAGGTCATGCTACATTCTGGAAAGGGAAGAGCCACTAGGAAATGTCTTATGTCCTTGTGCTCTTGGCCTTGAAACCAAGGCCAGTGTCTTTGACAGACTCCACATCTAAAGCCATCAGCTGGTACCCAGACTCAGCATTATTAAGGAATGCAAAGGTTTCCTGAAACTGAGATAATGACATAAAATAATGGCATTACTAAGGACCAGATCCAAAACCCACTAGTGTCAATGGAACAATTCCTGTCATCCTCAGTGTGCTTTTGATCAGGTCCTAAGTCATTTCCATTCAGTTTTACCACCCTTCCCCCACCTAATTTCCTTTTTCTTACTTCCCGTTGTGACACTCATCCCCAGTCAAATATATCTGAACCTCACTTAGATGCTTGTTTCTTCATGTTTGGTTAAGGCATATTTCCCCAGTTCTGGGTGGAGACCTTACTCCAGACAATACTTGTGGTGAATCCATTCCATGACGTTAGTCAAAGTGGATTTTGTTCAACTGGTGATTTAAGATTGCATCCATCAGGCTTGTTCTCCAAAAGGAATACCATTCTTGTTTAAGGCTTAAAAATATAGCTGATGCAGGATGGGAAAGAGAAAATTTGCTGGGAGAGAAGCAAATAAGGGTGTCTGGTGAGGTATGTGGGAATTTTGAGGTGAAAGGAAAGGAGTTTGGATCCATTAACTCTCCTTAAATAAAGCTCATGATATAAGTCAGTGGGGATTCAAAATTAGTCCAATTGCAGAGACTCTAGAGAGGTCAAAGAGCCTTGCAATTCATTGTTAAGGGAAGTGGATGGCTTGTTCTTAGGGTGACAGCTGGCTAAGGAAGAAGAGTTCCTAAGGACTAAGTGTTATTGCCTGCTTGGAGACTAAAGAGGTTTTCATTACCCTTTGGGGGAAAGTTGGGAGCCTTACACTGAAGTTCTCTTGCTCAAGTAGCTCTGCTTATATCTACGAGAACTTTTGCATGAATAGGAATTACTTATGTTAGTAAAGGTACATACAGTCAACTCTGAGCTTGTCTCAACTGGTGGCAGCAGTTCTCTCTTTTGGGTGCTGACCGTACTGAGCCATTACATAGTTTTGAAAGCATCTGCTTCCTTTCACTGAACTGATTGCTGCACACAGGGACTCATGCGATCAGCAACTGAAACTGCACAAAGGCTTGAGTCAAGAAGTTGCTGAATTCTTCCTGTCCTACTTAGCCTCCCTGTTCTGAGGGTAACACTGTCCCTCTTCATTTTCACACAAACCTAGAAGGTTTTCAAGAAGTGCCTGGAGAGGCATCTATCTGGGGTGGTTATGGACGGGGGGGGCAATTATTTCTGCTGGAGGGCTGCTTAATGAATTTTGGTGAGAAGTTGAGGGCCACAAGGGTAGCCCCACCCCTTGACAGGTGCCCCTCCCCCAGTCACAATCTTGGGACTGGAAGTCCCACCCCCCTAGCCCCCAACCTTTGTCACCGGATGTCTCTCCCCTTGCCCCAGAAGTATTCCTTTTGTGAGGGGGGTTGCCATCTTAAAACCAGAGAAAAAACAAATATGCTAAAAAATAATTTACTATAACTTATTTCAATTTTATTTTTAAAATATTTTGTCCTGAGTTGTGTGTGGTTGAATAGTATATCTAGAGGTGACTGCAGTCTTACTCTTGTATATTGTGTGGGGGGCTAAAGGGGTGTATATGGGGGGATGGTTGGGGAGT
>NW_017729034.1:34189361-34191927 GCF_001723915.1 Gavialis gangeticus
TTGGGGGTGTGGTGGGACTGTGAGATGGTGCAGGGGTGTGTGTGTGTGGGGGGGGGTGTCCTCAGAGTCCCTGGAGTGTGCAAGTCCTTGAGCTACATGCAGTAGCAAGCGGGGCCAGCCCCACGCAACCCCATAGCATGCAGCTCGCCATGCTCCTGCCCCAGACCCCAGCCGTAGGTGGTAGCACCATGCAGGGCCAGCCCTACCCTGCCCCATAATATGCAGCTCCCGCCCAAGTCCCTGGTTGCACATGGCAGCAGCATGTGGGGCCAGCCCCACCCAGCCCATAGCGCACAGCTTCTGCACTCCTGCAGCATGCAGGGCCAGCCTAACCTGGCCCCACAGAGGTGCTGGCTTGCAGAGGGGCAACAAAGGCCAAGGCTTACGGAGGGCTTACAGAGGGGCATGAATGATGCGTGCCTCTGGAGGCTGCGGGGGGGCAAGGCAACCACCCACAGGTGGAAGCAGCAGGGGTGTGGTGGTGGCAAGCAGAGAGCTCCCACAGGCAGCTGTGGCAGCGGCGGCAGTGGAGGGTGGTGTGGCAAGTGCTGATTAGTAGTTGGTGACCACCCACAGATGCTGTCAGCAGCAGTCAGTGGCAATTGGCAGCTGCCTGCAGTTGCCACTGGCGGTGTCGGTGGTGAGGGAGGGGTGGGAGTGGCGAGTGGCGACCGCCCACAGGTGCCACCAGCAGCATGGGCAACACTTCTCTCAGGGGGTATACCGCCAATCTCAGGGGGTGCATGTGCTTCCGCGTGCTCCCCCTACGCATCACCAATGCAGAGTGGTTCCACGGGCTAGGTGGAATTGCGTGGTGGGATGCTGCCCACAGGCAGTATTTTTCCTGCCCTAGTTTAGGAGCAGCACAGCCAGTATTTCTGCAATAGCCTAGACTCACTAGATGAAGCCTGTGGTCCCTTCTAGCCCTGTGATTCTAAGTTCTCTCCAAACCTATGCTCTCTTGTGTCTTTCCTGTATTGGGATCATGGGATCTCTCAGTGAAGTTTTTGTGGACCAGTGATCACTCTTTTATCCTTGGGTGACTTCAGAATGGAGTTTGTACAAAATATTTACAACTTATAGAAGATTCCAACCCATGACTCAAAAGGCTTTGAATGTATTTTTTCTGATCATGTGCTTCTGAATTGTGTGCAAAAATATGCAAGGTTAAGAAATACATGCAGTAGCATAAGTGCAAAATCGAGACAGTATGAAACTCCTGGGCAGTTCAAAACAAACAGTATAAACAGAAGCATACCTTATTTTTTTGTACTATTTAATCGCACAGGCATTTTGTAAACATATGGGGCCCGATTCTGATCCTGGGTGTACTGGTGTAAACAAAAAGTAGCTCCGTAAGAAGGCTTATACCGGTTTAAGATCAGACTTAACTCCTAGACATTTCCAAGGACACCAGATGAGTGCAGCTAAAAATTTGGCTCCTAGGCTTTGTTCTGTTGCTGGGCTTTTGTTTTGTTTTTTAGATTTCAGGCACTTGTGTCACAGTAAGACAAACAACCTAAAGAAAAGGTCTTATGTACTCTGGGAATCTACCTCAGAAAAATCCACACTACCAAACTGTTGCCAGGAGATTTCTCTTTTTCTTTTCTGCTTGCTTGCTTAAATCTTACAATTATAGGGGAAATTAAATAAAATACAAAGAGAAAAAAAATCCAGTAAATAACTTAAAAGGCCTGATTCTGATCTTATATCAGAATTAAATATGAGATGTATATAGTTATGTATGATGTATAAAACCAGTCCTGGACACTTATGCTTATTAAAGAGCTATGACATTATCAGGGACTGCCTGGACTTCACTATCACTGGAATAATTATGTTTTGCCTACCACCGTTTCAAATGAATAGGCCAAAAGTTGCTCCAACTATCAGTCACTGGGCATGTGATGACTTCTTGGTGGGGAATGTTCAGAGTCCAAATGATTAGTATTTTAAGTGGGTAAACTGTCAGTGTTTTCAACCAGCAACATTCTAGTAATTCATCAGCCACCAACATATGATAACCTTTGTGCCCTGGAAGGTGAACGCATACTATTCATGGAGATGGTCTATGAGAAAAAATAATTAGCACTTGTGAAGCTGACAGCTGAATCAAGCAGGGACACAGAAATATGAACATCACAAAAGTTCTCCTAAGCAAAAATGCCTTCTTCTCTAACCTGCAGGGTCTCAGCTGCTGTTCTGTTGTAGCTAATGGAGTTAAGACAATTTATACCAGCTGAGAATTTGCTTCTAGTTGTTAAGGGTCTTCCCCTAATGACTCTCTCTCAATCAGCAGAAGACTCTTCCACATGAGTAATCACAATCTAGTCATCCCTTTTCTTCTCATTGTTAGACACCAACAAGTAAAAAATTAATTTAAAAAACAGAGATTGGGGGTTGAGGGTGGAGGGAAATAGAGCAATATGGGTTACTTTGCAGAAGGGCTGAATTCTTCCTTGAGAATATGGGTGTGTCTGTACCATCTTTTCTGAATTTGAAATGTATTGTTATATATAAAGATAGAAAAGGTGTTGGCTTCTTATTAGAAGAAGGGGTTAGACAA
>NW_017729034.1:34196927-34202284 GCF_001723915.1 Gavialis gangeticus
CAGAGCAATATGGGTTACTTTGCAGAAGGGCTGAATTCTTCCTTGAGAATATGGGTGTGTCTGTACCATCTTTTCTGAATTTGAAATGTATTGTTATATATAAAGATAGAAAAGGTGTTGGCTTCTTATTAGAAGAAGGGGTTAGACAAAATGAGTTCAAGCCATGGAGAAAACAGCAACTCTGTAATGGTATCTAACTGCTTTGTGTGCTTCTCTTTGCTTCCTAAGTGTTCAGCTTTATCAGTCAGGCAAAATCAAAGATGACAAGAAGAATACTCAAGAAGGCAGTGTTGCCTTGTGCTAAGAGCACTGGTGAGTATCAGCAGACCTGGGTACTGTTCCTCTGTCTATTGTCTACTGTCTGTTGTCTCTCCTTTCTGTTTTCCTTGGTCTGTCTTTGATTTAAGGTGGTGCATGTAAACTATTTAGGAAAGTAACCACCTTTTTAGTTTTGTGTCTGGTACAGCATTTGGTGCAGTTGCATCTTGGTCCCTGATTAGGGTCCCTAAGCTCTCCAGTAATACAAACAATAATAGTAATTATACCAACTGTATGATGTGGCTTTTCAGCACCCAGCACAGTGGGGCCATTGTTTTGATTGAGACCTCAAGGCACTTTTGTAATGCAAGTTTGACCCTGATCCTTTTTGTAAATTCAGCAGACTTAGAAGGAAAAAATACACCCCTTGGCATGGGTATTTCTTCTGGCAATTGAGAACAAACCCAAGGGAAGCTTGTGCTTGTCTCTGAGCCATACTGTTATTCTAGCCTTCAGCAGTAGCAGATCAAAGACCACAAAGCAAAGAGGCTGCAGGTGCCAGTCGGGACAGGTTCAGTCTTTTCACAACATCGCAGTAATACACCTTCACTAATGCCTGTTAATCTCATGGCATGCCAGTGAGGAAAGAGAGAGACAATACAAGAAATCCTTCTCCCAAACACCCACCAGACTCAAATGGACTGCAAAGAGTCCTGTCAGCTCCCTCCATAGCAGCAGCAGTGCTGGACTCGTGTTCTAGGTTTCATAGATGTGGTAGAGATGGAAAAAGTGATATTTGGGGTCACAACAGGAGGGGCTGACTTTTGAGGTGAAAGCAGGGATGTCTAGTTAAGGCATCAGAAGATATCCTTTGTGAAAGTAGTAACAGCAGCAACACCAAGGACAGAGAGGGCAGGTGCATTCCAGAAGCAGGGCAGGGCTCAGGTGAGCTCCTTCTGGAGGGTATCAGTAATATGGGGGCTACACAAGTGAGCTGGCACCCTCTCATGGAGATAACAAGTGGTGTCCAGCTCTGGCAGGTTGTTTCCAATGGCAAATGTGGCAGGAGCAGCATTACTGGAACAGGATGCAACATTCCTCCCTTGAGCAGATAGGCACATCAAGCTTCCTACTGTCATCCTGTGCTCCTTCCACTTCCCGAGCTAGTTCAGCTTTCTTTACCCTATACTGCAGTGTGTGGGGTAAACATACCAGGAATTGCTATTACTATATGATTTAGGGGAAGTGTAAAATGTCCTTCATGGACAATTATGTAGGATTGTGTGACTGAGGCGGCAGACACTGCATATTTGGGCTTATACCAGTCTCCTCAGTGTGAGGTGGGGGTTAGGAGCAGCACCAGGCCCTTGAGGGACTGCTTTGGCTGTAAGCCAGGCCTGCTTCTTCTCTTCCTTTCTGAGGTGTACATGATATGCAAGCCAAGTCCAATCAGTGGCTGTCCCAAGAAGATAGATAACATGATCCCTTGGCTGTTTGCATTGCACCCCCTCCCCCTGCACACCTCCCCTTCTCCCTGACTGACTTTGATTACTGTACTTTACATGAGCTTTTAATTTGTGTGCAGGCAAGTACAAAGGCATAACCGGATATACCTGTTATTTGCCAATGACCTGAAAGAGAATAGTTTATGTGAAGCCTTGGGTTATGGTAATGCTTGCACGCGATTCCTCAGTATACTGTAGGCTGCAGGCAAGTGATGGATAGAGGTGATGAAGGGTGGAGGGAACTTTTAAAGCAACAGACCCTTATTTAATTCCTTTTTAACTTTCCAATTATGTAACCCTCCTGGCTTTATATTGTTTGGGGAGCCAGCCTTTTGCCTTTTCTACAGGCAAGAAATGCATTGTTCACACCACATTTATCCAGGTGAGTATTTGCCATGCTTTGCTAGGAATCATCACTGCAGCTTCTAAGAGTTAAGTTTTTCACCCATCACTTTTCAGTTGTTCAGCAAGCCACCCATATATTCATTGATACCATATCAGAAGGAAATCTGTCTAGAGCAGAAGACTGGGAATCAGGGGAACTGGCTTCTATTCTTTGGTCTAACACTGACTTACTGCATACCTCTGTAAGTATCTATACAAAAGGAGAAAGTAATATATTTACTGTATTTCAATGATTCCACCTCAAATCAGTTAAGTTGTGAAGCTCCTGTACATGGCCAGCTAGCTCAACCTGAGTGGTTTTATTTCTGACATGTATATTATCTGCAAAGATTTTTTTGAAAGGAATTCAGTCAGCATTATGAAGAAGTATGAGGTGGAAGGAAATCCAGCTTGTTGTCGGCTTTCCTTCAGATCCACAGTGCTTGCAGGTCTGAAATGTAGGAAGTTTAAAACTTGGGCACCATGGATCTGATTCTGATAGTCTTATTCACAAAGGATATAGGCTCACAGATAATGGCACAAGGACAAGTATAAAGTGCTATTCAGCATGAATCGGAGTATTGTAATACAGCCATTGAAGAATATGTGATATATCACAAAGCCAATCTGTTAGGTAAGAAAGTATTGCTTTGCCTTGCTTTCTGAGAATAACCACACTTCATCTTTTCTGTGCCTCTTTCTCAGGAATATTGTAACAAACTGCCTAATGGATAGAAACTATCATTGACCCAGCTGTTAATACCTAGAAAGACTCTTAAAGTTTAAGTGGCGGAGAGCTGTGTTTCTGAAGTAAGAGGATTTTAGTTCTTTCCTCCTTTTGGGGAGTCAGACATATGAGAAGGGACAGTATACCCCTGATACCCACAGTATATCAGTTAACCACATTTCTCAAAAAAAGGCACTCCCAAGAAATGGATCTGTACCTGCAGGCAGTATACATGCATAGAATTTTGTTCCATCCTATCCTTTTTTTTCTGTCCCAAACTTTCCAATTTTTATCTTTCTCTATTTCCCATCACCTTTTGTGTTATAAAAATTACAAACTTAGATTTTATTTAACTTATCTATTTTGTGATGCCCCATTTGTGTCAGTACTTGGGGTGAACATGAAAAAATTGCTACATGGTAGTAAGTTTGTCAATTCTAATTGGAACACGTGGCACGTCTTCCTATGGTGGGAATGTTTCCCTAAGCCGGTACTTGTTCTCCCTTCTAATTACATGTTCAAACTTGGACTTGTTTAAGGAAGTCTGGTTTGTTTGGTTTTTTTTTAGTTTCACATAGGATCATGCATAGTACATGATCCCAAGTCTAAGTATTAAATGTGTTTAATAAACTTAAAGTAGCATAATAAAATTGTATGTAGCATACTTTCAGAGTATTACATTTATGAAAACAGTCTTTATGGTCCTTAAGTTATCTAAGGCCAGACCATACATAAGTGTGACCTGGAGTACACTGTATTGTTATGGAGTACACTGTATTGTTATAAAGTTTACAGAAGACACAAATCCAGGAGAGCAAACACTTTGGAGGACAGGATTACAATTCAAAATGACCTTGATAGATTGGAGAAATGGCTAAATGAAGAAGATAAAATGAACTAAAGACCGTTGCAAAGTGCTACACTAGGAAGCAAAAAACAAATGTTAAGATACAAAATGGGGACTTAGTAGCTAGGTAGTAGTATAGCAAGAGGGTATCTGGGAATTAAAGATCACAAACTGAATATAAGTCAGCAGTGCTGTTGCAAAAAATACAACTCATTTTAGGAGGTATTAACATAAGTGTGTAATTAAGGTTCAGAAAGTGGTTATTCCACTCTATGTACATTGGTGAGGTTTCATTTGGTACGGTCTAACTCTGTGTCTAGTTTGCAATACTGCATTTTCACATAAATTGTTATAAAGAAGATGGTAATCTGTTATTACCAGAGATCCAGGTTTTCCATTTCCCATGGAGAAACGGAGTAAACCACGGATTTCACCTTTTACCAGAGGCAAACACAGATTTCTCATTTTACCAGAGGACCCCATGGATTTTGAAGTTTTGCGATTAGCCCTCTGAAGGCTGGCAAGAGTTCCAGCCTTCAGGGGGTTGTCGGGGAGCAGGAAGAGGGCAATCAGGCAGGAGACGCCATGTGCATATAGATGCACATGGCCCCAGGTAGTCTGTAGAGTAGCTCCAGCAGGTAAGTAGGTGGGTGGGGGTGGAAATTGAGCCCTCATAGGGAGGGAAGGGGGGAATTGGGCCAGGCTGGGGCTACTGTCCAGCCAGGCAGTGCTTGGGGCCTGGGGCCACAATGCGTGGCTGCAGAGCCCCACCAGGGTACAGGATGGGGCCACAGGCATCTCGTTCAGGGGCAAGGAAAAGGGCCAGCTCTCTACCACTGCACACACTCCCCAGAGGGGAAGAGGGACCCTTGCCACCCAGATCTGTACATGGGATGGGGGTGGGGGCAGGTGTAGGCTGTGGGCTTGGGCTTCAGCCCTGCTGCCCTACTCCAAGGCATCCGCAGCCCAGCAGGTGTGACCCAGTGCAGCAGGGGACTGTGGGGCTGCGCAGAAAAGCCACTTCTTGCTACAAGCTCCACACAGCCCTGAAAACATGTATCCTGTGTGCACAGCAGCTTTGATTAGTGCAACCCTGCGCCGCTGTCCTCTCTGCAGCTGCACATGCAGGAGACATGTTGCCAGGGCAGCACGGAGCTCACAGCTTTTCCACGTGGCCCCGCTGTTCCCTGCTGCACCAGATTACACTCACCAGGCTGCAGAGGGCAGCAGGGCGGGAGCCCGCGCCTGGAGCCTGCACCTACCCCCACCCCACCCCCAGATCTGGGGGCCACGGGTCCCCCTGCCTCCGGGGAATGCATGCAGCACCAGGGAGCTGGCCCCACTCCCCTGCCCGAGCCCACAGCATGAAGCCTGCTGCACGCTCACCCCATGCACAGATCTGTGGGGTGTGGGTTCCCTCTGCTCCCTGGGGAGTGCATGCAGTAGTGGGGAGACAGCCCTACCCCCCCACCCACCTGAGCCTGCAGCAAGTAGGCAGGCAGCAGGGTGGGGACTGGGCTCTGCTGCAGCAGCCACCACCACCTGCCAGGGGCAGGGGGCTGCTGACCTAGGTCCCTGGACCTGTAGCCCTGGCAGCTGGGGCCCCCTCCGCAGGGCTGGGGAGGGGGCAGGGGGC
>NW_017729034.1:34207284-34221393 GCF_001723915.1 Gavialis gangeticus
GCACAAGCAGGGCCAAGGGGCTGTGGGGGGCCTTTAATTTTAATTAAGGTTTTAGGGGTTTTATCAGAGAATTTGTGATTTTATATATTTATTTTAATCAGGGAAAACCAGGATCCCTGGTTATTACCCATGGATGGGGTGGGGGAATAAAAGTAATCATATTAATTGGCAGCAAAGATTTAGGCTGTATATTAGGAAAAATCTTCCTAAATTGTAGGGTGGTGAAACACTGGAACAGACAGCCCTGGGGATGTTGTGGAATATAGTGGAGCCTAATGGAATATAATGGAGACTAAAATCCTAGCTCAACTGGGGTGGAGTGGGAGAGAGCCAAAAAAGCTCTGCAGCTGTAGCCCAGTAGTTGGTTAACTGACTGGCCAAACTCCTGGGTTTAAGACCCTTGGCTACACGAGGTTTGTTTGTTGGGGGGGGGTATTAATGTTGGGGCAGCTGTGACCACTTGGGCTATGCTATATAAGTTGCCTGTGGGCACATCTATATGTGCAATTACGGCGCCTGAATAAACTGCAGAGCTTATTGCTTCAGAACTGATTGCTCCTGGGTGCACCATTGGAACATGTGCCCAGGAGCAGCTACCTCTGGAGTAATAAGCTCTGCAGTTTATTTAGGAACAACACATGGAACCTGGGAGTAGCAGCCCCAGCTGGCAGGGAGTCCTGAGGCTCAGCCTGCCAGCTCAGGTCTGCTCCTCCCGCCTCATTGTGCTGCCAAGGGCCTGGCTAGGGCATGAGGGAGCTTCAGTGCAGGGCTAGCCAGCAGGTAGCACTCTCACTAAAGCACCCTTGTGCCCCAGCCAGTTGAGCAGTGTCTACACATGCACTGCTGTGGAGTTTTTTACTTTGCAGCAGGATAATATTTGTAAATACAAGTAAAGTAAATTACTTTACTCCAGCCTAATAAATGTCTTGTGTAGATGTGCCCAGTGAAAAGGGATATGCGGCTTTGCTACCTGGTAACTCAGGGTCTGAGCTTAGAGCAGCTTACAAAACACATTGGCCTACATGCTTTGGCTGGGTGCTTTTAGCACTGCAAGCTATCTGCAAGGCATGAAGGTAGCACTTTGCATGCTTGTAAAGTTTTCAGCTGTTTGAATTTCAAATGGCTTAAACTTAGTGGCTGAACTTTACCCAATTGAACTAAACTCTTGTACCCAAAGAGTGCATTTACACAAGCAATTAATGGGCATTGAGTAAAACTCTGGAGCTTATTGTTCTGGAATGTACTGCTCTCAGGTGCACTGGTTGACTGTGTGCCTGGGAGCAATAAACTCTGGAGCAATAAGCTCCAGAGTTTATTCATGCGTAGCACACTAAGCCAGGTTGGAATAGCCCTGTTGGGGAAGGGAGTCCACCTACCAGTCTGGAGCTGCTCCCCCCACCTCAACATGCTGTGGAGGGGCTGGCTGGAGCACAAAGGTGCTTCAGCATGGGACTAGTTGGCAGTCAACCCCCTCACTGAAGCATCCTCATGCCCTAGCAGCGGGGGCAGCATCTACACATGCTGCTGATGTTTTTTACTCCCTAGCAGGATTTACAGGTACTATCCTGCTGAGGAATAAATTAAATTACTTGGGCCTAATAGGGGTGCACATGTAGATGCCAAGATATTTACTGTGCAGCTAATTAGTCAACTATGAAGTAAATGTCTTGTGTAGATATGTCCAAAGAGTCTGAAAAAGAAGGTCCTTCAGCCTCTGTGCTTTGGGCCTGTAATGTCAGAGGTCATGAGTTTGAGGCTGCCCATACCCTGCTGTTGCTGAGCAGAGGTTCTTCTTGGGTGCACATGACTTCTTTTTTTTAATTTAGCGGTGGCCATGGTCCCCTGGGCCCTACCACATAAGGTGTCCTGCAGGAGGGTGCTCAGCCTTGGTGCTTGCTAGCTCAAGGGCAGGGCTTTGGGGTGAAGGCTGTGTATTTCATAGTTTCATAGTTGTTAGGGGCTGGAAGGGATCTTACAGGTCCAGCCCCCCTGCACTTGGACAGGAAAGACTGCTGGGATCAGATGACCCTAGCAAGATGGGCGTCAAGACACTTTAAAGATCGCCAGGGTGGGTAAATGTACTACCACTGCGGGGAACCTGTTCCAAGCCCTCAACACTAGGCATGTAAATAAGTTTTTCCTTATGTCTAGCCTGAAGTGATCTTCAATCAGTTTGTGCCCATTATTTCTTGTCCATCCTGGGGGGGGCCTTGGTGAATAGATTCTCCCCCTGATGTATGCCCCCCAAACACTTATAGGCTGCTACCAAGTCCCCTCTGAGGCTTCTGTTCTCCAGGCTGAACAGTCCCAAGTCTTTCAGCATCTCCTCATATGACCTGGTTTCTAGGCCTCTAATCATGCATGTGGCCCTCCTTTGGATTCTCTTGAGCTTCTCCACATCCTTCCTGAAGTGTGATGCCCAGAACTGGATGCAGTACTCCAGTTATGTTCTCACCAAGGCTAAGTAGGGCAGGAGGATGACATCCTTTGCCTTGCTCAAAATGCCTCAGTGGATGTATGCAGCTGAAGGGAGCCTACTTCTGCTTATAGACTTACAGACAATTAGGGTTGGAATGGACATCAGGAGGCCGTCTTGTCCAACCCCCTGCTCAAAGAAGGACCATCCCCAACTATATAATTCCAGCCAAGGCTTTGAATGGCCGGGTCTTAAAAACCTCCAAGGATGGAGATTTCATACCTTCTTCGGGTAACCCATTCTAGCATTTTACTACCCTCTTAGTGAGAGAATATTTCCTAATATCTAACCTAGATTTCCATTGCTGAAACTTGCTGGGTAGAAGGCCCTTTGGCTGCATGTGGCTTTAAAAAATACCCTGAGGTAGCCACAGCCCTTCTGGCCACATCATATAAAATGCCCAGTAGATTAGGGTGCCCAGTTGTTCCTGGGCTTGGTGTTGGGACTGGGAGGAGAAACATCAGTGTCTGAGGCTTGGGCTGTTTTCTTGTAAGGCTGGCACTACAGCAAGGGCTGATGCAGGAGAGACTCTGAAAGTTTGTGGCTGTAGCTTGGTGGTTATCTTGCTGGCTTCCCAAGACCAAGGCCTTGTGTTCAAGGGCCTTAGCCACGGTCCTTTTTACATGCATATGACTTTTTAAATATGTAATTTACAACCCCTTGGGCCATACTACGTAAGATGGTTGAGAGAGGTATGAAGCTTTTGGTAGCTTGGGGGCTGGAATGACTCTGGGGAATGGCAAGGGTATGAGTTGTAGGCTACTTGTGTCTACCTGCTGCTGAGCAGAATGCCCTCTTGGCTGCATGTGTCTGTCTTTTTTTAATTTTGGTGCATTTCTGTCCAGTGTAAAGATACCACATGGAATATGACATTAATTTTAAACCAGTGTGAATTACACTAGTGTAGGTGTTCTGTGTCCACAGCTGTAATCAATCATCACAGAAAGTGCCTGGGTAAGATAGTAGCTTTGCTTATCCTAGTGTTAAAGTGTTTTAATAGCAACCTACAGTCTACTCCTCCGTGATGAACTACTGTAATTCTGTTCCCATTCTGAAATAAGGTGGCTTATATAATTTAGCTAGTTGTACTAAACCTATATAAGCTAAACCTGCTGTTGTGGTTCAGTGGTAGAATCCTTATCTGCCACAAGGGAGACCTGGGTTTGATTCCTGAATGCATATAACTACAGCCATTAAGGCAATGAATGTCCAGGCTTGGTCCAGCCTTTGGATTCTGTCTTAAGTAGACTGAAGGAGAGATGCAAGGTCCTGGCAGCCTCCACTCCTGCCTAGGCATACACATCAGAGATCCTGGTGATCATACACCATGATCCAGAAAGATCAACAATTGCCTACTATATAAGCTACAGCAGAATAACATGTGGTCCACAACCTAAGCATTTTTTTGGTCAAAGTGATGTAACACTCAGTGAGCATGGAACTGTCCTTGTTACAGAGTTTCTTTTCTGTTACTAATTTCATTTTCATTAAAATCTGCAGATTTCAGACTCTTGGAGACTCCAAACAAAAGGCAGGCATCAGTGATCTTTGTTCTCACTCTTTCTCAGTTGCACACTAATAAACACACTTCTGCTGACCATTACTCTACATCCTTAGTCAAGCCTTTCTGGCTTTGGATTGCTAGTCTGCTGGCATGGTTCTCCAGCACTTCAGATGAACTCTACTCAGAACAGGAGAACAGCAGGGCTGCACTAGCGCCCACAGACAAGGGGGGGGCTAACAATGGCCAGAGCTTGCTAATGCCATTTGTATTTTTTTGTTCAAACAAAGGCTTAAGAAGTGGAGTGCTGGGACCAGTTTTCTGTAAACTGACATCACACTGAAGATGAGGTAGGGCTGACCATGGCCCATTGATAATTTTTCCCCAGGCTCTGGGTTGGGGAGTGGTGTTAATGAGGCCAGGCTGTATATTAAATCAACACTAGAGAATAAGCTTTTTTCTTTGATGAAGGTCAAAAGTTAAATCCAACTCCTTAAAAGGTGCAAAATATATAATATTAAGAGTAGATGGGGTGTCTCAAATCAATACCTTTTTATAGTGGTTCCTCGTGCAGAGCACCTCCTTTTCATCAAACTTGAAAAAAGAAAAATAATGTTAAGACCAGAGAAGAAAGACTTTTTACTAACTCTTTTCATTGCTACTATAACCATGGAACTTTGTTGATCAACAGTTACAACACTAAAAGTGACTGTTCTGTTTTAAAAGACAAGTTTTACTGTAATAGAAACATTGGTTGTTAATTAATGTGTCTTTTGTTTCATTTTTTGTTTCATTTTTCTACCAGCCCAATCTGTGATCACCTCTCTCACCTTGTGTTGGTCAGAAAAAATTTAGACATTCCCAATTAGTACAGAGTTTTCATTCCTGATTTGAGAAACTAGACACCTGCAGGACTGGATTTAGAATGAGCAGGGACAATCTTTAAAGCTTCCCTGCTCAAGCAGATTAAGCTCTATCCATACAGCTGTTGTATGAAAAGAAAGGATTGGGAGGGGCTTCTTTAATGACTGCATTTGTCAATCATATATACAGTCACAGGCACGTATGACAATACTGTCAACCTCCTGGCCTTCCCTCTTAAAAAACCCTGATTTATTCATTTATTTTTTGAAACAAGCATGGACTGAAACAGAAGTGAATGTTAGACTGAAATTGTAGAGCAGCAATTCTCAGCCAAGGTGTCAAAGTATCCTGGAGTGCTGCAAGACACTTTTCTAGAGTGCCACGGGGTGCCATACTTTATTAGCACTATTAGGTGTGCAAATACCTACACATGATTCACAAGAGAAAAGCAGCTTTCTGTAAACAGGAATCCAGTGTCCAAAAGGCTGCTCGTACATGCCATGGGGGTTTACTTTAGTTTAATTCTCCCTAAATTGAAGAGGTGGGTTTTTAAAAACACTACTTCAGATTAGGGCAAAGTAAACCCCCGTAGCATGTACACAAGGATCAGACCCAATTCTTACCTGCCTCTCTGAAGGCAGTGGGGGGAGGGAGAGGCAAGGCAAGCTACCAGAGAGCTGAGTGGTCCCTGAGCTGCAGGGGGGAGGGAGGGTGGAGTGCTTCCCTCCGTGACAGTGGCGGTACCCCCCAGGCAGCACCTGCCCACAGGCACCCAGCCTGGGCAGTCCTGGAGAGCATTGCAGTTGTAGAGGGAAACACCAGGCCCCCGCACAGGTCGGGCAGGAAGGTCTGGCTCTGGGGAGGAAAAAAGAAAAATCAAGCTTGCCACTTTTTTTTTTTCTTTTTCAGTGGAGTCTGTTTGCATGGGCTGCTGCCAGGCTGCCTGCACGAGCTGCCTGCACAGCCCCTGGGCTGCATGGGGCCTGGCGCTTCCCTCCATGACTGTAAGGTAGCAAACTAAAACAACCTGGACATGTTTTATTTTGCTGTATCCCGAAGTCATTTAATGCTCAATATCCCACTAACAGTGTAAACAGCCAGCAGTGCAAAAGGGGATTTAAGCTAATTTTGTGGCATGTACAAAGGTCCAAAATCACTCTGACCAGTTGTGTCTTTCAGAGTAATCTGTAGCAGAAGAATTGCTCTATTATTTTTCCATAGTCAAAACCCAAATAAAAGCAAAGCGTTGGCATTTTCTAAGACATGCCTTGAGCCTAATGAGGGGTGCCTTGAGCTTAAAACCCACTTGTGTAGAGAGTCTATAGGTCTAGGAAGGGATGAGCCAAGGCACACCTGATTCAAACAATTAATTAAAGAACTGAAACTTCTGGGGCAGGGAGTTGCTCTTGGAGGCCTGGGTGGTGGCAGTCTTTGGAGGCAGATTCCAGCCTGATCATGGTCTGGTCTACAGCCTCATGCTTGTCCCTGTGCTTGTGTTGTCTAGGTCCAGCTTGTACCTTATTCCAGCTATCCAGCATATGGCTGTGAGACTGTCTTTCCCTCCTCCCAGTTCCCTGTTTGCACGTATGCTTATCCATTTGGACAAATCCTTCTAGACATTAAATCTATTCTGGTTTTGTTTTGGGACCAGACAGCTCAGAGGGTTTTGGAATGGTGAAGGATGCATTGGAGCTCTTTGTATTGCTCAGCAGTAGATGAGTGGTTAGTCCTCCCTTAGCTAGGCCCTTGAAGAGGACAATTGCTAGGCAATGAAGAGCTGCGTAGTGATGTGATCACTGGAAAGTGCAGAGGCCTTGGCAGGTCCTGTCTAGGTGAAATCTAACAACTCAGTCAATTTCCCATCTTGATCCCTTCTCCCTGCTGCTGCATGCTGCAAAAGTGTCCCACTCAGCTCCTTTCTGGATGTTGTCCCCAGGCAAGTTGTACTGAGTGTGGTGAGCAGAATGATCTTGATGTGGCATGAAACCAAAAGATAAAGAAAGGAGCCTCCCAAGACAGGCAGGGTGACTCAGGAGAGAAGCTGGTTTGCATTGCTTTGATGTGCACATGGAGTATACAGGGGAGTTTCTAGATTGCAACTATCTATGGATTAACAGCTGTATGAAATAGTGTTGAATGTTTCAGAGCCAGTCTTATACCCTTTCTCATTGGGATCAGTACAGTAATCCAGGAGGTGTCCTGTGGAAGTTAGCAGGGCTAATGTTGAAACCTGTTGTTGTTCAAGCTGCCACCGGGGGATTAGAGTCTGTATTGGGGTCTGGTAGGATTTGTGAATGCACCCAGGGTGAGGGGGGAAATATTAACACATGAACCTAGGCAACTTTCTTTCAGCCTCCTCCTACCCTCAATCTGTGTAGTTGCAGTGCACTTCTCCCAAAGCAGAACCAGGAATTTTGCTATATGACCTCTGAAAATTAAATGGAGCCTATAGTCCATACTCGGGGACAAAATGCCGTTTTAGTCACTGGGAGCTTTGTATAAAGCTGCTGGATTTACTCTTTGTGATGTTCAGCACATTTTAAGGACTGAATTCTACAACCAACACTTAACCAGTATAAGGCTTATTTCAGTGATGAAACTGATAATAAAACTCCTAGGTCATCTTTACACGTGCTCTCAGAGCCACTCTAATTAAAGTGTCTGCAGTATCTTCTGTATTCAGCATCCCACACTTCAAAATGGCAGCGGGGGCGCTTTGACTAAAGCTCACCAAATGATCTTTAGTTAAAGTGCCCCCACCACCATTTTGAAGTACGGGGACACTGAATACATGAGATGCAGAGGCTGCTGGAGTGTGCTAATTAGCATGCTCCAGCAGACCTGATTAGTCGATTTTGCTCCGATGCACTATAATTACAGCACGTTGAAGCAGCATCCCCACACGTGTACAGGCACCCTGTGGAAGATTAGCTGTGTCCTCCAAAATAAAACTGCCATCTCTCATGTTGGATCAGCTCGTCTCCTTAAATTCACCCACCACAACTTAGATGGAAAAAGGAAGGAACTGAAGATGAGTACAGTCCTAGGAGATAAGGATGCCGTCAGTTCTGTAACTTAGAAAGTTGGCTCTGCTTCACAGGGCTCCACCATCCCATACCCTGCCCTTACCACACGAGATGTTAGGATTTTACTCGCATCAGCCCTCTTCTGTGGGAGTCTTAGTCTCCGGACTGCCTTGATCAGTTCTAGGTGACCAGTTACTTGCGCTTGGTCACTTACCCTGTTCTTCTCCACATGAGTCCCAAGGTGACCGGCCCACAGTTCATCTCAGCCCTTATCTTTCAGGGCTGTCATATTGGGTCAATGCCCCAAACTCACACAAGCACTCAGCTCCTTCTCTTCTTTCCTTCAGGTCCCTGGAATGGCTGCCCGCACTCACTAGACTTGGATGCTGCAGCCACCTCATCTCCCCGCCTCCGCAGGTAAGTCAGTCTTTGGGACTCTCTCCCAAGTCCCTTTGGTTGGTCCCTTGCTGTTGTCTATCTGCGTTCCCTTGGGTTTCATCCTGAGTAGTTTCATAGTTTCATAGAAGTAGGGTCAGAGGGAACCTGAGCAGATCATCTAGTCTGACCCCCTGCCCTGGGCAGGAATGAATACAGGGCTGTTATGATCCCTACTAACTTTAAACTCAAATGACCCCAGCTAGGTAGTTATCAAGCCTCCTTTTAAAGACCCCTAAGGTAGGAGCCAGCACCACTTCCCTTGGAAGCTGGTTCCAGATCCTGGCTGCTCGGACTGTGAAGTAGTGCCTCCTGATGTCTAGCCTGAACCTACTCTCAATCAACTTGTGGCTGTTGTTCCTTGTTATTCTGGGAGGTGCTCAGGGGAACAGGGTCTCACCCAATCCGCTCTGGTCCCCCCGGTAAGTTTATAGACGGCCACTGGATCCCCTCTCAGCCTTCTCTTGTGAAGGCTGAACAAGTTCAGGTCCCTTTGCCTCTCTTTGTAGGGCCTGCCCTGCTGCCCCCTGATCATGTGAATGGCCCTCCTCTGGACCTTCTCGATGGTGTCCACATCCCTCCTGAAGTGTGGTGCCCAGAACTGGACACAGTACTCCAGCTGCTGCCTGACCAGTGTTGCATAGAGGGGGAGGATCACCTCCTTGGACCTGCTTGTGATGCATCTGTGGATACATGACAAGGTGTGGTTAGCCTTGCTGACCACGTCCTTGCATTGGTGGCCCATGTTCATTTTAGAAACGATAATGACTCCAAGATCTCTTCTTGCCAGTGTGCTTTCAAGAAGGGAGTTCCCCAGCCTTATAGGTATGCTGCTGGTTCTTCCTGCCCAAGCGCAGTACCTTGCACTTGTCAGTATTGAATACCATCCTATTCTCATTTGCCCACCCCTGTAACCTGTCCAGGTCCAGTTGTATCCTGTCCCTCCCTTCTAGCCTGCCCACCTTGCCCCAAATCTTGGTATCGTCAGTGAATTTGAACAGGGTGCTTTTCACCCCCTCATCCAAGTCACTGATAAAGAAATTGAATAGTATGGGCCCGAGGACTGAGCCCTGGGAGACCTCCCTCCAGTTTGAATATGACCTATCCACCATCACTCTCTGGGTGTGGCCACTTAGCCAATTTGTGACCCATCTGACTGTGTAGGCATCAATGCCACAGTCGCCTAGCTTTTTGATGAGAATGGGGTGAGAGACAGTGTTGAAGGCCTTCCGGAAGTCCAGAAAGACTACATCCACCGCGACACCTGCGTCTAAGGATTTTGTGACCTGATCATAGAAGGCAATCCGGTTGGTCTGATAGGACCTGCCCTTAATGAACCTGTGGTGGTTGCCCTTGAGCATCCTCCCGCCTGCTGGTCCCTCCCAGATGTGCTCCTGGATAATTTTTTCAAAGAGCTTCCCAAGGACCAAAGTAAGACTAACAGGCCTGTAGTTGCCTGTGTCCTCCCTCCTCCCTTTTTTGAAAATGGGGACCACATTGGCCGCCTTCTGGAACCTGGCCAGAGCACCACGAGTGTTCGTAAAGCCGTGCCAGGGACCCCACGATGACTCCTGCCAATTCCCTCAGCACCCTGGGGTGGAGAGCGTCTGGACCTGCTGATTTGAACATGTCCAGACCCTCCAGAAGTTCCCTAACTTGGTCCTCCCTGACCCTAGGTCTGGTGGAGTCACTCCTGAGTCTGTCCTGTATCCCAGTGGGGGAGAAGTCCTGGTCCCTGCTCAGAAAAATGGAGGCAAAGAATTTGTTAAAAAGGTCTGCTTTTTCATCTGGTGAAACCACCAGATTGCCATGCGTATCCTGCAGGGGCCCTGCATTGCCTGGTGCCTTCTTTTTGCTCCCTATGTATTTAAAAAGGGAATTTTTGTTGTCCTTGATCCTTGTTGCTAGCCCTAGTTCCATCTGCATCTTAGCCTTCCTAACAGCCTCCCTACAGACTCTTGTTATGGAGGTATAATCCTCTTTGGTGATAGCCCCCACCCCCTTCCACTGGATGTATGCCTCCTTTTTGGCTTTCAGATGTTCCTGAATGCCTTTGGTGAGCCAAGGGGGCTTTTGAGCACTCTTGCCTGCTTTGACATGCATTGGGACTGTCACCCCTTGGGCTCGGAGGATCTCCTCCTTAAGGAACAACCACTTGTCTTGGACACCTAGTTCCCCTACTCTCTGGAAGTGCATTGCCTCTCCTTCCAATCTCGTCAACTCATTGAAGTTGGCCCTCCTGAAGTCAAGGGCTCTATTCGCTGCACAGCTAGCTCTCCCAGCTGATCATGCTAATTACCATCCAGGGCTCTTGGCACGGCTTTTCCCCAGGTTGGACTCGCCGGCATGGTAAGTATTGTTCTCTGTTCTTTTGGTGTTGCTTAACAGAGTGGACTTCTCACCCTGTCACACACTCCTATAGATTAACTGAGGTAAGGATGTTGTTCCATAAATTAGGATTGCTACACAGAGCACATCACATTGTCACTGGTTTCACATCACTATGACAATGTATGTCTTAAGCATACAGTATTGTGTGGTACCTGTGTTATAGACATTTCAGAACAGATTTTGTAGAGGATCAGAATTATTTGATTTTGGTTTCCAATTTTAGATTCAGGCGTTTAAAAGTTGCATTTAGGTTTCATGTTGCAATTTTTAGGTGAGAAATATATGCATAATTGATACTAGAATGGTTGATTGACAGATGCTAATTCTCAAAGCACTGTCTCTATAGCTCTTCACTAAATCATATAATTAACTTGACTCCCATCCTCATTCTATTTGTGATTTACTACATTTATTATCTTAATCTTGAAATTTAGACCCTGCAGGTTGCAAAATATTGCACTGTAACTATAAGTATGCTGTTATTCTCCAAAGCAAATCCAAGCTGTCTGCTACAGGCCTTTTTAATTATTAACACAATTAAAGTTCTTCTTTTCTTTGAAGACTGCATGGGTAAAAATGGCAATGAGGAAAATGATGATTGACACTTCTTTTTGCCTATTCCAATGTTTTATATCCATTTAGAGTCTTAATGTTGGACTGGATTTAAGAATGAAAGCTAGGTATGAATCAATCAAATTTATAGCTAGTAAATGTTGTTAGACCTCAACAAGATGTCGTTTGGTATTGCCCTTTGGAACACCACCTTAAAACTAGTGGTTCAAGTAGATGAAAATGAGTGGGCGGTCTCATCAGTTTTGGTGGTTTTTATTACAGGCTGTGACATGGCATCTTCTTGTAGGGATACCAACATAAACTGGAATGAGAGCCATATAGTTGTTACCTGGAGGGATTACTATGGCTTTAATGATTGATTTGCATTACCTGCTGCTCGGGCTTCCAAATAGGAAGTGAGAGTGGGGGAAACTGCTACGTAAAGAAGTATCTCTCCTACTTCATCCCTTTCCAGGTTCCTGACAATGTGACTCTTTTGGGCCTTGCTACTAGGCCTGCTTCACTGTAGCAGCTACCTAAAAAATCCATTTCAAAGGGATATTCCTGCAGCCAGGTGGCATGAATGGCAGCAGAGTCCCAAGTTGGATATTCCAGATAGTTTTGGCTGAATGCCAAGGAACTGTTAGATTCCCTTTCAGCCCACTTACAACTCATCCAGATCTTCATGAAGAGAAGGCTGATCCATGAGACACATTTTGTAGGACAAGGAGAAAGAGTGATGGGGCAGGTGGGTGAACCCCCACCCCTTTCAAGCATGTAGGCCTGAAATTCAGGCAAGGAGGCCTTCTTCACGTGTGGGCTGGGCAGGCCTGATCCCCGGTCATTTCTAGGATTATTTTGTTTAACAGTTTTATTCTCCCTGGACTGCCCCATGTTTCTAGAGGCTGCAGACTCATATATGCTGTTTGCAGTTTGTAACAGGGAGCCAGAAGCTCATGTTACTTTAAGGGGATGCTGCAGCAGGCTAAGCTTGCTGCGTGGGACTAGCAGCTGTGCTAGGGCTAGCTGCAGGGAAACAAACAGGCCAGTATTAGTCGGAATAGGAGCTACTCCTGGGGGAGGGCCTATCCCAGGAGCTTCCTGTGTGGAGCCAGCAGCTGGGCTAATCTGCAGCAGGGAGTTTGGAACATGTATTGTCCAGGACAAGTATGATCCTACAGTAGAGTAGGTACACTCACCAAAACGTGTGGGTTGACAGTGACCAGGCCTGACTGGGGCATGAGGGTGTTACAGTGGAGGGACTTCCTGCTGGCTAGCCCCACATTGTAGCAACTTTGTGCCCCAGCCAGCCCCTCAGCAGCACATTGAGCCAAGTCGGAGCAGCCCTGAGTTAGAAGGCTGACATCCCACCCTGCTGCCAGCCCGGAGCTGCTCTGCCCCAGCAAAACATGCTACAGTCCTGGGAGCATGTATAAATGCTGAGCCCGGGAGAAAAACTCTGATACAAACTGCGCTGGAGTTTATTACTACATGCTAATTACATGAGTATATACACCCCCTGGGGAGAGGATTTATCCAAAATTAGTTCTATTTGTTGTTAGTCAGCTCTTGCAGTGCACATCCTGATCTAAATTCAACCCTGATCTCTGAGGGTACAACTCCCTTGCCTTCATCTGCACTCTTTTATTCCAGACTCTAAGAGATCTGGTCTGGGAAGCAGACATAGTAGCAGAAATTTCCACCTGAAAATGAGAATCATTACTAAAGAGGGTAATGTTAACTGGGCTATGCTGGGAAGCATAAATAATAAAAAAAATTGAGATATTTGTCATTTCTCTTCAGTCTACCCAGCATTTATTTCCTACATCTCATGTTACAAGCAAGTATGAACTGAGGGCTTATTGTATTACTACCAAGGAAGTGTGATATCATCTTCCCCACAGGTGCTAAGTCAGTTTTCCAAGGTGATGGTACATGATTTACCCTATGCTTTTCAGAATAAGAGCACACACACGGAATATTTAAATAACATCTACAATTACTGGAAAGCTTGTAGAATAAATACTGTCTAGCCTGATATGAGTTATAAAACACTTTATGGCAAAGTACAGTGATATCATTTATCTTCATCTTGATAAATACCTGTTATGGTTTGAATTAGATTGAAATTAAATGAAGCTGATAGCCACATATATAAATGCTCTGCACATAGCTCTTATGTAATACTGGTTCTTAATAAAATTAATTATATAGTCCATATTACTGCAGAAGCAAATTTGCTTCTATTTTGACATTTATAAGTCTGTATTTCAGAACTTTAGCCTGTTTTATCTTGGATGAAAACCACAAACACAATAAATGTTATGAGTTTACTGCAGGAAAAGTGAACACCAGCTTCTGTAACAAATGCAATAACCTGATGCTTTTTTCCTCTTAGATCATCAATTGACTGAAAAAACAGAAATGTTAACGCTGTTTAAATATTATCTCCTATTTATACTCCCCATGTCTGTGTTTATTGAAACAGTTTGGTGCAATTGCATCAGTGTATTTAAACAGGGTGGAAATTGCACTTGCTTTCTAAGCCTATTTGCTATTCATTATCTTTCTGTATTTGAAGAGACTTGCATGGTTTGAAGCTGCAAAATGGGATGAAAAAATAAATGTGTTCCTGCTTGATCACTTTTGTGCTAATTTACAGTTCCAAATTGGGGGACCACTGTCCTTCTAGAGCTTTGGCTATTTTGGTAAGAAAAACAAGTTTGTAATTTTGGACAAATTTACCATAAGTGTAATACTTTTTAGATTATTTTAACTTAGATTCTGCAAGCCCACAATTGAAATTAGGTACTGTATTCACTCAAATCCAAGATGAGAGGTCCCCCCCCCCCCCCCCCCTTTTT
>NW_017729034.1:34221518-34222745 GCF_001723915.1 Gavialis gangeticus
CCCCCCCCCCCCACTCCATTTTAACATGTGGGGGAACCTCTCATCTTAGATTCAAGTATGAGGTATAGCAGGAAGCTGCCATGGCTTGGGCTCAGGCTCCAGCCCCAACTCAGAGTTAGGGCTGGAGATACATCTGCTGTCTGTCCCCATCACCTTTTCCCGCTCCCCCCAAAGCCTCTGCTCTATGCCCTCAGCTTCTGTGGCAATAGCTTGGGCCAGGCCCTGGAGCAGGGCCAGAGCTGAAGAAAGAGTAAGCAGCAGCAGGGAGGGGCAGAGGATGTAAAGGAGAGGAAAGATACAGGGAGACAGGAGGAAGGGGGACCAAGGATGTGGGGAGGCAGGCACAGAGGTGGTGGGGTGGCAGGCAAAAGGAAGCAGGCACATGGGGGTAGGGATGGAGGCAGACGGGCAGTAGGGGACAAGATGCTGGGGGCAAGGGGCAGGGATCAAGCTTCTTGCCCCTCCCCCACTTGTCTTATTGCCTCCCTCCAATAATTAGTTTCTATACATGGAAGATTACATCAAATTTATGTATTTCCCTTGTAGAGAATTGAATGATTGGAGGGCATCTTCAATTCAGGGTTGTCTTTGGATTTGGGTAAATACAGTATCACCATTAAACTTCATCATAATTGTAAACACAAAGGCCTCCGTTATGTCCATCCAGTTTTACCAGGGTAAATTGGCCAATTATCTATAACAAATCTTCAATTGTGACTTTTTTTTTTATAGCAGCACCAATGAACAGAGAAGCAGCATCCCAACAGCTAGTTTTGGGATTCTGTTTAACTGAAAAGTGGAAGTATTACCTTTCACTCCTCTTTCAAGGAGCCAGGTGACTACAGAGCCCTATTGTTGCTGGGAGAGTTTTGCAAAGGCATTAGAAAGCTGCTAGTGAGATTAGGGGAGAGGAGGAAGGGAAACAAAGTCCCTTCCAGAAGTTCTGGAAGCTGAGCCAGACAAAACATCCCTTAAAATGTATCTCCGTTCCACAAGTAGAATGCTATTGATCAAAGCCACTACCTTTTATACAGAAGCATGATATAACAGGTAAATCTAGGATCATATTCCAAAGGTCAACAAACTGGTCTGGTTGCATTAATGGAAGAATAGAATTTCAGAGCTCTGATAATCTGACACCTGGGGCACTCACAGATGTGTAGCTCCCTGTTGTAGCTCATGGCACTTCACAGAAAGAGCCATGAGTTACAGCAACCCCCCCCCCCC
>NW_017729034.1:34222847-34223611 GCF_001723915.1 Gavialis gangeticus
ACCACACACACACACATACAGACACACACACACCCACACTCTGACCCAGCTTGCAGTGGGGGAGGGGGGCTGCAATCCACCCCTTCCCTCTCCAGTAGAAGCTTGGCAAACCTCAGACCAGAGCTCTTTCCCCTTCCCCATCCCTCCTCCTATCCTGCAGACAGCACTAGGGTTGGGGTTTGCATGCAGGGGCAAACAGAAGTTAATGAAGGTACTCCACTTTGGAGTGCCTTCATCTGTACTTTCGTTAAATGAGGGTTAACTTGTTGCACGATTGGGCACTTTCAAAGCAAACTGCAGCCAGGCACTTCTGTCAGGGCATGACTGTAGAGTGCTTTCAAGGGGCCGATTCTGTGATGAATATCAATTCTGCCAGCACCCCTGAAGACAAAAAAACCCTGTGATTACATTGCATCATATCCTTCTGTGGTCACCTTGCTTAAGCACATGTTGGGCTGGAAAGGACCTCAAGACTTAAGTTCATCCCCCTGCTGTGAGGCAGGTTTGAATACATCTAGACCATCCTCTACAGATGTCTATCTACCATGTTCTTAGAAACTTCCAATGAAGGAGATTCCTTAACTTGTTTTAGTAACCTGTCATAGAGTTCCACTACCCAAACAGCTGGAAAGTTTTCCTCAATCTCCAAATGAAACTTTGTTTGTTGCAAATCCTTGTGATTCAGCTGATTTCTTCTTGTCCTTTTCCCTACGGGCCTCAGGAATATGATTTCATAGATTTCACAGACATTAGGGCTGGAAGGG
>NW_017729034.1:34224485-34229723 GCF_001723915.1 Gavialis gangeticus
TCCTGACACCAGTGTCCACATCATTAATGAAGATGTTGAATAAATGATGAATGTCTAATTTGTGACCATTTGTGTACTGAAATATGTATTCATTGGACTGTTACCATTTCTTCTCTCAGCCTTCTTGCTTCTAGACCAGTGGTTCTCATCCTCGTCAGACTCAAGGCACCACTCATTAGACTCCAGGCATTCTTTCATAACTTTTGTGAATGGCCCCATTTCAAAAACTAATTTATTTTTTACAGTGCTTACCTTTTTGCAGAGAGGCTGGGCACCACAGCACCCTGGTTAAGAATCACCGTTCTAGACTAAACAGAGCGAATCACTTCTTCCTCTCCACATGGGTCATGAGTCATGTCTTCTAATTATTTTTATAATTCTTGTTACTCTCCTTTAGATTCCCTGCAGTTTGTCAGTAGTTTCTTAAAGTGTGGTGCCTAAGACTGAGCAATTACTGCAGCTGAGTTCTTAAAGTCTAGCTAAGAAAAACACTCTATAATAGTCATTCTTATTTGTTGGAGGAGATAAGTTTCAAGGGGTAACAATATTTGCAGTTCCACAGTGGTAGTTGCCAAAAGTTGTCCATACTTTTGCTGGTTGCATCACAAGCAGGTCCAAGGAGGTGATCCTCCCCCTCTATATGACACTGGTCAGACCGCAGTTGGAGTACCACATCCAGTTCTGGGCTCCGCACTTCAGGGGGGATGTGGACAGCATCAAGAGGGTCCAGAGGAGGGCCACTCTCATGATCAGGGGCAGCAGGGCAGGCGCTATGAGGACAGGCTACGGGACCTGAACCTGTTCAGCCTCCGCAAGAGAAGGCTGAGAGGGGATCTTGTGGCTGCCTATAAACTTGCCAAGGTGGACCAGCAGGTAATGAGAGAGTCCCTGTTCCCCCAAGCACTACTGGGAGTAATAAGGAACAACGACCATAAGTTGACTGAGAGTAGATTCAGGCTAGATATCAGGAAGCACTACTTCACTGTCAGGGTGGCTAGGAGCTGGAACCGACTTCCAAGGGAAGTGGTGCTGGCTTCTACCCTGGGGGTCTTTAAAAGGAGGCTAGACAGCCACCTAGCTGGGGTCGTTTGATCCCAGCATTCTTTCCTGCCCATGGGAAGGGGTTGCACTTGATGATCTGCTTAGGTCCTTTCTGACCCTACCAACTATGAAACTATGGTATGGTAGGCTACAATGCAGTGGGAAACTGTGAAAATAAAAAAAATCCCCTCACAATATGCCCATGAACCAATGGCAGAGCATTGACTATGCATATGCTAATGACACTGGGTCACCTTGGTCAGACACAACGTGGACAGGAAGAAAAGACAGCAACCAAGAGCAGTAGCTGACTCTGGTCACTGTGTAGGTGTAGTTTCCTAAAGCACTTACAATATATATGGGTCAGATTCTCACCAGGTACAAATCTGTCTAGCTCCATTAAATTTAGTGCATCAGAGGCTCAGCTGCTGTCAATTAGCGCAGAGATACTGGTACAGACAACTCTTCCCTGCTGAAGCAGGATGTAGTAATTAAGTTGACTTCCATGCTCTGCAGCCTCCCTTTAACTCCCATTGACACAAATGAAATCATTGCTTTTAACTTCAGTGAGGTTTGAATTAAGCCCCATGTGCTGGAACAGCTTCATTGCAATATGCAAGGTGCCAAGTAGGCCTGTGCAAAGGTATTCAATTCAGATTCGGCGGATTCAGAGGACAGTGATTTGATTTGGAGATTTAGATCGCTATCCCAAATCTATTTGGCCGAATCAGCTTCGGAAGATTATGCACTGAATTGGAGAGACTTGATAATTCGGCCATAGACTACAATGGGGGGTCACTAAAATACCTATAACTTTGTCATTTTTTGGCAGATTTGGATGAAAACAGCAGGGATGGTAGCCCCTTCTGAGGTCATGAAGTCTGCCAGGTTTCACATAGATAGGTGCAGCAGTTTCTGGGAAACTGGACCTCAAGGTATTGACAAGCAAAACTTGTGATATGTGACTGTGTGTGTATGTTAAGGCGCAGTGGGGTGAAAACAGAAGACATGGTAGCCCCTTCTGAGGCCATGAAGCCTTCCAGGTTTCAAGGAGATAGGTGCAGGGATTTCTGGGAAACTGCACCTCAAGCTTCTGAAAGCAAAACTTGTGACACATGTGACTTTGTGTGTATGTTAAGGCACAGCGGGATGAAAACAGCAGGGATGGTAGCCTGTAACGGGGGGCCAGAACTGGCCAGCACTGTTATACGTAACTAAGGAGTAATTGAAATGAGAATAAGGTCTGAGAACATCTATATCAAAGGTAGCAGACCAGCGCTTATTATAATATTCTTTCCTTCAAGCTGTCAATTAAAGATCTGTTGTACCAGTTCCAGTTGCCTCCAAAGGCAAACCAATGAGAGAGTTTGCAGCACTGTCACAAGCTTGGGCTAAATTCATCTCTGATTAAGTTCTAGAGTTATACTAGGAATGAACGCATCTTCTAGTGACTAACACGCAATTATTTAAAACTCAGACCCCAAACACTGAACAGAGGAACTCAGTTACCATTTTTGGAGATTTTGATTTAAATGCTCAGTTCTTTTTTTAACCAGCTGCTAGTCACTTCTGAAAACATGAGTACACGGCCTAAACTGACCACCCTAATCCCTTTACCAAATTTTAACGTGTACGGCTCTAACTACCTCCAGCTAGAACTGGCATCAGGAACCACCACTCTCTTCCCTCCTTCTTCACCTACTTTCCTTGGTGGGAAAAAGAAGCAATACTGGCTCAAGGAAAACTACTTGCTAGTGGAAGGTGCAGGACTTGCACAGGGGCAGATGAAGAAGCAGTTTCCCTGATCTGCCTCCACTGGCCCAGGGGTTCCCAAACTGTGGTACATGTACCCCTGGGGATAGGCAAGAGAAATTTTGTAATGGTGGATTTAATTTTCATTATAATAATAATTGGCATTTAAGGGGTTAAAATATAAAATGTATGCTGATAGGAGTATGCAGGCAGCTGGTAATTCTGGAAGGGGGTACACAATAAGAAAAAGTTTGGAAACCTGTGCATTAGCCCTCACAGAAGAGGTTAGCTGGAGGAAAAACACACCAAGCTGTCCGAAGGCACCGAGTTATGTCCGGGTAGACACATCCTGTGCACATTTCCTTTTTCATGGAAGATGTTCCTTACTGACAACTCTTCTCTCTGCAGTGGGGAGCCCTGTCTATTGTCTCATGTGCTCTTTGGGTCCTGAACAAGAGCAAATGGCACAGAGGGCATATGGCAAACTGCTTCAGCAGAGGCAGTGCTTTCAGAAAGAGAAACATTGAGTACCCTGCTACCAATCCCACTGTTAAGCCAAGTCAGCCCTGGTATTTGCTGAAGAGTCTCAACAGATGTGCTTGGCCACCCACTGCCTCCTTGGACTCCTTCCCTTCATGGTTCAGATATTTGTACAATCCTAAGTATGTGTTGCTCTTTGGGGCTATTCCAGTTTCCCCAGATGCACTAATTATAAAAAAAAAGAACAGGTGATAAGTCTGAAAAATATTTGTCCAAACTCTTCCTGGCTACTGTCCCTAAAAGTGCTCAAGAGAAAAGTTTTTAATGTTGTTTAGTTCAAAACAAAGTATGTACAGGCAATGGCTTAGTTCTCTTGGCTGAGCAGGGCAGTGTATTTGTTAGTGCTTGTTCTAAAGTCTTAGACCTGCAGTTTTTAGTGGAGTTTTTACGTAGTATTTATCCTGTCTTTCAGATCATCCTCTAGGTGTGTCTGTTGTTTTACGCTCAGCTTGTGTAGTATTGAGCCCCGTGGGGCTTTATAGTGCACCTATTTTTTGCATGTGCATATGTTGTCCCTTGATTTGATTGTCCACCATTGGAATATAGTCTTTCTGTGATAGCAGTCACACTGTGTGCTTCCTCTCACCATTGATTCCTCCTCTGTGCTAGAAGTTTAAGATTGGTAGGATCCAAGTGTTCAATGGAAAAACCTCACTCTGAACGACACTGAAATAACAGTGATTTGCACTTTACATGCAATATTTTTCTTTAGCTTCTATTTAACTGTAGCATCACAGCTTTCTTCTGTCAACTGTTCTCCATGGAAAATTATCTAAATGCTAATTTAAATGTAGACTGTGTTTTTAAAGCTGTATCAGGTCTGATTATGCCTCTCTTTGGCAGTGTATAGTACATCACTTACACAATCTTCTCTACCTTTTTTGTGGTGAAAGAGCTTCAGATATTCCTGTCTCCATGCAGTGGAAGCATTGGTTCCATTTATGGTCCAATACCCACACAGTGGGATATTTTGAGATGCTGAGGATCTGAGCCTGTGAAAGAGATAGAATTGGAGTGGGCTGCTTGGGAAAAGGACAGAACAGATGCATGTGTAGATCACCTGCATGGAAAAGTCAGTTAAAAGTTAATGCAACCTAAGTTTTAGGGCTAGGTCACTGATACCAACAACTGGCTGGTGTATAGTGGAGGTGGGGCTTCAGAGCTTTCCCTAGCTTTCAGAGTTGGGATGTAGTGATGTATAAGTGAATGATTACAATTTAGACCTATGACAGGGACACGTTTTTACATGCCTGCAAAAACCTGATGAAACCATAGGGTAATATGTCATAGACTTAAAGAAACTCAGTAAGATCTGTGACTTTGGTGAGTTGACAGAGTCTCTGATCAGAGAGAGAATAATTTGTGGCATTAAAAACAATGTGTTGACAGAAATGGCTTCGTGCAAAGAAAATACGCCACAGATAAACAACATTCTCCAGATATCAAGGGCAGCCAGAACATTGAAAGCTCAAGTTAAAGTTCTGCATCCATCATAAGAGGTTAACTTTGTCCTTAGAGCTATATACAGGAGACTGTAGACAGAAAAGGTCACATGAAAAACCAAAACTACTTGCAATGAATGCAGCTTCCAAGAGAGATACTGCATACATCTGGTTATGCAGGAGGTGTAGGTTGTGGCTAAGCCCCAAACCGTGTTTAACTTTTGAAAAGTCTTGTTATAAATGTGGCAAAATATATACTTTGCAAAATACTGCAGCTCTCAGATGCAGAAAAGTCAAGTGCATGCCACTGATAACAGCTTCGTAGAGAAGTTCTATGTAGATGTATTACAGGGGTGAGCAAAATACGGACCACAGGCTAGATGTGGCCTGCCAGGCAATTCTATGTGGCCCATGGTACCCCTCCGTAAGCCCCCTGTAAGCCCTGCCCCTTGCTGCCTCTGCA
>NW_017729034.1:34229791-34245528 GCF_001723915.1 Gavialis gangeticus
CCCAGCCCCAGCCCCAGCCCCAGCTAGAGGGTTCTAGAGGCAAGAAGCCTCAGCCTGGCAGAGGCTTTTGCTGGCCATATGGTGGCTGTTCCCAGCCTCTCTGCCTGCAAGCCTGGGAATTCAAGTACGGGGCCCACTGGGTTGGGGTCAGGGACTCCAGCTGGAGGGAAGGGGTGGGAGTGCAGGAAGCCGTGTGCTATGCAGCTGGGTCTGGCTGGCCATGCACACTGCCACTATGTGCGGCTAGGGACTTGGCCAGGTGTGCAGGAGCTGCACGCTTTGGGGCCAGGTGCGGCTGGCCCCACACCCTGCTACCACGTGTGGCCGGGGTCTCAGATGGGAGTGTGGGAGCTGCATGTTATGGGGTTGGGAGGGGCTGGCCCTGCACGCTGCTACTATGTGCAGCTGGGGACTTGGGTGGGAGTGCTGTGGGCCTGGGTGTGATGGCCCTGCATGTTGCTGCCATGTGAAGCCAGGGACTCAGGTGGGAACACTATGAGGCTGGGTGGGGCTGACCTCGCTCACTGCCATCACATGCAGATGCACAAACTGGCACACTCCAGGGACTCCGAGCCACCCCCCCACCACACACACACACAAACACCCTCTCACAGGCCTCACACACAATCCCACCCCCCCACCATAACCCCACATACACCCACACCCTCACATACCCCATGCCTACCCCCTTCCACACCCACTTCCCAACCACACCTCCTGTACACCCCTTGCCCCCTCACATAATATACAAGAGTAAGACTGTATTTTGAGCTACTATGGAATCTCTTCTAGATACACTACATAAATACACATAAATCAGGACAAAAATATATTTTTCAATAGCATTAAAATAAGTTACAATAGATGTTTGATTTTTTTAGTGTATAACCTTTTTTCTGGTTTCAAGATGGTAGCACCCTCGCTTACAAATGGCGTACTTCCAGGGCAAGAAGAAGGACATTCTGTGGCAAAGGTCAGGGGTTACAGGGTGAGGGCAGGGCACTCGTTAAGCAGCCCTTCCCCTGAAATAATTGCCCGCCTCTAATGTATTAGCGTCAAGCAAAACCATGGAAAAGGATTGGTTAATGAAAAAAAATATTCTGCTCCAACTGGATACAGGGATGCAGGTTAAAATTCTGCCTTAAAATGATTATAATAGGCTGAAAGTAAGGCCAAAGTTGGAACCAGGGCCAGATCCAGGAGGTATGGGGAGGGTGTGGTCTCATTTCCCTTTGGCTGTGCAACGTATGCACAGGGAGGTCTCTAAGCTCACCAGCTTGGTGGTGCTGGAACCACCACTTTGGCTCATGTCTGGAACCTAGCAGGTGAACACAGCAGCTGGTCTCTGCCCACTTTTCCCCTGCCAGCAGGGGTGGGCAAAAGGTGTGTGCAGGGTTAGAGGCAAGTGGAGATATTGAACAGCACCAAAACCAGGATGAATTGCTGGGGTACTTTATTTGATGCTTTTTCCCAGTGTGACACTGAATCATTGATAAGCATGATTATCCAGTCATTTAATGTATACAATTTACAGTCATTTCATCTGGACTGTATTTCCTTCCTATGTGAAATAAGGAACTTAACTCTAGGCTGGTAAATTATACTATGTGGGTAAATATTCCATATCTACAATGTGTTTGTGCAGCAATTAGTACTTTGGAACCCCATCCTAGCTGGTGTCTATTATTTCGTCACAACTTGCCTCAGATAGAGAAATCTTGTGGATTTTTTCTTTTATGGGTTCAGCAAAAGAAGAAACATGAAAGCTGAACCTCTACATAGTCTAGAGGAAACCTTAAATATATCCTTCCTTTAGCTCATCCTTTTTGTATAGCTGCCATTCCTCTCAACAGCCCATGTATATCTATAAGCATTTAAAAGGGTAACATTTGAGCCTAGAAGTGACTAAAAAAATCTACTTGAAAGAGGATTTGTGCTCTGTAACACCTTGCCGTCAGCAACATTTTCAATGAGGAGTGAAGTTTCCAACATGAAAGAAAAGAAGTCAGTGTTGGATTTAGAAGCTTCTTGAGGTGAGTAAATAAATTGCTCATGTTTCATCCACTGACATCTGAAGTAGTAACTGCTTCTTAATATTGATTGACAGCACAGATGTGGAGTCACCCAGGAAAGCATCTGATATACAGATTCACCTCTAGCTTTCCACAGTGGAGAACTGAGAAGTGTAAAATTAAATGATTTTCTAATGCTGCCTCGGGCTGTTGTACTAAACAGTTTGCTTTCTCTGGAGCATATTACCTTTCTGTCTCTTAAAAACAGAAAATATTAAACAATCACAGAGTCATTAAGCCCCAGCAACGGATGCTTATGTTCTTCTTATAATATTTAATCTAAAACATTAATAAGGCAGATATGTAGCTGAAATTGCCACCTCCCCCAGCACAGATCCTGCCCATTTCAGACTCCTGCAGGAGTATGCAGTCACAAGTACTATATGGAGCAAATGCCATTGTCTTTATTCCCCACCCCTATAGAAGGACTGTCATGTGTCCCTGCATCTAGGTTGGCCTCCACTTTCCTGCTTCCAAGTCCAGAATTTAGATCACCTCCTAGACAGCCCTCATCAGTCAAGGTTTAATCATCTATCTTAAAAGCAGTATAAATGCATCAGTTTTTCATTGTATAACATAGAAATTATTAATGGACCCCATGGGCTCTCCGACATTCTGTGATTTATTTTTTCAATACAAGCTAGGAAAATTCTTCCCACTCAAACCCTCTCGTTTGTCTGTAAACACTGAATGACTCTGCTATCTTTCACAATATATATCTCTCATATAGATATATATTATTGATATGATATATATAACTATAGATATAGATAAATGAATAGATGCACACAGAATATTTGTTATTTTAAATTTATATGTAGCATATATAATTTATACACAACATATATATGTTTGCACTATGATTTTTATGTAGGACTCTTATCTGGAGAGGACATGAACAAAAGGGGACATGTTAAAAAGAGACAAAATAATAAACGGCCTAGAGAAGATAGGTTTGTTGCTTCTATTTACCTTCCTCATAACTTAAGAACAAGGGGACCTTCAGGAAAAATGAAAGGCAGCAAATTCAAAACTGATTAAAGGCGCACTATTTACAAAATGCACTATTAGTCCTGAGACCTCTTTGGCATAAAATGCCACTGGTGCTCGCATAGCACTCACACTGTTTCTCCCCAGAATTAACCCTCCAAAATTGGGGTGCATGGCTTAAGCAGGTTGTTTCTACACTGGGACAGAAGCATGGTGATGCTGTAATGGCTGCTGCTTTTCTCTCTTCTCCCTGACGCAGCCATCAGCACTGAGCAGAGCCTACTGTTCAGTGTTAGAGCTAGAGATAACCCTCTCACAGCAAAAAAACTGCTGCCAATTCTGCAGTGGCTATGAGAGGTTAATTCTAGCTTTTGCCTGAGCAGGAAAGGGAGGATGAGTGAACCGAAGAGCAGGCTCTGACCCTTCTCCATGATCTCAGCTTTCAGCTATGACTGGAAAAAATATTGTTTCTTCATTTTGCCTTCCCCAAAAGATGCATGTATTATTTGGGGGCACATGGTATGTTAGAAAATACAAAAACAAATCTATGAGGCCCCCTATTAGCAAGATTAAGAAAAGGTCTTTTTACTTGCAAGACTATCCAGAGAAACCTTAGAAAACTTTAAAAGCATGTGGGAAAGATTTGTAAAGAGATTCTTGGGGTATTATTTGTCCGACTCAAGCCTTATGCGTAGCCCACTTAAGTCTTAGAACATTAATGTTCTCTAAGGTCTTTACCTTGCTTTACATTCTTTACATTGCTTGACATTTCTAGGCCATAGATAAAAGTGTCTATCAAAACTTCTTTGGTCTGGGCAAGACACTGATTTCTTTTTGTCTCAAGACAACTCTTAGCTGTACTCCATGATGCACGTATAACAATGTCCAACAAATCAAAGAAACAGAAATAGACAGTTGTTGACCTAGCAATGATCTGACCTCTGTGCACTTCTAGAATGAAGCCAAGAAAGAGGCCGCAAGCCCATGCTTCTGTCATTTCAAGACAAGCTGTGTTATTTGTGGATTCTTCAGGTCATAGCTGTAGTCAAACTTTTAGGAACAGATTCAACTTTATTAATATATTAAACTAAAGGAGAGCAGAGGCCATGGAACAGGGTGGGCCACCCGGGCCATGGCCCGACTAACTTTTAGCATGTTAATTTATATAACTCACAAATGCGCAGTTGTCATTCTGGTTAAAACTGTGTAGCTATTTTTTTAACTGCATAACTAGCTAAATTAATGTGCTAAAAGTTGGTTGGGTCTTGGCCTGGGTGGCCCACCCCATTCCACAGCCTATGGAGAGGGATATCACAGGGAGACAACTCTGTTATCCAGCTTCTTGCTTCAGACCAGCTGTCCCCAGGCAGTTCTATACAACCAGCATGGATAGCACCAGCCTCTTAAAGAGTCAGCATCCTTACATCTCCCTTTTTTCCCATAAAAATACTGAAATGACCACATCTGTTTACATTCATAGCATTTTCACCCCACCAGCTCTTAACTAGCCTTTGGCTAGGCTTTCTTATTCTTGTAAACCTCCCAATGTTTGCTGAGATTTAGCCTCACTTTGATGCCTCTGATTCTCACAGATTCACAGAAGTTTAGGGCTGGAAGGGACCTTGTGAGATCATCAGGTCCAGCCCCCCTGCTCTGGGCAGGAAGCACTGCTGGGGTCAAATAAGCTGAGCAAAGTGAGCATCCAGTCTCCAGTCACCTTCTGCAACTTGTTCAGACTGAACTCCTGAAGGTTCTGTGCATTGCTGTGTTAATAGGTCAAGGTTTTACGTTGTTTTCTGGCTTGTTTTATGTCCACAGGAGAACATCTCCCAAACTTCACTGAGGCATATCAGAACGGAGTCCATGGCATTGTTCATTCTTCAACTACTTTGCATTCCTCTAACCTTAACAGCAGAACAAAGTGTTTCAAGGTTTTCAAGGTGCAGTTACTCTTTACTTTGTAAACAAGTACCTAACCTATTCAACTGTAGCTGTCTCTAAGATCCGGGTTTTGATTCAATAGAAAAGTGCTGACAGGTGTTGTCATGCAGAAATTAATTCTTTCAGCATAACTGTCTTTGGCTTAGGTGGTTTACTGTGATTTATTCTGTGTAAAATATTTGGCAAAAATAACATCCACATGTCCTGTTTAAATGTTAAAACAAAATTGTTAAACCAGGAATTCCATTCAGATCAGCCTCTAAGACACTGGTTTAAAACTAATACTTTCACAATGATAATGTTTTAGTTTAGGGAAAATTAAACTGATATCCAACAGGTCATCTTAATTTGGAAAGATCTTTTCAGCAAAAAGAAGAATGCCAGTTCTTGTTTTAGGCTGGCACCAAAATCTTTTTCTAGTATTTCATTGCATAAAACCAGATTATAACGTTAAAAACAAAGTTCTCCATTTCCCAGATCTGTTGCTTTTTTCTCATGAGAAGAAGTCTGCATCTGTCCATTACCATAAATCAAGGTGGCAGACTATGCTGAAATTAATCAAACCTGACAATGTAATAAGGGTGATTGCAACTTAAATTGAAATATATGAGTTTAATCCAAAATCTCATCTCAAAACAACAAGAGTTCTTTAAACCTAGTGGATCTCACACTGAACTTCTTCATTAAACTGTGCTTTACCCCATGGTAAGAAAACTAGAGCTTTATTATTTCTTTTGAAATACTTGACAGATGAGCATTCTTTTCATCTACATTTCAAGATGGTGTAAAAATCATTTCCATGTGACAGTGTTGCCATCTCTCAAGTGTAAATCCCACAATATATGTTGCTTAAAGACCTAGTTCCTGAATATATGAGATACATGAGATTCAAAGCTTTCATTTTTAAAGTAAGTTTCTAGCACTTCTGATTCAAAGTAAAAATTTGAAAATATAATCCCAAGGGCTATTAACCCCCAGACAGACACACATGCACTACACACACATCTGTAGACAAATATATGAGAGAATGTATGTTACATATAGATGTATATATGCACCTATATACATACTTCCACACATGTATGTATGTATATTTAAGAATATACATCCATGCATATATAAAGACACACACGTATATAATAATGTTTAAGCCAGAAATCATGCCTTGCGTGATTTATGTCATGATTTTTCAATTATTGGGGTTGGAAATATTGTTGTTATTTCTCATACTTAAATAGTGCCTGCTGAGACTATCAGTGTCTAGAGGTTCTGGATTTGACCTGTAATTTACAACTCAGCACCAAGAAAGTTACTGTTATTGTCACAGGGCAGGGGTCTAGGAGCGGTTGTGATCTCTCCTGGTGCCCCCTACTGTGCCAAGTTGGTTGTCAAGCACCCTCGTTCTCGCCCACCACATCTTTGATGGTATCTGTTTTATAAGGGAGGCTGCCTTCTGTCCCCTTGGACACGGTGCTCTTACTTATCCTGGCCCCTGTTCCGCATAGACTGATTTGGTGCACCCAGCCTTATGGGCTATGCGTGGCTCCTACCACCCCTAATACCACGCCCCAAGCCTCTCAGGTGTACCGGACGTTGTTATGTCAAATTACTATTGCCCGCGCCCTCGCCGGGGCTTGGCTCCATACGCACGCCCTCGCCGGGGCTTCTATTCCTGTGTGCCCCCTTGGGCTATTCGCCTATGCACCCTCACAGGCACTCCCTAGCTTCTCCCATGGCTGCTGCCCGCCCTGGGCCTTTTCCCCGCGGTCTGTGTACGATTGCCCTCCCTGGGGCTTTTCCCTCGCAACACTGCCCACTGGGCCTTGCTCGCGCTCACACCCACACTGGGGCCTGTCTCCGTGATCACACCGCCCGCACTGGGGTCTGTCTCCGCGATCACGCAACCAGGACTCAGGTGGCCGTAGCCGTGCCTGGCCCCCAGACCCCCTTCTGGGTCTTGCGCCCCACTGGGGCTTCCCACAATTGAGGCTCAGGTGGCCTTAGCCGTGCCTGGCCTCCAGACCCCCTTTCTCGGGTCCTATGCCACACTGGGCTTCCCACAATCGGTGCTCAGGCAGCCTCGGCCTTACCTGGTCCCCAGACCACTGAATCCCCTTGTCAGGGTTGAGGTCAGTGCACCCCCTAACTACTGTGCCCTCCCTGGCACCAGGAACCCCCACGCTACTGGGGAGCTCCTATGAGGCCTCCTCCAACCCCTTATAGCCTCACCTGGTCCTCCGGTGTAACAACAAACAAAACAGAATAACACGAGCCAACTGGCTATAAACGAAGCCTCCTGGCTAAAACATGACCCTAAACCATCTGGTAGCTTATCCTCTCTCTCAAATCCCTACCAGGGTTTCCTCCCCTGGTCTCCTCACTTGGGAGCTGATTCAGGCCCTCGGCTTCTGTAGGCTGCAATGCTTCAACAGAGCTCCTACTTTATCAGCTGCCAGAGGAGAACTGCCTCTGGTCTCAGCCTGGCTTGTTTATGTAGGCCAGGCCCTGCCCCCTTCCGGTCAGCTGACACCTGTGGTTGCCCCAGCAACCAACACCTGTCCTTCTTTAGGAGCAGGCACTTCAGTGCACTGCGACAGTTATCATTTTCTCTCGTTGAGCACCAATGTGCCAAACATCTGTGAATCTTTTAGGTGAAGTCATTTCAGTTATGAGCAGATTGAAAAATAGATAAGGAAAACACTGTAACCAGAATTTTAGTATTATACTGTTTTAGTATCCCAGAAAAGATATTCCTTTTTTTAAATTAAAAGACAGATCAGTGTGCATATATCTCAACTCACCACTGCATTTTATACTGCTTTAATTCCACTGAAATTGGCTGTATCATGTAATTCATGACCCTAGATCAGAAATCCCTTGAACTTTGTAAGGTTAGATCCAGGCCTCATCTTTGTAGCTGGACTTTGTCTATTATGGGGTGATATAAGGCTGTTAATTTAGATGTTCCCTAGTGCTGAAAAAATGTGAATATAGATGTGGATTTAATTTTTTCAATTTAGGCCCACTTTGACACAGTAAGATGAAAGAACCAAACTGGAGTTTCTCATATGCATCATCGTTCTTTAATATATTTGGAAAAAATATTTTAAACAAGCATGTATGTTCTAATGACTAAAATCATAAGTTGTCTAACTACAACCCGTCCCCACCCCCCAGGACTTTTTGCATAATATAGGTAAGAAAATGTAGAATTACATTAACACCATATGCCGTGGCATAATATGATCTCCTCCTCTCAGTAAAAAAATACTGTCCCTAACTTATAAGAAGCAATACAATTTTGCAGTTTGATAAGAACACATTATATAGAAGAAGAGAGTATAGGCAGAATTATAGACAGGCCTAGGTTACAGAAAGTAATTTGTAAAGCTGTAATTTAGACTGGATCTCTGAGTCCAGCGCCCTGCTATTGCAGGCAACCATGTTGTATACTTGGGTCACGCTCCATTATAAAAGTATTTAGTTATTTCCCCCCAACTACTCCCCTTGGAATACCCAAGTACTAAATGACTGCACAGTAACTGGCATTATTGCACAGTAACATCCCCGCACAGCTTCCTGGTGAGGCTGACTGCTCAGTGTCTTGTTACTACTGTGCAGTAGCGTTGCATCACAGCTCATGCCCTGCAATGCTACTGCATAGTAGTAACTAGCTACAGCACAGTAAGTGTCTTGTATAGATAAGGCCTGGGATTAGTACTTCCTTAATTCTGCTGGAAATATTACAGTGGGAGTGTCCACATGTGACACTGTCACTGTAGTAATGCACTATGGCACCTAGCATTGGTGGCCACAAACTGTGACACCACAGCTATGTTACTGTAGCTACCTGCTCCCTTGATATAGTGCATTGCTACGGTGACATAGGGGCTAAAAGTAATTGTGCAGTGCTGGTACAGTGCAGTACAGGCTGTTACTGCACCATCATTTAGTACTTCCGAAAGGGAGTACTAAATGACAGCGCAGTGCCAATGGCACCATAGGGGCGTGTGTAGACACACCCAGTATTCTTCAATATGCAGTAGTAATAAATGTCTCGCTGGGTTCAATTTAGGAACATGGCATTAATCAGTATAAACTTGCATGCCTACTTTAGACAGTATAGTGTCATCACCATTTAGAATCACTAAAAACCTTAGTCTGGGCATGCTTTCCTTTTATTAATTCTGTGTCATCGTTATTTGAAGATTTGCTGAATTCGAACAAGATGGAAAGTGTAATTTTGTGGTTCCAGCCTGAAGTATAGAAACTTTTCAATGGATTTTCATGAAGGGGGTTTGAAAATCTGACTGCACCTATAAGCCCCAGCACTATGATTAGTGGACTGCTATGCTCCTATTCAGCCCCATTGCTTTAAGCATGCAACTCTCTCCCTGTGCTTTGAAACCTACAGAATTGAAGCCTTAGTACCCCAAGCTAGTTCTTTGTAGTATGCCACAAAACTGAGAATTATGGATTGTGACACATCACTAATCTGAGGCAATTTTTTCTGGTATTTATCCCAGTTAGAGGTCAAACTCAGTATCCATCAGAGTAGTATTTTAAAAAAATAACAGTAATTACCTCTTTAGGGGCCTGATGCAATCCTGTTCAAGTCAATGAAAATTTTCGTTGACTTCAGTGAAGCTGGATAAATGCTAAAAGACTACATTTTGCAACCGTAAAAAAACAGATAAGGAAGATTCTGTGCTGCTGCTTTAAAAGCACAAGGAAATGTTTCCTAGTGAAGGCAAAACCCCAGCTCTAAATCTAACCCCAGTTGAGCACATCAGACTTTTACTACCTGATTTAGTGTTATATCATTCATTAAAAAGTAAGTTTGAGGGAACATGTAGAAACCTGCCTGGTGAGCAAGTTTTCTCTCTCTTTCCAAGAGCTCTGACAGCTTTGAAGCCTCAGGAACTCTTAACTTGCTGCTGTATAACTTTATAATATACATGACCTACTCTTGCTTTGATGTAACTGTGCAAGAAAAATGACACTTTCAAACAAACTTTTAATTTTATATTGTTTTATTGATTTATTTATTTAAATCTAAATGCTTATGTTGAATGCAGGGTAAAGCACCTTCTGCAACTGTGAAGTATTGAAGGCCCTCAGGAAAGACACTCGCTCTTCTGAAGCACATCGGGGATGTAATTAGATTCTATACACACAGCCTTGCTTTAGGAACTATAGAGAGCTACTACCTCATACAAGCTCAGGGAGTTATTGTCCTGTCCCCCAGGGGAGAGAGGCCATGTATTTCATGTTATCCTTTCACTCTCCTAGGTGTATGAGACTCTGCAACAGAAGCTGTATTGCTTCTGAGATGCCCCCTTTCTCCCTATCATCGTTCAGCCTTCTCTTTGGTAAGCTGGAGGGTAACGGCCTGTGTCCACATTGACTCTGACACATGAAAGATCTTTTAGTTTGAAAAAAGTCCACCCATTCTTTTTTATGCATTTTATTTGGAAAAACGTTTAGATTTCCTGAAGAAGCCTGATGATACAAGGGTTTTCATAGGCCTTGTTTGAATCAGGACCTAAATGATGCCAGGTGCTCTTTCACACTGAGCTCCTCAACACAGAAGCTGACAAACTGGAAGGGTTTCAGAAAACAGCAACAGGGAGAGGGATTCTCTGAATAAAGGGCCAGGGAGAGTGATTTTTATGGTGGTGAGGGAGGACCTAAAAGAACTAAGTATTTATAACTTGTATAAACAAAAAATAAATAGGTGATGACCCCTGAAATCCCAGGACAAATTGCAGTTGTACAGATGTCCATGTCCATTATCCCAGGACCCAGGATAAATTCTAAAAAAAATTACCCTGAAAAGAGGTAGAAACAGTTTATCCTCGGGTATTGCAAAGTATATCCGTACAGGTTATCCCAGGATTGAATCAGTAGCAGAAAAACGGCACTGCATTCAGCCACTTATTAATCCCCAGTTAGACGGGCAATCTATGTACATGCCAATCCTGGGATGTTTTGGTTCTGGGATAAACACAAGCATAATTTATGCAGATGGCAGGAAGCAGGTAATAGCCTGTTTGCTACAGCAAAAGCCTATTCCAGGGCAGAAGCAGACAGATGACCCCTAATCAGTACATTTTTGCTACCAGTTTTTCCTGGAATAATTTTATCCCTGATTCAAGGAACTTACACAGGCTGAGAGTTTTATAGTGTGTGTCCATTCCTTGTTTATAGTGATGTAAAGACTAATACACCACTATAAACTTGCTGTGTGTCCAAACCATCACACACGTACTTAATTTTGCATTATTTCCTGTTGAATTTAATGAGACTGCTTTTCTATATAAAATTATTATCAGTGTGTGTGTGTGTGTGTGTGTGTGTGCTCGCGTGTGTGTAAAACATTAATTCTTCCTCCATTTTTGCCTGTGATTGATGCATTGGTTTCCAGAAGGTCAGTGCAAGGTAGTAAAGATTTAGTACCAATTTAAACTCTGGTATAACTGGACAAATATGGCTTTGGTTAATAAAACTGATGTTGGGACAGATGTTTAAAAACAGTATCAGCTGCACAGGTATGAATGAGACTTCTGTTTGAAAAGTCTTTTTTAACAAATAGAACAATTAAACTGTTAAATTTCAGTTAATTTTAAATAGCAATGCCTACTTTATACTATTTTTAAAACCTGTTTGAATAAAACTTTAGTCTAACAGAAGGATATTGATTCATATGAATCCAACAGGAAATCCAGGATGAGACTGAATGATGTTGGCAATCCTTCAAGTTTCAGGAAAGGTGACTTTCATTAGCCTGGAAAGCTCCAATGGAAAGTTTACATAGTGAGCATTTGTGTAAATACTTTATTAAAGATGGGGAGCTCATATTAGACTTGCATTGATCCAGCTTGTATTGCTTCCTGGCAGAAAAGGGAGAGGAGGAAGCAACCTGTCATGGGAAACAGAAAAAAAAAATCCAACAGAATATATCCAGTTCTGCAGTTAGGGCCTGACCCAAAGCCTAAGAAAATCAATGGGAGTTTTTCCAGTAACTTCAGTATGTTTTCAATTAATTCTTAGCAATATCTTTAAAGATGATTTATTTTGAATTGTGTAGGGCTATACTTTCAAAGGGACCTTTTCCAACTGTCATGTTAGTTACTTGCCACCTGTTTTACTGAGCTGAGAGAAAAGATATAGTTCAGGGCAGTCCAGGAATGGGGCACAACAAGTGTCCTCAGCACTAAACAGAGATGTCTTGAGGCAGGTTTGGACTGGCTTGTGTTCCAGCGGCCCAATCATTCTTGTCCCTTTTTTAGTCCATAAGAAAGTCTCCCCCCTTACTCAGGGAGGCCTGGACAATGCAGGCATCATATACACCCAGGAGTTCAAGATACTAGTCTGTTGGCTGCAATAAACAGGCAATAGACTAAGCTACTGTGCAGGAAAGCATCTTGTGTAGACACACCCTATAATTAGTTCATCTACCCATAACTTGAAAGTGACTTACTTTGGTTTTTTTAAACCAGGTCCTAAACTTATAAATAGAAATAAGCCTGGTTTATACCAAAATATTAATGCCTACATTGCCTCTTTGTGGTGGAGCACCTTTAGGGTGCTTGCCATGTAGCAGGGGCTGCAGTAGGCTGGGTCAGAGCCCACCAGGGAAGGCAGCCAAGTGAAGCCCCCCAGATCTCATTCTAAGGGGGGAGGTGTGTGGCGGAGCACCTTTGGGGGTGCTCGCCACTCAAGGGCTCTCACAGGCTCCGAGGGGAGCCTGCTTTGGAGGAGCAGCAGGGGAAACCTCCCCCAGGTACCATTTTAAGGGGGGAGATGTGTGGCAGGACACTGTTGGTGCCTGCCACTTTAAGACCTAAGCCAAGCAGTCAGCAGGTGCCTGATTGCAGCAGCCGCTTTAGAGTCAGGGCTGCCTATATAAGCAGAGTATTTTGCTGCTGGCAGGGGAGGAAGCAACATTGCCTGGCTGCAAGGCTTCATGGAACACTCCTGGAGGTAAAGGAGGAGCTGTAGGGGATGGCTGGAGGCTTCTGGTCCTGGGCATGACCTAAAACTGTACCCTGCCAGGAGTGGGTGGCCTGGTGGGGCTCTCAGTGGTACGGGAGCCCCCAGGAAATGCCAAGCCAGTTACCACCCTTGTGAAAGGCAGGTAGGGGCGCCTTAACCCTAGCCCTCATCTTCGGGTGGGTTTGCGTAACATCAGAGGTAGTTGGGGCCAGGCATGGCTGAGGCCACCTGAGCCCTGTGGGGTGCAAGACCCCAAGGAGGAAGAGCAGGGGCCAGGCATGGCTATGGCGACCTGAGCCCTGAGGCGCAGGATGCAAGACCCTATGGAAAAGTAGTTGGGGCCATGCACAGCTATGGTCACCTGAGCCCACTGGGGAGTGAAGCCCCATGGCCCCAAGTGAGGGGGGCAGTGTGGAGCCCTGAGTGAAGGGGGGCGGAACATAGCACAATGACATGCTGCTCCGGGGGGGGGAGTGAGAGTCCCCATGAGACCCTGGAACACCAGTCGTGGTGTCGGATAAGAATGCCCTGGTGAGGGATAGTCCCAGAAAGGGGGCAAAGACAAGGTACCCCAGTGTTGGGGGAGAAGAATCAGAGGGCTCATGGCCCAGTATGTTTATATCTATAGAGTTGCCCCCGGAAGGGGTCAGAGCAAGCTTAGACCTGGTCAGGTAATTGGCTGGCCACTATCCCAGTGAGGGTCACGGGAGAGGCCCAAAAGACGGTACGTCTGCCATCCAAGGAATGGACTAGCTAAGCCTATGTCCTAAGGGGCCTGTTCCAAGAGGGAGAAAGGCAGAAAAAGCTGTCAACAGATGAAAGAGAACCTGTGAGAGAGGGTGGAGTGTGAGAAGCCCTAGTGAGAGGAGGGTTTTATGAATGTGTGTGCGACTGAGGCCTGACAATGAGGCCTATGCTTGGTCCAGCCATAGGCCAGGAGCACTGTAACATCTGGATGCCATCTGTGAGGCATGGGCTGCGGTGTAGGGGAGGTACAGAGCTGCAGATAGTGCCCCCTGGCATCAGGGCACAAATGGGTAGCCTCCCACCTTAATTAACATCTTAATTAATTAAGAACAAGGCATGGCAGGTGGATCAGGTGGGTGGCATGCCCAAAGGTAAGTGGGGAACCTAGCACTGTGGCTAGGTGGGGAGCCCCAGTTTGCCACACTCTCTTACTGGCTTAGGTAACTCATTTTAAAATCACACCTTTAGTTAAGCTGCTGCAATTCTGTGCATAGGCAAACCCTGAGATTGAATGAGATGTGAACTCCCTCAAGGGCCACGACTTGCTGGAGCCTTCCTCCTCCTTTTCATGGACTGTTACCTCCTGACAATTAACAATTGCTTTATAAATGGAAAACAACCAGATTTATATAAGGCAACACCTACCTGGCCAGTAGATTTATGAAGAGGGACAGTTTATGAACAGGAAACCAAACTGGAAGGAAAGAGGAGCTGACTTAAAATTCTCTTTTAAAAAAAAAAAAGTATAAAAGGAAGTACATGAACTATCATTAATCAGAATGTTTCTACAGAAATTGGCCAAGTACTCCACAAGTTGCTGAAAGAAATCTGATGCTTAATTCTTTAAGACAATTTGGATGTTGCCAGAGGTACTGTTCCACCTGCCTACAGGAAATAATCTGCAACTTTAAATCTGAAAAAAAGGTTTAAAACTTTATATTAATCATTTCTGTTACAAGCTACCGGTACTATACATGTTGCTGCAGATTAAACAAATTATTGGCTGGGTTTCAAGTACTAAAATACTAAGCTCCACACATTGGACTGCTGTTTGCATTCATTTTATTCCGTCTGCAGCTCTCAGCAGAGAGGTCCGTGTAGCCCTGAAAATAATTGAACAGTTGTCACAATCACATGGGAGTTTCTCTCATTTTTGTGATGAGATTTCACAGTGAGCCAGTCCTGCTTCAATTTGAGAAGAAAGGTGATTTTGTGATTAAGGAACTAAAGAGACCTGTCTGGGTTCAAGATAGGTTCCCAAGTCAGGTCACACTTTTTCTCATTTTTCTATCTGTAAGATAAGCACAGCAACATTTTCTTTTGCCCCAAGCCCTCCCTTTTCCCTGCCTTGTCTATTTGTATTGTAAGGGCATGGGAACAGAGGGTGACACATAGGGCTGCACCTATTGGCTATCTAAGTGGACCTAGGTGCTTAAATGTAAATGTGTTCAAGTTCAAATTACTGAAAACCCATGAAAGCATCTATTTTTATACCATACCATTACCTCACCAGAAAGCTGCCGGGGGTGGGGAGGATCCACCTACCTTTTGTATGAATGTTTTTTCAGGGACTCAAGCAGAGTGGAATAGGATCACACTTGGACTCCTAAGTCCACTTATGCACCTAACGTGGAGTAACATTTTTGGTTTTACTATTTAGCCTTACAGTACCTGGCACAATGGGGCCCCAATAATTGCTGTACCATAATCGTAATATTTCAGTTGTGCAACTGCAGATGTGAGTACACAACAAAGTAGATAACAACCTGCAAGAACTTAAAGCAACAGCAGGTTAGGGTTTTGTACATAGATGGCACGTGCTTTTCTTGGATTGAAACTGTTGTATGAGGCATGCCCACATAAAACTAGTGTGACGGGCTAGCTGGCAGTAACCTAGCCCAGGGGTTTTGAAAGGGCAAAAGATGATTGGAGGACTTAGCATTCCCTTTCTGCACCAATCAGGCCTCAGAGACTCACCCCCCCCCCCCC
>NW_017729034.1:34246011-34247171 GCF_001723915.1 Gavialis gangeticus
GTGGCTGTGTGGCAGTGTTCCTGCCTACCACATGGGAGATCTAGGTTCAAGTCCCAGCTGGGTTGAGTGAGCTAACAAGAAGTAAGTCTTCTTGCAGTGGAAAGGGGCCATTGTGTTTTCTCCCCCTCCAGGTACCAAGGCCCTATATTTCCTTGACATTTGACATTTTGTGCCTTTTTATATTTCACCAACCCGTATTGTTTGTTCTGCTGTTTGTGTTTTATATTTTGTTAACCCTGTTTTTTGTCAGTGATTGTAAGTGTCTAACCTTTGTTGAATCCTGCCCCCTTGGGACATTGTAGTGTCCACTATACCCTCTGATTTATGCCTGTTATTTTCCCAGTATTAAAAGGTGTATGGTTAAGTCCCCATTGGTGATCTGGCTCTGATCTATAGGGGGAGGAGAGTCTCTACACCTCCCACAGCGCTTGTACACCTGCTTTGATCCCTTCAATTGGAGAGGGGGTACTTCTTGGAATCCTGCCCAGGTTACATTAGCTTTAAATTTACTGGGTAGACTGCATTAGGTATCTCCTTGTCTTCAGTTGCCATCTGGGGAGTAGAGAGGCAGGAGGGTCCACTGACTGTTTTCATTAACTGAGAAACTGGGGTCTGGTGCAGAACACAATTCCAGCTCTCCAGCCATTTTGTAAGCAAGTAAGTAGGTGCATGGGTACAGTCTGGCTACTTCCCACCTACTACCTCCACTTGCAGGCCAGAAGAAATGGGCCAAAGCAAGGATACAGTAAAACATTTTCCAGGCTGGGGCACCTTACTTTCTACAAGGAGAATGGCAGGAGGCAAGAGTGATGCATTTTTTGTGCTAAACAAGGTTAAAAGAATAGACTCCCAACCCAGCCCAGTATTGACAAGTAGGCAAAGCAATTCAAACAACATCCTACAATCTATCTCATGTAGAGAAAAAACTGTTAAGAAGAGCCTGATTGTTTACTGCAGTATCTTGGGATCATAGGATCATAGGAAAGTAGGGCTGGAAGGGATCTTACAAGGTCATCTAGCCTACCCCCCTGCTTAAGGCAAGATCTTCCCTGACTAAGCCATGCATAAGTACTGAACTTCTGTGTACTTCTCTAACCTGAATCAACCCCCAAGACTATACTATCAATGAACCCAACAATTGAAAACCCATAAAATGGGCC
>NW_017729034.1:34252171-34262169 GCF_001723915.1 Gavialis gangeticus
ACATACTATCAATGAACCCAACAATTGAAAACCCATAAAATGGGCCCCACAAAATCACAAGGGTTACTTAAAATCATGCAGTTCAAAATGGGTTCTCTTTATTTCTCTCTTGATTTCTGAACCTTTAAGATATGTGTTTCAAGGTTCTTCTCTGCAAGCATAACTGGACATTTTTTTTAAAAAAAGGGGAAAAAATCAAACCCACGTTCTCATAAAATAACATGACTCCAGATATAATGAAATTCATTGCAAAGTTCTGGAGTTTGCAACCCTGGAATCATTTGATATTTGTCTACCCCTAGAAAATTCCCCCATAGGGTTCTGCTAGAAAATAAAATCTGACTGTGGGGCCAGTCTTCCCTCACCCACTTCTTATAAATACTGCTGCTTCTTCCTAACATGGCATAGTGCTGGAGTTCCAGCAACTGAATCACATAGGTGTTATTCTAATATCCACAAGTCAGGACAAGATACGAGGTCTGTTCAAAAAGTATCAAGACTGATGTTGTAGGAAACAAAATATTTTATTTACAGGGGTTTCAGCTTAATCTCCTTCAAAGTATGCTCCTTCTGCAGCCACATACTTCTCTCAACATTTCTGCAATTGTTGGAAGCACCTCTGATAAGCAATTTGTGGAATCGCTAAAAGCTGCTCAGTTGTATTTTGTTTTATGGTTTCTATATCACAAAATCTTCCTTTCAAGGTTTTCTTTAGTTGAGAGAAGAGAAAAAAGTCATATGGGGCCATATCAGGTGAATATGGAGGCTTCGGCACTTGTGGGATATCGTGTTTGGCTAAAAATTTTATTAAAATTTGCTTCACAAGCTGTGCTGAGTGGGCAGGTGCATTGTTGTGGTGAAGCATCCATGATCAGACACCCAGTTTTCTGGTTGTTTCATTCCTAAATCACCAGTTAAAATTGAATGACATGAATCAACAGAAATTCCAAATTCTTCTGCTATCTCTCAGACAGTCAATCACCTATCATTACAAACCAAACTATGAACCACTGCCACATTTTCATCATTTCATGATGTTGAAGGGCATCCAGAATGCTCACACTTTTGATTGATGATCGTCCTTCTTTAAAGCGATGATAGCATTCAAAAACCCTTGCACAGCTCATAGTGTCATCACCAAATGCTATTTTAAGTATTTATATATTCATAGATTCATAGATGCTCAGGTTAGAAGGGACCTCAACAGATCATCGAGTCTGACCCCCTGCCTAGACAGGAAAAAGTGCTGGGGTCAGATGACCCTGGCCAGATGCCTATCCAGCCTTCTCTTAAGGACCCCCAAGGTAAGGGAGAGCACTACCTCCCTTGGAAACCCATTGCACATTTTGGCCACCTTTCCCACGAAGAAATTTTTCCTGATATCTAGCCTAAATCTGCTCTCTGTCAGTTTGTGACCATTGTTCCTTGTTACCCCAAGAGGCACCTTGGTGAACAGAGCATCTCCAATTCCTTGCTGCGTCCCCCTAATGAATTTGTATGCAGCCACAAAATCACCTCTCAGTCTTCTCTTGCGGAGGCTGAAGAGGTCCAGGTCCCTCCATCTCTCCTCACAGGGCTTGTTCTGTAAGCCCCTAACCATATGAGTGGCCCTCCTCTGGACCCTCTCGAGTCTATCCACATCCTTCTTGAAGTACAGCGCCCAAAACTGGACGCAGTACTCCAATTGCAGTCTGACCAATGCTACAAAGAGGGGAAGTATCACCTCCTTGGATCTATTTGTCATGCATCTGCTGATGCATGATAAAATGTGGTTAGTTTTGCTGATGATTCAAATTCAATTGTTTCATTTGCCATTTTCCCAATTTTCATGCAAAATGTAATGCACACATGTTATTCTGGACACTCTGACATAGTGAAAGGGGATGCAAGACACAAATGATTTTATTTCAACCGCTGGCCACAGAAAACTAAGGAAACATCATGAGCTGCAAACCTGCCCAGAGTCCCAACATGCCCAGACATGTTCAGCAAAGCCACCCCCCAATGCTTTGTACCACAAATACACATTCAGTCTCGATACTTTTTGAACAGACCTTGTATAGGCCCCCACTTTCAGAAAGCATCCCCACATCTGTAACCCTCATGGATTTCCAGGCTGTTTCTCAAAAGATTCCCTGCTATCCTGCAGCAATTTGGAAGACCAGCATAAATTTTAGTGTTAGGATTTACATTTGTTTTGCTCCTTTTTATTGTCTCCCATGGAGAATCTTTGGCTGCTTAATGCAGCTTACAGTGACAAAAGCTACTAGTATATAAACTGGTATCTTGAGATCAAAGCATATTGGAATTAGAAATACGGTGCATTGCCTCTTAGCAATTTTTTGATAATGAGCCGTCCTCTGTGGCAAGGGTTACAGCAGCAATATACTGGGTTCTGAAAGACTCCGTGAATCAAAACTTTCTATAGCTCTTGCCTTGTGAGTGTAGATGGGCAAGAAAAGACAGAGAAAGAGAATCACACAGATAAAGGCCATAACTACTTAACTTGTTACAGGTAGGTATCAGACACTTGCAATGAGTTATATAGAAGGGGACACTGTGCAGAGCCCCAGGGAAATCAAATGAGCAATTGCAGGTGCTAGGGTCCACCTGCCTGAAGCTCAGTGTGTGAGCAGGGCTTACTTTGTTCTGCTGTAGATCTCTGCTCTTCGGGTTCCTAAAGTTAACAGTTACCTACTACAAATTGCAACAGTGTTTTCTGAAGAGGTAGCAAGCCATTGATTAAAATGCATGTGAACACACCACTGTACCTAAAGCAGTGATTCTCAACCATGGTGTCTTGATATCCTTTCAAGGGTCCTACAAGATGCTGTGCAGTGTTAACGCTGATAGGCATGCAAATGTGATTCACAAGATAAACCCAGAGATTTCAAGTAGGAATCAGTAGCATAAAAACATTCTTCTCTGTTGTGGTCTTTCTGAGATTTTTGCAACAGAAAAATTACTCTATTATCTTTCCTTAGTCAAGAAACAAGTGAAAGTTAAGAGCTGGCATTTTCAAAGTGATGCCTTAAGTCTAAAATGGTTGAGAACCACTGGTCTAAAGAGGTAGAAAGGTGCAAGCATGAGATTTTCTGAGCATGTACATTCCTAAGGCAGTTCACCCAGACTTCTTTAGATATGTGGGCACATGCTACAGGTGTCTGAATGAATGGGTCTAGACTCTCCTTCTGGAGATACATAGAATGCAGGTCTATATATGCTATGCAGATACAAGGCCTGGAGGACTGCAGATATTATGGGGTGCACACATTTTTAGAAGCCTATCAGAGCTTGTTGGCTATAATATTTGCATCTAGCTTCTCATTGGTCAATTCTCACTTTGAGAAGGAAAAAACCCACTAAATGTATGCCAGCAGTGTATTTTATTTGAATGTAATGAACTGCATCATTTTATATTTAGCATTACAGGATGTGATGGAATTTAAGTTGCCTCTCGAAGATGGCAAAATGATTGTGCCAAAGCTGAAATCCCCTTTCAAATTTTGTACAAACAACTTCTCGTAACTTGGACTAAAAGAAAATTACGCCCATGACATTCAGCTGACTTGCTGAAAAGTTCAAATGGGCAGAAGCAAAGTAACTCTCAGCTTGAAGAAACAGGAAAAATCTATGTAAATACCCACCATGATGGTTATCTTCAAAAATAATATTTTCTGAAACTTCTCACTTGGTGGCAGAAAGAACCAAGAGAAGCTTGGGAGCTGAGGCCTAGGAGAATGAATTAGTCATGCACTTCCAAAAAAAGCAGTTCTGAAAAGCAAGGTTATGAAAGGCACGGTTAGGAGGGGTGAGGGGGTATCCACTCGAGTCAGGAAACAGACTATGAGAAGTGAAGATCTTAGATGGGGGTTCGGGTGAAAGTGAAAGAGAGAAGTAGCAGCAAATCCACGTGGGTAGCTGACTGAACAGGAAACTGGTTCTGATTCCATATAGGATTTGGGGATGGTGATACTGGAAGTTTGGCTGGAATGGTTTCTTAGCTGTGATGGGGAAGGCAGAAGGGGACATAAAGAATGGCAGAGAGATTCTGATGAGGGCAGGCAGCAGACCAGGTGTAGAAGGAAGAACATATTCCTTCCCTCAGCAGAGTTAGCTCAGAACCAACACATCTGGTGGTGACCAGCATTTTTTATTTTGCTTTTATATATCTATATCTATATCTATATATAGGGGATGCACCTAGTGTGTTCTATACTGTAGTTAAAAAAATAATATATCTATATCTAGATATATATAGCTATAGATATATTATTTTTTTAACTACAGTATAGAACACACTTGGTGCATCCCCATAAGCATGAATGTGCTGCTTGCAGTGCTGTAGACCCAGTGTAAAAAAAATCTGCACCAGAAAAAAGCAGGGCAACACACGTGGTGGCAGTGTGCCGCCTGAAACCAGAGCCTGGCCAGTCAGAGCCATGCTTTGACTGCTGCCCAGGATCTGTGTGTCTGGATCGCTGCTGCTGGAACCCCAGAAGGCTCCCAGGACCCTATGTAAGGCTGCTGGGACCAGCCCAGGTGGTGGGCCTACACTTCCATACCCCACCTAGGGCAAATTGCCACGTGCCAGAGCACATGTGCAGGGGCATTCCCTGGGGACAACTAGCAGTGGCAAAAAATGTGTCACTGTTAGTTGTCCCCAGGGAACACATGTTCCTGCTTGTGGGGATGTGCCTACTCTGTTTGCAAAAGAACTTGTATGGCGGAGTACAATAATAATAATAATACAGTGAACCTTGTTTTCTATTTTCATTGGGCACATTTAGAAAAATGGGTATAAAAATGTACAAGTTCATAATTTTTGCACAGAACACAAGCTGCATTATACTGTTCATGAACCTCTAGACAATTGCATTAGACTTCCACTGGCAATGACATTAGTGTTACTCAGGGAGGGGGCTGAGGCGATTACCCTGGGTGCCAAAGTGAAGGGGCACCAATAGGCACTTTCCAGCTGGGGCAGGGTGTGGGACAGAGCCACGAGCTGCTTGTTTGCAGGGGTGCTGGGATGGGGGGAGGGTGGCTCCTGCCACTGCGTGCACTCCTGGGCAAGCATGGGGGGGCATGTATCTCCCCGATCTGTGTGCAGGGTGAGGGAGGGCTACCACTGTGGGCTTTGCCCCAGGTGCCAAACTTCCTTGCTATGGCACTGGTGTTACTACACCCAAGTCATGGAGTTGCAGCTGTGTATTGCAGTTCTTCACTTGGTATAAATCAGCATAGCTCCACTGAAGCCCTGAAAGTTCTGGAAGGCAACAGAGGATTTGGGAACATATACAAAGACAGCAGATGAGTGCCTAAGAGGATATGAGAATGGAAATGAAGAAAGGTGTGCAACTGTGCAGAGTCTTAAAGACCAGGATGAGATTCTTGAAAAGTTGTGGGTAGCTCAGGGCAGGCATGTGAAATGGGAACTGACAAAAATCAAAGCAGCAGGAGAGGAATATGATTTTGAGAAGATAGGAGACCACAGAGTAGGGAGTTCTAGTAGTTCAAGATGAGCTAACCAACATGTGGACAAAGTATTGGGTGTAAGAAAGGAGAGGAAGTGAAATACAGAAGAGAACAAGTGATAAACACATTAGCACCTTCTGCTTGTATTGAATTCTGATTCAGGATTAAGGGTCTCCTGAAATTCTCACTTTGCTAATTCAGGAATTTCAATTTTTAAAATATATACTTCAAAATTAAATAGGAGCAATAACTCAACAACTAACATTAAATTGTTTTAGGGGACCAGTAACTTTGGGATTTTATTTTTAGTAGTTCCATTAATTGTCAGATTAATATAACATTTTATACAATATCTTTTATTAGGATATTAGAGTATATTTTTGAGAAAGCAGAACAAAAACCATCTTGATGACTTTTTACACCATTTCTCGTCTTTTGATTTAGAACTATTTTATACCCTGTTATAAATATGGTATTTTCCTAAATAAGATTATCATTATCTCATGTGATTTGAAAGTGTTTTTCAAATATTTATGTTAAACTTCATATAAAAAGACTCCAGCAAATATGCTAATTTTAAAAAGTAAACACAAATCCAAAAATTTATGTCACTAGGATTCTTCCAAAAACTATGAACAGTGAATGAGTAATCTGATTTTATTATTTTCCCTCCCAAAAGCCAATACAGAGTTGACACTTCTGAGCTGATGAGACATCTAAAGTCCTTCTGTAATCTGTACAGGCACTGCGCTGTATTTTAAAGCACGTTTTGAACAAATTGAACATGACTGTCCCCAGGAACTGTCATGCTGTATCAGAGCAGTAGTCCATTTAGTTCAGTATCCTGTCTCTGGCAGTGGCTGATATACCAGCTATTGTGGAAGCAGGTGCAAGAAATACTGTAATAGGCAGTTATAGATAACCCATCAACGAGGGAAATTTATTCCTAATTTGCATCAGCTGGAGGCTGGTTTATCCTCTAACACAGAGAGTATTTACCTGAATATAAATGAATGTGGCCCCACCTTGCAGGAAGTGGAGCCAAACCAGGTTGCCCTGTACCTCACCTGCATATAAATTTTTGGAGCATCCCAGGTCTCATGACCAGAACATATGGTTCCAGTCATGAGTGGGAAAAGGGGGCACTAATTAGCATATGACCCTTTTGTTGAGGAGTTTTAGGGTACACACACCTACTGAGCATTGTGAGCTCTGGGGTCACCATGGCTTGAAACGCTGTTGACTCTGCTGGGGCCCAGCCCAGTGACCTGTATGGTATATCATGAGCTTTGTGACTTCGAACTAATATTGTGCATAATTTGTAATATATAAGTGAGTACAGAAGTGCTGCTTTAAAGTGTGCTATTCAGTACCTGTGCTAAAACTTGAAGTGGTTTAAAAAATAAGGTAAAATGTACCAATTCTGAATGCAGGAAGTCTATAGGTACCCTTGATATTTTGCTCATATGCAAATTACTACAGGCATGTTTATTTAAAAAATCAGTATTTTCAGATTTGCCCCTTACTTTTATATACTCAGGGAGAGCAGGGTCTGACAGGAAGGCAGGGCGTGGAGAAGGGACTGCAGGAGGAAGAAGTTGGGGGACCAGAGGGCAAAGGAGCCATCTGACCCTGACCTCTGCCAGATTAGTTTTCCTGCTGTAGCAGTGGGAAGGGGACATATTCAAGGCAAACATCCAATAATTAGACTGTAATACCTGGAAAATTATTTATATATGGTAAAATTATTTATATATGGAAAAAAATTCCATATATGGAATATAATTATTGGAAAATTCCGTATATGAAATCAAATTATCTTTTATTCAAGTAAATATGGTATATTCCTCCCAAAAATCCTTAAAGAAAAACATGAATTCTGCCTGAGAATGTAAGTAAAGGTGATTGTGAAAATAATGTTAGACACTATACAAGATCTGATCCTGTATTCTGTGTTTATGGCCTAACTGGGCTGGAAACCAAACACTTCCAGTGATGGGTAAATACACCCTACTCCCTTTGGAAACCTTGTGAATTGAGGGTGTAAATGTGGGTTTCACACTGTGGGAGGAAAGTCGTTCATAGGTTTTGGCCTTTACTCCAACAAGCAAAACCCAAGAAATGTCAGAGGCCTGGGAAAGGGTTGCTGCTTGATTTACTCTTTTACACATTAAGTGGAAGTTGCTGCCTTTAATCCAACAGATTCTACACACAGAGATGGGAGCCTTCAGAAAAGCACAAAGGACATTGTATCAACCACCTCTGCTGAATAACCTGAGTTTCCTCTTTCAAGTGCAAAACAGTAATAAAAATAAGTGACCATGTATCCAAATCAGGCCTGAAAGATTTAAGACTTTCTAAGCCTAGGTTACATGCTGCAGGATTCACAATGCATTTGACATGAAGCTGAGGATGGTGATATGTACTCTTCATTTACAAGCCACATAAAAAGATTAAAGAGAAGTCTTCCAACTGGCATTTCCATTGCTAGTCGTAGGCACAATCTGTGTTACTCATTTCATTATTAATACAAAAAAAGAGGACTTATTCTCAGAAAGTGCCCTTCAACTGTTCCAAACAAGTGTGATCAACAGCCTGAAGACCCTAATTGCAGCCTATTAAGAATAATGAGATATGCATTGTAGAAGCCAGAGAATTACAAGGATAAAAGGAGAATTTTCACAACATGAAAGGTTAAGACAAATATATACAGCCTGAAAGTGCAGAGGACACAAATTGGTGGCTCATTACTGCAGACTGACCCATGGGTAAAAGTGTCATCCAGTTCAGAGGCTTTCCCAGGAAGTTTGGCTGCAAAAGTTACAAAAGATAAGGACATGCTTGTGGAAACTGCTAAACTAATGAGAGTTGAAAGTTGCTTGAAATATCCCAATGACCTCACAGATGGGATGCTTATTAAGGTATCTGCATCAGGCTCCTTTTTTTTGTCTAATGGACTGTTGCAAAGCTTTGCCGAGGCGTAGCCAACAGTCCGTGAAGGTGTCTCCATGCTTTCTGACATAGCAAAAGCATTTTTGAATGAATTCAAAATCAAAACCAACATGCATATCCGATTTTTGTTTGCGGGCATGTTTGTGAAATAGCGCAAGCAAGGCAGTCAACTATGATTACTTCATCAACACGGGTTCTGCCGCCACTTATGTGACGATCTGCTCGAGTGCGCTGGTAGTGAGCCAACTGCAAATTTAGGTCTTGAAAGTATGAAGAAAAGTGCTTTATGTGTATGGGTTCTATGAAGGCTTCGTGAAACAATTAAGCCATGTTTAACAAAAGCCTTGCCATTCTGATCAGGCACAACATAAGTAATTAAAATACTATTTTAAAGACAAGTGAACGTTCTTTTTCACTTAAAATATTTTCAAAGAATATGGAAAAACAAGAACATCGTTTTGCTTGTTCTAAGCTATGGTAAATGAGAATAATAGACCGTATAGTAAGTCAACAGTAAAATAATGTATCTGTTTATCTAGGCTCCCCTGTCTCTGAAGAAGCAGATGCCTCCCAATAATAGAGGAATGGTAAAATTTCTACCTCTTGTTTCTTTCCCTGCTTGCAAGATACAAATTGATGAGGTTGGGTTTTTTCCTCATTTCGTTTCTTCTGGTTAGTTTTTGGACATCTATGGAAGTATGAAATGACTGCAGAAAAATATAAGCAAAGAAAAGGGGTGATGGAGAGTACAAGTTAATTAAAGATATCCCTTTGTTTCAAATTATAAACACTAATCAAGTTTATAATGCTATTAAATCCATTTTGGTCAACAAAAGTATAAGATAAGTGGCTGGTAAAGACTGCAAGCTTCAATTCTAACCATGTCTAAGGAAGGTGGGGGGGGAAGAAATTAATCAAAAAGAGTGTAGGGTATAACCTATGAAAGGCTGTATTGAACAGGTCATGTTGTCTCAATGATCACATTTCAGGAAAACCCCAACTGTTAAATTCTGTGGGCGCATCCACACATGCAAGCACGTACGCTTGCAGCAGCTCAAACAGAAGCGGTGCAAATTTGAGCCAGGGCTTTTTGCCTCCGTGCATGTGCCTGGACATGCACTTTGTTGTAGAGCAAATTGTGCCACTTGGGGCAAAATAACCTTGCCTGGCTCCTCCCGGATCTGCATCCAACGTAAGCTAGAGCCCGGGGTTGGGGCAGTATAAAAAGTGGCCCTGTCCTGGCCCCATCCATACAAAAAGCTGCCCTAGCAAGCAGCTCAGAGCTACTCTCTCTCAGGAGCTTCTGGGGGCCCAGCCAACTGGTACCTGGGGACACTACCCCTTGTGCCAGCTGGACTGCTGCAGCAGCATCCCAAATCCATTTTTTTGAATACCGCAAAATCCATGTTCTTCCACAATTAGAACAAAAGACCACTCTATACACACACATATAGAGAGAGACAGACAGAGAGGGATCGATCAGTTGGGCAATGCTTTATTGGTATATTTACAATGTTAAAGCAATTTGGAAGCCTACCAGTGCCTCTATCATCATGATAAAATATAAT
>NW_017729034.1:34267169-34278239 GCF_001723915.1 Gavialis gangeticus
TGTTCAGGAGGGGTGGGTCCCCTGGCCCCCACAGGATGCAGCCCCCCCACACAGCACATGGACTGCCTCCCCCCTGCAGGGCCCCAGCTCCCCCCTGCAGGTCTCCAGGCACTCTGCAGGGCCACAGTCCCCCCCGTGCAGGGTCCCAGGCACCCGGCAGGGCCACAGTCCCCCCCATGCAGGGTCCCAGGCACCCGGCAGGGCCACATCGCCCCGAGCAGGGCACATAACTTACCTTCTGTAGCAGGGACAGCATACCTGCAGGGACCATGACAGCAGAGTCCATCAGGAACCAGGTGCCAAGCTGTCCTGGGTCCTGTCAGCACTGGGGACCTCACACAGCCAGGCTGGCCTGGTCCCATGGCTCCAGGACCCAGCGTGGCATGCAGGGACTGGGTGCCAAGCCACACCAGGTCCTGCCAGCACTGGGGCCCTCATGCAGCCAGGCTGGCCTGGTCCTATGGCTGCAGGACTTGTTGTGGCATGCAGGGACTGCGTGCTGAGCCGTGCTGGCTCCTGCTGGCACTGAGGTTGCTCATGCAGCCAGTGTGAGTGACCCCAGTGCCAGCAGGACCCAGAGTGGCTCAGTGCACAGTCCATGCACGCCATGCTGGGTCCGGCTTCTGGCAGCAGTGCTGCCTGCCCCACTGTGCAGGCAGGGAGGTGGCGTGCAGCAGGACCAGGCCCAGCACTGCACAACTGGCTAGTCCAGCTTTGCACTGGAGCGGGTCATGTGGCTCCCATGCAAAGGCACAGTAGCTGTATGGCCTAGGCTGGATTGAGTTAGTGGGGCACATTTTCCAACAAGTCCCACCAGCCCAATCTAGCCCATGCTGTGCAGCTAGTGTGCCTTTGCACCCGAGCCACACGACCCGCTCCAGCGCAAAGGTGGACTAGCCAGTCGCGGGGCGCTGGGCTGGGCCAGGCTGGGTCCCACCACATACTGCCAGCTCCGGTCACTTGTCCCCCTACACCCTCTCACCACCCCATGGCCCTGCCACATGCCTGCCCCTCCACCTGGCCCCAGCAGTGCCAGTGGCAGCAGGCAGCCTGGCTGTGGCTCTGCTGCAGGCATAGGTGGGCAGTGACGCAGCACTGTATGACCCAGGCTCCTACATACTGAATGGACCCAGCCTGGCCCTTCCAAGGCCATGCACTAGCAAACCAGGTCAGGTCCATTCAGCGTGTAGGAGCCTGGGTCACACAGCACTGCAACACTGCCCGCTGTGCCTGCAGCAGAGCCACAGCTATGCTGCCTGCTGCCACCAGCGCTATGGGGGCCGGGTAAGGGGACAGGCATGTGGCAGCTCTCCCTTGGGCCCATTCACGTCCCCCACTGGGACATGCCCTCCCTCCCCCTCTGCTCCCCATCCCCCTCCACTTCCCATAGCCCCCAAGACCCCTTCCACCTCCAACACCCCCCAACATCCCCCTGCCCCCTCACACACACTCACACCCACCCACACCCATAAATCCCCCCATCCCCATTCCCTAGCTTACCTTGGACAGTGCTGGGGGGGCAGCAGGAGCACCACTGAGGTGCTCTGGTTTCAGCATCTTCTGGAGGACTGACTCCTATGTTTGCTGACCATGCCTTGCCCTACTGTCCTGCAGAGTGGTTGTTTTTGACCCCTGCATTTCCAGGGGTCTGATTTGGCCCTGCGCTGCAAACTTGCAGCACAGGAAACATTTTTCGTTCCCGTATGTGCCTCTTGATGTGTCTTAAAGGGGTTTGAGATGTGGCAAGAGGCACGTGTGCACTCGTGTGGACATGCCCTGTTGGGTAAATTACATAAAATCTAATCACTTCAGTGCTTTGATATGAATACTGAAATAACCCACGAGATAGAGGTCCAGTGGATAACACCTCTGCATTTCATCTTCTGATGCTGTTGTGGAAATCAGTGTGTCCACTACGCATCATGCAGCATGACTAGATTGTTGGCAAAATATAAGTTTAACAGTAACCCAAGGCAAAAAATCCTGTTATTGGACTAAGTTGCTTCATGAAAGCAAGTGGCATATCACTTCAGATGTGCCTTTGATGTTAAAGACTCTTTGGAAGGGACCCTTTGATGACGTTACCTTAGAGGAAGGGAGCCTTAACTGCAAATTGTAATTTTAAAATGCTTTTTTTATATTATTGATTGATGGTAAATTCTGTTCCTGAAGTAAGAACAATTAAAAAAAACCAAGCAGATAAATGAAAATTTAAATCAAGGACGGTTCTGATCTGTCTTCAGTGTTATGTGAACCATACAAATGTAGGGAGAGGAGAATGTAGATAAAAGATTCCCACTGCATTGCATTTCTAAAAAATGCAGATAGTAGTACTAAGCATATTGTGCAAAGTTATACACTTGTGTCACCTTTCACTATCTGTAACTCCACCATTTTATAGTAGGATTGTTGCATGAACTGGCCACTTGAACGTATAACTGCCGTACAATTTGTTTTTCCTACTCTTCCATCCTATTGTCCATTTTTGAATCATGAGTGTGCATATTTCCACTCAGATCTAATGAGCAGTTAAGGCTCGCTTGACCCCCACTGAAGATAAAAGAATTCCAAAGAGGATAAATATGGTTTCAGGGCTTTTTGTACACTTAAAAAAAAATAATTGTCCCAAATGGTTTGGATAGCGATGATGCTGCCTGAGGCAGGGGGTGGATTAGATGACCTCTGGAGGTCTGTTCCAGTTTGACTTCTCTATGATTTTCCTTAGGTACAATTAAAAGATATATTCACCTAGGTGAACACCTCAAGTCTTCTTCTCTTCTCGATTTATTGGAATGTACTATTAGCCTTACTGGCAATTGTGAGTGCTATTCAGTATGTTTACACATGCAATTTATGAGAAGCAATAAACTCTGGCACATCTTGCACCAGAGTTTATTGCTTTTGGGTGCAGCATTTACACTTGTGCCTGGGACCACAACACATTAAGCTGAGTCAGAGAAGCTCCAGCTGGCAGGGGACCTGTGGGGTGAGCCTGCCAACCCAGGGCTGCTCTGACCTGGCTCAGCATATTACAGAGGGGCTAGCTGGGGCACAAGGCTGCTCCAGCGTAGGGATAGCCAGCAGGCAGCCATTGCACTGAAGCACCCTCATGCTCTAGCCAGCCCCCGTCAGTGTTTACACATGCATTCCTGTGTACTAAAGAACTCCACCTCAAGATGGTACTTGTAAATACAAGTAGTAACCTACAGCAGAGTTAATTAAATTTACTGAACCGCATGTGTAAACACAGAGACTTTACTGCAGAGCTAATCAGGCAGCACACCAGTAAGCATCTCATGTAGAGGTGCCCACTGACTTCAGTAGAATCATGACAATTTATACCAGCTAAGGGGGGAGGGGTGTAAAAATACATATGCATATGTATCTGCTATGCATATGTATTATCCTTTGCTAGGATTTAATCATACGTACAATACATTTCAGATTAGAGTAGGTTTCTTGGACAAGCTCTGTATTCCCCCAGCTGGAACTATTTTATGAAAGGCCACAATATCTGTGTTATAAAATGTCGTGTGTGTGTGTGTGTGTGTAATTCAGTACAGTGCACCTTTTAGAACTGTCACCTTTAGGAACAGAAAGAGCAAGTGCTTGACTCTGTTGAAAGTCATTAAAGATGAGTGAGGAAATAATCCCACTTTCTAAAATTTATAATTGCCAGATGCCCTACTTATTACACTGTAAAACACAATGGATAGTCCTAGTGGGTGTCACTCCAAGCATTCAGGTTCAGTTAAAATTGATTCAGTTAAAGCTGGATCTGAACTTCTAACCTCAGTCCTGTCTTGGGTTTGTCCTCCTGCCTCTGTAACAATCAGCAGGGATAGTGTCACTGTCATCTTTACCTTTCATGGTGCAACATTATGTCACTGTGCATTGAGATGAACAGATATCTTCATCAGTGATTTGGATGTGGTGCTGATGAGCTCATTGGCCAAGTTCGCGGACAACACCAAATTATAGGGAAGCACGGTCACGTTTGAAAATAGGCTGCAGATACAGGTGGACCTAGACAGGCTGGCAAGTTGGGTGGATCAGAACCAGATTAAGTTTAACATCAAGAAATGTAAAGTGCTCCACCTGGGGGCGAACAATCCCCGACACACCTACAGGCTTGGCAATGCCAATCTGACAAGCACTACAAATGAAAGAGACCTGGGGGTAATAATAGACCACAGTATGAACACGAGCCACCAGTGTGACACTGCAGCCATCAGGGCAAATAATAATCTGGCATGCATCAATCAATGCATCTCCAGCAAAACCAAGGAAGTGATTTTTCTGCACTACTCGGCATTGGTGAGACCACAGCTGTCGTACTGCACTCAGTTCTGGGCACCGCACTTCAACAAGGATGCACTTCAACATGGAAAAGCTTGAGAGGGTCTAGAGAAAGGCCACCTGTATGATCAGAGACATGCACAGCAAGCCATATGAGGAAAGGCTGAGGACCTGGGAGTCTTCAGCCTAAAATAGAGAAGGTTGAGAGGGGACTTGGTAGCAGCTTACCACTACATCAGGGGCATACATCAAGGGCTTGGTGAACAACTGTTCACCAGGACACCCTTGGGGAAAACCAGGAGTAATGGTCACAGACTCCTTAGAAGACTGCTTCAGGCTCAACCTTAGGAAAAACTTGGTCACAGCTAGGGTGTGGAATAAGCTTCCTCCAGAGGTGGTACAATCACCTACCCTGGACATCTTCAAGAATAGACTGGATGGTCACCTTGCTGGGGTCACCTGACCCCAGTTGTCTTTCCTGCTTGGTGCAGGGGGGGCTGGACTTGATGATCTTCTGAGGTCCCTTCCAGCCTCACAATCTGTGAATCTATGACAAGTGATCTACTGTAGGGATCCCATTCTACTCTCATTAACATGAATGCCAGTAGCAGTTGTCAGGATGAGAACTCTAGTATCTTCTAATGAGAAAAATATTCCATGATTTAAAACAAATAATATGGTCTCTCTATGCCTGCATGTCCTGATGCAACAGGGTCCCACTGAAATCACTGGTGATTGCAAAATCTTTTATACCTTTTTGCTTTAATTCCATTGAAATCATTTCATAATGTTATAAAGTGCAACTGAATACGTGAATGTCATCAGGTATTTAGAATAATAATAATTTAATAGTTTTGAATTCTCAAAATCCAAAATCAGCTTCAGGTAAAAGAATTGTTACCAAAAGTTTTTTCTATGGAGTGATAATACCTATGAAGAGGGAGGACAATATAAAGTGATAATATAATTTATTCTGAACCCTTCCCTACTGATACAACTGCAAAAATTTCATCACTGGACCAAAGCATTCAAACATTAAAACATTTCAACAGTTCTACAAACTATTATAATATTAAATATCCTTCTCTGAAATTATGAAGTTGGTAACAATTAATAATTCCCTAAATGTTAATTCTATACTGTAGTCATCAGAAATAAATTTTGCTCACCGTATTCACAGATTTAGGTCAATGTGTCTCCAAGTGTGGAAAAAAAATGGTTTGGCCATGTAGCAGATTACTGCTCAGGAGATTTTATTCTTGACTGCTGCGGACTACCTATGTGATTTTTATCTTCAGTTCACTGTGCCTCATTTCCCCATCTGTCATCTATCATACTTCTCTAGTCTGTCATGTCTAGATCACAGACATTTTGCAGCATAGATTTCCTTTTACTATATGTTTGTCCCAGCACCTAGTATACGGGGTCCTAATCTCAGCTAAGTCTTCTTGGGGTTACTGTAATAAAAATAATATCAATAATAAATAGCACTCAGGATTCATATGACCTCAGAGTTCACCTGAGTGGGACTACCCAGGGCTGCAGCTGGGGAGATACCAAACCAGTTGGAAAATCAACTATGATTATTTCCACCACCTGAGGACCCTATACTGTTTTTTTTCTCCCCTTTAGTGATTTTGCTTGTGTGCAGTGGTAACAATAGATGGACTGTGAAGAGCTTTCTAAAATGTGCTGTGCCCTTTTCCAGTATTCTAGGAAATTAACCTGGTACAGTCAAGAAAAATAAACAGCAAGGTTTTGATCAGGATTTTTTGCTGGGCCCTATTTGAATTTCACACTAGTAAGAGTACTACCCCAAGAGCTATTGAAGGGACCTGGCAAGGGGACAGAGGCAGATTCTTACTGAACCAATTTGCCTGCTCCCATTTGGAACAAAATGTAACTTGATAGGACAGGCTGGATCCAGGAAACAAAATCAAATGGCAGAAGCAGAAGTAATCAGGCCTCAATTTGGCAGCAAGCAGTAAGTTCTCTCTCAACCTGGCATATAAGACCCCTGCTGTAGCAGCTCTGAATGATTCATTTTGAGATTAACAAACTTCTTCACAATGCCACAACCTGTGATGGTGGGAATGATGGGTTCCCATTCAGATTTAATCACAGCATGATGGCCGAGTTGTTTTTTTAACCCTAACAAGATCTGTCATTAAAAGTTACTGGAGCCTGACTTTTCTTCATTCTTTATCAGTCACCCTTAACCAGGGCTGTGGGTCAGATATTCTTTGAAGACAGCTGAACTACTGCCTTGCTGCCTTTTATTTTCCTTTTTGCTAGATAATGATGATAGGCCAGGACTGAGTGATGGACTGGCTCTGATGTAGCACAGAAGGACCTCATGAACCCTGGCAGTCACAAATGGTAATCTATAAGCAAACTAGCTAACAATCTTCCACAGTCTTTAGTGCCTTCTGTCTGTTAAAATTAAAGATTGTAGAAAAAAAAAGGTGTTGTACTTTGGCCAGCAAATGTTAGACCAAGAGAAAATAGGAGCAATATTAAGTTAGAAATCAGGTACAACATTTGAGAGGTATTTTTGTTGTTTAAAAAGGCTATTGACATTTTTAAAAACCAATTAGTGATAAGGTACCTTTAACCAAGAAAGTTTGACTCCTTACAATACACACTCTTGCTAATGAATAAGTTTGAGCCACTTTCAGATATTACTTGAAGATTATATAATATTAATGCACATTTCAGAAGTTAGACAGTACCCTTATCAGGTATGTAGGTTTGTACATGCACTCAATAGCTTTTCCTGTGATTTGTTACTGATTAGTTACTGTGCAGTAATATATGTGTACATGCCTTACTGCGCAATAACACTGTATGTGTGGACTGACTTGGGACTAACTTTAGTTAACTTGGGATTAACTAACATTAATCTGCTTTAATGCCTGCATGTGTAGACGCAGGCTTATTCCCACTTACTGCGCAGTAAATTAGTACGCAGTAAATTTAAGCTGGCATAAATGCATGTGTAGACGTGCCCACTATGGGGAAAGTGCCAGCATCAACAATTGATAGCTTTCTTGAAAGTAAATTTGTGTTATTTAAAAATGAAGACAATGCATTGGTAAGTATTGCCACCACGGATCCTTTTTCACCACCAGGTTTTGCAGCCACTGTGCTGTCTCCACTAATGACATTATATACCCACAGTTAGTTAAGTCACTCTGAAGTTTGGGAGTAATTTTAGATGTTCGCAGAAGTTGAGTTTTCACTGAAGTGTTTGGGAGAGACAAACTCAACCATTTGCAAGTGCCTGCTACTCATACACAGAAATCTGCATTAATGGATGCAAAACCAGAACTGTGATGAGCCAAAAAGTTATTTTGTGAAAGAAATAATTTGGTAGGTATCGTGTGCCCTGGAGATATGGGATGATGAGATCTCCAACTGGTATAAATCAGAATAACTTCACTGAAATCAATGAAGCTGCACAGTCTTATGAAAGCTGAGGATCTGGGCTGATGCTGAAAGCCTGCCATTATCCGAAAGAGAATGTGATTGCTTGGACGTTTCAGTGATGCCTGGCTTATCCACATTGCCCTGCAAATTCTCCTTCTTCCTGGTGTCAAAATATGCATATTCACCTTGCAGGCCAAAAAAAAAAATTAGGCTTGGTTCTTGACAGCCTTGTGGAGTCATTGGTGCTTTTTTCAAATAGCTGTAAATTGCTAATAAATCTTAAAGGGAACCTGGATAGGAAGAAAGTTTGTGTTCCTGCTTTGTATTGGGGTAGACAGAAGAAAGAATTTCCTACTAATTGCTAGTTTAAAAATGTATGTGTTTTCAACGCTTTTATTTTGCAAAACTGAATAGAGGAGTGGCCCTTTTGAGCAATCCATGCTCTTGGTGAAGAGCTACAGCATAGCTGGGTCTATCTGTATGATACTGGGGTACACAAAAGCCCCAAAGGAAAGTGTAGTAGCAACAGGGAAAAGAAGAAGAAATACCTGATTCAAATATATGGGCCAACTGAAAAATCAGTAAGTATGGATTTATTGTATATTTATCATATGCTGTTAATATCCTATCTTTACCAATCTATCTGAACATGTCTAATGTGCTTTTCACCATGGCATTTGGGCATTACAAATAAATACATAGATACGGGTCTTGCCCATGATACTCCATTTCAGCTGATAATGTTTCTGCTAACTGCTAGTAGTTCAGTCTCCTTTTTGCTCATTTAAAAAGATTTTGACAGGAGAGAAGCTACATTCCAGTTGACGCCTATTCTTCCAGATGTCCTAGAGTATGTCAGCTCAGGAAGTGAAGATGAATGACCATAGAATCCAAACCACCCATTTCAAGTGCTCCTGCTGAGATGACTTAAATTAAATTAAGCCCAGTGATTACAAATCTGAGACATGTTTTCATTCAGTTACAAAAAGATCAGGGACAAATTCCTAACTCCTCCTGTTTTGGGCCCAATTAAAAGGGAGTAAGTAAACTCTAGTTCTTTCTCTGAACTAACTGTTGAGCATGACAAGCTGCAGAGTACATCTATCTACTTCCTTATTATTCAGTAAATTGTTGCCTGTATGGTTCATTGGTAATTAAAGTAATAACACCATTGAGTCACTAGTTCACCAGAAAAGTTTCAGTGAGCTAAAAACAAACAACCAAAGGAGGTCCAAGCAAAACAAATGAGACCAGTGATGTCATTATTGTCTTTTCTGTTACTCTCTTTTGTCATTCATTTAGGTAACTTATTTTTGTCTACATCCATTGAGAGCCCATATGCAAAGTTTTTCTGAAGTTTAATTAGAAGCTTTCAGGATATACCTTTATTTTTGCATTTTGGACATCAAGTCTAGATCACAAAGTAATTGCATATGGAATAATGTAATTTTAGTACTTGAATTTGCAAAAACTTACTCATGTGAATAATCACATGAAAGAAGTCCTCATTACAGAATCAGACTTTCCTTTCCTTTCCTTTTTAATTTTAAAATGGGAACAGATGGAATCAAGCATCTTTTATAAGGGTATTTATACACCCAAGGAAGTTAGCATTATTATATTATAGATTAGTCAACTTTGGTCTGTTATGATAGTTAGGAATCTGTCACCCATACAGCATTGTACTGAAGTACCTGTACTATAGATTGCACAACAACAAATTACTGTGGTGCTGTCTTAGGGAGAATGACAGTATAAAGCCTGTGAACAGCAGCATCTTTGAAGTACTGCAGCAGCATTTCCAAACAAAATTAACCCAAAAGTCCAGATTTTGCTCAAGATGAGCAGATACATTCATTTGCTCGTGAGTGAAAATATTGTTTTGGTTGAAAATCAATTTTCCATCAAAAGCAGTTTAGACTGAAGGTTTTCTACGCAGTTTAGATTATGTAATTCCCAGAATTGAACAATATACCTAAATAGCAGGCATACTTGTACCAAAACTGTTTAAAGGACTTGTGTTACAGGATTCTTGCAAACACATCCAAAAATTGCATGGTGCTTCTCTTTGCAGAATAGCATGTCTAATTTGTTGTTCCCTAATTCTCTGGGTCTCTTCCAACAGTACATATTCCTAGGTGTCTGCTTTCTACTATGTGTGTGCATATGTGTATTTTTGTTCATATGTATTGATGAAAAAATATGAACATTTAATTTTTCAAAGTAATTCTTCCCCAGGGAATTTTCAAATGGAAACTTGTTGATGCCAAACGTTTGCCCGGTTTCTAATAAGCACATTTTTTATGTGAAAGAGACAAGCCCTTCTGTATAATCTGATTTTTGTTTGACCTGGACTCCATGGATGGCTCATATTCCCAGAATGATGTTTCAGCAATATAGGACCTGAGTGAGTCCTTGGAGATCAAAATGTTTCCACGTCACAATCAGATCTACATCTTCACTGGTTTCTGTGGAATGTGGGACATGGTCCGGCGGCAGGAGCGTGACTGTAGTAAGAGGGAGCTCCTGCAGACGCCACCAGCACTGTTGGTGGGAGGGAAGAGGGGTGGCAAGTGGTGACAAGGAGTTGACAACCGTCTACAGATGCTGCCAGCAGTGGCAGTGGCAGCCAGCGGGGATTGCTGACCACCCACAGATGCCACTGGCGGTTTTGGTAGCTGGAGGAGGTGGCAAGCAGCAACTGCCTGCAGACGCTGCCGACACTGTCGGTGGCACCTTTCTGTAGCAGGTGCACCACCACGCTTAGGGGGTGTACGTACACCTGCATGCACCCACTAGGTGTTGCCCGTGCATCAGAGGCATCCAACAGAACTCCATCCCCTGGGCAGATCTTCTATTAAAATAGGAGGGCCTTCACTCAAAGTCTTCCTCTAGCATCTGAACATGTCTCATTCTCCTGTTCTTCCCATCTGGACTGCATGTTCTGTGCAGCAGTCTAACTACAATAGTCAGAGATGCAATTTCATATTGAGGACAAGCCAAAGGCTTATTATAGCCTCAAGGACCTCAAGTTACATTAGCTTCGAGGCAGCCTGCTAGAAGGTGGATGGTTGTTGCAGCAATCCACACCATAAAGTGCTTTGACACAAAAGCAAAGTGGCCTGAGGAGTGTATAGACTGATTGGAAGAGTCCTTTTCTGGGCATCCTTTTTCCCCAGCAAAAGAGTTGGGGCTACAGTTTACAACAGGAAAGATAAAGTGTCCATGGATCCAAGCCCATGTTGAAGTTTCACGTTTCCCTCCAATGCCTCTTTACTCTTCATAAAACCAAAGGTCTGATTTAGACACTAATCCTTTCCCTCTCTGGATGTGACATTGTCA
>NW_017729034.1:34283239-34286326 GCF_001723915.1 Gavialis gangeticus
TGGGGCTACAGTTTACAACAGGAAAGATAAAGTGTCCATGGATCCAAGCCCATGTTGAAGTTTCACGTTTCCCTCCAATGCCTCTTTACTCTTCATAAAACCAAAGGTCTGATTTAGACACTAATCCTTTCCCTCTCTGGATGTGACATTGTCATCCTACTATGAAACAAATTGGCTGCCACCCTTTTGACTTGCATATAATCCTTCAGTCTATCCTGGAACTGTCAAATGAATGTAAGGATAGACAATGCTTTAGTTTCCTTCATACACCATGGTAATAGACAATGCATAAAACTCTTGGTAGAATAGTGTGAAATGGGTCAGCAGCCTACAGCCTGCAGACAGAAAAAGGTTGCCTACCTGTAACAGGACCCCCTAAGCCCCATTATTTAAGTGGAGAAAGGGCAATATTGTATAATTAGACTATTGCAGGCAGGTTCACAGAAGTTTAGATAATTGAATGCCATTTGCAAAATGCTAAGCAGATGATGGAAGATGCAGGCAGGAGCTTTAAAGCTGCAGAAAGCAAATCACAAAAGAAATAGGCTACAGCTACAGAGCTCAAGGCATCTAGAAGTAGTGGCTGCAGCAGAGCTGAAAGGCTAATGAGAAACCCCTGTATTTGGCTGAAAGAGTCACAGGTCAGAGGATGGGAAGAAGACCAGGGTAGTATAAGCCTAGCTTCTGGGCTTGAGACTACATTCTGGCCCAGATCCTGCAAGAAAAAGAAGATCCCAGAAGAGTGTTGCAAACCTGGCCCTGTGAGCCATGTGGATGGGGTCTTTTGGAATGAGGGATGATGTAGTGAGTAGCTCAGAGGATATGAGGCTTGTGGGTAGAAGGCAACTAGCAAGCAAGTAGCTCACGGGGGTTGAAGTTGGAACTAACAGGAAGCAGCGGAAACATGGCAGAGCCTAAGGGTTAAAGACAGAAGTTAGGATAGCCTCAGTAAAAGGCAAAGGCAACCCCCAGTATGAGTGTATCATTGTGTTTATGAAAGCTGTGAGGCACGGGGTGGCTTGAAGGGGGAGTGTGGAGGCCACAAAGGGGTATCCTGGAGAGGACACTGATAACTGGTTTGGTTCACAGAGGTTATGAGTCCTGCAGAATCACTGAAAGTGTCCAACTGGAGACTGATTACAGAGTTTAGGGGAGTTGATGTTGGGTGCTTGATCCCAGGGGCTGTGTTAAAGTAGAACCTACCACAGGCCCAGTGAATGGAGGTAGAGCCAATAAAAGGGCCTACGGAACCATGCTGAGTGGTAAGCAGGTCCAGAGAACTGAAGCAGCAATGTTGGGAATGCCTAAAAGTTCTTCAATTAACAAAGCTTTGGCTAAGCACAATTATTTGTACAAATTACACGTTTTATGGGAAGAAACACATTCTGGATAAATCAGAAGTCTGGATAAATGAGGTTCAGATAAATCAAGTTGACTAATATAATGCCTATCTTATTTCAAGATGTTTTATGTTTGTTCTATTAATTGTTTAGCCTTTGAAAACCTCTCATAAAAGAGAACCTAAACCTTGATTCCTTTCAGTTTGTGCTTTGAAAATAGTGGGGTGAGGCAATCTAAATATTTGGCAGGTCATGATAATAGCTGAAGGAAACATTTAAAAAACAAACAAAAAAATCACTTATTCAGGACTGTTATAAAAGTGGGAACTCTTTTTTTTTCTGATTTTCATTAAGTTTCACTTTAAATGCTTTGTAGCAGGTTGGGAGTTATTGCTAGCTCAGACACTCTTTTTGCCTTCACCAAGTTTTTTATTTCCTGGACACACTTGCCTCTCAGAAACACCAGAATGGAAATCAGTCCTCAATAACACAACTTAACATTGTCCATGCAGGATATACTCACAGTCCTGGGTCTCCTGTAGCCCTGAGGAGGAGCCTCTAGCTCACTGCTGCTTCCTCCACACTGCAGTCTTCCTCTGCCTGGCTTGGCTCCAGTCCTTTCCTGGTGCAGCTGCCTCCAACCTCTCAGCCTTGGATCTCTCCCCAGACCCCGAGAAGTAGCCTGGCTCAGTTCTGCCACCACTAGCCTGGCTCCTCTCTCTTCCCCATTTCTCTAGCTTCTTCTCAGACTCCTCTTCCCAAGAGCCTTTAAGGTTCCTGTGGGCCAGCTAACTGTCTGAATCAGTTGGCCCAGTCCTCCTAGGTAGCCTGTAATCACTCCCAGCTGCTTGGAGCTGGGCTGTAGTCCTTGTAACTCTGCAGACTCCTACAGCCTAGTGTGTGCAGACTGCTGCAATCCTCTGCCAACCAGTCTGCTACATGCCTTTATGAAAAAATTAAACCTATAAAAACAAAAAGTATTAGAAGTAAATGTTGATAGTTAGATCATAACCACAGCTTAACCTTCTTACATTGATTTGTGAATGATAAGTTGTACCATTTAAAATAACATCAAAAGACACAACGAAACTGTCTTCCAACATAGACAACACATCTTCCTCTTTGAAGAATAAGAATATTTATACAGCTTGCTTCTGTAAAACTCAAGAGAATTGCTTCCACAACTGACTCACTTATTAACTTAATGGCTTACATACCATTGTGCAACTTTTAATAGATTTGAATGTTTCATTCTAACTAACAGATCCCTGGAAATTTATAAACTTATTCATAATGTCTGTGATATTGTCACAGTCTGTTTTAATCAGGTCATTAAGCTGTTTGTCACAATAACCCGACTTGTTGCAACTGAGATTTAGGGAAAGCTTAATTTGATTCTAATGGGGGCTGCCTATAATCTGTCATTATACTTTGTGATCTAGCATCTGTGGATCAAGAAATTAAATGCTGTTATAGTCTGTTTATCCTTGGAAACCCTGCTAATGCAAGCTGTAGGCAATATTTGATACTTTTTACCTACAGACCTTACTAGAACTATTGAGAAATGTTCTACTGGAGCCCAGAATGCAAGGAGAGAATTGATTTCTACATCTAGGGATATTAGAACCATTTTTTGCATAGTGCCCTGAAAAGGTATTGGTTCTAGCCAAATTAGGTGGATTTCATTCTATGGTGAAGAATCCACTGTGAGTTATTTGCAAAATGTTTTCCCAAGCCACCTGGATCT
>NW_017729034.1:34286337-34290999 GCF_001723915.1 Gavialis gangeticus
GAGTTATTTGCAAAATGTTTTCCCAAGCCACCTGGATCTGTGATGATGTTTTAACAGCTTTTATTCTGCAATATAAGGCCAGATCCTCAGTTAACATAGCTCAATGCAACTCCATTTGTTTCAGCAGAACACAGCTTCTACTAGCCATATCCTTTTATGCTGGCCATATCCTTTTATAGTAGTCAAAAATATCTCTACTTGTTTGTGTAATTCATTTACTATAATATTTTTTGTTAGGTGTCATGGACCACTGGGGGTTGCAGTATTCTGTTATCTGTTTCCTAGTATGGGATCCAGGGATTCTCTCAACCCTTCTCAAAGACCTGAAGATCCCATCATTTCCAGCTGCTTACTCCCCTCTCATCTTCAGGATGAGCAATATCAGCGGACCTTTGCTTCTGGAGGATAAATAGACAATGCTCCTTCCAGAATCCACTTTGGAATATAGGAAAGTAGAGCTGGAAGGGACCTCACAAGGTCACATAGTCCTGTCCCCTGCTCAAGGCAGTATCATCCTTGACTAAACCATCCCAGCCGAGGCTCTTGACAACTACCAAGGATGTGGATTCCACAGTTGCTCTAGGTAGTCTGTTCTAATGCTTGACCACCCTAATAATCAGAACGTTCTTCCTTAATCTTCAGCCTAAACTTCCCCTGCTTCAGATTGCTTTTAGTCTTATCCTCTACAGTCATGGATAAAAGCTCACCTCCATCCTCTCTGTAATCCCCCTTCAGGTTTCATGATTTCCTTAATTTATTATTCAATGTTTATAAAATGGTTTGAAAGTTTAGTATGGATGATACATTTTGTAAGGCATTAGAAATACCTAACAATGCCTAATAACTAACCAAGGGGTGAGACTAAAAGTTTTATATACAGTAACCCATAAATATTCTCCATTTTTCTCTCTTTTCTAACTAGGGGTAGATAACAGAAAATAGCATGAAATAATGCTCAGCCCCAGGGAGTTACCTTGCTGTCCCTATATCATTCCTAACTTCTGAAGGCCCAGGAAATACAAGTTGAGGATCTACTTCCATGGTACTGCATTATGGCTAAATCCCAGAGCCAGTATAGCGTGACTGACTTATTAATCTCAAGGTGTAGCGTGCCAGGAAGGCTGCCAAGTTTTTTGAATATGTCTTTGTTGTCTTTTAGGATGTAGGCTGCCAAGATATGTGGTTTGGCTGACTGGAAGTACTTTTTGTTTCCGTATGTCAACACAGCAAGCTGGTTGATCAAAATGTATTATTACTAAGTTCCTACATGCATGGGATACTGGCAGATAAAGTGGTTTCTGTATCATTTCAATAACTGGGAGCTATGGGATATGTTCCTGTCCTTGATGTTTGCTCTTGGCTCACAATGGGTTTAGGAGCATTACAGTGATTGCAACTTTATAGCACAGACTAATAGCAGAAAGGTCATGAGGTTAGAAGAATGTTGTTTTTGTTATGGATGTTTGGGGCTGAAAGGAAGCAAGGATGTTGGCCTCCATTCTTAATGATGGGGTGATTGGGTGATTTATTTATGAAACCCACAGCAATGCAAGAATTAATACATAAACAGCACTCAAAGATTCATATCTGGATGATAAATACACTGTTCATCTGAGCTCCCAGGACTGGCGGAATCAAGAGGCCAGCTAGGGATTCCAAAAATTCAGATATTTTGGTCAGCTTGATGAATGCTTTCTTCTTCCCTTTGCTCTCCAGTCAGTGCCTTACCGTCAAGCCCCTAGGTTGGATTTTAATCCTTTTTGTACTCTCTCCTCCATGCCCATTCTGCTTGTTGTGGCATACTTTAAAAAATACGTGATATAACTCAACCAATTTGGAGCATTTCTGGCCCTTTTTATAATCAAATCTCAAGACCCAGTTAACCAGAAGCAAAAGATCTAGTGACCCCTTCTCACATACCTGTAGCCTGATTGGCTGTCATACCCTTGTTTCTCATTAATTTGTGCCAGTCAGGAAGCTCAGCTGCTTGAACAACTTACTGAGAATCAGTAACAGAACTACTCAGTGGGTGCATCTACATGAGACGTTTACTGTGCAACTGCCTAATTGGCTTCCTCAGTAAAACACCACTGTCTACACGTGCGGTGCTATTAGGATGGAGTAAATTAATTAACTCGGACATAGGATAGTGCTGCCAGACACAATGGAGTTATTTACTCTGCTGCAACACACATGTAGATACTGATGGGTCTGGCTGGGGCACAAGGGTGCTTCAGTGTAGGGACTCCCTGCTGGCTACCCCTATACTGAACATCCTCATGTCCCAGTCAGGCCCTCTGCAGCATGCTGAGCTGGGTCAGAGCAGCACCAGGATGGCAGCCTGACCCTCAGGGTCCCTTGCTAGCTGGGGCTACACTGCCTCCGCTCAACGTGCTGCAGTCTCAGATGCACATGCAAACGGCACACTCAGGAGAACCGGAATTCATTCAGGCATGCTAACTGCACACATAGATCCACCCAGTGAGTCTTCCTGATTCCTGCCTAGCCTTTTCTCCTGTTCCTGCTCTGCCTAGTGTCTCTTCTAGTCAGCTGGCCCCTGCTTCAGACTTCACATCCTCAGTCTGCATATGTGCTACAGTGCTCTGACCATACATGCTCTTTCTTATAAATAAAGACTGGAGGGCAAAGCATGCATTTCTCATCTCCACCCCCAAGGGAAGCAATAATTCTAAATCAGTGCAGTTATAGAATTAGAAGTGTTGCTATCATCTGAAATCAGGGCTGGTGGCTTTCTTCAGAAGATGTCCACAAATTTACCAGGTAGAAATGAATCTGGTGCACATTTCAGCCAGTAATAATGGTATTTCCCAATTGTTATATTGCTCTTGTGTGTGAAAATAGAAGCTTTACACCACTGTGTATCACAATACAGGAAGCACACATTCAGTGTCCATTAGCAGATGGAGACTATAAAAAATAAGAAAAATATTTAATGTACTGTAACCATTTTTACTATAATAGTTCTGTTTGGCAATTTAAAGCCAACATATAATCTATGACAGCGGATCCCAGACTGTGGAACACGTACCACCGGTGGTATGCAGGCAACCTGTGAGTGGTATGCAGAAGGCTGGGAGGAGAGGCAGGGCACACACACACACAGACACGTAGCCCAGCCTGCTGCAGGAGGTCAGGAACACAGCCCAGCTGCATGTGCAGCAGTGCTCAGCAGGTAAATGTGTTGAGGGGAAAGGGCAGGGGAGAGGGGTGCAGACTGAGGCCCCCATGGTGAAGGAGGGAGTGGGGCAGAGGCAGGAGCAGGGGTGAATGTGGCCCCAGAGCAGGGTAGGGGGGTGGGACAGTGGGAGCCCCAGGTGGCTCATCCAAGGGCAAGGGGGGCATGGCTCCTGCCCTTGTGCACACCCCGGGGGTAGGCACAGGGAGCACCTGCCTCCTGGGTTTGTGCATGGGGTGGAGGTGGCTTTTGTTGCCTCATGGCCATGTGTGACGCCATGTACCTCCTGTGCACTGGCTGCCCAACGGTGGAAGGCACATGGCATTGCGTGCAGCTCCTGAGGTGCAGAGCCCAGTGTGCAGCAGGAGCTGCCTCTGCCCCACACATACTTCTGGGGGGCAGGTGGCCCCCATGACTATCCCGGGGTGTGCACAGTGGTGGGGGGCCCCCGCACCACTGGAAAGGCCCAGGTCACCCCAGGAAGGGCTGTGGTGGGTGGGCATGCCCAGCAGCACCTGAGGTGGGGCCTGGCCAGGGGTGACCCCCTGAGCGCTCACCAACCCACTTCTGACACTGCTGGCAGTGCCTGAGGGTGGTCACCGACCCCTGGACAGCACTCACCACCTCCACCCTGCCAGTAATGATGCCGGTGGTGTCTGCGGGAGCTCCCCCACTTACTGCCTCCAAGCTTCCACCGCTACCATGCTCCCACCACCAACAGCGCAGCCGTGCCCCCCCAGTCACTGGGGACACGCACCATTCATGGGCCTGGCAGGGCCTGTGCAGCTCCACAAGGGGACACCACCTGGCTGAGGCAGGATGCTTGGCTTGGGGGTACTTTTGGCTTTGGGCTCGGTCTCCTGCATGCTGGGCACAGTGCAAGCGGGGCGCAGCTGCCAGTACTGCAAGGGGCTGTCCACAGGAGCTCCCGGGAACAGCTGCCCCAGTCTGCCCAAGCTCTGGCCTTGCCCACCCGTAGCTCCCCTCAGAGGGTTGGGGCTGGGGCCAGAGGCTGGGTAGGCATTGCACAGGGCTGCTACACTGTGAGATCCCAGCCAGCTCAGCTCTGAGTGCCACCTGCAGCAACTATTCCCAGAGCCCAGGGAGTTCCTGCTGTGGCTCAGGGGTCTCCACCCTGCTCACACTGTGCCTGGCGCACACAGGCTGATCCGGGAGCCTCCCAAGCCTGGCATCCTGCCCCAGCCAGGTGGCATTCGCCAGTGGGCAAAGCGGCTGCACCCCATCCCCCTGGAGCTAAACACCCCCACTGAAGCCTAAGTCTGCAGAGCCCCAGGGCAGCCCCCGCTCCCTGCCCTGTCCCAACTCTCCTCCAGCTGCTGCCTTCTCAAGGGCCTGGCTGGGCCCGCCTGCTGGCAGTGCCTCCCCCCATTTCTGCTTCCCCTTCTGCCCTTCCCTTTATTTTTTGGAAAGGATCTCTAATAAATAGGTTATTAATGCATTTGTCT
>NW_017729034.1:34295999-34296299 GCF_001723915.1 Gavialis gangeticus
TGTCTGCTTCTCCCTCTCTCTTCTCTTGCCCTTTCTGTCTCCTCTCTCTTCTTCTCTCTCTCTTCCCTCTCCTCTCTCTCTTCTCTCGCTCTTCCCTCTTCTTCTCTCTCTTCTCTCTCCCCTCTTCTCTCTCTTTCTCTCTCTTTTCTCTCTCTTCTCTTCCCCCCCTCATCACAACATGCCCGAGCAATGCTCTTATATTCTTCCTTGGTTATTTGTCCAAGTTTCCATTTCTTATAAGCTTCCTTTTTGTGATTTACTTTACTGAAGGAGTTCCCTGCTAAGCCAAGCTGGTTTTCT
>NW_017729034.1:34301299-34302863 GCF_001723915.1 Gavialis gangeticus
AGCAACAGCATTTATTATTATTAACTATATTAATATGTAGTGCATCCTGCCATGTACCCTCTGCCTCAGTTTTGTTTTTCTGGTGTGCCCACCTTCCAGCACCTTACAGGGTACACATCATGGTTTTTTTCAGTACTTCAGCCAAAAACGTTGCCTACCCGTGGTTTACACTTTCTTTTTTCAGATTTATAATTGTTTTATATGGCTACCGTAACTGATAAAACAATATTTTACAGTTACTAAATGCTTTGATGTTGTTTTAATACATAGCTTCTTACCTATGTGTATGAAAATTATGCTGGTAGTACTTAAGGCTGTATCATTTTAAATTGGTGGTACTCAGTCTGTCAGAGTTTGGGAACCGCTGCCCTATGATGTAAATTACATTTCCCATGATTTTGTCAAATGTTAAACCTTTGATTGGGTTTGTCTTGCCACTTGCCAGATATTTTGGCCATGCTGTGATAACGTTTTTATACTTGTCCCCTTTTTTTGCATAACACACACTATGTTACTGTAACAGGATGATTTGACCCTTTAAGAACTTAGTGGGGAGCGTGCAACAATTTCTGTTCACGAAAAAGGCCTGCCAAGATATGAGAAGGACCTCCTGATCTGGAGCTGGGAGGTGTTGCTTGGGGAGTTTAAGAAAGTTTCTGAAAGGAGAGTAGGAGGGAAAAGAAGCAGCCAGGGGAGTCCGTGAAGGAACAGCTCTGCTACAGGAAGGCAATTGGAACAATCTCTGGTTTTGTTTGACTGCACCAAAGAATCACAAGGTTGGACAGGACCTCAAATATCACATAGTCTAGTCCATACAGGATTTGCTGTCCCTAATTCATAAAATCATAGAATCATAGAAGTAGGGTCGGAAGGGACGTTGTAGATCTTCAAGTCTGACCCCCCACCTGAACAGGACAAAAACTGGGCTCAGATGACTCCAGCCAGGTAGGCATCAAGCTTCTTCTTAAAGACCCCCAGGGTAGGAGCCAGCACTACTCCCCTTGGAAGTTGGTTCCAGATCCTAGCCGCCCTAACTGCGAAGTGGTTCTTACGGATGTCTAATCTAAACCTACTCTCCAACAACTTGTGGCTGTTATTCCTTGCTATGCCAGGGGGCGCTAGGGGAAACAAGGTCTTTCCCAAACCCTTCTGGTCCCCCCTAGTGAGTTTATAGATGGTCACCAGGTCCCTCCTCAGCCTTCTCTTGTGAAGGCTGAACAGGTTCAGGTTCCGCAGTCTCTCATTGTAGGGTCTACCCTGTTGTCCCTGGATCATGCGGGAGGCCCTCCTCTGGACCCTCTGTATGTTGTCCACATCCCTCCTGAAGTAGGGCGCACAGAGCTGGACACAGTACTCCAGCTGCGGCCTGACAAGTGTTGCATAGAGGGAGAGGATCACCTCCTTGGCCCTACTTGAGATGCACCTGTGAATGCACAACAAGGTCTGGTTAGCCCTGCCAACTGTGACCTCGCATTGTTGGCCCAGGTTCATCTTGGAGTCAACAATGACTCCAAGATCCCTTTCTGCCTCTGTGCTCTCAAGAAGGGAGTTTCCCATCTTATAA
>NW_017729034.1:34303187-34330490 GCF_001723915.1 Gavialis gangeticus
ACCCCAGATGGATGCAATTATTATTGAGTTTCTTCTTGAAAACATCCAGTGAAGGAGATTCCATACCGTCCCTAAGCAGCTTTTTCCACTGACCTATTGCTTTTAGGATTAGGAAATTTTTCTTGAGGTTTGGTGTACATCTGCTATGTTGCAGTTTAAATACATTGCCAGGCATCCTGCCCTCTACCAGGGACAACAATTTTTTTTCTCCATTTTCTTTAAGACAGCCTTTCAGGTAGTTGAAAACTATGACAGAGTCCCATCATAATTGATTTTTCTCCAAGCTTTTCTCATGCAGCTTGCATTTCACTCCATTTATCAACTTTGTTGCTCACCTCTAGACTCTCTTTTCAATTCCTCTTCAGCCTTCTTTAAATGAAGTAGGCAAAATGATACAATACTCCAGTACTCCACCTGAAGCCCAACCTGAGTAGAGTGGGACTGTCCCTTCCTGTGTCTTATATTCAATTCATCTTTATATTTTGAGTATAAGTTTCGCTGAAGAGGTTGCAGATGGAACCAGTAGGAGTCTGACTGCTGTGGCACAGGCTGACACAGCCCTGCAATTACTGATAAGGTTAAAAGCAAAACTGGGGGAAGTTGCTTGGATTCAGCTTCTGGCTGCAGTTTTCATTCCCCAGCCCTTGGTGCTGGGATTTCTGTAGAGAGAAGATGTGCTAAAGCTAAGGAGCAGCTACCCCCCAGAATCTCTTTGTCTTAGGTTTATACTGAGAAGACCCAGTCAGCTTCTGTTTTAAGGGGGGGAAATCATTATGCAGATTTTTAAGAGTAGAGAACCTCAGCTCAACCACTCCCTGCCTACAGGTAGGTAGGTAGGTAGGTAGATAGATAGATAGATAGATAGATAGTGTTAGGCACTGAGGGCAAATCCGTTCCTATTGAAATTCATGCTAAAACTTGCATCACTCTTTAGGATGTTTATTCAATGCATTAACCTGGGTAATTCTTAGATCTCCAAATGTAATTTTTAATAGGGAATTATTATCTACTGGGGAGAGTTTTAATAGGGTTCCCCAGGGATGCTATTAAAAAGTTCAGTGCTATTCAATATTCATATAAAATGGTCTAGAAGAAATATAAACTCACTTGCAATTTTTTTAAAACCAGCAGATGACACAGAATAGCAACAGGTAATTGATATAGTGCAGTCTGACTTTTTTAGTTGCAATTGAACAATATGGGAGCGTGAAGGATGAGTAACAAGGAGTTATTACCTGTATACAGGGATGGATTTTGGGAGGGGCGAGAAGAGGAGGGGTGTAGTGGTGCAGATCCACCCCACTTCCAGTTGACCAGGCCACAAGAGCAGCAACCAGGAACTTTTGTTTTAACTCCCTGAAACAAGTAAGAGTTTCCTCTTCTTCCCTGCTCAGCAGCACCTCCCCTTCCCTCTGCTCCCCTCTCCCCCTCCTCCACTCACAGCAGCTGCTGTTACTGGGAGCCCCAGGGGTAGGGGACTCCTCCAGCATGGGAGCTTCAGAGCACAGCTCATCCAGGGACAGTGACAGCAACAGGCAGGTCCCTTCTCCCTGCCCAGTCCTCCCAGGTGTTCCCTGCCAGCCAAGGAGAAGAAGTTGGGGAAGAGAACCTGCTCACTGCCATCACTGCACTCTTCAGTGGATCCTGGCTCCACATACAGCCCAGCTGGAGTGGAGCAGGCCTGGCTCTGGAGCCTCCTAACCCCCCAGCCAGCTGGGGACAGCAGCAGTGGGTGTGGGGGGAGGGAGGGAGGAAGAGGAAGTGCTGCTGTGCAAGGAGGGGGAGGGAAGATTTTTGCCTGCTTGAGGGACTTAAGAAAAGTGTTTGCTGCTGCTCCTGTAGCATGGTCTGCCCATCCTGGTTAAGTGAAGGAGGCTGGGAGCTGGGGTACAGCCACCCCTGTAGCACAGGTCACTGCTTCCACAGCCCCCTTTCCAAAATCCTGGATCCGCCCATGCTTGTACATACACAGCAGTGAGACCACTGCAGAGGCTGATGTCCATACATTCCCAAGAATATTGGAAATGGTTCTGAACCAACTCTCTATGAACTGTAGTCTAAAAGACAGGCCTTGGATGAGAGACTAAAGAAGATCAGTCTATTTCATAGAATTGTAGGAGAAAAATAAGGTTGGAAGTTACCTCCAGAGGTCATTTAGTCCAGCCCTCTTGTCAAGATAGGATCAACCCTAGTTAAACCACCCTAGAGAAATATTTATTTAACTTACATTTAAAAGACTTACAATTGTGGAGATCCCACAGTCTAAGTATTCTGTTCCAGGGCTTAAGCACCTTTACAGTTAGACAGCTTGCTTTAATATTTAACCTAAATTTCCACTTTTAAAGTGTAAGACCATTACTACTGTTCCTACCCCTTGTGGATACACATTCACACACACACGCACAAACCCAACTGATAACCATTCTCTCTGTAATAACCCTTTTTGTTTTTGAAAACTATTATCAAGTCCCCCTTCAAATTTTTTTTCTCTAGGCCAAATAATCCTAGTTCTTCCAACTTTTTTTCCTGTGCCAATGGTCCAGATGGGATGCAGTGATGGGGCAAGCGCTAGGAGGCACAAGGATTAATGAAGCCATCACTTGCCTTCCACTGTAAACATGTCACAAATATAGCTTCTCCCTCTGCTAGTCCCACCCTTAAATTCACTGCAGGCTGTAAATTGAAAACCTAGACTAAAAGTTCCTTATTCTATTAATCTTTTTAGTCTACCAGGCCAAAGCATGCCAAGATGCAATCCCTGGAAGTTGAGGTCAGCAAAGTTCAAACTAGAAAGGAGATATAGCTTTTTAATGAAGGTCATTAGCCACTGAAGCAAAAGGATGTGATAATTCTCTACTAAGTTTTTCAATCAATGGTAGAGATTGATGTCCAATGGATATACTCTTGCTCAGTCATCAGTTGAAGAATAGCTGCTGTAGTCCCCACACAGTGATATTTGACAGCCCCGTTATGCAGAAGGTAAAAAACCAATGTACTAATACCTGAAAGGTCAAGTCCCTGGTTAGTAGCACTCAGGCAGTTATTAAATAACAATGTCTAATAATTATAATTTATATTACTGTAGCACCCCAGACACTCTAGTCCTAAACCAGGATCCCATCCTGGTAAATGCTGTATACAAACAGAACAGAAGTTATTCCTTGCCCCACACACATCTTTTCTTCTGGCTGATTTTAAAAAAGGAAATTAATTGCTTTATTTATCCCTTCTTTCTCTGGAAGGATTAAAAATAAATTTAAATGTCACTCAGTGCACATATTAAAGTCTGGTGAATGTGGTGCTCCAAGGGGAATGCAGATAGAGGTAAATTATCAGGAGTTGATAGTTGGGTAGTGGAGGAGCTCTGGTGGACAGTCACAATGATGGTGAATTGACAGTGGTAGATTTACTGTACTGAAGATTTATCTTGGAAAAGTACCCGGTGCTTTGTTTGCCTCTTTTACTAAACAGCAGGCATCACATACTCTAAGTCTGCCCAAATGGGTGTGTTTGGCTGTTCTTCAAACTAAAAAGAGCTTTGGCAGATTAAAGCGGAGCTTGGCTGTTCCTCAGGTGAATCAACATGGATAAAATACCATGAAATGGCCTGCAGGACAGCCTTCTGATCCACAGTTACACAGGTTCATTATGCCATACAGGAGAAGGAAGCTATTTAATTTTTTTATCTGCTCTAATTGAATATGCCATGCAAGAAAACAGCGAAATGTCTCTTTGTTTCATAAATGTTTTTTGCTCTTAAGGCAAGAAGCTGAATGGGTTGGCTGGGCTAAAGCCTAATTAGGACTTTACTTTTAGGCTTACACTGTTACAGAAGTTGTTTATAAAGCACAATTTTTCCAAGTGCAGCCTTTGGTCGATATAGGATCTTACATTCAGGATAAAGGAGTGGGATTAAGACTTTCCTTAGTGTTTCCACACTTTGGATCTCAATGAGATCAGTAAAAGGATTTTCACTGAAGTTGATTATCATTGGTCTGCCCATTGAAGAAAATTATAAAAATCCCATGGACAGCTGTAGCAGCAGAACTGGACCCACATTTGTGTGACACTTAGGTCTTGTATAAAATGAGAACAATAAGACTTTATTTCCTAGGGTGTTTTGAGGCTAATTTCAACATGTCTTTTCCCATCTATTGGTAAATGTCTCATTCTGTTTGTCTTGCTTTTAATTTTAAAGGCATAAGTGAGCCTTGACGTGTTAAAGAAAAGGAACCAGAAATTAAAAGGCTATGTGAAAGGTGAAGCAAAGAGGCTCAGGAAACCAAAAATATAAAACCCTAACCAAGGAATGAGCAAGAGAGTGAACTAGACAAAGCCAGAAAGGCATTTCTCTGCATAACCCTTGTTACAACTTTCTTAAAAATGGATTCAGTACAAAAAATATTAGTGGCAAGATCAGCATGAATTTGCATTTTCACAGCAACATAAGACATTTTGTAGAAAGTCTGCAGCATTTTTCTTATGAATTTTTCAATGGAGACACAAGATGCTTGCTCACCACCACTGAAGAAAATGAGTGTATTTAAAGTGAAATGTGTTTACATTCTAACGGCTTCATGACAGTTAGCTGACACTGTTGCTTTACTGTTCCAGTTTCAAATTTGGACCCACATGGTGTTTTTCTTGATTTATAATGATGATATGTTTCCTGATTTATAATTGTGTTAAGTTTGTGGAAAGATCTAATATTCCAGGTATTTTGGAGTTACGATAAAATGTGCTGTAAAATAGACAAGAGCTTTTTGATGCAGATTAAGGGTAGGGTTGGGGGTGGGGGAAGAGGTTTCTGAAAGCTGTGGTATTGCTGGCACTGGAATATTACCTAGAGCACAGCCTAGGCTCTTTGGTTGCTTTGGGAACTGAAAGTAAAGATAAAAGAACATGGGTGTTACCAAACCTATCCAGCAAAGCTTTGGCAATGTTTCCTGGTAATAGAAAATTATATTTATGGGAGAACAAAGGATTGGCTTACTCAGCCTTCAGAAGTGATGGTAATAAACTGGAGTATAAACTGCTTGATTTAAATAACTTAAACTGTATTTAGTCTTCCATAAAATCTACAGTATATAAATGGCCAGAAAGCTAAGACAGCATGATGCATTTTGGCTATGCTGTCTTGCATCCCTGGCATATTGCTGAAAAGGCATAAAAGGATGAGGACTGAGTATGTGACCCCAGGATCTGACCTAGGCCAAAAACATGAAAGACAAAGTTAGGACTTTTGATGTCTTCATAATGATCCCACATGTCAGAGTCTGATTGAATTCATTGTTGCTTGCTTGCACTGCATAAGGTGAAATATTTTTTTGAATGCCACTGAGGACTGCATTGTATTCATTTGGAACAACTTGTTCCAAGTTCGGCATAATGAAAGCTAGCAGAAATGGAAGGCATGTGTTTTTGACTTCATCCAATGCTATGATATAGCTGATTTGTGATTCATTTGCCATCCATGGAAAAACTTGAGGCATGCCATTGAGTGCTCAGAAGCATTTACGCTTTCTGAGGGATCATCACTAAACTTGCCTTTTATATGATTGTTTTATCATATCTGATACTCCTGAGTGGCAAATATTGAAATGTAATTGTCTGGTTTGCTATAAAAAAAGCAGAAAAAAATCACCCTGGAGACTGAAAATCCATGGCTGCCTAATGAGGTGGTCTTTGGATGTTCCAGTTCTACAGTAGTATAGCAACCATTTCCGTTTGAACTCAGGATCAGGAGGAGATATGGGCTGTTATATGGACTATGGTGATTCAGTAACCAAAGCTTGCCTTTCATCCCCTTGATAGGGGCAGCAGCAAAATGATGACTGCTGCAGTGACACTGAGACAAAGAGGGCCATGGGGAGTCTTGGCAGGAGACTGAAGAAGGTGCTTAAGAATGCAAGGAGAGGAGGTGGTTAACGGGTAGGAGATTTTGTAATGAAAATGAGGGAAAATATGGGAAGGTGACTGCATGAGGCAAGTGTGTCACAAGACACTGTGTGACGGAACGTGGCAGGAGAAAATGAGTGAGGGAGGAGCATAGGCAGATTAACGCACAGGCCAGCTGAGCCTGGGCCAGGGGCCCCTGCCCCAGTGCAAATGAACTGGCAGCTGGGCTAGGTACCCACTGTTTGCTAGACGCTGCTTGCCAGGCACCACTGCAGCTGGACTGACCTGTGGTGGAGCGACAGACTGTCCCCTGAACTCGGTGTGTGCTGCACATGTCCAGTGGGCTGCGGCTGTGCACCCCTGGAGTCGGCTCCAGTGTGGGCCTGTGGGTAGGGGCAGCCATGGCTCCTGCCTCAGGCCTTGGGGGGTAGTGCGTCCCACTCAGGCCACTGCTCCCACTGTGCCAGCTGAGGATGGAGTCCACAGCTACAGGACAGGGTTTGGGGGGGGCAGGCTCAGAACGCCAATGAATCTTAATCTGCCCTGGGGAGGAATGAAACAGACAGGGAGTCAGCAAGAGAGGAGGGGCAAGAAGGAAGAATGGGAGAACTGTAGCGTCCCCTTTTCAGGAATTAGGAGAGAATCAGCTGAATCTGTCTCCCTGGATACTTAGCGGGATTACATTTTATATGTGCATTGTTTGAATGCAAGATTGAATTTAGATTTGACCCCAAGATGATCATAAATTTGCTTTCCCCTAGAAAGCAAATGAAGAACAAAGTGGCATATAGCATAGCATAGCATATACAAAATAATATGTTAATCTAAAGCAGACAAGGTTTGTTGGGTAAATCTGATATCTTTTATTAGACCAACTCAAATATTTGGAAAAATTCTTCTTTGCAAGCTTTCAGGTATAAATACCATCCATCAGGCTGAGGAAGCATCTGCAGCTGGTCTGTGCTCTTCATCTGATGTATTTGCGGGGGGTCTGACTTGAGGTTTTTGGAATTGCTGGAGTGGACAACACTCTTATTATTCTCAGAACAGTACTTTTCCCACGTGTAAAACAGCACCAACAGCAAACCAAGGCATGTTTATAATCCAGCTCAGTTTCCATTCATCCTGGCTATAAACCACACATAAATGCTTTACAGAACCTCCTGAGACACACACATGAGTAAGAAGTTTTACTTTGTATGTACAGTAGTGATAGGTAATGCAAGATATCTTTTAAATATCCATATGTATCTTTTCAGTCTTTTGAATGCTGTGAAGACTCCTGAGTGTTACGCTGGCTCGTGGGCCATCCTGCTTTCCTTAGCATACGTGGTTCCCACCCCATGAAGGTTCAGCTTCCTGTGTCTGGAGTTCGGCAACATCCATGGACTCATGGGTTAGTTTGTTTCCTGAAGTCATCTTCATAACAGCACTTTTCTGTGTTATAACAGCACCTTCCTGTAACAGAGAATAAGTACTTTGAGACTTTGTATTAATGGCTTTTTCATGTTGCTGCTGCAATACCCCTCCTTTATTGAAAAGTACTGTATTTACCCCAGTCCTAGACAACTGGGAATTTAAGATGACCCCCAAATAATTAGGTTCTCTACCTGGAAAATGCGTATTTTTTAAATAATTTTCTATGTATAGAATCTAGTTATTGGAGGGTCATCTTCAATTCACCCCTTCCACTGCTGCAGTGGGGAAGGCAGTGAAGGTGGCAAGCAATGGGGAAGGCAGGAGGCAAGCAGGAGGTGGGGAGGGGGTGGGATGACAGGCAGTAGGGGGCAGGCAGCAGAGGAGGCAGGTGGTGGGGCTTCACCTCTGCCACTTGCCCCACAACACATGGACTCTGCTGCCTGTCCTCCCCACCACCTGCTCACCCATGCTTCCCCCCATATCTTTGCTTTTCCATGCTGCCCCCCTCCCACAGCCTGGATCCCATTTCCCTCTCATCTTCCCCACTTGAAGCCTCTGCTCCCCACCTTCCTCCCTGCTGTTTACCCTTACTCCAGCTCTGGCTTTGGGGCCTGGCTTGAGCTCCTGCTGCTATTGCTACCACTGCAAACATGCTCCCCTCCGGCTGCAGCAGAGACAGAGACTGCTGGAGCCATACCCAAAGTAAGCATAAGCATTGGGAGTGGGGGCAGGCAGGGGCAGAAACTTTCGGTTTGGGGGGATAGGGAGAAGAGATGGGGGGGGCCTGAGGCTTCGGGGGGGGCAGGCAAAGGAACAGAGCAATGGGCCCAAGGCTATGGGGGTGAGAGGCAGGGGCAGAGGTAGCGGGATGCAGGGGGTGGGGGGCAGGCAGCAGCTGTGGCTCCAGCCCCAACCCTGGAGCTGGAACCACAACAGCTCCTGCCACTTTGCACTCAGATTGAAAGCACTGGGCTTTCTTGCCTCATGTTAACTGGGAGAAAAAATATTCTTTGCTCTGATGCTCAGGTTCCTGTGTCACCTTGGACACACAACTTAATCTTTCTGTACCTCAGTTCCCCATCTGTAAAACTGGGATAATATGAGACTTCTGTCTGATTTATCCCCTTACATTCTAATAAGCTTTTGGGAACAAGCTCTTTATTATAAGCACAGACAGCAGCTAGTACAGCACAGACAGGATCTGTGTTGGGCCCTCAAGGCTTTAATTTAACTAATACAAAGGAAAGATGTAATGCAGATTTGCCATTAGAAGTTATGGTGATGGATGCACTATGAGAACCTAGAAAGACACCCCACAAGAACTTATTTAATAATCTAACTGATAGTTGAATTACTCCATAAGAGATGTGTCCAAAGTGTCCATTCATTATATTCATGCTGTCACTTCTTTGCTCAAGTCAATTTGTGGATGAATGCTATCCCATCTTAAAAAAAAATAAAGTGGCTTCCAAGCCATTGGTAAAGTACATGTAAGTACTGAGATTAGGGTTTGAAATAAGAAGTCTTAAAAGTGTTTGTAAACATGTGCGCAAATGATACAGGTACTGAGCCACTGTTGAAAATTTTGACAAGAAAGAACTTTCAATACTTGTCATGTCATGGTGCATATAGGAGCAAGAAAAACACAGGGCATGTATTTCGTCTGACCCTGGTTTGAGTCTTATTAATTTTTTGTGATAATTAGGGGCAGCAGCAGTACTAACTTTTCAAAAGCCCTGGATGTCACTTCTCCTTTTTTTTATTTTTGGAAACAACTCCTAATATCAAAAAATGCCACTGGGCCATAACCTAACCCTAGTGATGGGTGATGCAGACTACCAGAACCTCTAAACTTGTCAAGAGAACTGTTCTGCTGCATGTTTTTCTGGCTCTCTGTCATTGAACTGTGGGTTTTATTTTTTTGTTTAGTGCCTCTTAATGTTTTTCTGTTATCATTGTCTCTAATACATACATTATATGGAATCTTGTTACACTGCAATCTAAATACAGCATGGTGTCATGTTTTAAACTTAGGAGCCTGGTAAACTCTGGTAAATCAAAAGTATCCAGTCAGAGGTTTATTTTTCTATTAAAAATACTCTGGTATGAAAACTTGTTATAACTTCTGTCACTGAATATTTTGTGAATTGCCAGTACCTTAAATAGTAATTTTGGACTTTATCACAGTGCACTTGTAATCATTACAAACTACAAAGGCAGAATAACTTAAACTTCTGTAGACTAGAAATTGTTATAATCAGAAATTTTAGCTAGGTTTGTTATCGTTGCATTTTTTCAAAACATGAAAATAGTGTTTGAACAGGGGTGGGGATAAGCTGATATTCACAAACCCATGGTTTTAACTGTCCCTCAAGCCTCATACAGAAGGGAATGGCGAGTTGAAAATTACAGGCATATATTTTACTCAGAAATTAACTTTAATAATGACACCATTACAGCATAATTATGTCTCAGAGGTCATAAACCAGTATGGAAATAGATAGATCATCATTAACATTTAGTGCTGGGGTATCCATGAGCATGGTATTATATTTATTATGCCTCACAGGCAATTTTAAAGTATGGGTTATGGCAGCAGAGTACTTGGAGGAGTCCTAGAACTTTTTAATTTAAAAAAGTTTTATCCTAAAGTACAATCCTCCTATAAGAAGAAGTGCTTGACAATGGAAAAGCTATCTGTGAGAATTCAGCTACCTCACACAGAGGAAGTAGTATAATAAAGAACAGCTTTGATGTAGTCAGTTGTAAAAATAAATTACATTTAATTATTATATCAATCCATAAGCAGTATGCACCATTTTATTTCATTTTCCTGGTTTTGTTTCAATTGTAAGTCTTCCAGAAATGTCTCAGCTTCTGTGAGCCTTTCCTTTGTCAGTAGATTTAATAAAGATGTGATGATGTCTGATAGTATCCAGATCAAATACTTACTTAACCAGATGAAATTCACAAGAAAACACATGGAAACCATAACAGTTTCTGTAAAATGTCCTGTATCTTTTAGTAAGTTTGTCTTTTGATGAGATATTGCATTAAATGAAATAAGCTTTGGCAAAGCTGTATCTTCCTGTACAATATTCCTTTAACAAAAGTCTTCCTGGGAAATTATGTTTATGGCCAACCCATGAGTCAACTGTACCCAGTCAGATGGGCTAGGAACAGAAGTTACACATACACTGGTTTAAGTGATCAGAAACTAGTTTAAACCTGTAACAGAACAGAAGCGCAGTGCACATAAACCAGTTTCAAAATGGCTGAAACTGGTTTAAGATAAACCTGGTTGAATGTGGTATTAAGTCTTAACTGATCTGGGTCAAACCAGTTTATGAAACTTTTGTCCCAGACCCCTTCCTGGTTCAAGTTAAATCAGAGTCCCCCAGCATCCCAGTATGTTTTCCAGCTCTGGGCTGGGCTGTGCTGTCTGCTCCAGCAGACAAGGGGAGTGGGGGAGGGACTGCCCCCCGCAAGGCAAACCCCTGGCGGGGTCTGGGGCTGGGGAGGAGGGTTAAACACCCTTTCCCCCACTTAAACTTACTGTTGGCTGTAACTGTGGACTACAAATCCTAGAGGCACCTGGAAGCAACCCCTGCCTGTGCCTGGAAGCAGGAGGAAGAAATGATGAGCAACCCTGCAGTCTTGTTGTTGTGATTCTGGACTGCAAATCTCAGAGACCTTGAGGGCTGCAGGAAGAGGAAGCAAACACACAGCCCATGCTGGCTTCATGCCAAAGAGCTGTGCTCTAACACCTCCCAGCTTGAGCCACTGCAGGCATGTGGCTGCATTTCCTGAATCAAAAGTCAATGTGTATTGAGTTGTTTCACAGTTTAACCTCTGCAGCTTAGACTAACCTGCAAAGACTGAAATGATTCAGCCTCGGATTTTCTGACTGTCTGTACTTACCCATGGAGGCACATGAAGGAAAAACCCCTACCTCTGTCCTCATGAACAAGACCCCCAAGCTCCCTGAGTCCAGATGCAGATAAGAATATCTTTTGTTTTTCTACAAGTCACCTGTGCAAGCAGGTGAACATTTAGGAAACACAAGGGTGTGGAGTGGAGGAGGCTATGGTCCTGTCCTTACATGTGTCAGCCAGTAAGGCTGGGAAAGCAAACAGTGTGTTTGAAGCAAATGGAGTCTGAAAAACAACACCGTAAATTACTACTTCCTGGGCTGAGGGGACTTGGCTATATATTGCCCCATTCACAGGCCACCAAGTAAAAGCTCAGTCTAACTCTTAAGTGTGTCAGAGTCCCAGTGATAATAAAATCACTTAGATCTAAAAACCATAGTACTCTCATTGGAATGAAAATCTGACAGGCAAATAGAAGGTATTTTTTAAATTATTATTTTATTTATGTGGTGCTGTTTAAATAATTACCATGCAATGGAATATATTATGCAGAACAAAACATTGCTTGAATCTCAGAGTGAAAACCTGATAGATTACATTGTATTATACACTATGGAATTTAACCTTGTGCTTCCTTGTAAGGAAGTTTTTTTATATTTACCCAAGCATGGTGTATGCTGATTCTGTGCAATATGCACAGGAACTTGTCAAGCCATAGCTCCTTGCTAAATCAAACTACTAAGAAAATAAATCAGCTGATATTTATGTAAATCTATTGGTGCATTTCTCTGTAGGTTTTTAAGGAGGTTTTGAATACCTGGCTAGAAAAAACCTTGGCTGGGATGATATAGTTGGAGATGTTCCTGCTTTAAGCAGGGGGGTGGATACTCCTGAGGTCCCTTCCAACCTTCATTTTCTATGATCCTTTGTAGGGCAATTTTACAAGGGTCCTATATTCAAATAAGGGCCTGAGCTGTATATTAAGGCCCTTTTAAATGATTCCACCAATTGAAGGATCCTTAAAGTTGGGTGTAAAAGGAGCCTTTGTAAATGAAAATTGGGCCAACGAGCAGCACTTAAACAAAAAAATCCCCTCAGAGAACTGCCTACTGCTCAGTAATGATAATGACAAATCAAGCCAGAAGCTAACTTTGAGTTTTCCCTGCTTGAATGTAATTAGACACCTCAGAGTTAATATTTCCATCTTTTTTTTAACACAAGAAATTGGCCTGGAAGTAAGTGAAACCAATAATGAACATTTTATTGGTTTATTGAAAGGAATATAGAAGAAGTAGAAAGAAGAGACCAAAATACTTCTATTTGAAAAGCAATTGAAAATATAAGGGCTGTTTAGTTTAGCAAGGAGACAAAAATATGACACAGTACAGTAAAATCCCTGATATCTGGCATGAGTGGGGCATGGGAGGTAACAGTAATGTAAAAATGCTGGTTACCTGAGGGCACAGGGTTTAGCCCAGATGTGGAGTGAGGGTTGGGGGTGGTGGCAACCGCACGCAGAGTGGGGGCAGGGAATGGTGGTGGCTGTACATGGATTGGCAGCAGTGCACCATGACCAGCCGGCCAGAAATTCTGGTTGCTAGAAATGCCAGTTAGTAAAATCCCAGATAACAGGGATTTTACTGTGGAGGGCTATAAAATAATTGAAGTACATTTAGTCTCTGCACTTTATCATAATACAACAAGGATTTGCGAACTCTTCTTCAATCATGTATCCCTTTTTAAGTTAGTCACACTACTATGAAAGCAGTTGTTCCCTTTATGATTCCATGTTAGGGATAATAAAAAATAACACTTTTTCAATATAACTACTCTCTACCTTTTCCAACAACTTAAGAGAAATTGTAGTTGTCCTTCATTTTTTCTTCTTTTCCTCTCTTTCTTCCATTTATATTTCCCTATTCCCTTCTACTTTCCCATTCCTTCCTATTTTGTGCCTTTTGGAGGTTTGCCACATACCTCCAGGGATATGCTTACTTCATTTTAAGAATACCTGAAATAGAAGAACAAGGGGTAAAGATACTAAAAGACAACATTTTAATATAACTTACGAGTTGTACAAACCAGTATGTGGAAATCACTGTCAAAGGTAGGCAAGGACCTGCAATAGTAGAATTCACAGAGAGTATTAGTAAGATGCAAAACTAGACTAGATGCTAGGCAAGAATGAGAATATTATCCAGAATTAAAATAATCTTCAAATGTACAAAGTGTATCAGTTATCTTGCTTCAGGACATTAGTCAACTAAGTGCTGCCTGGTGTTTGATGAACCTTCTTTCAATCATGCTATTATGTAATTAACCATTATGGCAGCTTTATATTTATCCCTGTAAAGCATCTGCTACTGACAAACTGTCAGAAACAGGATATTGGACAAGCAGAACTGTCTATCTGATCTATGATGGAAATTTCTATGATTCCTCTTAAATTAGTGAAAGTCATTAGGTGTTTCTGTGTTTAAAAAAAACCCAGAGAAATTAGCATTTGCCTTATCCCTTGTACCAGTCTAGCGTTGCAGGACTGAAGAAGCTTTGAGTGTGAAGAGGAATGTCCATCATGTATATAGGTAGAGCTTCATCTTAGGTGAAGCTCTTCTGCCTTTTACATAGCTATTATGTCAATATATACCAGCTGAAGGTAGAAATGCTTCAGCATGGGAACTGTTAGCATCTAGTAAAAGGTGTTTGTTCTTTTATTATTTTGGAGGAGAATGAATGATTAATTATTGATCATCAAGATGGAAACTCTGAGCTAAAGGTCTGTTCTTTATACATCATAAAAATGTCTAAATTTCAGTTTATTTCTTTGGGTCTTCTGCTTCTTAAGGTAGAGAACATGCCTCATACACAATTGAACATACTGTCACTATTTAACAAACAGATAATGTTGATCTAGGTGTATCTTTAGATTGCCTTTTCCAGTGTATAAAATGGAGATCCCTGCTATGTCAATATGTCAGCCTTTTAAAGACAGCTCTCTATACTTACATTCTTATAGCATTCACTAGAATGGCTAGTTAAAGAACACAGGAACATAAGATGTGCCATACTGGGTCAGACCAATGTTCCATCAAACCCAGTATCCTATATGTGACAGTGGCAAGTGGATGCAACCTTCTACCCCTGGGGCGCATCTGCACGTATGCTTTAATGGGCATTAGCCTATTTTAATGAGCATTAAAGCGTCACTTAAAAAAAACATGCTTTTTACTTAATGAGCATTAAAATAGGGTAATGCACATGAAGTGTCACTTTAAAAGCATGCTCTTTAGTTAATACGCATTAAGCCAGGCTAATGCACATTTTCCTAGTACTGTACCTCACAATGGAGGGTGCCTATACATGAGCAATGAGACTGCTCTGACATGCTGAAATTCTAGTGCTACTGCTCCCTTGCCTCCAAACCTCTGGACATGTGGGGAGCCCTGTGGGCCAGATGACACAGCATGACAGGCTGGATGTGGCCCGTGGACCAGGTGTTAAGAAGCCCTGCATTAGAGTAATCTATTCTCTATTCCATATCCACCCTAGCATCCACCATTATTGACTCAGAGATGCCAGAGGAAACATCTACAACTGTTCTGTTCAAGGTTTATCACTCTTTATCTAATCGATTCATCTCAGATTAAAACAGATTTACCTCTTTCATCATTGAATATCACACTAAACATCACACAACTTTACAAGGTTTCCACCCAAATTAAAATTCAGCGGCCCTTAAAGTGACTGTTAAAGACATTTCACATGATCTGCAAACACAAAATAATCCATTTCTGGAGTCTTCATTCCCCTTTAGAGTCTCTTCCTGACCTGACTATGAGGGTTGACTTAAATCCTCTCTCAAACCTATAGTCTCCTGTCTTAGGCCTTTACCTGAAAGGCTGGAACTCTTCAGCTTGGAAAAGAGATGATACTGGAGGAATATGCTAGTGATGTATCAACGCATGAATGATATGTGAAAAGTGACTAACTAATGTTTTTTTTTCTCTGATACAAGAACAATGGGACACCTGTGAAATTTCAAGGTGGTAGATTTTTTTAAAAAAAAGGAAGTATTTTTACTCAACACATAATTAACATGCAGCAGTCACTACCATAGCATGTTGTAGGGGCCAGTAGGATATCCAGGTGCAAACAGTTTTGATATATTTACAGATGGATGAAACTAACTGCTGGTGACTGGGAGGGTATACCAGGGAATGGATCACTCTATACCTGCCCTTCTAAAAATCAAAGCATCTGCCACTGCTGGATTCAAAACTAAGTGGACCCTTTGTTTGACCCAGTAGAGTAATTTGAATGGTCCTATATTTATGCTGTTCTCCATACTGAAAGTTACACTGGTTTAATTAAAAGGGCTAATTTTAAATGCATGTAAGAGTCAGGATTCATAGGCATTATAACATATTTCTTGATTTTTTTGTGTTTTGTCCCTTTCAGGTGAAAAATGCCACAAAAATTAACAAAATAAAAGTCCTAGCATCATTTCAAAAGAGAATTGAGATGTATTGAAGTTAATGGTAGCCAGTCTGAACTTATACTAGAGTATATATGTTATAATGCCTATGGGTCCTGACTTTTGCTCCACCCTCTCAGTCCAGGGCAAAACACAGTGTGGACACTATTAATTCTGTTTTAAACTTGGTTTACATCAAGATACCCGATGTAAAATGACAAAAATGGATTTGTAATTTTCCACTTTGGAAAAAAATAGCTCTTTTTCTATAGGATGGTATTTGCTATGTCTGCACTGCATCATTGGTATATCAGGGGTGTCAAAGATAAAGTTTGTAGGGCTCCAGAAGGGAATTTGGGGGTAGGATGAGCAAGGACAGAGCCCTGCTGGGGACATGCGTTGGCAGCAGAGAGGCTGTGTTAATCTGTGGCTCCCTGACACTGCTTGTCGCTTCAATGCTGCTCACCCTACGGCTAGAGATGGGACTAAATCTAGCCTGAGGGGGGCCAATGGTGTTTGACACTCCTGCTGTTTACAATGCTGGGCTGGTACTCCTGACACTGGTTGTTGTTATAGCATGGCTAATTCACCAGTCTTTTAAAATCATTTCTGTGCTTTGTTCCCAAGAATAAACATAGATTTCTAATGTAATTTAGTGCTAAGAAAATGCAGTACTAGAGAGCCGACTTATCTCAAAATCACAAAGTAGAAATGTATGGAAACACTGGGGGGTTGAGGGTTTACATGAATGTGCAAAAAATGAAAGAGGGCCCCTCTGCTGAACTATTAGGTATGAATACATTACTCGAATAACCAGGGTTGGGTGGTACTGCCTCCAATCCTATCCATCCTGACACTGCCCAACACAGGAGTCTTGCTTCAACGAAGAACTTAAGTATCAGTCTAAATTTAAACCTATGGTTTCTATTAGCTTCAAGGGGATTAGCACACATGAAGGAATCTTTGCAGATTCAGGGCCTATAATTATCCAGATTTCTAGAGCTATACAGTATCCACATTGCTTTTGGGGGCGCTATTTCGAAAGCATACATGGCTAGCCCTTTATTAATAACTATTACATGATTCTATACTCATTTATTACAGTACTCTATATTGTACAGCAATTTATTTGAACACTCATGTATCTGTGCTTGTTGAATTTAAATATACAGAAAAGAAAAGAAGGTTCTGTTGTGAACCCCCCTAGAATAGTACTGGCAGTTTTGGTCACTCAGGCTCAAGAAAGATGAACTCAAAAGATGAACGGGGGGAAGTAGGACTATTTGGATGATCAGGGATGGAGAGATTATCATGGAGAGGAAACTAGAAGAACTTTGTTTAGTCTAGCATGAGGTACAGTGTGTATGAGGATATGCCTGCTTTCTATAACTATATCAGGGGTGTAAACTCAAGGGATGAAAAATAACTATTTAAGCTAAAGGACAATGTTGGCATAAGAATAAATGCATATAAATTGTCCATGAATAAATTTAGGTTGGAAATTTAAAAGGTTCCTAGATATTAGAACAGGAAGGGTCTGGAACAGCTTTTTCAGTGGAAATAGTGGGCGCAAAATCCTATTATTTTTAAGATAGAACATGGTAAGTGTTTGAATTGGATTATATGACAAGGTGTCTGCAACAGTAGGAGACTGGGCATGATGACATAAAAGGTCCTTCCGGTCCTGCATTCCTACCTGCATGGGCTGGGGCCTGAAGTTATGCCAGAGACCATTCCTTCAGTGGTGCCAGTTGTGCTCATCAGTTTTAAATGATAATCAAGATGGTGAATGATCAGAGGTCATTACCAGTGAATTTGAATTCCTTCTGGTTTGCAGTGTAGAGGCAACATAATGAAATATTTCTAAATAGGAAGTGAAAGCAGTATATTGATTTGTGTACAACCTCATCACCAAGAGCTTGAGAATTGCATGAAAATCTTGCTAGGTTTAGTCGCCATTGCTTTGTGCTCAGCTCCACCAGTTCTGCCTTCTCTAACTTCTTACCAGCAGCTGAAGGAGTGGAGTCAGAAGCAGTTCACTAAAGCAGAGCTGGCCAACATGCAGACCCCAAGGGGTTAAGTTGCAGTTCCCAGGCTTCTCCCTGGCCATCACTGCTCCCCATCACTGCAGCTGCAACAGCAGCAGGAGTCTCCAGGTTGTCCATCCCTCCTCCAGCTTGTACTTCTTGCTGCTCTCTCTAGTGTGGTGCAATACAAGGAGATGAAGATGAGGTTGTAGGAGGCAATATACAGGGGAGCATGCGATGCAGCTTTGAGGGTCAACTGTCCAGGCATGTGTTGGCAGCAGAGAGGCTGTGTTAATCTGTGGCTCCCTGACACAAGGAGCAGGGGCAGTGTCTACACAGCATGCAGCCTTGGAGGCCCTGTTGCTCCGCCTGGTGCAGCCCATGCCATGCAGTGTGTGGCTCCCACTGGTGCTTCTCCAGGGGTGTGCAACCCCAGTCACTCAGAAGTTGAACAGCTTGCACTAAGGAAATTGAATTTAGGGAAGAACTCAGGATAGGGTTACAGATTGCTGCATCCTGAGTGAATAGTTGCTGCCTTCCAGATATTTGAGTCATCTTGGGGAATTCCAGGTAAATGTGATCGCTCCGTTTCTGAGGGGGAACAGCTGCTTTATTTGCTCAAAGGGAATTCCCACTGACTTTGATCATAGGACATCACCCCTGATTTGGTTTTGCTATAATAACCCCTGGTGCAGAGTCAATACATTTGTCAGCCACAGATGATAAGGATTAGTTAACAGGTAGAGGGCCTGATTCTCCCCTTACTTACACTAGTCTTACACCTGTGTAACAGTTGCAGCCATACATTTCTTTTATACTACTGTAAATATGACTAGAATTGGATACAGGGGAGCAAACGTAACTAACAAATGCTACTACTTTGCTTGGAATGACCTGTTAGACTCTCCATAAAAGTTAGATTTAGAGCTTTTGGCTATCAATAAGTGAAAAGAACAAACAAAAATCTACTAAATTTGTCATCTTGGGCACAAAAGACAAATAGTAACTTGAACTGGGCCCACTTCTTAGAAAAAAAATTAACGGTTTACCAAAACTAAACATAAAGTTCATTATTATTATTATTTGTGGAAATTGCATTGAAACCCAATGATGAGGTCATGTAGCATGCAAAAGTAATTGAGAGGGGGCACACAGGGGAATAGCTGAAGGGATTAGGATCTTCTGGCTGAGTACTTTTTAAATTGAAAAATTAAGTTTTAAAGGCAACAGGTTCTCCCCCCTCCTCCCCATCCCCCATTTCAACTGATGAGAAAATGCTGCTCTTCACTTCTGCAGTGTTTCGCCTTGAAAAATGGGGAGGGGACTAAAAGAAAGAGACAGCAAATTAAATGTGCATTCTTTTTTGCTTCATGAACTCAGTCTCAAACTTTAGACATTTTTTTTAAAATAGAAAATTAGCAGGGCCTCCATCTGTTTATCTCTGGAGAATTCTAGCAAGTTCTGTGCAAAGTCTTATACCGGAATATTGCACAGAGCCATGAGCAGAGCTTCCCCTCTCTAGTGCCAGGTAAAGAGGGAAGCACCTCTGCATCAACAAGATACAGCTATAATGATGTGGATAAAGTTCTGACTTTCACATGTATGCTTGCTCAGTCTCAAAATGAAGGTCAAAGAAGTGTAACGGGGCATGATAGAACAGTTCTTTTTCTTTTACCCTATATTAGGGATGGCCAGCCTCCAGCACTTGTGCCTCAAGTGGCATGGGCCGCTGCTAAGTGTGGCATGCTGGTCCCAGGGGCTCAGTAAAGGGAGGGGAAACCAGAATAGAGGCAAGGGGACTTGAGCAACCTCCTTAAATGGCGGGGAGGCAGGAGCTGCAAGGGAGGATGGTGCTGGAAGCACAAGTGTCAGATGTCACCAGGAAGAGCCCAGGTTAAGCTTTCCTGGCCCCTGATGTAAAGCTTAAGAGGTAAACGGGGTTACCCTAGCCACTTGAAGAACTGCCTTTCTCCAAAAATGTTCCGTAAAATGTATGAGCAAGAAACTACGAATATGAAAAACTACATTCAAATATCACTTATTTTTATTATGATTTTGAGAGGAGTTGCAAAACAATAGATGCATGCCAAACACTTAAAAAACAGAAGAAGATCATTCAAGCGATCATTCAAGCGATCTCCCCCCGTATATTGCCTGCTCACTGCATAAAAGTGGCTTTGCAATCAAATGAGTAGAAGATTAGAATAGTGTTTCCTGTGGGTAGAAAGCATGAAACAGAAAAGCAGTCCTAATCTGCCACCTACCGCACATTATGGAAAATGCAGTAAAAATGATATCTGTGTTCTCAAACCTGGGTGTTAAAATTTTGGTTCGTAAATCTGTATTCTAAACACCAAACTGTAAATGAATGGTTTTGGGAGATAATGAACAAGCACAGCTCCCACTGAAGTAGCTTGGGATGTGAGTGCTATGAAGATAAAGTTATTTCTATTTTCCTAAGTGTGGATTTAGGCATTTACTTTACACATAAAAATTATTTTTTTCCCAATGTGTGTATACAGTTACAGTATAGACAGAAAGAAAAAAATTGCAGATGTGCTCAGAGAAACAAAGCATAACTGTGCTGTTTTCTTTAATGTAGGGGGAAAAAAGGGTATATGCGAGCAGCATATAATCAAATAGGTTTATTTTGTTGTGCCTACCATACTGGAAATAACCAGCTTCTTTCTTAAATAAATCTCACAATGATATTAAATTAAAAAAAAACCTGTTGGTACCATCAACTTGATCAACATACACTTGGACCTTTTTTTAATGTGGATGCTGTTTCTCACAAGTAAATCCAGGATGGCAAACATATTGGTTTTTTGAAATTTAAGACATGTTTCCTTTTGATGAATTACAAAAGCTACTCTACATCTTCTGTTTTGATGATCTATAAATAGGGGTTGGAGATGAAGGATTTTGTTATAGCTAAACCTCCAAATTTGGATGCAAGAAATTCCTACATTCTTAGCTCTGCAACTATTTCTTAGGTAACTGTGGACAACTCATTGAATTTTGCTGTGCATCAGGGTGCTGGCAGACATTTCATTTATGGCATGGTTGATCTGTTAATCATAACATGCCACATTTTCAGGCAATTTATGGCATTATAAAATGTCAAGGCAGCCACAAAGGTGTTCCACATATAATGGGGAATATTTTTGAAACAAGTTTGTATGGCACCTTAAATTGAATGTATGGTATGCCCCAGTTCCCATGCCAACAGTCAACTGAGTGTTGGCATGGGGATCAGGGTTGCTGGAACTGCCCAGGGGTCTGTAAATACTGAATGAGGGGGAGCCAATTGGCAAGTCCAGAGCTAGGCACTTGGCAGCCCTGTATGCACACAGCTCAACAGGGGCAGTCAATAATCTCCCCCAGTTCAGCTAGGTCAAAGCCAGGCATAGCATATGGTAAGGCAGGATGCTTGATTTTTGGAGTCTGGATTCAGATCATATCTAACCATTAAATTAACATCCATCAGGGGCCTCAGTTTCTCACATTTAAAATGAAGATGCTAATTCTTCCTTTACCTGTTTTATCTATAAACCCTTCATGGTAAAGATTATTTTATTAGGTAGTTTCGTACAGTTACAGTACTTCATACAACAGGGACCTAGTATCACTTGCTACATCTAGATGTTGTAAGAGTGATAGAAATAAATTATACATATAGCTAGACTTCACAAACCTCTAATGCCATTTATTGAGAAAAACGTGGAAATAATGAAAAGCATTCATGAAGTAATAAACCTAAGGTGTATAGCAAATTACATAATCTTGTTCATTTTTCAATTATTTCAAACATTCAAAAAAAAGTTAGGTGGGAAACTGTGACCCTAGTTAACATGATTACCTAATCAAAGATACTATTTCTGTATGCAAACCGCCAGTAAAATAGCCAGGTACAAGGCTAAGAATATCAAAATCCATTGCAATACCATGGCAATACATTGTAATACCATGGCATAGAATCATAAAAGCTAGAGATATAATCTACCTGTTGGATAGTTCACAGCTCTGCAAATACAGAACCGCTCCCTAGGTCACTTTATAGTGCTTTTAACAGTGTATTTTGAAGAGTCCTAAATATAGGGCGTCAGTTGTTTCCTTTAGGAGAAGCTGGAATATAATCTTCTTTTTCTCCTTTTTTTACTCTGAAGTGTGTTGACCACATGTATTTGTGTGGCTCAAAGATAGTTTAATGAGAGCTGAGGATGTGTCTATAGATGTGTACACATAAATGAGGTGCACACAAATGTAGGCCTGTAATTGTGTACAGAACTCATTTTAAAATTCTTACCCCTAACGCGTAAGTGAAGACTGTTTTTGCACTGGCGTCACTTTAGTATAAACTCTCTTCTCTTCAGCTCATGATGTTGGTGCATTGTGATGAAGTGGAAAAATCAGACCCACTACAGCTGTTTCTTGCTGGCTACTGTAATGACTTCTTCTTTTTATGGCATCAGATATCAACTTCCAAATTTATGAGCCACTGTCTGGTGGCTCAATGTGTAGATTCCATCTACCCTGTCTGGGTATTTGTCTAATTTCCAGCTTTTGATTAAGTACTGTGCTGTTTGTTAGATACCACATTCACACAGGGGGCTATCCAAGATGTTCATCTTGTACTTCGTGTACAAACTTTATGACTTTTAAGCCTCTTAGCCTCCATCTGTTTGGGTCTTCAGTTAACAGCTGATATGGCAGGTGATTTTTGTCATCCCTTGCTTCTATTGCCAGTAATGATGTTAAGGTCTGTCTTCTTATATCATTTGATCTAATGCCCAAGTACAGAGGGTGCATCTGTGTGTAAGTTGTACAGCCTGTTATGTCTCAGCGCACTGTTAAGTACAGTGACAAACTTTTTAGTGTAACAACTTCTGGACGATACTTATGGGGAAGGATGTGGTTGCCTACTCTGATATTCAGTGTGCTTCTGGCTCAATGATTTTCCAGGTGAAAGAGTAAAGATACTGATTTATTGATGCTCAGTTTTAAATACCACTTGTGGAAAAAGTGATGAGTTCCATGTTAGTACTCAGTGTCTTTTCCAGTTCTGTCATGTCTATTCTTTGGGCTACTATGGTGTAGCCCAAAGAATAGACATGACATACTTGTATCACTTAGGTGTTGTGTGGGGGAAGTCTGAGGCATATACATTAAAAAGAATTGGTGGTAGCACTGACCCTTGGGGGACTCCATTCTGCAGTTTGTACTCTGCTTTTTTCTCCTTAGCTGGTAGTGCATTTGAATGATCTGCTGGAGATCATGTTCATGATGAAACTACATAGCTGGTGGTCAGGTATCATAGAGTGCAGTTTACATTTGAGGCCTTGATGCTATACAGTGTCATAAGTGGCTTTGAGGTTGATAAAGACTGTGCCTGTTTTCTGCCTCATTTCAAAACCTTTTTCTATGTCAGATGTAAGTAATGTAACTTAGTCAGTGGTACACCACTTTTTCCAAAAGCCAGCTTCTTCTTTTGTGAGCTGGGGATCAATGATGTTCTCTATTCTATTCAGGATTATGCACTCCATGTGTCTGTATCTAACGCAGAGTAATGAGTTGAGTCCTCTGGTGGTTTATTGGGTTTCAGGATAGCAATGACAACAGCTTTTCTCCAGATTTTTGGAAATCTGTTACTTTCTAGACATATATACATGAATTTCTGAAGCCATCTTTTCACTGTAGTTCCAAGCTTGGTAACAAATTCTGGGAATATCTTATCTGGTTCAGCAGCCTTGCCAGTCTTGATAGCTTTAACAGCTGTGTTGAATATGTCATCAGAGATTGGGGTGGGGGGATTAAATTAAGGTTGGCATAGAGTGATTTAAGTTGTCCACGAGTCAGATATCTAATCATTTATGGGTGTTGCTTGCTTGAGTTACTGTACTTACTGTGTTGCACAGTATTTGTGCACTGGAGTCTGCTGATAAAGGGCAATGTCGTTTTTTGGTGCCTTTGCCTGTGAGCTAGTTAATGGTGCTCTGTGCTTGTCTGCTTGAGTGGGTCGTATCCAATCCTTCTATGGTAGAGAGCCATCTCTCCTTTTTGATATTGTTCAATGTGGTAGCCAGCTGTTTTGTAGTTCTTTTGATGGTTGTAGCGTCATTGTATTGCTTGATGTTAAAGAGCTGTTCACACTGCTCATCCCAGTGTGGCACATAATGGTTTCTATAGCCTCCAGGTACACAGCGTTTGGCTATTTCAGTTGGTCAGTTTGTAAAAGTATTGTAGTCTTGATCAGTGTTTGTTTCTGATGCATCCCCTAGTTGGTTTCCGCTCATGTTGGTCAGCCTTTGGTATTTCTGCCAGTTTGCCTTCCCAAACTTCCATCTTGGAGCTGGTTTGGATGGGGTAGATAAATCATATTGTTAATACTGATGAGTGACAGTCTGTGCTGGGATGATGGAAATGTATCAAGTACTTTTTCTTACTGATATTTTACTTGAGTCGCTCTTCTATCAGGCAAGATCTGGGTTTATCTGAATGTTCCATAGTGGAACATGGCTCCTTCAAGTCATATATGAGGGTAATAGCATTCAAGTTTGCCATGAGACAAAGATTGTCTCTGTTGCTACTGTTAACAAAGTATCCCCAACCTTGATGTTGACATTTGAAGTCTTCTGCATATGAGGTCATCTGGTCATAAATAGGTAGGGATGTGACTGACAACACAGCAGAGAGGGTGGCTTATTTATGTTGACAGTGACTACGTCATTGACCTGGACAGCGCTCCATTCTATTGCACTCTGAGAGGTGTTATGTCCCTTGGTAGTGTATGGCAGGTTGTTTCTGATGAAGGTAGCAAGGCCATGGATCCAGGTAGCTACAGATTCTGCAAGCCTGTAGCCTGAGAGCTTAATCTGCAACAGCTGCTCTACATGTGTTTTTGTAGAAGGACTGCACATGGTTTCACTTCCCTGGTGATGCATTCCAGCACTGAATGCTTGAGCAAGATATAGCTTTCAACATTAAGTTGAAGAACAGTCAAGCTTTCCCCTCAGAGAAAGGAAAGGTTTCTCTGGCTCATCCTGTAGTTAGTATATCACAATTGGAAAGTATAATGTATCAAAATTGGAAGTTTTAGTTTAGTGACTTTTAGTTTTGCTTTACAGCTACTCATTGGAGGCACCACAAGAAGGCAGTCACTATCAACCCCATTATAACAACTAATACAACAGGATAGAATCGCTGCAGCATTATTAACATTCAGTCAAAGCCACAATTAAGTACAGGTACTCTTCACTTAATGTCATCCCGGTTAACGTTGTTTCGTTATTACATTGCTGATCTATTAGAGAACATACTCGTTTAAAGTTGCAGTGTTCAGTTATAATTTTTTTTGGCCACCACCTGCTAGTAGGTAACTACGGTGATGTACTTGGATTTGCTTAATATCGTTTCACTTAAAGTCACATTTTTTAAGAATGTAACTATGGTGTTAAGCGGGGAGTAGCTATATTAAATTAAAATGCTTATACTCAAACTGGAGATATATTTTAACCAATGAGAAACTGTAAATACTGCCAAATACCTACAACATTTTAGAAACATAAAACCAACAAAAGACAGGGTTTTAGAAGTCAAGTTTTAAAAAAGAGATTTTTTCCAGATAGCCTTCTAGTCACTCTGTAAAGGTCTTATGTATTAATAGTTCTATAGGGAAATAAACAGAAATAAATATTATGGATAGGCTACATTTAAACAAGCTGGAAGATTGGAGTATTGAGCCAAAATAAATCCCGTGAGGTTCGATAAGGACAAATGCAAATACCTGCACTGAGGGCAGAAAATTCCCATGCACCAGTACAGGCTGGAGACCAACTGACTAAACAGCAGCTCTGCAGAAAAGGACCTGGGGATTATAGTGGACCATAAGCTGAATATGACCAACAGTGTGCTCTGGTTGTGAAAAAGGCTAACGGCATACTGGGCTGCATTAGTAGGACCATTGTCAGCAAATTGAAAGAAGTGATTATTCCCTTCTATTCATCATTGGTGAAGCCACATCTGGAGTACTGTGTCCAGTTTTGGGCCCCCCAGTATAGAAAGGATATGGACAAATTTGAGACAGTCCAGTGGAGAGCAAAATAAATGGTTAGGGGATTGGGGCACATGACTCATGAGGACAGGCTGAGGGAACTGGGTTTATGTAGTCTGTAGAAGAGAAGACTGAGAGGGGATTTGGTAGCAGCCTTTAACTACATGAAGGGAGGTTCCAAAGAGGTTGGAGCTAGACTGTGGTGGCAGATGACAGAACAAAGAGCAAAGGTCTCAAGTTGGAGCATGGCGGTGTAGGATAAATATTAGGAAAAACTCTCACTATGAAGGTAGTAAAGCACTGGAACAGGCTACCTAAAAACCATCACAAATTAATGTGGAAAATATTAGAATATCTTCAATAGCATGATGCTACCTTTGAAATCCCTTAGGTGGACATGATAGGAATAATGGGAAACAGCATTTTCACCCACTGACATTTATTGAAAGAGAAATAAACAACCTGTTTATGTGTTTGATGTATTTTCTTACTGAAAGTAAAAAAAGGACTTAGAATGTTCAGGACCCTTCTCATTTAAATATCTGCAACAAAACACAATGGAAGGCATCAACAGTTTGAAAAACAAAGCCTATCAACCCATCCACTGCTGGTATCCTAATAAATCCTACCCCTCCCTACTCTGGAAGATTTACATGCCATAAAAATATGCAGTGTTAACAATACTAAACACTGTATTAGCAATGAAATGGATAGGAAAACAGAAAACAAAATGTTAATGATTTATGCAAAAAGACTGGCCAAAACTGTTACCATTACTATTTTGGCAAAAATGCTATGCTGTCCCTTTTCACATTATAGTGGTAGATAATAACATTTATTTTAAAATATAAAACAGAAACATTAACTATAATTCTTAGTTTTCAAGGGTTAAAAGAACACCATAATTTATAGTGGCATACTTGATATCTTCTTTTATATTACAGACCCACATTTAATGGGAACCTGTCTGAAGATTTTTTTTATCATTTCTAATATTTGTATCTATTTTTATGTCTTGTTTTTATTGTAAGCCACCCAGAGCCTTTTTGGGGGGAGAGTAGCATAGAAATCAAATAAAGAAATAAATATGCTGGTTATTGCTACAGGAACTCTTGTTCTATCTTTTGCCAACTTTTTTATGGTTACCCAGAGGAACAATTTTTTATCATGAACAAAAGAAAACTATCTGTAATGTGGAGATACATAAAGACCAACTTGCCACATTAATCAAGCATTCAGTCTATAAAACTGAGAAGCAAAATTACCAGAAATCCCCCTCCTTCTCCCCACCCTCCATTTCCCTTTCCTGAAAGCACATTGGTCTTATGTATAACTTCACATTCAGTGGAAGCCAATTATGGCTGCTAATACAAAAAATGAAGAAACTAAGGCCCAGGTACTTTAAGTGACTCTGTTGCAATTCAGGCACGTGTTTCCATGTAGGATGGGTGGTTCTGAACTCTTGATTCAATCTGCAACAGTTTCTGCTGCTCCCACTTTTCTGACTCCTGTTGTCATCACTGTAAGGTTATGACATACTGAGATTCTTGCAGTGGACTC
>NW_017729034.1:34335490-34342660 GCF_001723915.1 Gavialis gangeticus
GAAGCCAATCATGGCTGCTAATACAAAAAATGAAGAAACTAAGGCCCAGGTACTTTAAGTGACTCTGTTGCAATTCAGGCACGTGTTTCCATGTAGGATGGGTGGTTCTGAACTCTTGATTCAATCTGCAACAGTTTCTGCTGCTCCCACTTTTCTGACTCCTGTTGTCATCACTGTAAGGTTATGACATACTGAGATTCTTGCAGTGGACTCTTCCTCCATTTGGGTGGTCCTAAGCAATAGTTTTCCACAAGTTGATGATGGTATCCACAGATAATGCAATCGTGGACAATCATCCTTCACTGTGAGGATTTGCTGCTGCTGATGACAGATCAAGGGAGGCTACACAAGGCTATAACCCAGTTCCCAGACTCCGAGTTCCCAACCCACTGGAAAAGACAGACTCCTTTTCTGTCCCTTAGTTTTTGCACTGTACTCAGACTGATGTCCTCAGAGTCATTCATATAGCATATGAAGAAAACAAGCTACTTCTTTTCCAGAACAATGTGACATAATATAAATGAGAACCCAAAGAGATTTTACAAGGATAACTTTTATTCTCAATGTTTTTTTCAGAGATGCATCTTTATCATTACAGTAATATGCTGAAAATGTGAAGATAAAACGTGCTAATTCATAGATAAGAATTCCCTTTCTTCTTTGATCAACTTAGACATAAATTATGATAGTAAATATTGTTCTTAGAGTGTGTGGAGAAAAGTCCTAGAATGTATTAAAATATTAAAAGAATTATTAATATTTAGTTTTCCCCATAGATTCATTTCTAAGAGCAGCAAGTCAGCAAAATTGTATTTGAATTGTGGGAAAAAATATCTCATTTAGTCCATTATGAGCTGTGATATCCAAGTGCGATTAAATGCAGTCCTTTTCCATGCAAGGGAGATCAAATGTTCCCGGCCTGTGTAATACAGGGTGCATCTACATGTGCAGTTAATTTACAGCAATAAAATCTGGTGCATATCATGCCAGAGTTTATTGCTCCCAGGTGCTGTGTTTGAATGCGCACCCAGAACCGCAGCATGCTGAGCCAAGTCAGAGCTGCCCTAGCTGGCAGAGGGCCCGGGAGGTCAGCCTGCCAACCCAGAGCTGCTCTGACCCAGCTCAACGTGCTGTGGAGGGGCTGGCTGGGACATGAGGATGCTTCAGCACAGGGCTATCCAGCAATTAAGTACTAACCCGCTGCAGAGTTTATTAGTTACCTGCAGCCTAATAGGGCCGCATGTGTACAGACCGAGATGTTTGTTGCAGAGCTAATTAGGCACTCCACAGTAAATGTCTTATGTAGGTGCACCCACAGAGAAGTATCTTCAGAAGGATGCCTATTTAAAACAAAACACAGTCTAAACAAATACTTCCAGCAACACCTGCCATGCAAGACAGGGATAGGTTTAGATTTTCATCTCATGTTCTGTGTGAAAGTGGAAAGTTTCTACTGGAACCTCTTGCCAAATTTCTCAGACTCTAACTATTTCTGTTTCAGGAAGCATAGGGTACATGGTTAACCACACAAGTGCCTGAGATATGTTAGCAAAAGGATCAGACAAGGAAGGAAAAAAAAGAGAACCTTAAAAGTATCTGTTTATATTATGATCCTGCAGAGATTTATGTACATGTTTATTTTAAACATGAGTAGTTCTACTGGCTTCAGTGGGACATCAATGTACAGATTATTTGTTAAGGTAAGGCCCATATAAAAGTCATTGTAGGACTGGGGCATCTGATTAAGTATTGGAATTCCTTATAGATCTCACCTTCTTACGGTGTAATTACTCATCCAAAATAAAAATGAACACCCTTTATGCTTTCCTGTTATAGAATCATAGAAACATAAGGCTGGAAGTACCCCTTGATTAAGGCAACGGCTCCTGGCCCTTGAGCAAATCTGTTAGAATTCTCCTGTGCAACTCCATACTAGTTAAATGAGATAGGGCACCAAACATTCCAACAATGTGAGGACAGTACGTGTTACTGTATATCTGGGTCCCTCACAACATAGGCACAAAGCTGCAGTTTTGCTTTAGGCACAGTTGACATCATCCCTGCATTGTTGCATCTCTTGTATGTACACAGTGTGATCTAGAAAGCAAGTTATAATGGGCAAAATCTGTTGCAAGGCTTGGTAGAAAAATAAAAGCTATGCACAAAAGAAAGAAAACACTGTACAGAATACAGATTGTGTTTCTGTTTTACTTCTCATTGTATACAGCTGGTTCCCCGATGGCAATTTTAACAGGAAAATAAGGTGGAAAACACACACAGCTAAGCCTTTAGTTAAAAATCTTAAGGCAATTTTACAGTAAAACTAATTAATAAGACAGATTCAAACAAAAATGTTAAACAGATAAGCAAACAAATAGTATAAATGTGCACAATCAACACCATGCAAACAGCTTTAATTTAGTTACTCAGGGCACCTATACATGAGCAGTGAGGCTGCTCTGGTGCACTGTAATTATAGTGTCAGATCAGACTCGATTAATCAAGTCTGCTGGAGCGTGGTAATTACCACACTCCATTAGACTTCAGCATTTCATGCATCAGCGTTCCCATGCTGAAAAATGGCGGCAGAGGCACTTTAACTAAAACTCGTTTGATGAGCTTTAAAGCACCGCTGCTGCCATTTTTCAGCATAGGGATGCTGATACATGAGATGTTCTGGGTGCTTTAATTAGAGCTGCTCTTGGAGTGCTTTCCCCCACTCCACTCCTGGAAGCACATGTATAACACCAGAGATGACCGTAGCAGGGTGCAGGGCCCAGACGCAGTGGCGGGGGGGGGCAAGCAGCCGGATGTGAAGCCAGCTTGGCTTTGCAGGGCCTCCCAAAGCATGGGGCCCAGGGCAGTCACCTTGATTCGCTCCCTCTAGGGATGGCCCTGATAAACACCGTCAATCACTAGCCATTGACCTAGGAACAACCAGAGACATACAGACAATGAGTTTCAGTCTACTTCTGTAGCCTGTAAATCCCATTGACATCAGATGGAATAGCTCAGAAGACTTACTATTTTGATCTTACTACCTGAAAGTAATAGATCTTGAAGGATCCAAAATGATCAGTAATGACCTTAAGAACATGAATGGTTTTAAATAAACTGGAGAAATGCTCTAAAATTAATAGAATGAAATTATGAAGGACAAGTGCAAAATCTTGCACTTGAGATGGAACAGACTTAAGAGTGACAGTACTGCAGAAAGGGTTTTAGTGGACCATGAACTGAATGAGCCACCAGTGTGCTCTTATTAAAAAAAAAACAACCAAAAACATATTTGGCTATATTAATCTGTATTACTAGCAATGTGTGTGTGCATAACTACAAAAAATCCAGTTAGTGTAACTGCACATGTGTATGCATCCAACTGGAGGACTTAGTGGCAATGTGGCAGAGCTATGCATGGTGGGATAGCTCCTATAAAATACAATGTTGCAACTTCTAGAGTAAGGCAAACCTAGGGCACCCCAAAACTCTAGCCCCCTCTGCTTCATGGGACTCATTCCTTGATTGGAAAAAGGCTGAGACATCACCTTGACAGAAATGCACCATCGCTGAGGTGTTAGGCAGTTAGCAACAGCTTTAATCTGTTGCTCTCTAGCAGAAGCTATAGCCATTGATGTAGTGAACATTTGCACAAGGCCTGGCCTTTGGACTCTGTCTCAGGGGTCTAAAAGGGGAAGGGTAGGCCTAGGGCAGCCTTCCCTCATCTATACTCTTGCCTAGATGTACACGCTGAAGGTTTTGGTCCGATCCATACTGGCCAAAACAAAGTGACTTGCATACTGGAATGTTCAGACTCTGACCCTGGGGCTTGATTTGGACTCCGATTTATGGAAAACAGCACTATTAAACTGTTAGGTATTCCTTATCTCCAATGATTAAGGATTTGCTTATTCCTCAAAACATGAGATTTAATATCCTTTCCAAAACCCTTAGCAGTAACTCAATATTATATATGCACCCATAATGAACTGTGGTTCCTACTTGTGCTCTCTCCAACTCATTTACACACAAAAACCTCTCACCCAAGTGTATTGCTGCTTTCAAATAGGACAAGATGGACCAGCCAGATACAGGTCAGAGCTCCCATTCTGCTTTTACTCAGGCTGGCTATCCCCTCACTTTGCAGGCTAAATCAGTTGAGTACTAATGGTTCTCCAAAGCCTTCCCACAATAACCTCATCCCTGGTTGCCAAGAGGATTGGCAACTTGTTCCATAAAGAACTCAGGGATGGACTTGTGACAGTAGTGTCAGAAACAGCAAGAAAGTAATGTCTATGAAGATGCAGGAACTCAGGTCTCACTTTGCCTATTGTGGCTTATGCCCAGTCCAAGAGGTTAACCAGGATGACAATCACTGGGTTAACTCTGCAATGCAGTAATATCCTGTATGACTTAAGAGATTTCTACCATGCAGTGACTGTAGTTTACATACATATATTTGAACTAGCTCAAGTACTAATAGCAACGAGTGTTGCCACAACAGCACAGAGCTAAAGTTGGAGAGAGATTAAAGGAATATAACTTTGTTTCAGTGTCTAATCATTACAGCTGTATTTGAAGTCAACAGTAATTGCAGATACTCAGCAGCTCTGAAAATCAGGTACAAGGTTTTAAAAGTCTAGCTTTATGATACTGTTTTTGAAAAACAGGCTGTGTTTAAAGGAAAACATGATATAGTTATCCATAGAAATGAGAACTAAGTAAAAACAGGAGATATTTTCTTAAATTAGTACATAATTTATTTTTAAATCAACAATTAAAAAAAACAACGCCTTTCATTTATCCATGTTAAATAAATGTCCCCCCCCACCAAAAAAAAGTAATTCAAAACTATTTTAGATTGTTTCCCTTAGAAAAGTACTTATCTCTTGAGGTAAACATTTTTAGTAAAGGTGCATATGGAATCCCTTGTTTTCAAGTAGTGTTTCTGGGCAGTGTACATTAGTCAAGTTATTTAGTTTCTTTTTTGGGTCATAGTCATGACACAAAAATAGAAATCAACTGAATAAAACTGTTTCACTATTCTGGTTTTTTGCTGCTCCAGATGTGAAAGTGATCCAGAACTTTATTTTCAAGAAAACTCAGCCCAGTTGTTGAAGCAGCCTTAATACTATATTATCTAGATTAAGTGACTGGTTCTTTGTAAACACCTTACATTTTTCCCCCTCTTCCGTGTTTTTCACATTTTTCTTGTTTTATAGCAGCATACTAACAATGGAAAGTAGCGTAAGTGCAGGCTGATGGCCTGGTACAGTATTAAGGAAATGAGAGAGAAATATTTATTTGGCCACTGCATACCAGTGTATCACCTGAGTATACAACAACAGTGCTTTTTTTCTTCTTTTATGACTAGATTTAAGAAAAGACCGGCCATGTGCAAAACAAAAATAACAATGTTCCACTGTAAAACAGAATGAGACTGTCCAGACATTAAGCAGGCTCAGTAACCTAAGTCAGAATGATACTTTGGCAAGAAGAGAGTATGAACCAGATCCCAACTTTCATAAATCATGGAAACTCGATTGAAATCAACAGAGCTGTGACAATTTACAACAGCTACCTGAGTCCATGAACAATATTATGAATTATTACAGTTTGTACTCTCTACTACACAAATACATAAAAGCCTCTCCGACTAAGATGCTATTATGCGTGGTGCCAGACAAACAACCAATGTTTTAACTGTGATAAAAGCTAAGTGGTTATAGTACTCAAACACTTGGAATTAGGAAGGTTCAGTACCAAAAGAAATTTACAGCCAATCTAACAGTTGCACTCACTGACATTTTCTTTTGGCAGCATCATTTAACATTCTGGATGCTTTTTTATTCCCCTTTACATAATCCTCCTCATAGGCGTAGTTTAAAAAAAATAAATAACACCCCCCCCAAACATTAATATATACTAAAAGCTTTTCTGTTCCTTGAAGCTTGCTTAGTTCTTCAGTTGAACTGGTTACATTTTTTCTGAAAAGCAATTTATTAAAAGAGGTACTAGATAAAAAGTGACTTTTGATTTATCATAAATCTCAGTCAAGTTAGGCTAACCAAATTGGACCTTATTTCAACCAAAATAAGGATTTCAATGCAAGAGACTACACTCACGTAACTTAACTGATTTAGATGCATGCTTTGCTAAACTAACTCACATGGACAAGCCATTCCACATACCCTGCTTTCTAGTCAGTTTCTGTGCTTTGTGCTGGTCTTTTATGACTCTCCAAGTCAGCAAAACATTTTTCTGCTAACTCACAAAAATATCCATAATACCACAATGCTTACTGCCATAAGCATTATTGCAAAACATGAAACCTATCAGCATGTAATGACATATTTGGCTACAACATTAAAAAGATTCCATGATTTCACAGAAGTGTATAAATTCCAATTAAAAAAAAAAAATCAAAATTAAGCTTTCCCAAAACTTCAAATTTAGGAAACAATGAAGCCAGTTTTGTCTTGAGAAGAATCTTAAAAACTGTCCTTTACAGAGATCTTTATCACAAAGGAACCCAAGTACAACAAAATTCAATTAATAATTTTGTGAGGGGACAGAAGCTGTATAGTATTTAATGATGTAATCTTCTAAAACCAGTGAAAAAGGTGAGCCACAGCCATTTATCACATACAATATCATTATTAAAGATTTTAGAAGAGAATGATGTAAACCATTTACTTGTACTAGTTCCATATGTAGTTACTTGAAGAAAATGTAAAGACATGTAGAATCTGCAATTAGGAGAGGTTGTACAAACATACAGTTAAAGAGAACCCCACAGCCCTGATCTCACATCTGGATCAGAGTCAGCAGACTCTTGAGTCTCCCCAGCCAAGTAAAGGATCAGGCCCAAAGTCTGCAAAATGGTTAGTTAGATTCACCAATAAAACCAGACCAAATAGAGGCATAAGCTTTAAAAATATGTTCAAAACTGTATGAAGACCACTGAAAATATCCCTGTGAAATCACTTAGCTCAAGAGTTACACGAGTTATAACTTGCATTACAGTTATACTTAGTATGAATGCAGTATAACAAAAATTGATCCATCAAATATCTCTGATAAATGGTCCCATATATAGATGGAAGTTCTGAAGTGAACATGTATTTCTGCCAGGGAGGTATCCTATTTAAAAAAAAAAAAAAAAAAAAAAAA
>NW_017729034.1:34342716-34349718 GCF_001723915.1 Gavialis gangeticus
AAAAAAAAAAAAAAAAAAAAAAAAAATCACTGCAGGGAGGAGGGAATCTGTGAATAAGGGCAACAACTCTCAAAATTAACTGAAAAACCTTACCTCACTTTCCCTCAAAAATCAAAGCCAAAACTTGTTAAAGCATCCTGACATGTTGGATCCCATTGTTTTTATGTTTTTAATATTGAAATTCAGTTCTTCTGGAGAAGAATTTCCAAATCCAATTATGAAAGTTTACTAGATTTACTCTCTCCTGACTTCTCCTGTTTTGCACACTGCAAACAATCTTTACAATTAAAGTTCCTGCTAAACTTATAAGCGAGGAAATTAATTGGGGGTGGAAAAAAAAAAGTCAAAACATTTTTTTTCCCTTTTCATTATGAAATTAGAGAGACTGATAAGAGACTTAGGTTGGAGACAGACATGCCTAAGAAACAGTCTGTCAAACTAATTTCCAGGTGTAGACAGTTTAAGAGAACTGCACTTATGCTTTTCCTTTTCAAAAAACTTTCAAGCAGTAAGTATTGGATTGAATCTTCTATACTTTTCCTCTACTCAACTCCATGCACAAATATCCACGCATCCACCGTTTAAGTAAACATAATGTTCACATTAGAAAGATTTTTAGAGCCAAATTTTAACCTGAGCATTATCAATCTAAGCACTTAGCATTTCTGCAATTCTATAGTGGAACTGTCATGTATTTCATTAATACTAGCCATTTTATTTTCTAGGTTAGCATTCACTTTGCGGTCCATATTTTGTAAGAGTGCTGGAAGATCAAGAACAGAAGAAATGACATAGTGAGGTACTGGGGAGGTATTCATAGGCTTTACCACTGTTTTATTTATCCAGACAGTTGCTTTCAAACCAGCATTCAAACCTCCTTGAATATCTGTGTCTAGGGAATCACCAACCATGACACACTCCCCAGGCTGCACTCCAAGGAGATCACAACAGTGATGAAATATAGAAGGCGCTGGTTTTTCTTCTTTCTGCTCTCCTCCCACAACAATAGCATCAAAATATGGTTGACAGGCACATGCTTCAATCTTCTCCCTCTGCGTTTGCTTGTCTCCATTAGTTAAAAGAAGCAGGCGGACCATTTTTCGAAGTTCAGTTAACATGCATCTTGTATCCTCTGGCAGGATGAGATGCTGGAGGCGTGTCCTTTTCCACAGGAAATAACACTCTGCAGCCAGATTTCGATTGACTTCACCACCCCTTGTTTCTTGTATAGCTTCTTCCCAATGTGAAATTCTTAGATCAGTAATGCACATATTTGCTGGATCATGACACTCTTTGAGGAGCTTTACTTGGACCTTCTCACAAACACCGCGGGCTTCTCTTTCATCATAGTGATGTTTGGACTGCAAGACACTTATTACCTTTAGCAAATGAAAGGGAGAAAGAGGGTCTCAGTGGTGTATTATGCATTCAGGAACAACTAACACCTTCGCTTATCACCAGCCGTACTTTTTTCCAGCAGTCACAAGTCCATTAAAAAAAGCACAAGTTTTTCCATTAACGTATTATTCAACGTAAGTAAGGAAGTCTGGCCCCTGTGTACTTCGCACTTATGGCTGTGCTCCACCAGAAAGCACCTGGGATGGCTCCGTGCTTCTCAAAGGCACTCTAAGTTACTACACCCTTTTTCACATGTATCTTGTGCTTTGACAAGAAGTCCTTAGCTCCGTGGCAATCCTTCATGCTCTCTTAAGCCCTTGCTACGTTACATATACTACACAATTGACTGGCAAATTGCACGATAAATGTAGGCCAGCCACACGTCACGTCATTATCACACAATAAAAGTGACTTTCCAGCTATAAGAAAAGCCAACCAGCTATCAAGCTAATGCTTCAAAAAAGTGCAACAATTTTACGGCTGGTTTCAATCCAGCTTTCATTCGAATGTGTAGCAGGGCCCTACGCTACGAAGCAAGAGCCTTTTTTAAACGGCATCTTTTACTGGACCGAGTCGCTAGATCTCTCTGCCAAGTGGCTCAATAAGAGATACCACTGCTTCTTCCGTATCTCCTAAACCACCAGGGCTCCCATACTGCGCTCATGTAAGAAACAGATGCACTAACTACGTGAATGTGGAAAGCTGCTGGCCCAGCTAGGCGGAGGCAGTTGTTATCCCCACACAATATAGCATCCCTCTTGATAAGAGCCCTCTAGCTTCACCGAGGGCTGAAGCCGCGCGGCCTTAGTTCCCTCCTGCTGCTACAGGAGCGGGGCCGGTGCCACCCTTGATCTCCAGAGCCTGCGGGCGGGGGGGGCCTTGGCTCCCCCACTCCGAGGACCGTTGGGAGACGCTAGGGGGCCGCTGGGCCGATACCTCCTCGATGGCGCGCCGCCCCGCCGCCGCCGTGTCCACCAGCGTGTTGTCTAGGTCGAAGAAGACGGCCTTGACGCCCTGCAGCCCCATAGCGCCAGCCCGCCTCGCACTGCCCCAACCGTCACCGCTCGCGGACACTAACGTAGCTCCGCCCTCGTCTCGCAAAACTCCTCTAATCTCGCGGGAGTTCCAGCCCACGGAGGCTATGGGGGGGCGGAGGGGACGAGGAGGTCAACTCTCGCGAGGACCCGCATCTATGTGCCGGGGCCGTGGGTTTCGTTTGACTTGCCCCGCTGCTTCCCCTCGAGAGAGGGCGGGGGGGTCTGAGGCTGCTCTGTGCGCATGCGCCGCGGCGTAGGCTGAAGCGGCCGTTGGCCAACGGCTGTACCGCTGTATGGAGAGCGCTGAGGCGGAGGCGCTGAGCTCAGCAGCCCTTCCCTCTGCCGGCAACCAGCTGGGCGCAAAATGGGTGCATTCCCGTATGCCGGAGGAAGAGTGTACGTGCTTGAAAGCTTGCAAATAAAAAATACATTTTGCAACGGTCTAGTTGGTGTGATAAAAGATATCTCTTGTATCACACTGACCGTCTGGGTACACGAGGACCCCCAGTACATATGTGGTACGCTCCCCTCTCCGGCAAAGGGCCTTCAAAGCTGCCTGCATCTTTTGCAGACCCTGCGGGGTGTGACAAGTCTTGCGTGACCATCAGCCCCAAGTCACCAGTCCTGAGGAGCCGTGTCACACAGCAGGCAGGAAAGGGATGGGTCTCACTGTTCTAGACCTGACACTAGATCATTTCCATAATGGGCTGAGACGAAAGGAGCAGCAGGTCGCCGTGAGGAAATTGTTGCCCCTCTTTTAAATGACACTTCTGTTACGAGAAGGGCTCCAGAGTCGGGAGAGGCAACCGCCCCTCATCCATCTCCTGTGTGGCCCTGCTGGTGACCCCACTCCTCAGGACTGGTGACCAGGGCGTGCTGAAGTGACAGCCATGCTCTGGGGGCTCTCCTACACCATACAGTGCTTCTTATTACTTTTATGGGAATGCGAGTTGTCTGTCTTGACAAGAAAATGCCAACATTAGTGTTTGTGCAGTCCCAAAAAGGGACTGAACCAGGGGTCAGCAACATTTTTGGGCAGAGTGACAAAAACATCTGCAATCGTGATTTGTTGGCGTGCCAGGAGCGGATGGCAGGGAAGCTGCAAGGTACCCAATACTTGTGGCAGTGCCACCCTGGCCCCTTCCCTGCCATCAATTCTGAGGTGCACATGCCAAGCAAAATGCTTTTGTGTGCCACACTGGCTGGGGGTTGCCTACCCCTGGACTGGACAAATTTTGGGGCGGAAAGGGGCATCAGTAGCTATTGAGTATGGGAGTTATGGATAGAGATACAGCCTCTGAACTGGAGCTTCCTAGACCTTAAATGCTGGAGGCTGCAAGTGAGAGAGGAACACTGGAAAAAACCCTGGTCATACCCAGTTCACTACCTTTCAGCCTCTGCTGTCTGCCACCAGGACAGGAAACTGGGTAAGATGGACCTATGGTCTGAGCCAGTGAATGGCAATTCGTGTATATAATTACATCATTCTGAGAGGCAAGGATTTCTGAGGGTGATATGTTTTATTAGACCAACTATGTAGTTGGGATACAATTTGACAAGCATTCAAATACACGATATTCTTCCTCATGTCCAAATGTCATTTTTTTTACCTGCTTGAGGAGAGAGGCACCTTAATCTTCATGAAGTGCAAGCCGATTGTCTTTATGGAGGAGAATGTTAGGGTAGCTAGTCATATTTAGCTTAGTTGCACCAGCTTGAGTGGTGAATTATAGTATTTAAACTTTTCTTTTATATTCAGCCTTATTTAACCATTGCTTAAGTTTTTATATAGCCTCTTTATAATTTGAACTTTTCTTCTCCATTCTGAGGTTGCCTTGAGCTTGCTTTCACATTGTTTCTCTCTTTTCTTACCACTGTGAAAAGCTGTTTATGTTCTTCTAACATTACCAACACTGGTGTTTATAGTGTGAGTCTTGTTACTAGCTCAAATTAACTGAACTTGGCACTAACCAACTAAATCAGAGGGATGGCATGATTGGATATGTTAATAAAAGGTGATAAGAGGGGACCAGTTGACAGTGCCCAATTGCAGAGCCCTTGGAATTTCCAGAGTTGATGGACAGACCACATTAGGAGTCTGGGGCATGCCCAACTTAAGATACTGGTAAAAGACCAAACTGAGATGTGTGCATATGATGGGCTTGTTGGAACAAAGGAATATGATGATAGGATAAGAACATGAACAGTATGATGATCACAGGGAAACCATTCATTAGTACCTGGAAATGAAGAATCATCAGAAAAAAAAGCATAAAAGGTGGGCAACAAGGAAGTTGAGTGTGTGTTGTTGTCCTACAACATCTGGACTGAAAAACAGCCATTACCCACAGATGACCACTCTCTAATTTCAGGAACTGATTGGCCACCTTTCTGTGAAGTAGAGTAATATCTGGGATTAGGTGAGACTATTAAACTACATGTTTTTCTCTCTATGTAGAAACTATTAATGCATTTAATATATTATAAAGTTAGATTTTAGTTAGGTTGAATTGTATGAGGTGTATTCCGTGTTAAACTCCTGGTTAATTATGCTTTAACAATCCTTTAGCGCCATGGGGCCGTGACAGATAAGGTTGGTAGTCTTAAGGAATAGCTGATAATCTTTCAAAACGCTGGGGATAGATGTCCACATAGCTCCCCACCCCTGCCGGTGGCACGTGACCCCTTACCCTGAAGACGGTCTTCTGGCTGCACATGGACCCTTGGAACCTGTCGTGACAAGTGGCTGCGTCACCCCACCCCCTGCTGTGCTTTCTGGGCCCTCCTCTGCTGAGTGGCATGACAGAAGGCTTCTAGGGCATGCAGGCCACATGTTAAGTGCTCGTAGATTGGGATACGCCCACTGGCCACCAGTTGGACAGCCCTGAGTTAGACTATGGAGAGAAGGAGACTTAACAGATAGCAGAGGGAAAAATTGACAACTGTTACCAGGTTTGCCCATCACTTTGCGGGGGAGCTCATTTATTAGGGGTATGTTTCTGGGGTCTCTAATTCTATCAGTGTGCTGCTTGTGTTACTTGTGTTTCTATATGGAGCTGTATCTCTCCCTTCTGAAAGTCCTCACCCCCAATGGAGCTATCTTGCAGGACTCAATTTCAATGGGGTTGGGTTCTTCCAACCAGCAAATCAGTCAAACACAGGTATGCACATACACAAACAGGTCAACAGGACATGCCTAAGCCAGGCTGGGTTATTTAGCACTGACAGACTAACACTCTCATATGCCTTGAACTCAGTTCATCAGGGGAACAATAAAATGCAGTCAGACACAAGCACATGGGTTCACAGAGCACATCTGAGTCAGGCCGAACTATTCAGCATTGATAGGCTGACACCCTCACATGCCTTGAACTCAGTTCATCCCTTATTTCAGCAGAACAATAATGAATGCAGTTAGACACACATACACGCATGCTAACAGAGTACGTCTGAGCAGGCTGGTCCGATCAGCTCTTTCAGCTGATACCCTCATGTGCCTCAAAACTCAGCACGTCACAGTGGTTCTAGTAGTAACCCCCTTGATGAGCAGACCCCACTGTAGTATTGGGCATTACAGGGATCTTTGCATTAGGTAAAAGAAGCATTGCTGCAGAGCAAATGGGGAGGTCAAGGGGAAGAAAGATTAAGTGAGGTTCAGAGAGAGAGTATAGCAACCAGCTTGACCATAAAAGTTACTTATGGCCAGGTGTATGAACTTCTGATGATACCAGTAATAATAGCCATACAAGAGAGACAAATAAACAGTTACAATATTACCTAGTTACAATTAGGTTTTGGGGGAAGTCTAGCTTGAGTTTGATTAGCAGAAGTCAGGTTTGGAAAGCTGTTCCTAGAGCAAGAGAATAAAAGTCAGGTTCCTGGAGGCAGAGAGAGAGAGAGTGATCAGCAGAAGTCCAGTCTAGAAAGCTGTTCCTGGAGTGAGAAAGCAAAAGTCTGGTTTAGAAAGCTGTGCCTGGAGTAAGGGAATAAAAGTCAGGTTCCTGGAGTCAGACAGAGAGAGAGAGAGAGAGAGTTGGGCTCTCACCACTCAGCAAAGCTTGAACCAGCAGAGGTTCTCCCAGGTGTTTGTTGGAGCTTGCAGACGGGCAGAGTGCTCGGCATGATCAATGGAGGGATTCCAGGCAGAAAAGGAGTGGAACTGGTGCAGCTTTTGGATCCAATCATCAGTACAGTTACTTGAGCTTTGGGTAGGGGTTTTGTAGAGAACTAACAATGGCTCAAAGGAGAACACTAGGTTTATTTGTGGGTAAACAATGGCTCATATGGTGGATAATAGGAACTGATCTCTCCTGGCTATGAGTGGAATTCCTCTGAGGAAGCTCACAATACAGACAGGCAGATTCAGTGTTTTGGATACCAATAGAGGAGTCATTACTAGAATTGGTCTAATAAATGCTGAGCTGCCTGTGTGTAGATGTGGGTTGATTAGCATTTGGAGCAAGGATTCCCCATCATGCAGTGCTCTCCTGCTTTTCTGATCCCAGAATTAAGTGCGTCCTTGCCTTGGAATCTCTGTTCTCCATCCTGAATGCTAATGAAGGTGCAT
>NW_017729034.1:34354718-34355391 GCF_001723915.1 Gavialis gangeticus
ATCAGGTTCCATCTCTGATGCAAATGAGACTGGGGAGTTGCTTCACTTCTGTCAACTTTGTTGCGTCTCCCACTGCATCTTCCTTGTCTTTTGTAAGTCCTTCCTCTAATCAGTTCTTGTTCAGGCAGAGGTGGGGAAAGGGAGAGTTCTTTGTGAGTCAGACAGGCTGTGTCCTGTGCCAGGGTTTCCCAAGAACACAGAGCTGATGGGTAACACAACTTCTGCTCATATCAGACAGAGCTAAGGCAAGTCCAAGAGATCATCCATGCCTTGCCAAAGACAGACTACTTAGAAGAGTGGGCAGGACATTTTGCAAGCAACAGGATATTTTCTTGCCTTCCACAAGAAAAACATAAAGATTGTGAGACCATAGCAGGGGTCTGGGCTGCTGGCACATTTTCCCCTTATTTGTTACATCTGGCATACATGTCAGGCTCCTTAAGACTAAATAAATACATTTAACTTAAGTTTGGCCTTAATGTAGGGGTGAAACTTACTGGCCAATGATATAGCAGAGGTGTGCTAAACCAGGGCTGTCTAATTGGCAGCCTGCAGATCACATGGGAGCCATGAAGGGTTAATGTGTGGCCCTACTTAGCCACCACTCCCCCAAGCAGTTCAGCTGCTGCCCCTTTCCCTTCCTCTCTCAGCCTTATCTTCCTGCTCCCATCCC
>NW_017729034.1:34355402-34356839 GCF_001723915.1 Gavialis gangeticus
TTCCGACCCTAGAAACTATGAAACTATGAAACTATGGCAAACAAGTGAGAAGGGGAGGGCACACTAGAGCTGGAGCAGGGTTAGAGTTGCGTGGCCACTAGGAGGTGTTGCAGCCACCCTTGGCACTCACCCTGATTATACCATCTGAAAAGTGTAGGTCAGAAGAAAAGAAAATCTTGAATAGGGTAAGGGCAAGGACACAGTCCTGCTTGACTCTGCTTCAAATCTCAAAAGCCTTAGATGTCGATCCCCTATAGGTGACTGTTCGCCACATTCTGTCATGGAAAGGGTAGATTATGCTGACTGAGTTCTGGTGGACAGCCAATCTTTTCCAATAATTTAAAGAGGCCCGTATAAGAGATCTGTTCTGCTGACAAACTCAAAGACCAACCACAACTAGTAATATTTGTTTGCTATATTTGAATAGATGAAAATGTAAAGAAAGAAATGGCAGGCATTGTGGCTCTTAAAGAAACAATGCATGGAATTGACACAAATGCACTAGAGAATGCACTGGAGAATGCTAGTGTCCCGCTAGGTAAACTTGCCAGTACTGCAATGGACAGAACTCCTGCAATGATGTGGTGAAAGGTAGGTCTCGTTACACCTGTAAGGCCTTAGCATGGCAGTCAGGCAACTTGGTCACTAACACTCAACCCCCTAAGCAGGGCCAGCTGAGCCTGAGCCCACTGCTTGGTTCCAGTGCTGCTCTTAGGAGCTTTAGCAGCACTTAGCCCCTGCTGTGCAACAAAACAGCCTCAGTCTGCATGTAGCTCTTGTCTGTATGACATCCCTGGAGCCTGTTCCAGTGTTCCAGCCTGTGTACCCAGTCCGTGAACTTTCGACCCCAAGTTTGACTTTGGGTCACGTGGCCAGGAACACAGGCTGGCAGCTTGGAGAGCGGCATCTAACCAGTTAACTCTGTAGGGGGAAAGGTGTGGGGGAGGGAAGGGACATGGAGGGTGCAGATTGAGGCCCCCACGGTGAGGGATGGAGTGAGGCTGGGGCATGGGCAGATGAAGCCATAGGAGGCTGATTTGGGGGATGCAGGTGGTGGGAGGGGGCAGCTCCCTGCCTCTGCACACTCCCCGGGAGAGGCATAAAGGGTATTTGTGTGTGAGGTGAGGGTGGGATGGGGGCTGTGGCAGCCTCTTCCCAGTGGGGGGGCTGGGCTAGGGCTGCACTCTGGGCAGGCAGTGGGGGGGGAGGGCTATGGGGTGGCTATAGTGAATTTTGGAGTGGCTGTAGCCCACCTTGTAGCCCCCCTCCCAGCACTGCCACTGCCTACTCCACCCCTGTCCCTCCCTGCCCTGAGTGTAGCCCTGGCTCTTCCCCCCCAACCCCGAGCCCACAGTGGGCAGCTTGTACACAGATCTGGGGGCCCCACATGCCTCCTTTGGGGGGTGTGCAGAGGCAGGAGCTGCCACCCCCCCCCCC
>NW_017729034.1:34357027-34358451 GCF_001723915.1 Gavialis gangeticus
CCCCCCCCCCCAGACAAGCCACCTGCAGCCCCAGTCCCACTCCCTCCCTCACTGTGGGGTCTTGACCTGCCTCTCCCCATGCCCTTTTCCCCTGCACAGACTTACCGGGTGTGGGACACTACTCTCCGAGCTACCTGGCTGTATATCAGCAATCGGATTGGTGTTGCCCAATATGGCTGGTAAATAATTGGGCATCGGTATTGGCCAAAAAAATCCTTATTAATGCACCTCTACAAATTTGTGCTGCCACTTTTTGCTGCTGCACATGTCCTGTGTGGTACCCATATACTCAGTTGTGCTGACAGCACAGAAAGCAGACGTGAAGTTGACACAAGAGAAACCTAAGTGTTCTGACTGCACGGTTGCTACGGAGCTGCCAAAACAGGGAAACGTGGTTTCATGACCTTGTCAAGATAATAAAACACCTGTGCTTCAGTGTGCTGCAAACCACAAAACTGTGTCAAAAGGTGAGCAGCTCACCCAACAAGACAGACGCTCAGTGCAGCATGACACATTTTTAACCACGATAGGATACAATATGAACTTAGCCACATAACGTGGACAAGGTCGGCTAACCGCAGGTAGAATAGCCACTTAGCCAATCACAGTAAAGGTTAATCCAAATTTGGTTCTAAGTTCTGCTTGAATGTGAATAAATTTGGGATGAAATTTGAGCAAAGTGTGCAGATCTTCGGGTTCCCATAGAAGCGTACTGCTGGGGGAACAAATGACTTAAGAAGCTTTGCGGGTGCTGCAGAACTGACAGCTTAGCTGATCTGGTCCAGGCATCATCTGTAAGGGTGTCTTTAACAATTGTGCATAAGGAGTAACAAGGCTTGAACATGCTATATTGGATTTTGTGAGTATACTATAAGTTATTCTTTCTCTCTTAAATAAAACAAAGCTTGGCTTAGAGAGCTGTGTGTCTACCTTAAATAACTCATCCACTTGACCCGTTACGGGTACGACACCCTGCATGTGCACTTTAGTGCAGGGTAAAATGCTCCACTTGGCATCCTGGCTCCCAGCATACTGGAGGAGCCGGGGCAGAACTAGAGGAGGGGAGATGCTCTGGCCAGCAGCCAGAGCATCTTCTGGAAGGACTAAGCCTCTGTCTGCCAGCGCACACTCCTGTGGCATGCACTGCACCACTTTTTTTTTCATGGTGGTTTTTTTGCTACTGGAAACTGGGGGACTGTGGTGTTGACACCCCCACAGTCAATTGGGTTGCCAACTGGCTGAAGGGCCATACCCAGAGAGTGGTGGTGGATGGGTCATTTTCAACCTGGAGGGATGTGGGCAGCGGGGTTCTGCAGGGCTCAGTCCTCAGGCCTGCACTGTTCAACATCTTCATCAGTGACTTGGACGAGGGGGTAAAAAGCACCCAGTTCAAATTTGCTGATGACACTAAGATGTGGGGGGAT
>NW_017729034.1:34359281-34360798 GCF_001723915.1 Gavialis gangeticus
AAGAGAAGGCTGAGGGGGGAACTAGTGGCCTGTTACAAACTAGTCAGGGGGGATCAGCAGGCACTGGGGAAGTCCCTGTTCCCCCAAGCACTCCCAGGAGTGACCAGGAATAATGGTCACAAGCTGGCAGAGGGTAAATTCAGACTAGATATCAGGAGGTGCTACTTCACTATCAGGGTGGCTAGGATCTGGAACCAACTTCCAAGAGAAGTGGTGCAGGCTCCTACCCTGGGGGTTTTTAAGAGGAGGTTAGACCCCAGTACTCTTTCCTGCCATGGCAGGGGGTTGGACTCGATGATCTACTCAGGTCCCTTCCGACCCTAGAAACTATGAAACTATGGAATTTCCCAGTAACAAATTTTGTCCCCACACTGTAAAGTTGCAGTGCTGGACATGCTTTAACATGCCAGGTATCGAGTTTGTGGCACTGCAAAGAGGTTTTCAGTGCCACAAACCACATGTGCCTGCATATCTGGATCTGGCCTGACTGCCACACAGCTCTCCATCCCCTGCCCAATCCATTGCTCTGCTTTCTGCTCCCTGCCTCATCTGTGGCTGTGCTGTGTGGGCTCTGTCCTAGTCTGCCAAGTGCCACATGCAGAGTTACCATGGCACTTGCGACATGTTGTGCCACAGGGTGACTGTCCCTGAATTATCAGATGACTTTCATGGTAGATTTAAAGACTTGCAAATACTGAAACTTGTGAACTCATTATTGGTTGGTGTGGTTAATGAAGGCTGCTGGCCTACCCACAAATCCCTACTTGCCCATCCATCTGCTGTAGAAATGGATGTTCTAGCACTCTTGGAGCAGCGTTTCTCAACCTGTGGGTCATGACCCAAAAGTGGGTCACAAGAATATATGAAACAGTCACAAACAAAGTTTAAAAATGGATTCTCCTTTCAAGGAGAAAAATGTGGGAAACTGTGGCTTTTCCCTTGCAGGCTGGCAGAGCTCCAGCCCCTCCTGCCCCACACACTGGAGGGCTGGGGGGCAGCCGGTTGGGAGTGAGGGGCACTGAATTGGGACTGGCCATTGATGTTTACAAATGGCTCCTGGTTAGGGTGGCCATCATAGAGGGCAGTCTGGTTGTCCTCTATTGCTACAAAACCAGACGCCTTTATGTCCCCTATTTTTTGTTGTTGTTGAAGAGAAGAATAGAGAACATAAAGGTGCTTGGTTTTGTATCAATAGAGGACAGAAGAGCAGAACACAGGCATGTCCTCTATGATGGCCACTCCAGTCCTGGTACAGTACAAAACTGGTTGAGAACGGCTGTCTTGGAGGAGACGGGTGTCTGAGGCCAGTGAATACATCAGTGCATTTGGGTGCAATGCTTTAAAGGCCCCCTGTGCTCAGAAAGTGCTGCATCATCCTCTGAACATGGGGCTCCTTCATAACTTGGATCGGCTTGACTCTCTCTAGCTGGAGGAACAGGGCTCAGGGCCGGATTCACCCTTTCGTGGGCCCCCAGCTGAAGAGAAAAACTTTTATATGACTCCCCCCCCCCCCCCCC
>NW_017729034.1:34361037-34363438 GCF_001723915.1 Gavialis gangeticus
TCCAATACGTAAAAATAAGCACTTCTTCACTTAGGGCCCGGCGCTGATCCGGCCCTGACGGGCCAATAATGCCCCCGGGCTCCGCGTGCCTTCGCCCAGGCTCCGCTTGCCCGGCGCGCCCCCGAGAGCTCCTAGCTCGTGCGAGGCCGGGCGCAGCGCGCCGCTCCCCGCGCCTTCGCTTTCGATTCCCGGCGCGGCGCCGGGAAACGAAACTAGGCGGCTGCAGACGGCGGCGAGTGGTGCAAAGCCGAGAGCGGGCAGGCGGGATGCAAGGAGCGGGTCCCCCGGAAGCAGTGGGGAAGACACCACTTCCTCGCCCTCCCCGGGTTGGGGATCCTGTAGGAAGCATACTGCTCAAGGTTTGGCCCTCTTCTAGTCCAGGCGGCAGCTGCGTGAGGAGCTTTTCGGCAGGATCCAGCGGGAGGCAGGCAGTGGGACAGCAGCTGGAAGCGCCCTCCAGGGCTGGCGTGTGGTGCAGCCCCTGCCTGAGGCCAGATCGTCCAAGCCCCCGGGCAGAGCCATCCTCTGACCTCTACATCCCGCTGACCAGCGCAGACCTAGCGCCCACACTTCCCACAGGTAAAGCCAGGGGTCGCCCGCTGTGCCCACAACGTGCCCTGCCTTCTTTGGGGAAGGGGATGTTTGGGGGTTATGCTGTAAGGTCCTCATCTCCCCCAGACAGGCCCAGATCTGGCCCCCAGTCCCCGCATGGCAGCTGGAGTCCAAGCTTCCAAAAAGTTTTAATACGAATTTTTTCCTCCCTCCCACCCTACCTAGGCTCTTGGCGGCCCAGAGCAAACTTTTAGTCCCCCTTTGCCAGAGATCTTGATAGTAATAATCAAAAAATTACCATTTTTGGGCCCCCTTTCTGCCTGGGCCATGGGTAGTCTCCCAGTTTGCCCATGCCTGTGTCTGGCCCTGCTCCCACCCCACAGATTGCTGCTAGAAGGAGGGGGCGGGTGAAAGAAAAAAATGTGGATCCTTCATTACTTAGGGCAGGGATTCACAACGTTTATGTGCCCAAGGGCACATTCACATTTAAAAGAAAAAGCAGTGGGCATCAATATGACAACATTTTTTGTTGGAATAATTAATTTTACTGATCGGGAAAATGCAGGCAGGTACCTGAATAAGCTTCGGGGGGCGTGATGGCACCAGCAGGCACTACATTGGGAACCGCTGACTTAGGGTGACCATATTTCTTGAACCTCACTTCCTCTCTGCCTCCTCTCTCTGGCATGCTTGGCCATTTCTAAGCTGCTTGACACACCTCTTTTAGCATGCAACACATATTTTGTAGCAAAACAGCCTATAATTCTTTATGCTCATAAACACTTCCTGGATCTGTGTCTACACTTGAATTATAGGTCTGCCATCTCTGTGTTTGCTTTCTTATTTTCTTGGGGCAGAGACAAATGCTAAAAATACACATTCATTGTCAATTTTCCCCCCTTGCAGATTGGGTCGAAATGGCATCCAAGAAAAAGCTTAATGAATATTGTCAAGCACATGGATTAAAGGTGTCGTATGAGATTGTCAGGGAGGAAGGCCCACCTCATGATCCCAAGTAAGTTCATAATGGAGGCCAATAGATATCAGTGGATCTTCATTAGTAGTCTGGAAGGTGGTAGGGAGTGCACTTTCAGCAAGTTCGCAGATGACACCAAATTGGGGGAGTATGTGCTGGAAGGTAGGCCTAGGATTCAGGGAGACCTAGACAAATTGGATTATTGGACCAAAAGAAATCTCAGGAGGTTCAATAAGGGCAAGTGTAAAGTCCTGCACTTAGGATAGAACAATCCCACGCACCAGTGCAGGCTGGAAGCTGATTGGCTAAGCAGCAGCTCTGCAGAAAAGGACCTGGGGGTTACAGTGGACAATGAACTGAACATGAGTCAACAGTGTGCCCTTGTTGCCAAGATAACTAACAGCATACTGGGCTGCATTAGTAGGAGCATTGCCAGTAGATCAAGGGAAGCAATTACAGGCAGTCCTCAGACTTACGACATAATTGGTTCCTGAAAATCAGGTCATAAGTCAAAACGTGGTAACTCAGAACCAATTTTCCCACAGGAACAATGTTACAAATGGGGGATTCGTTCCTTTACCATGCTCGACACAGCTGTGTCTAGCTGGTAAGTCTGTTGTGGGGGGGAAGGGGGAGGGAAGTGGCATGGAAGGGCAGATCAATACCCTGCAGTGAGGAAGGGATTGGGGCTGGGCAAGCAGCAGGAGGGCAGAGCCCCCGCTCCCAGTGCCACTGCGCCCACCTAGAGCAGAGTGCAATGCAGCCCTGGCCCCGCCCCAACCCCATGCAGGTCCAGGCGCACATGCCCCCCATGCCCTCCTGGACCAGCAGTGCTCAGTGGCAGGAGCTGTTCCACGCCATCCCTGAGTTCTG
>NW_017729034.1:34363604-34371930 GCF_001723915.1 Gavialis gangeticus
GGAGCTGTTCCACGCCATCCCTGAGTTCTGGCCCCGCCCCCCCGCCCCAGCTTGGCAGCCCCTGTCCCAGCCCCAATCCCTCTCTCACTGTGGAGCACTGATTTGCCCCTTCCCCCTATACCCTTTTCTCCTTTCTTCCCCGAACCACAACAGACTTACCAGTGGACACAGCTGTATCGAGCATGGTAAAGGTGAAACCTGCATCAGAACCTCAAAACAGGGTATCAGTTTACAAATATCGCACATGCTGTTTGTCATAATGTGAAAAGTTATAAATCGCGGACTGCCTATACATAGGCATACCTCGGAGATATTGCGGGTTCGGTTCCAGACCACCGCAATAAAGCGAATATCGCAATAAAGCGAGTCACATGAATTTTTTGGTTTCCCAGTGGATATAAAAGTTATGTTTACACTATACTGTAGTCTATTAAGTGTGCAATAGCATTATGTCTAAAAAAACAATGTACATACCTTAATTAAAAAATACTTTATTGCTAAAAAATGCTAACCATCATCTGAGCCTTCAGTGAGTCGTAATCTTTTTGCTGGTGGAGGGTCTTGCCTCAATGTTGATGGCTGCTGACTGATCAGGGTGGTGGTTGCTGAAGATTGGGGTGGCTGTGGCAATTTCTTAAAATAAGACAACAATGAAGGTTGCCACAAACCTTCAATTTGTAAAAAACGCAATATCTGCGAAGCGCAATAGAGCGAAGCGCAATAAAACGAGGTATGCCTGTATTTGCCTCTGTTCTGCACTGGTGAGGCCACATCTGGAGTGTTGTGTCCAGTTCTGTGCATCCCACTACAGTGAACAATCTACTAAGTTCAGCAGAAGGCAGCAGAAATGGTTAGAGGGCTGGGGCACATAACATGAGGAGAGACTGAGGGAACTGGGTTTATTTAGTCCACAGTAGGGAAGACCAAGGGGGGATTTAATAGCCTTCAACTACTTGAAGGGTGGTGACAAAGAGGATGAAGCTAAACTGTTCTCAGGGGTGGCAGATGGCAGAACGAGGAGCAATAGCCTCAAGGAAAGTTTAGGGTAGATATTAGAAAGAACTTTATTATGAGGAGGGTAGTAAAGCACTGGAATAGACTACCCAGAGAGGTTGTGGCATCTCCAGCCCTGGAGGTTTTTTAAGACTGAGGTAGGCAAAACTGGGATGATGTAGTTGAGGATGGTCCTGCTTTAAATGACCTCCTGAGGTCCCTTCCAACCCTGATTTTTCTATGATTTTTGTGATAATGTAAGAATATGTAAGCTGCTAGATTATCATTCTTATGATGATTAAGTGGTGATAGTTTTTAAATGATCCTTGCAGCAACCCCGCAACATGTGACCTAAGGTAGGCTCCATCCTCTCTCTGCTGTCAACCTGTAGTAGTGAGACGTATCTTCGTTGGTGTCTTGGATATGTATCAAGAGATCCACTCTTGTTGACCACCGTGCAGTATGTTTTTTAAGGAGTCCATCTTTCAGAAAGTGTTATCGGAGTTGGCAATCCCTTGATTCAAGAATAATGTTCATTGAGGGGTCTTCCATGGTTCATTGAGGGGTCTTGAGTCCAGTCCTTGAGCCACAGATCCATCTGCAGAAGTTGACGGGTCTCTCCACAAGGGAAAGTTGGCTGCAGGATGGCATTTCTGTCTTTTCCCTTTCTCACCTAGAAAGTGTTATACTAAGTGGAGAATATGTATATGTGAGTTGCTGGAGGGGGGGAGAACATATTTAAATAAAAATGTTTCAATGTAAATTTCTAAAACATTTTGGAAAGGAGTTAAATGCGTGAAATCCTTGAATACCAAAGTACTTTCATAGCCTAGCCTAGCATAGCATAGCATAGCATAGCAACACTCTGAAGAACAAGCAAATCTTTACAAGGTACTTAAGTATATGGCAAGGTTTGGCAGTGTTTTGTGAGCAGTTAATTTTCTTTATTGCAGGTTCACTGTTAAGGCTGTAATAAATAAAAAAGAATATCCTCCAGCTGAAGGTCAATCCAAAAAAAAAGCAGAAGATGCAGCAGCAAAAGCTGCATTGGAGTCTATTGAAAAAGAAAGGAAGGTAAACTGCATATCATGTTTAAATATAAAATAGAAGATGACTTTGCAAAGTAAACAGTAAAATACCATTCTTACACTGGGGTTGGAGAGGCTTTTAAATTTGTCCTCTTCTGATGCATCCTCTGAACCATGGCAGACATCATTTATATTTCACTAAACTGTCTCTGAGTTATGGGTATCTGTTGTATGGCAAAGCCAAAACTAAAAGCCTCTGCATTCTCCTGCCTTGCAGGGAGTAAATTTGATCTTGGCAAGGACCAGTTCCCTTTACTGTCCTCTATAGAACGCATCTGTCTACGTGGAGTTTCTCAACTGTGTGACAGCTTTAAAGAAGTGATTTGCAGATATGAAAAACTCCCTTCATTAGTTGATTTCCAAACATATGATGAGAAACAAAGGCCTGCCATGGAAAGAGACGTTGCAAACGAGTCTTTACAAAACAAGAATAATTGCCATGTCAAACCTACATTAAGAGCTTTATCCTGGCCCGTTTTGTAGACCTACAGTGTCTTTGATCTGTATGATACTAAACTAATAGCAGCAAAACAAGGCTTCTTTTACATTGCTTCATATGTTTCTTATCCATGAACTGAGGTGAGAAACTGAAGCATTGTCTTCAGACCTAGTCAACCTTTATCTCTCTTCTGTGACTATAAACAGCATCTGATGAAGTGAATTTGGATTCATAAAAGCTTGTGCTCTTTATATCTTAGTCTATAAAAGCTGCATATCGACCCTCTAGAGTTGATATGCAGCTTTATAGACTAAGATATATATTAGTGGGAACCCCATTGTGAGCAATAATTCATTATGCATAAGCCACCAAACAGTCATCAGACATGAATTTGGTCAGGATTTACATTTAAATAGACCAGTTAATCGCACCTTAAATTGTAACCCAGCCACACATTAAAGCAATTAATGGCATCATAAACAAGGAATAAGCCATAATAAAGTTGTTCTGCAAAAAACGTATAATAACTTTGTGGCTGATTCCCAGCATGCCATTCATTAAATATATGGCTAGGTGCACCCTGTGGCTGGGAGCCCTGTCAACTGATCTGGACTCCCATGTGTTCCAGAGGCTGGAACCCTGCAGCTGTCGGGCCTACCATGCTGCGCTTCCATGGCTGGAGTCTCCTGGCTGGGAATGCCTTTGCTGATCAGGTGTGTCCCTGCAGTTGCAAGCAGGGATCAGCTGATGGGCTCCCAGCCTTGGAGATGCATGGTGCAGGAGCCTGTTGTGTGCCCCTGGAGCTGGGAGCCCGGATCAGCTAATGGGAACCCTCAGACAATGTATATTTCATGCTATTTAGTAAATTGCAGCTTTTAAAACTATGCATCCTTTATATATTTTGTAGCCTGAGTGCGCCTCAAATGTACAACCTTTGGTATCACTGCTACGACCGGCACCTTTAGCAGATGTAGCAGAAAAGAAACCATCACCTTCTAGGGTGGACTGTATTTCTTTATTGTCCCAATATGGACAGAAGAACCACTGTATGGTTACCTATTCTGAAGAGTCGCAGTCTGGATTACCTCATTTACCAAAGTAAGATGCACTTAATGTTGTTACTTGCATTTGGTTCTTCCCTGTATTTGGTTCATGGCATCATTTCTTAACACACATTCTTTTAGGATATTCTTCAGAAATTCAACCAGATATCAGTTGTTAATATCCAAAGGACATGGTGATTTAGTAGGTAGAAGAAAAATAAGGAATAGGACATTTTTAGGCTCTATTTCTAGAAGTTTATTGGCCACAGCCTTTGTATGGTAGAGGTGCTGTATTCATAGTTGAAACTACAGATAGAAAATAGGTGAATCACTTAGTGGGATATTGATGTACAGGCAGTCCTCGACTTAGGACATTTGAGTTGCAACGAATTTCACTTACGACGTTTATAAATTGGCGCCCTGTGTCAACATTCCAACATGGATTTCATCTTTACAATGGTTAATACTGCATGCAGCTGGTAAGTGGTGGAAGGTGTGGGGCAAGGGAAGGAGTGTCGGGGGCAGATCAATGGCCCCTGTGGTGAGGGAGGGACTGGGACTAGGTTTAGGGTAAGTGCTGCCCAGCAGGGGCCAAGCGGGTGTGGGGAAGGTGGGCAGCGGCTCCTGCCACTGCACACTGCTTGTCTGGCAGTTCCTGCTGCTGCTCCCGCTGCTGGTCTGGGAGAGCATGGTGGGGCATGTGCCCCCAGATCTGTGCAGTGTAGGGTGGGCAGAACAGGGACTGCACTGCCCGCCCTGCCCCAATTTGGGGCCACATGCCCCTCCCCCCATGCCTTCAAAGCTATGGCTTGTCCGGGGTGTATGGGGGGGGGTGGCTCGTGCCACTGCGTGCTGCTTGTCTGGAGGCAGCGCAGCGGCTTTGTCCTGTGCCCGCCCTGTCCTGGCTGGACGAGCGGCGGGAGGGCAGGGGGGGTGTATGCCCCTAGATCGGGGCAGTCCAGGAGCTGTAGGAGGCCTGTGGCCACCTGAAAATTCAATATACCCCTGCTGCCTGGCCGGAGTGCAGCTTGGTGCAGCCCCAGCCCCACCCTGCACAGATCCAGGGGCACATGCCCCCCCATGCCTTCCTGGATAAGCAGTGGGAACTGCTGGTTGAGTCGCCAGATGGACAGCATGAAGAGGCAGAAGCTGCTGCCCCAACTACCCTGCCGTACCCAGCTAGCTCCAGGTGGGCAGCGCTTGCTCCATTCCCAGCCCCAGTCCCAGTCCCTCCCTCACCGTTGGGGGTTGTTGATCTGTGCCCCTACACCTTCCCTTCCCCCTTCCCTTCCACCACTTACCAGCCACATGCAGTATCAACCATTGTAAAGGAACCAATCCCCCATTTGTAACATGGTTCCTATGAGAAAATTGTTTCTGAGTTACGATGTATCAATTTAAGATGTGTTTTTCAGGAACCAATTGCGTGGAAAGTCTGAGGACTGCCTGTACTGGAGCAAATGCAGTACCATTTTTCTAGTTCCTGGCCTTAAAAAGGTTGGGTAGAGAGAACCAACAAGATATGATTCATTAAAAAAAATATTACAGCTTGTAACAGTGCCAGTGTCTGGTCCCCTAAATTCTCTCTTTGTTTTCTGTTCAGTTCTAATTTTGATAATAACTTGACTCTTCATTTATAAGATTCAGTTATTGTCACTTGTGTTATGGTGTTCATAGGGAGCTAGATTAGCCCCACATGTGCTAAGTGGTGACCTTTAAAGGAGAAAATATGTTGTTTGTGAACTCTTTTTTCTCATAATGTTTAATCTGGACTGCTTTATTCTTGAGGCTGTAAATCAGGGGTGGGCAAAATATGGCCCACGGGCTGGATTTGACCCACGAGGCCATTCTGTCCGGCCTGTGGGGCCCCTAAAAAATTTAGAAAATATTTCTCTGTCTTTGGTTCCTGTCAAAAACGACAGGAGCCAGGGGCAGTAGGACCCAGGGGAAGCCTGGTGGGCTCCCACAACTGCAGAGCTCGCCGGACCCTGCCCCCCTAGCTGGAAGCCCCAGGAGGGGCTTCTGGCCTGGGACCACGTGGCTTCTCTGGCACCGGAACCTCAGGAAAGGGGGGGCAGGGAGGGTGGGCCGCCCCGCCCTGCGGCTGGTTCTCCCTACTGCAGCCGCTGGTAGCCCACGCGAGGCTATCCGGAGCAGGCACAGGCAGCCCCAAGCAGGCTGCGAGTGGCTGCAGCGCGGGGCACGGGGCAGGCGAGGGGCTGCTTTTCCCTGGGCTCAGCACCAGCTTGTAACCCACCCCTGCTGCCAACCTGGGCCCCACGCAGCTCTAGGCTCCCCTATTGGGGTTGCGCACAGCAGCAGCAGCTGTGGCCCCCCGGCTTGCCGTGCTGGCCAGCATTTCCTGCTGCTGCCTGTCCAGAGCTCATATGCTGGGCAGCAGCAGCCAGTGCTGCCCAGCACAGCAAGTGGGGGGGCCGCAGCTGCTGCTGTTGTGGAGCAGCCCCAACAGGTGAGCCCGGAGCCGCATGGGGCCCAGGCTGGCAGCGAGGCCAGGTTACAAGCTGGTGCTGAGCACGGGGAAAGCAGCCCCTGCTCCGCCCCGTGCCTGACACCCCATGCTGCAGCTGCTTGTAGCCCGCCTGGGGCTGCCTGTGCCTGGTCAAAACAAAATGAGGGCAGGGAGTACATGGCAGGATGCCCGGCTTGTGCCCCCTGCCCCCCACCCCTGCTTCCCCTGCCCCTCACCCACAGCCCCTGCTCCCTAGCCCGGGCTCTGTAACTGTCAGCAGCTATCCAGAACCTGGGCCAGCTGCAAACATCTGCAGCCTTTTCACCCTGGACCCCGTCTGTGCCTGCTCAGGACGGCCCCACGTGGGCTGCGAGTGGCTGCAGCAGGGAGTGCTGGCCATGCGGTAGGGGAGGGGCTGCCTTTCCCCCATGCTCAGCACCAGTTCATTCCCTGTGGGCGAGCAGGGTATCAGGGCTGCACGCTACCCCCAGCCTGTACTGCGGGGCTGGGAGTAAGCAGGTGCACAGGTCCCACACCAGTGTCCTGGGGCCATCGCCGGCGGGGCCCAGAGCAGGGTGGCAGGGGTACAGGGTCCTGGCTGGCAGGGGCTCTATGGAGCCGGGCCCGTTCCCCCCTCTCCCTGCTGGTGCAGACCAACCCAGCTCCACAGACCCCTGCCAGCCTGCGTCCTGCTCTGGGCCCCACCAGTACTGGCCCTGAGACATTGGTTCCAAGATGGTGACCAGGGGGCAGGGCACCTGTCAATGGGCGGGGCTACCCATGTGGCCCGCAACAGCTTGCCAAAACTGGGTAAGTGGCCCTCCGCCTGAAATAATTGTCCACCCCTGCTGTAAATAGAGGACCTCCAGAACAGGTTGGAGCAGGAGCACTGCCTCTTATTGGAACTTTGTGTTAACATTTAGGGTTACCACTCCTTTGAGTTAGATCTCAAACGGCACAGAATACATTCCAGGCTCTGCTTTTGGCAGCATTAAGTGGATGATATTAATTTGGTAATCGCTGACATAATCATCTTCCAGTTCTAAGTGAATAAGGCAGTTTAGTTTGACTTTTTTAAGTAAAAGATGCATGAAATAAAACCAAACACAGTGTAGCTTCTGTAATCTTTTCTAAAGGAAGCCTTAGCACAGCAGCTTTTTCTTTGGTATACAGGTTTCCCTCCATTTACGCGGGTTCTTTGTGTGCGAAATTGCTCCTATGCGATGAGCATATTTAGACCCATATTTCATCATATGTGAAGTAAACTCACTCTTATGCGATCAGCATAGATGCCCCCTCTCCCCCACCCCCCACCCAAGCAGGTAAGTCTGTGGCGGGAGGGGAACGGGCTGTGGTCCCACTCACGCCAGCCCTGTCTACAAGAGCCTTGGGAGCGGCCATCACCAGCTGCCTGCAGCTGCAGGGCTGCACTGTGCTCCACTTGCCCCATCATGCCTGGGCTCACTCCAGGTCCTGGGCTGCACCGTGCTGCGGTGCAGGCAGCTGGTGTCGGCTGCTCTCAGGGTTGTTCCAGCACAGGCTGGGGTGAATGTGGACAAATGGAGCCCCGGGTGGTGTGGGTCACAGTACTCACCCCAGCCCCTGCTGCAGCAGCCCTGGGAGCAGCTGACACCAGCTGCCTGCACCAAGGCACGGCACAGCCCAGGACCTGGAATGAGTAGGGACAGGCGGAGCATGGTGTAGCCCAGTGGCTGCAGGCAACTGGTGCCGGCCGCTCCTGCTGCAGCCGGGGCTGGGGTGAGTGCTGCTCTATTCCCTCTGCTTTGCTGCCTTGTGCAGCCCCAGGAGCAGCGCCACTCCCCCAGCCCCTTCCCTAGTCCCAGCCTCACTCCATCCTTCCCTCCCTCCCTCACTGCCATGGGAACGTATCCCTATTTGTTACATTATAAACTGGGTTTGCTTTATGCAAATGCGATTTATGCGCCATTCTCCAGGAATGCATGTACAGCATAAATCGAGGGAAACCTGTACTAGTTCCCAGACCTACTAAAAATAGTTTGGGAACTTGGTTGCCTAGGTTCTCCTTTTTGCCAGGTATGGGTCTGAATTTTCCTGTTGCTCCTTTTTATGGTTTCCCAAGTTAGAGAGTGCAGCTACACACTTCTGACCCCATTAGAATAAAAAACTGGACTCAGATGACTCCAGCCAGGTAGGCATCTAGCCTGTTCTTAAAGACCCCCAGGGTAGGGGCCAGCACCACTTCCCTTGCAAGTTGGTTCCAGCTCCTAGCCGCCCTAACTGTGAAATAGTTCTTGTGGATGTCTAATCTAAA
>NW_017729034.1:34372533-34376237 GCF_001723915.1 Gavialis gangeticus
AAGAAAACGGAGGTGAAGAATTGGGTAAAGAGGTCCGCTTTCTCCCCTGGCGCAACCACCAGATTGCCCAGCGTATTTTGCAGGGGCCCCACATTACCCGGTGCCTTCTTCATCCTCCCTATATATTTGAAAAAGGACTTTTTATTATCCTTGATCTTGGATGCTAGTCCTAGCTCTATGTCCGCCTTAGCTTTCCTGACAGCCCCCCTACAGGCCTGAGCAGAGGAGGTATACTCCTCTTTGGAGATAGCACCCCTCTTCCACCGGGTGTACGCCGCCTTTTTGGCAATCAGGCATTGCTGGATGCCCTTGGTGGGGGACCACATTGTCCCTTTTCCAGTCTTCCAGCACGTCACCAGAGCACCATGAGTCATGAGTGCTCGTAAAGCTGTGCCAGGGGTCCCGCAACGACCTCTGCTAATTCCCTCAGCACTGTGGGGTGGAGATCATCAGGACCTGCTGATTTGAACACATGTAGTCCCACCAGAAGTTCCCTGACTATGTCCTCACTGACCCTGGGCCTGGCAGCACCTCCCCTGGATCTGTCAGGGATCCCGGTGGGGGGATGCCCTGGGCCCTGCTCAAAAAAATGGAGGCAAAGAAATTGTTACAGAGGTTAGTTTTGTTATCTGGTGTAACCACCAGATTTCCTAGCGTGTCCTGCAGAGGCCGTACATTACCCAGTACCTTCTTTTTACCCACTATGTATTTAAAAAAGGACTTCCTGTTATCCTTGATCCAGGTTGCTAGTCCCAGTTCTATTTCTGCCTTAGCCTTCCTAACAGCCCCCTACAGTCCTCAGCAATAGAGGTATAATCCTCCTTGGTGATGGCCCCTCTCTTCCTTTGGGTGTGCGCCTCCTTTTTAGCTTTGAGACATTCCTGGATGTTTTTGGTGAGCCACGGGGGCTTTTGAGTACTCTTGCCCACTTTGATCTGTGTTGGGATTGTCACCTTTTGGGCTTGGAGGATCGTCTCCTTAAGGAACGACCACTCTTCTTGGACTCCCAAGTCCCCTCCCCTCTGGGATCTCAGTGCCTCCCCGACTAGTCTTCTTACCTCATTGAAACATAGAGGTGATTGCATAAAAACTCCAAAAATAAAGTCGTACTCCTATATATTGTGTGTGGGGCAAGGGGCTGTGTGTATGGTGGGGTGTAAGGGGGGTTTGTGATGGGGTGTGGCTGTGGAGGGGGCAATAGGATGGGGGACTGTGGGGACCCCCCCACACCCATCTTCCAGTGGCAACAACAGCAAGCGGAGGAACTGGCCACCTCCTGCTGCTGCTGCTAGTGAGGGCTGTGCGTCATGCAGGGGAAGTGTATATGTGTGTGGGGAGATCCCTACACCCTCCCTCGCACCCACACCCTGCCCACCGGAGGTCTATGTCCCTGCTGCCCCGCTGGGCATGGGTGCCATGCTGCTGCCAGCGCCAGCTTCAGCTCTACACTCCCTGCCCCCACCTAGCTGTAGCTCCCCCCTGCTCTGCTACTTCCCTACCTCCTGCGTGGTGTGAGTAGGATGCTGGGGAAGCCAAGCAGGTCCCCTGGTGGCTGCAGCAGCAGCAGCTCTGCAACTAAAGATACATGAATCAAGTAAAGTCACTAGAGGACAGAGTTCAGACAAATCTTGGTGCCATAAACCTGGTGCCATAAACCAAGCTAGCTCCATATATAAAAATATTTTTCTTTACTTTATATTAAGTCCAAAACCGATTGAGCTGTTGGGCTGTAATGATCCCAAGGTAATTTACTTCAACATGTTTGATGGGAGAATTGTATCAGGGTATGGACATATCAGGGTATGCATATTTGCAAGTGTTTCAAAAGGAGAGGAGGAACTCTTGCTACAAATATAACAAAACAGCTCCAACTTTAACACTGCTTCACCAGGGTTAAAGTTGGCACTGCTTTGCTATGTTTGCATTATTCCCAGTTTGTCCACACATAACTTGTTAGAACGTAACAGCTGCTGCACACTTTCAGTCATCAGCTCCCCTTTTCAAATGTTCCCCTTTTGAAACGGCTCTAAATGTGTGTCCATACCCTCAAAGTAGTCTTGTGACACTAGGCTTAGAAAGAGGCATTTCCAAAAACAAAATGGAGAAGCTAGTTAAAAAGACCTAAAATCAAAGGAACAAAAGCTAAATTTCTCAGACTTAGGCTGGGGACTGTTCATGTTGTGGGCACCTTCATAGTTACAGAAATTACCAAATTAGTAAATCACAGAAAATGAAAATCCACTCCTATTGGACTCCATACAAAAACAATATGTCAGGTAAAGTATCAGATGAACAAAAAAAAAATGTCAGGTAAAGTATCAGATGAATATTTGGGGCACGTCCAGATGTGTACTGACATTTGGCTTCCTGCAGACAACTAGCAGCAGTGCATCTTGTGCTGCTGCTGCTTGTCCCCAGGGAACACCTGTGCCATGTGCACTTTGGCACGTGGCAGGTTGCCCCAGGTTGGGTAGAGGAGGCTGTGGCCAGTGCTGGGTTGGTCTCAGTAGCCTTACCTGGAGGCCTCCTGGGGCTGCAACAGCGGTGATTCTGCCACGTGGAACCTGGCTGGCAGTGGAGCATGGCTCTGGGTGGTGTGGCTCTGCTTTTCAGCAGTGCATGTTGCTCTGGGGTTTTTTTTCCCACATTTTTTTTTGACCCTTGGATATCCGGAGGTCAAAAATATCTGGGGAAAAAGATGTGTGAGTGGGTGCAGCACATGCTCGGGCAGCGTGGCCTTGCAGCGCGGAGAACACCGGAATGTGTGATATGGGTGCTGCAGATACATTTGCACTGCCACATACTGCACAGTCTGGTGTTTGCAGCGGCCACATACTGTTTGCAGCGCCACATACTGCATGACCAAGCTCATCTGGATGCGCCCTTGGAGTGCTGAGAGAAAATCTGACAAGGGAGGTATAAAAGCAATTATCTATATATTTTATGCATGTTATAGCACAGGGGTGGGCAAAATATGGCCCGTAGGTTGGATTTGGCCTGCCACGTTATTGTATCCGGCTCGTAGTTGTCCCCACAGCATTCCACATTGGGTTAGGGCTCGCTTACTTTTGGCTGGGGCAGCCTGCACTGTGCTTCCCCCCTGCACTTGCCTCACGCCTGCTGATGGCACTGCCTCAGCCCCAGCCAGTGTGCAGAGCTTCCTGGTGGCTTCCTGGGTACTGCTCAGTTCCCTCTGCCTCCAGCAGCTTCTTCTCTTGCCCCTGCTGTGCTGCTCTGGGCAGCAAATACCATGGGGAAGCCGGGGCGGCTGCAAGAGCAGCCCTGCCAGGAAGCTGTACACACAGCTTGGGGCCAAGGCTGTGCTGTTTGATGGGCATGGGGCAGGTGTGCATGGGAGTGTGGTGCAGACTACTGTGGGCAGTAGTGGGCAGGGCTCAGCCTCATATGGAGCTCTGTGGGGGCACCTATGAGCTGGGTGGTGGAGGGGTGGACTGCACCTGCACCGCACTGCCCAGGTAAGCTGTGCTGCATGCGGCCTCTGTCTCCTCCCCTCCCCACAACCCCAGGCACCTCCCAGGACTTAGCATGAGGGCAGCCTTCCCACCCCAGACATGTGCATACCCAATCCCCTCCTTCACACCTCCCTACACCCTCAGCACAGCCTCAAACTCTGGCACAAGAAGCAGCCAGTGACACCACTGCCAGCCACCAGCAGTGTCAGCTCCTCCCCAAGGCGGGGAGAG
>NW_017729034.1:34381237-34383811 GCF_001723915.1 Gavialis gangeticus
TTGCTGCTATATACACTACTCAAAAAGACAAGGTAGGACAAAAATTATTGTTTGAAATAAAATTAAATATGTTATAGTAGATGTTGGATTTTAATATATGATCTGTTTTTATCTATAATTTGTTAAAATGATGTCTTTTGAAAGATTTCATGTGTGTGTCCCTTGACAGCTTACCAAAACTGGTTAAGTGGCCACACCTGGCATATCATGAAGAGTGTGCATGTGCATTTATATGTATCAGGAGCAGGAAACTTCCAAAATACTCATTAGATCATCAGGAAATAATGGAGACAATAAAGTAGGCTAGGATTCTACAGAGATGCTAAGTAGTTTGGGCCATGTTTTCATTGCAAAAAGAGAAAAGCTAAACAAAAAAACAGTTCATCCATACACTGAATTATATCAGTGTAAAATCCTAACTTAAGATAGTTGTGTTAAACCTCAGGTTGTGGAGGCCCTAGCTATGCTGGTGGAGGTCCTAGCTATGCTGATGTATTGTAGGACCACTAAAGCCCATGGGGTTGTTTGTGTCAGGGCTGTCCAACTCACGGCCTTTTACCCATATGCAACCTGCAAGGGGTTAATTAGTAGTCCATGGACTCCTGGCTGGATGCCAGTCCCTATACTACTCTGGCTGCTGCTGCTGCTGCTTGGGTCTCTGGGCTCTCTCTCCCTCCTCTTCTTTTGCTTCCATTTCCTGCCTCTATGCCTGGGGGCAGGACAGGATGGTGTGGCCTAAAGGGCCCAGGCAATTGTTCAGTGCAGTAAGGTGGGCACCTGTGTGGCGTGGCTGTCACAGGCCAGCTGGGTACTGTGAGTATATCAATTTAGCCACTCGGCTGTTTGTTTCGGGACTGAGAAAGCAGATTTGGGAGTAAAACAATGGCAAATTTATTATAGCTTTACACACACACAACAGTTAACAGAGAAATAAATGCAATAAGCAGATAATGCAATATTAAAGAGCTAATAGTAAATAATAATGGATAATAACAACAGATAAATAGATCAATCTGTCTCAGGCCAGCTATGCACTGTGAGAATATCAGCCCCTGGGCTGTTTAAAACAACAAATAGACATGGGTTGGCAACTTATCATCAGTCCCTCAATGTCAGGTGCGCGCCAGGTGATTCCAGCAAAGTCAGGCGTCCCCGATCAATGCTGTCCGAAGGATTACCGGGGAAGGTCCCTTGATCAGGATCTGATCCTCACTTACACCAGGAGTCCGGAGTCTGGGCTTGGAACATCGATTTCCGTCCTGTTCCCTCTTTTTTTCTGTTGGTCACCTAATGCATGCACTTTTTCTATCTAGTCGTATGCTAATTTGCTGGGTTTAGGGCCATTCACAATCTTGTTTTATAGCTATTACACTATGGGATTAAAAGGTGTTAAAATTATTATAAAAGGTTACTACCCCGATTTGGGTTTATCTAATAAGCAAATTGCAACACAGCATCTTCAGGTTTGAAATTAACATTACCCCGCCTAAATCCAGCCCCTTTAGAACTCTCTGACTATGCTTTTTTGAGATGTCCTTTCCTGAAATGTACTGGATAAGCTAGGTAGTTGAATCCAGTTTTTATCATCATCAAAGTTAAATTCTGAGCAGGAAAGAACTATTAGGTCAGCTAATTTCACAGCTATAGCTTTGTCTTTGAGGCCTAATCAGTTCCACAAACAGTTAGAAGTTACATTTACAGGTTACAAAAATACGAGCCTTATATTAGACAAAAGTTCCAAATGCCTCTAAGAAGCACATATTTATTGCTTATTAATTTCTTTGGTTTTGGCCATCACATATGGCTCATTGGCAGGGAGTGCTGGTGACATGGGAAGTTGGAAGCCTATATAACATGTGGCCCCTTCCCATGGCCCACATGAGTGCAGTCCCTGGCTGCTCCGAGGTTGGATAACTCTGATTTATGTAATTAGAATAAGTTTAGTGTATTTGTATTAGTTTTTAGAATCATCTGGGTTTGGAATCTTCCCAGATGACAGAGACATAGAGGGAGAGAAAGCAAGCGAGCATACTTTAGGCTCCATCTACATGTTAAACTTAAGATGTGATTAATGGGTGATTAATCACTACTTAAGTGATCACCTTGCCACACATTCAATCAACTAATGGCTTGATAAAAAAAAGGAATAAATTACAAAGTTATTCCATAAGTTACATGTACAGGTTTCCCTCAATTTATGCGGTATATGCATTCCCGGGGAATGGTGCACAAATCGAATTCACATAAAGCTAACCCACTTTGTGATGTAACAAATAGTGATAGGTTCCCATGGCAACGAGGGAGGGAGTGAGGCTGGGACTAGGGACGGCATGGGGGGAGGGGTTCTGCTCACAGGGCTGGACAAGGGAGCAAAGCAGAGGGAACAGAGTGGCACTTGCCCCAGCCCCTGCTGCAGCAGCCCTGGGAGCAGATGGTCCAGCTGCCTACAGCTGCTGGGTTGCACCGTGTTCCTCCTGTCTCCACTCGCCCCAGCTTCTGGGCTGTGCCGTGCCCTGGTGCAGGCAGGTGGTGTTGGCTGCTCCCGGGGCTGCTGCAGCAGGGGCTAGGGTGAGT
>NW_017729034.1:34388811-34390115 GCF_001723915.1 Gavialis gangeticus
TATGGCTCATTGGCAGGGAGTGCTGGTGACATGGGAAGTTGGAAGCCTATATAACATGTGGCCCCTTCCCATGGCCCACATGAGTGCAGTCCCTGGCTGCTCCGAGGTTGGATAACTCTGATTTATGTAATTAGAATAAGTTTAGTGTATTTGTATTAGTTTTTAGAATCATCTGGGTTTGGAATCTTCCCAGATGACAGAGACATAGAGGGAGAGAAAGCAAGCGAGCATACTTTAGGCTCCATCTACATGTTAAACTTAAGATGTGATTAATGGGTGATTAATCACTACTTAAGTGATCACCTTGCCACACATTCAATCAACTAATGGCTTGATAAAAAAAAGGAATAAATTACAAAGTTATTCCATAAGTTACATGTACAGGTTTCCCTCAATTTATGCGGTATATGCATTCCCGGGGAATGGTGCACAAATCGAATTCACATAAAGCTAACCCACTTTGTGATGTAACAAATAGTGATAGGTTCCCATGGCAACGAGGGAGGGAGTGAGGCTGGGACTAGGGACGGCATGGGGGGAGGGGTTCTGCTCACAGGGCTGGACAAGGGAGCAAAGCAGAGGGAACAGAGTGGCACTTGCCCCAGCCCCTGCTGCAGCAGCCCTGGGAGCAGATGGTCCAGCTGCCTACAGCTGCTGGGTTGCACCGTGTTCCTCCTGTCTCCACTCGCCCCAGCTTCTGGGCTGTGCCGTGCCCTGGTGCAGGCAGGTGGTGTTGGCTGCTCCCGGGGCTGCTGCAGCAGGGGCTAGGGTGAGTGGGAACAAGTGGAGCCCAGGGCAGCATGGGACGCAGCACAGCTTGTCCACACTCACCCTGGCCCTTGCTGCAGCAGCTCCAGGAGTAGCCGACACCAGCTGCCTGCACTGGGGCACAGCGCAGCCCAGGAGCAGAGGTGAATGGGGACAGGAGGAGCATGGTACAGCACAGTGGTTGCCGGCAGCTGGTGCCAGCCAGTCCCAGGGCTGCTGCAGCAGGGGCTGAGGTGAGTGGGCCCCCCTGGCCCTTTCCCCTTCCCCCACAGACTTACCTACTTGGATGGGGGGGGCACCTAAGCCAATTGCATAAGAGCAAGTTTACCTCGCATATAACGAATTGTGGGTCTAAAAATGCTCATCGCATAAGAGCCAATTCACATACACAGAACTCGCATAAATTGAGGGAAATCTGTAATAACTTTGAAGCTGCTTCCTATCACCCTAGCTGTCGGTGCACACCATGCACCCCTGCAACATGCACGCCATACCTTATTGCTGGTGCAGGGGGAGCCTGATCCTGGGTTCCCCCT
>NW_017729034.1:34390126-34395889 GCF_001723915.1 Gavialis gangeticus
ATTGCTGGTGCAGGGGGAGCCTGATCCTGGGTTCCCCCTGCACCAGCAAGAAGAGAACTCTTGTGGCTGGGAGCCCCCTCAGTTGACAGAATTATTACTTATACCTGCAAGCAGAAATATAGAAAAGAATGTTAAAAAAATGATTCTTCTAAAACCTCATCCTCATGTAAGTGGCATTTAAAATTAGTCCTTGCCATGCAGGATTTATGGATATTCATTTATTTCCCACTAAACATTTTCTACAGGTTTACTTGTTCCTGCAAAATTAGTGGGAAGATTTATGGAAAAGGAACTGGAAATAGTAAACAGGAGGCAAAGTATGCTGCAGCAAAAGAAGCATATTACCAGTTAATGGATTCAGAAAATTCAAGGGTATGTATTTCATGTCATCTGAACAGGGAAGTTTTATTTCTGCTTCCTCCATCTTTAAATCTACCTTCATAATCATCTGATTAAAAAACATATATTAGGTTTCATTTTGAGGGAAGAGAAACCCTTGCCTCAAAGATTTCTATTGATGATGGTACGATGTGGTATAAGTAAAATTCATATTATATTCCTATATTTAATAGACCAGTGTTTTTAAAGTTAGCTGTCCAACTGCATGTGTTTATTAATAGCACTTTCTGACCTTCAGCCTTGGACACAGGTTATCATCTAAATAGAAAGAATTATCCAGTTATCTTAACATATTTTTTAATTCAGAGTGTACTCAGACCCAGGCTTGCCTGTGTGACAAATGAGTTGTAACTAAAATATAACTTAACAAAAGGTAGCGAGACCCAACTTTATTTTTGAATCTCAAGGGAAAAAGGTAACTATAATGCATCACTGCAGAATTTTTAAAACATAAAACAATAAAATACATTAAGTTTAATGAGTGTGTCATGCTACTACAGATTGCATGAAATTCTGGACGCTTTGAATAAAGATTCCTTTTAAGTGGCTGTTGGAATTTTAATTTTGAGTTTCCTCATTCTTTGGTTTCTTAAAATTGATATCACCCTGGTAGTTTTCTGCCTTTAATCATGAACTTTATCATCGCTTATTACATGAAAAAATGACAGGAAAAGACAAGAAATTTCTTAGAGACAGGTTTTCATATGACTAAATTTGCAACACAAATTTTGGTTGCTCTTTACTGTGCTCACACAGTTATTGCATGTGTGTGCACACTGAAAAATTAGATTTTCTGTTAATATATTTATATATGTACAAGTTTGTGCACATGCATCTCATTTTTCATATACATGATGAGGTGAAGTTGACAACTGTGAAAGCTTTGCCCTTTAATTAACTATTATCTTTATTATGTTCTGATTTTTAAAGGGGTTTTACTCTTGTCACTTCCCTTCTTTTTAACTCCTGTGAATGAGAACATGTACTCTAGATATCTATTTGGTTTGTGGACATGATCAGGTCAAAGGACATTTTACATACTTTTTTATGCTCATATTTAATTGCAGATGTGGAAAAGGAGGCAAGTTTAAAACCAGGAATAAAATTCCTGATTACATGGAAGTCAGTGGAAAAACTCTAACTTCAGTAGAGTGAGGATTTCGCCTCTTGTACTATGTTAAGCATTTTTTTCCCATTTTAGAAAGGCGGCTCTTATAGTTAGGTAATTTGTTTATTTTACAGACAGAGGACCAACCATCTATTGCCAGTTCCACAGCTGATGAATTTAGTGATACCAGTGAGGTATCACTTCAGCCAGTATCAAAGTAAGTTGAACCTGTTAATACTGTGATGCCTACCAAAGTGTATTTGTTTGTTACAGACAGAGTACCTGAGAGAGTTTTAGGCAATCTCTAACCCTGTCTTCAAATAAAATAAATGCATTTTAAAATTAATTTGTAATCACATTTTTACATTAATTTTATTTGACGTTTCTGTTTCTTTCTCTACAAACCAAGAATAAAGTTCAATAATGCAAGTACATTTAACTTTTTCAGTATACATTACAAAATAAAGCAAAAAAACCTGTGCTTTCCTGGAAGAAGCAGCATGTTAGTTTGATCCAGCTCTGCAGTGTCTGTATAGATCAGGCACCTTATTTTATAGATCAGGTGCTTTAGTGGGGCTTTTTATTACATAAAAGCACCAAAAAACCCCACTAAAGTGCCTGGTCTATACAGACATTTGGTGAACCAGGTCCAACTAATGCAGTACCTCTTCTGGGCATGTGCTGGGCTCAGTGCAGGAACAGATTTGAAAGTAAAGCACCATTTTTTATTTTTTTCCTTAATGTCTGCAAGTAGCTTATGTGATATAAAGATTTTGCATTTTTTCCTGATTCTATTCCATTAGAAGCATTTCTGTTAGTGTGTGAAAGAAAAAATGTCACTTCATTAGATTTTTCTAGGAGCCATTTTCCTCTTATGACTCTCTTTACAAGAAAACGTTAATTCTTTCTGATAATTTCTTATACCAGACTTATAATTTCTGCAGTACTATTTTTCACTTACCATGAATGAGCAGGAATGACCTATTCATGGAGAATGAAGGGAAAATTTAACAGAAAGTCAGTTGTGAGAAATTTTCCTTTCCTGGGACAGAGACCCTTGACATAGACCTAATATGCTGGTACTTAGGTCAGTAGTTAGTGTGAAAAATTGCCATACTCACATTTTCCCAGTTGTATTGTGCATTGTGAAAGAGCTGGTGTGTTCTATGAGAGCTGGCTTCACTTCACTGAAATTTTTCCCTGTACCTAACTTTAATTAAAGATGAATACCTAACTGAATTAAAGTGGGTAAATCACATTGACATCTTTGGATGAAATCCATTATAGAGATAAATAATGTGTTATTGTTATAAACTTTAATTAAATCACTACAACCATGGTATGACTGAAGTTTTGTAGTTTAAATTTGTTCACATTATCCTTTCTTATATTATATCAAGAGTTGTAGTTTTGATTTATGAATTGTTTTAAGCAGATTCTGAAATTCATTTTTCCTTCTCTAGTGATGCTCACTCTCTGAACTCAGTTGACACAGGAAAAACAAATGACAATTCTTTATCTTGTCAGGTACAGTGGGGTAGTTTTCTTTCCATAATTATGTTTCAGGCTATCATTATTTTTTCTATTGCTAATATTTTCTGTTAGTGAATATGAGAGATAATTAACATTCTCAGATGCATGTGGCTATCCCCAAAATATTAAAGTTGTACATAGGTTAAATAGGATATGCTGTCATCTCCTGTGACCTAAATTTTGGAAGTTCAAAAAGTATATCTGGTTTGCTGGCCTGGGGTTCCAGGGCAGTATGTCAAGGTTTATTTTGTTTTGGGGAATAGCTCTAGGCTTCAGTTTTATATTGTGATATGCCAGAGGCTTAAAGCTAAAAACAATGTGGAGCCCAATTTTCTGAAACTCCTTTGTGCTTCACATTTCCCCACAAGAGTTAACTGTTTCTTTCAGTAGCCTCTTAAAGCTAGAGCCAAATGAGTTTTAGGAAATCATATCAATTTCCTCCTTTTACCCATGAAGGTTAGCATGACAGCATGTATATCATTTTTATAAAATGAAGCAACATAACTAATGAGGGGCAATTGGGGTTAGCAACTCTGGGTAACAGTTTTGTCAGGGGATGCAAAAGCAGCTACTGCCATGTAGTAGCAGGCTATGCTGCCATAATTGGCATGGCAGCAGTCAGCACTGCCCTGTGCGTCATGGTTGCCCCAGGCACATAGTTGCCCTGCTATGCTTGTGATAAAATGTTTATGTTTTCACCATAATTTTTTCCATTATTACTATTTACATACTACAGGCTGATTTTTGTGGGTGGCATTAACAGTGACAGATCGATGGATGCTAATGGAGCTGTGTTTGTATTTTACATGCAAATTAAATTATTTGAAAAGAATGATAATGCTCTACCTGGCTTTCATATGAAATTTATATTGAGGTATAATACAAAGAAATTACTAGCCACTCAGCATGACCATATCTATGGATAACTGTCAGCCACATCCTAAGCTATAAGTAATGAAACATAATGACATGTAAAAGTAATAAATAAATACATTTTAGTCCTTTTTTTCTCTCTCTTTTGGTTTAGGCAATTTCCAGGAATGCTGTTGTGAAACCTAAGAGGTACATACTTATTTTGTGTCTAGCTATTACATGTTCTAACATTATATTGCAAACCCTGTTTAGTTGCTTTTTCACTTGTCAAAATCATATATATAAAATAGAATTCCACGCACACAAGATTTCATTTTAAATTTTCTTTTAAGTCTAAGAGGAGGAGTGACACTGGCAGCTAAATTCTCATATCTGGAGATCAAGGAAAATAAGTACACAATGAATGGAAGGTGAGAAAAAACTTTTATATAAGATTTAATGAGTGATTGCAGTGATGCAGTACACTAACAGGTTGGCATGTTTTTAAAAAAGGTGGGATAGAAAGAATTGTATTAAAGAATGTGTGCAAACTAACATTTGGGGTTAAGGCTGTATCTTAGCTTAGCTTACCTTAGTTTAGCTTATTTTGTTTATATCAGTAATTCTTAGCAAAATGCGCTGTTCTGATTTTGTCTCTTGAATGAAGAGTTTTCTAAATATAAAAATAACTCACTTGCTTAAATTTTGGCTCTCCTTGAGACTTTGCTTGACCCTGTGAAGACTTGTTCCTGTAAATGACGCCTAACATTATTCAGGGGTCGCTCCAGGCCTTGCAGGGTCAGGTGGTCAGATACATACCTTTGAAATATAATGTTACGTAATTGTACTAAGAATGCTTTATATTTTCTCCCCTAAGATTTCTCAAGGATTTTGAAGGTATAGAGTTTATTGGTTCTGGTGGATTTGCGAATGTTTTCAAAGCAAAACACAAATACGATGAGAAAACCTATGCTATTAAACAAGTTGAGCTTGATGAGTAAGTACTGTACATTTATTTGCTTTTATTTAGGGAACAGTATCATTTAAATTGTTTGTAATGCTACTGTAGCAATTTAAATATTTTCTCTTCTATATGATCCAGTTTTTTTAAACATTTGGATAAACTTTTTATACAATTTTGTCATTGTTTCTTCTGTCATTGAGCCACTTACTGAAAAGACCATAATCCATGGGTGGGCAAAATGTGGCCTGCAGGCCTGTCAACTGACTGGAACTGGCCTGTGGCTGCCACCTCAGCAATCTGCATGGGGCTGAGACCTACTGGTTCTCACTGGGGCAGCCTGTGCTATGCTTCTGACCAGCACACGCAGCTTCTAGCAGCGCTTTTCCCAGTGCAGTGGCAGTCTGCCAGGTGCTGCACTGCTTCCCTTGCTCCTCCCACCTGGTGCAATATGTAGCCACCTGCGGGTGGGCATTGGCAAGGTGTAGGGGGTGCACATGCACCCATGAGATAGATTGGTGGTGCACCCCCTGTGATTGGCCGCTGCCACAGCTGCCAGTGGCGCCTGTGGGCAGTCGCTGCTCGCAATCCTGAGAAGTAAATTAAATGTGAATTCTAGCTGTTCTTCAAATAAATGGTTTTAGTTTGTTTACAGGTGAGGTTAAAATAGTTCGTAAGATGAAAATACAGTAATTTAGAGAAGCTGGACATGTACAAGTCCATAGTACTGGAAGCAGTGCATCTGAGGGTGCTGAGGGACTTGGCTGCTGTGATAGAGTTGTTGGCCTTATCTTTAAAAACTCGTGGTGACTGGGGAAGGTCCCAGATGATTGGAAAAGGGCAAATATAGTGCCTGTCTTTAAGGAAGGGAAGAAAGAGGATCCAGGGAACTACAGATTGGTCAGCCTCA
>NW_017729034.1:34395900-34398471 GCF_001723915.1 Gavialis gangeticus
AGAAAGAGGATCCAGGGAACTACAGATTGGTCAGCCTCATTTCAGTCTCCAGAAAAATTATGTATCAGATCCTCAAAGAATCTACTTCTAAGTACTTGGGAGAAGAAAGTGATCAGGAACAGTCAGAATGGATTCATGAAGGGCAAGTCATGCCTGACCAACCTGATTTCTTTCTATGATGAGATGCTGGTGGATGTGGTGTCCTTGATTTTAGCAATGCTTTTGATATGGTCTCCCACAGCAGTCTTGCAAGCAAGCTAAGGAAGTATGGGTTGGATGAATGGACTGTAAGGTGTAGAAAGCTGGCTGGATTGTTGGGCTGAACAGGTAGTGATCAATCATTCGAAGTCTTGTTGGCAGCTGGTCTCAAGTGGAGTGCCCCAGGGTTGATCCTGGAGTTGGCTTTGTTCAATATCTTTATTAATGATCTGGAAGGTGGGATGGAGTGCATCCTCAACAAGTTTGCAGATAATGCCAAGCTGTGGGGAGTAGTAGATATGCTAGAGGATAGAGCTAGGATTCAGAGAGACCCAGACAAATTGGAGGATTGGGCCAAAAAAAATCTTATGAGGTTCATCAAGGACAAGTGTAAAGTCCTGCACTTAGGATGAAAGAATCCCATGCACTGCTGCAGGCTTGGGACCAGTTGGCTATGCAGCAGCTCTGCAGAAAAGGACCTGGGGATTACAGTGGACAATAAGCTGGATATGAGTCAACAGTGTACCTTTGAAGAAGGCTTACAGCATACTGGGCTGCATTAGTACAGGTGTTGCCAGCAGATCGAGGGAAGTAATTATTCCCCTCTATTTGGCACCAGTGAAGCCACATCTGAGGTAGTATCCAGTTTTGGGCCCCCCACTGTAGAAAGGATGTGGATAAATTGGAGAGAGTCTAGCAGAGGGCAATGAAAATAGTTAGAGAGGGCAGGGGCACATGACTTAGGAGGAGTCTGAGGGAACTGGACTTCTTTAGTCTGGAGAAGAGAAGGCTGAGGGGGGATTTAATAGCAGCCTTTAACTACCTGAAGGGGGATTCAAAAGAGGATGGAGCTGGACTGTTCTCAGTGGGGGCAGATGACAGAACAAGGAGCAATGGTCTCAAGTTGCAGCAAGGGAAGTTTAGGTTGGATATTAGGAAAGAATTTCTCACTAGGAGGGTGGTGAAGCACTGGACTGGTTTACCTAGGAAGGTGGTGGAATCTCCATCCTTGGAGGTTTTTAAGGCCTGGCTGGATAAAGCCCTGGCTGGAATGATCTACTTGGGGATGGTTCTGCTTTGAGCAGGGGGGGTTGCACTAGATGACCTCCTGAGGTCCCTTCCAACTCTAATTTTCTATGATAATTCTATTACTTTAATAAATATATGCCACAGTCCAACAGGTCTTTTTTAAATGCAGATATTTTCACTTAAGTCACTTTGTGTATAGAGACAAAAATCGAGGTATAGGCAGTCCTCAGATTCACGATATAACTGGTTCCTGAAAACTGCATCTTAAGTCGAAACGTTGTAATTTGGAACCAATTTTCTCATAAGAAACAATGTTATAAATGGGCGATTCATTTCTGAACCAAGGCCCGGAACCCTATTTGCACCAAAAATACCCCAGAATTTTGTACTCGATCAATTATAGATGAATAATATAGCTACATTAATGTATTTATATTGTAAATAGCAATCATATTGATTTGGAAGGACTTCTTTGAAGTGACTTTAGAATTTTTTACTGGCTCTTGGTTGGACTTCTTGAAGGATTCTTGGCTGGAGTCTTCTCAGGAGTCTCGGCTGCAGGATTTTCTGGAGTCTTGTCTGTTTTCTTAAAGAAAGTGTCCAAAGAAGTTTGGACAGTTGTTCTTCCAGGGAGACGAGTGACACAGCGAACTTGTTCACTGGCATGGCAACACATTGGATCAAGCGTTGTAAAGTCAAAACTGATGTCAGAAAGTTGAAACAGGGTGTCAATTTATAAACGTTTATACGTGCCAAACGTAACTCGAAACGTTGCAAGTTGAGGACTGCCTGTACTAAGTTATGTGCATTAATGTTTACAAGATTGGAATCTTTGCCAGCTAATTTCTTCTCCGTTAGTATGGGTTGGACCCACTCTCCACATTATTTATCTATGGTTCTCTTGGGGGTAAAAATGTCAGTACTTGGAGTGACTGAGCATATCACAGTGAAGGACAGGGATGCATAGAGAATAGAACACATTTTGTAGACATGATTTTCAGTTTCTATTTGAAAGTATATCTACTTTTAAAATATTCCAAAGTAGAGATACGAAAACCTAATGATTATTGTTGCTGCTTGATCTCCTGTTTTTAATTTCTCTAGTACAGAAAACTCTCTGGTAACCGGCACATTACAAGGCAGCATGCTCTGTTAGCCAGCATGCTGGCTTCTAATCATAGAATCATAGAACCATAGAAGTAGGGTTGGAAGGGACCTTGTAGATCTTCAAGTCCGACCCCCTGCCTGGGCGGGAGAAAAAACTGGACTCAAATGAGTTCAGCCAGGTAGGCATCAAGCCTCTTCTTAAAGATCCCCAGGGTAGGAGCCAGCACCACTTCCCTT
>NW_017729034.1:34399328-34409431 GCF_001723915.1 Gavialis gangeticus
AAATGACTCCAAGATCCCTTTCTGCCTCCATGCTCTCTAGAAGGGAGTTTCCCATTCTATAAGTGTGCTGCTGGTTTCTACTGCCCAAGTGCAGCACCCTGCACTTGTCAGTATTGAAATGCATCCTGTTTATGTTAGCCCACTCCTGTAACCTATCCAGATCTTGCTGCAATCTTTCCTTCCCTTTTTCTAAGGAAAAGTGAAACCGTAAGTGTCCACCATGGCACTTTCGGTTTCTCTGAGCCCCCATGGCCCGGGTCAAAGCCGCTTGTGCTGCCAAGCCCCCGTGGCCCGGGGACATAACAGGCTGTGTGGAGCTGTGCAGGACCTGCCTCGTACTGCCTGGCCCGCAGGGCCCACAGGGGGGACGGTGATGCAGTGGGAGGGCCGGTGATGTGGCGGGAGGGGCAGAGGGAAGCCCCAGTCACAGCATGAGAAGTGGCAGCCCGGGCCGCTCACTTAACTGGCATATTTTGTTATCCGGCATTCCCCATTCCCGGGGATGCTGGATAATAGAGCTTTTGCTGTAATTTTTACAGAAATGTTTCAGTTAAGTAATGGTAATATGTGTTTGTTTAAACAGTAAAGTAAAACGTGAAGTAGAAGCACTATCAAATCTCAGCCATGAAAATATCATAAGGTATTATACTTGTTGGTCTGGGGATGACTTCATCTTTGACGAGAGCAATTCAAGGTAATTAAAAATCAATTCTGCAGTGCATTCACATTATTTAACTGAAATATCTAAATTGTTTTAATGATTTGATTTATATTTTTTCTTTTATAGTCAAAGAAAGCGCCGATTATATTCTTGCCTTTTCATCCAAATGGAATTTTGTGAGAAAGGGACACTAATGCATTGGATTGATAAGCAAAGAGGGAAGCAACATAACCAGGGTGTCTCTCTAAACATATTTGAACAAATAGTGAAAGGAGTGGAATATATTCATTCTAGAGGTTTAGTCCATAGAGACCTTAAGGTAAGCAGAATCAATCACTTTTTGATGAGTAGACAGACGTAAAGATTAGTATTGGATTTTCAGTTGTTTATTATTTAGATACATCCATAAAAATTGTGCCCACAAGTATCATAGTTGGCTTTTTCAACAACTAGCTGACTGCAAGGTCTTAACCAAGCAAATACACAGTTTAATAGCTCTACAAAAGAATTGTCAGCTAACATGCTTATACTATGTACTAATTGTTCCCACACCCTAAGATTGCCAGCGACAGATACAGAAACATACTCTTTTGGGTACTGTAACTTCCTCTGGTAATAGAGTTGCACAAAACCTTTTCCTTATACTAATAGTGATAGTAGCCCAATCTGTTTCCTGGTTTGGTGCTGGAAAAAAAGATTTGTTGGAAAGCCTTTTCTAACCATACCACAGAAGAAAACAAAAATTGTTTCAAACAGTAAAATCTGGTTAATTTGTCACTCCAAGGGGTTTGGTAATGATGACACATTATTCAGAAATAACTAATTATTAGTAGTTAGCTATTTTCAACTTTTTGTGAGATATTGTGTATGTTATTTTAAGACATGATAGAGAATGATATTTGACATTTATCATGAATAAAAATATATTATCCAAATTTCAAATACAAATTGTACACAATCTGGCTTGCCTGATGAATACTGTAAGATTATAAAGATAAAAGCTTGATGTACAGTTTTTACTAGAAAAAAATCACAGGGCTCACAAAACAAGAATTAAATTATTATAATGGGGTAATCAGTTAAAGATTTTTGCTCTGTATACTTCTATGTTTTTGTTGCCAAAATAGAAAATAATTCCATAAAACTGAATGATTCATCATTTTGTTGAGGCAGGAGAGACTGAACAACATTCATTGCTTTTTGAGAGGTGCTATAGAAGGCATTTCTTAAGCTGGCTAAATATCAGAAGCTATTGTGATTTAATATGGATGTATATTTAGAATGAATTACTTAAACTTTAACAGATGATGAATTAGCCAATTTTTTGTGTCCAAATCAAAAGGATCTGGATATTCAGTGTAGTGAGTAATAAGACAATGGTGATGACTTATACCAGTGAGTAATTGTCCAGATTTCACTGTTCATACTAGTCAGTTCTAATTTCTTTGTTATATCCATGTCAGTTATTGCCACATTCTGTATAAAAACAGAATTGCACGCAGTTTTTTCCACAGCAGGCCTGATGAACGGTGCTCATTTTGTGCTCATGTCTTTCTCTAGGATTGCTTTCTCATTCTTCATGGTGTTTATAATTACATTATCTGAATTCTTTACAAACATGAATTAATTTTCCATAATGCTTCTGTGAGAGGAGGAGACAGTGTTATTATCTGCATTTTACAGAAGGGGAAGTCAGGCACAGAGAAATTAAGGTCAAAAGTATCTAGTTACTTTTGATGCCCAATCTGAAATGCCTAGATCTGTTTGTTTTTGTGGGTTTTTTTCATAAGGATACAATTAATGATCTATAGAAGGTTTGATTGAAATGATTTATCTAGCATCATCTAGGAATCCCGTGGCAGAGACAGGGATAACATTGAATTCCACAGGACATCCTACATCTGTCTTGAGCCGTGCAATGTTCTTTTCTCTTCTGGCTGTGCCCAGCCTCATTTATAACATATCTTCCAACTACTTCAACATAAAAACGAGGTTTTACAGACGACAGTCCCCTTTGCTACACCATCCTGATTCATTCTCAGAGTATGGTCATTCAGTGCAGAGAATGAGTCAGGAATGTCTTTAATATGAGATTAAAGACTGCATCATAACACACACACACAAATTTAGGAAAATGCCAGAATTAAGATTTTCACATCTGTGGCACCTTCCTAAATTTTGATTGTTCTATTTAGCAACTTTAAAGATGTTCTTTTAAGGCACGTGTGTGTAATTTTTAGTTTTTAAAAAGCAACAAGAAAAATAAAAATTCTGTCACGTAGCATCATTGACACTCACAATCGGTATTGGAGAGGAAAGTTCTGGATCCATCCTATAGATTACTATCATTTGATAGAGGCTGTAATTCTCTAAGTTTACTAAAACTAGGAGAGGGGACACTATGCCAGCTGGATTGCTGACATCAAGGAATTGGGCATTGCAGGAAATGTGTCCATTTCTGACTCTAGAACAGAGTGTTGTTTTATAGGACACTGTTTGCCTTTTCCTCACACTTAACCTCTCCCTGATCATTGAAGCAGTCATGGGTTCAAATTTGGCTTGCGTGTTTAAAATCTGTCAGATTAACAAATTTTGTTTTTCATGAATGTAACTTCTCTAATCATTTCCCTGAATGTTTAGTAATTTTTCCACAGAGGGACACTAACACTTGCTGCTAAATTTTTGTAATGTGAAAACTTACATTTTTTAACTTGTTTTTTAGCCTCAGAACATATTCATATCAAGGGAAGATAAAATAAAAATAGGTGACTTTGGACTTGTAACTTCAGTGAAGGATGAGCCTCGGACAAAAAACAGGGGAACAAAATCATATATGAGCCCAGAACAGGTACTGTTTTTTAACAGTTCTTGTAGGTTTAATAATACAACCTTGTTGTCCTAGTGTCTTCACAATTAGTCTGGCATTGCAAGCTCACTTTTGGCTGTCATCTAACCTAATTTCACCAAATCTAAAACAATTTGCTTTAAGTTTCCTGGATCTGCTTTTAAGTCAGGGTAGGTTTGATTCAAACTGGACAAAACTATTGGGAAAAGCCATTAGGAAAAGATGTGATCCCGTCTTACTGTTGTTCCCCTGTACTACAAAACTTGAAGTCAGCAGGATGATTATCCTTCCTGAAAAGCAGCCCACTGGCTTTCAATAGGCCACCATTTAGATAATTTAATATACATTTGGTAACTCTGGCACATGGTTAGGAAAATCTTGGCTCTGTCTGAGCCCAGCTCTAAAATGTAAACAGTTATTTGTCTTAACAGTATGGCTTAAAGTCTATGTAGTAGAATTTCATTTCACAGTGATATTGTCCCAGTCAGGTAGTCATCTTAGGCCAAACTCCCTATGATTTCAAAGGGAGTTTTGCTTTTACAAGTACTGCATTAACTAAAATGCATTTTTTTGTGTAAAAGGCATACCTGGTTAATGTTGTTTGCATTATATTCTTCATAGGATGGAGACACTTATGAACAGGAAGTAGATATATATGCGTTAGGTTTAATTTTTTTTGAAATTCTTTGGATATTTCCCTCTGCCCATGAAAAAAATAAGGTAAGTTATTTTTAATTATTAATGAGAAATAGTTTAAGAGAAAACTATTTAAGGCGTACCAGTTTCTGTAGCTAACAGCATGCAAGGAAGTGATGTAGTTAACATCTTGCCCAGCTCTCCCTTGACTACTTAGCCCCGGTGACCAGGTATGCACTCACAGCTGGGTCAGCCTTTTGGTATGAAGCCAGAGAAGGGCTTAAGCTTGTACCACCAGAGCGATAGCAAGATGTTATTGTCCCTCTGCTGCCATGGTTTATAGGAGTCTAATTTTAGCCACCCAGTCTACATAGCAATAACTCTGTGGAAAAGTCAGAAGGGCAGAAAAAGTATACAAGGCACACTAGTTCAAAGAACAGTGTTGCAGCATAATAAGCATGATAATGGGATTTTCCAAAAGGCAAGATTCTCACGGGGATCATTAATTACCATAACATCTGCTGGGAAGGGTCCAGCAGTGAACAAGCAGTACAGCAAGTTCTTGGAGTGTGTAGGTACAGGTAGTCAAGAGGTCAACTGGTGGGAAAGCTCTTCTTGACTTGCTGCTCACAGACAGGGAGGAATTGGTTGAGAATGTGAAGGTGAAACATAATGTGAATGATAGACACCCCCCCCAAAAAAAACAACCCACAAAACCCCCAGCTGCTGGAAATTGAAGTGTGCATTGTATGTGAGAAATATGGTAAGAGCAATTTCTGTTAGTAACCAGCAAAAGTGAATGTAAAATCTGCATGGGAGTGTCTGAGAGCAGAACAGTGAGCAGGCTTGGTTCCTTAGCTGTTGCTGCTCAGTTGCTTACTAAACGTAAAGATTAATTTTGGATAAGAAGCTAGGAGAGAGCCTCAAGGCCTGGGTCTGCTAAGTAGCTAGGGAGGACTGCAGGACAGAGGGGGTCCAAACAACTTGTTAGACTGAACAGAAACCCCTGGGCCCCTTAGCAGTCAGGGCTTAGCTGTAGCAGAAGGGGCAGGGCTTGGCTGTATATAAGCTCAGCTTCTCAGGTAGGGCTGGAAGTCTAGTCCTCCAGGAGAAAGAACTGAGGATGGAGCTGGCTGCCAGGGAAAAGGAAGTACCCCAGGAGCTGGGGGAATCCAGTCAGCTCCTTATGGAAGGACTGTGGAAACTGTTATAGCCCTGAGGGATTTGAATGAGTTGCAACCAGAGGGTTAGCACTTTGGGTTCCAGTTATTATTCCTGTGTTTGAATTTTTAAACACTGGAGGATTGGGTTGTGCATATGGGGGAGGTGTGTGGAGGTCATATGAGGAGCCTGAGACATCCAGTGTAGAGCCTTGTACGAATTGGGGACCCCAGGGCACTGCTGAGCAAGATCAGCCTTGCCTGGGTCAGGTCCTCCAGAGGTCGGCATAGAGGGTGAGAGCAGCCTTGCCAGTGTCAGGGACCCTAGGGACTGGTATAGAGAGCAAGACAGGACTGAGGCCCAGGGACAACTGAGAAGAGATATCTGTGAGGCATGGACATGGCTATCGGGGTAGGTGGAGGCCATGATTATAGCCTCTAAGGGACAAATAGGGCTGTCTTAAAAGGGAAACATACCTTGTGGAGTTTGGGCCTTTGGGCAGTGGAGCCCTAAGGGCTGTAACAAGAAGGAAGGGACCAAAGAGGAGGCTACCCTGGTCTCTAGAGGCAGCCTGCCCATTTAAATACTGTAAGATCAAGCTGTAGCAGGCAAGACGTAGGAAGTGAGGGAGGCCAAGAAGCATGGGCAGGTGAGTCCGACCACTAGGGTGCATCAGACGCTAGGAGCAGATTCCTCCAAGCCTGTCACAAGAGGGAAAAGGGTATCTTCTTAGACATAACTTTTAGGTTCTGCAGGAAGTGTGTGGTTAGGGCTGCTCTACGCAGTGGAAACTTAGACATTTCTAGAAGGCAAATGTCTGCAAAAAGTGAAATGTTACAGATGACTGCTTATGATTAGGACCCTAAGAATATCGCAATTTTGTGGGCTGCGCAGAAATCACAACATTTGCCCCACGCTGTGATTTAAAAGGGTTGTGAGCATAGGTGGTGGAAGGCCGGGGCTAATGGGGCTTACCTGTCTCAAATGTGAGGCAGTGCAGGGGGCTGCAGGGCAGTCCAGGTGAAGGCTTTGGGTGGCTGCAGTGGGGTGGAGGGGCATGCACAGATAGACATGGAGCCTGCAGGTGGCCAGGATTGCAGTCAGATGGCATGCGGAGCACTGCCCACCACCACAGGTAAGGAGAATGGGGGGCAGGGGCAGATCAAGACCCCCACAACGAGGGAGGGAGTGGGGCAGAGACAGGGGCATGGGCTGTGTTGAGTGGAGTCCTGGGGCTGGTGGTGGGACGCTTGGAACCTGGGTGGCTTGTCCAGAGCCGGGAGGTTGAGGTGGGGGGAGGGGCTCCCACTGCTGCATGCACCTCAGGAGAGGCCCAGGGGATATGTGCCCCCTGGATTTGTGCGTGGGGCGGAGGTGGACTGCCCACTGGGCTCTGTGCCCCACTGCTGCTGCCCTGGGAGCCAGCTGCCACACGCAACACCATGTGCCTGCCATTGTCAGCTCCCAGGGCAGCAGCAGCAACAGCACACAGAGCCCAGCCCACAGCAATAGGCCACCTCTACCCTGCACACAGATCTGGGGGCATGTGGCCCCTGGGCCTGTCCTGAGATGCAAGCAGTCCCGGGAGCCCCTCCGTGTCCCTGAACAAGCCACTTGGACTCCGAGCATCCCAACACCTGTCTCGGGGCCCCACTCACCCCAGCTCTTGCCCCTGCCTCTGCCCCATTCCCTCTCTCACAATGAGTGTCTTGATCCACTCCCCCCTTCCCCACTCCCCTTCCCCTTCTCCAGCTTACCCGCTGTGGTGGGCAGTGCTCTGCAGTCGTCTGGCTGCAGTCCCCGGCCTTCTGCTGTCTATGGCTTTCTGCCTGCCTGCCGCACGTGCGTGGGGAAAATATCATTTTTCATGGAATATTCATGGAACTACTGGGACCCATTTGCCAAGATCAGTGGTAGTTCTGTGAATATTGTGTGAAAACTGATACTTCATCCACACACGTACTGCGAATTTTCGACAAGAAATCCACAATTTTCTCAGGGCCCTACTTATGATCAGCTGGCACAATGAGGTTAAAAGTGAGATGATCTGAAAAAAAAAATCAGAGCAAAAGTGAGAGGCATCATAGAGAAGAAAGCTTCAGTTGCTTGGACACATCTACTGGAAAGAATGTACTCTTTTGCTTGTCAGAAGGCAGAAAGCGGACTAAAAGGCGGGAACAGGCACAAAGTAGCATGGATCTAAAGATTCTATGTGCTAAAGTGTTGCACAGAGCACAGTGCAGAGGTTTAAAGTACAAGATGCAACTGGGCCCTGTGATCATTAGGATGGAATAATATCTTTCCTATCTGAGGTTTGCCTTCTAGATCAGGGATGGGGAACCCCTTTGCTTTGAGCATGCTACTTCAGTTTTTTGAAGGTAGTAACATCAATAAATCCTAAAATCAGGTTAATATTGATTGGAATATCAGTTTTTGATTCAGATTCCTACAGTTTTAGAAGCAATGTAGCCATGTATACGTGTGTTTAGAGACTAAGTGAATGTGTGCATGGAAGTGGAGGGGAGAAGTGCTGTTTGTATCTGCTTTGTAAGCAAGTAGTAGTCGTATCAGGAGGGGCAGAGATTTTTTCATGAGGTAGGAAGGGTACAGAGCCACTGCTTTTAATCTTAAAAATTCTGAGAGCAAAATATAAACATAATTAGGTTCTATGGAACATGAAGCTCTCCAAAGGAAAAGTGAACTAACTCAAAGCTTTACATAGTATTTTAAAAAAGCATCTTATAGCCAAATTTTCACTACTTTTTTTGATAACTGCTGCATTTTGAAGACTTGCTGGCTCCATACTGCTACATTTACTGGTATTAAGTTTTCATACATTATATGGTTCAGAATCACTTAAAGAAATAGGAAGTTATACTAAAATAATATTTGATGTAACTTCCAGTTGTGGCCGGAAATAAGAAAAGGCACATTTCCAGATGCTTTCAACACTCAGTTTTGTGCAGAGGTACAGTAGAACACTTTATTTCTCTTTAAATGGTTTTCACATTAAATCACATTCAGTATTTCATTTCCTATGCTATATATATTGTACTGTGATATTTTTCTTTTGCAGAAATACGTCATTGACCAACTGCTTTCAGCAGACCCTAAAAAGAGACCTGCAGCATCCAAGATATTGAACCTTTTGAAAGTCACTTCTAAAAATATAGTTACTGCCTCACACACTCATTAATCTGCTTTTGAAGAAACTTTCTCACTCTGTTTAGATCTGGATATTGATTTCTTTCAAAAGTGGAGAAAAACAAGCTTATTTAGTACCCTTGACCAAACCTTTGGGTTGCGAGACCGAAAGCTGCTTTTATGGTGTGATTGGGACAAATTGCTATTTACAAAGACCTTGGAATGAAATAGAGCCTGGGGTCCTCATGCTTTCTCTCATCTAAGAGCTTGTGGTCAGTATCCTCTTTCACAAGCAGATAAGCAGAATCATGGACCCATGGTAATTTTCTTCCAGTGTTGTGGAGCACTAGTTCATGGTGCTTGGGAAGAAAACAGGGGAAAGTTCCTTTTTGTGGCTTCTGGTATGGAAAAGCATGGAAGGGACCAAATCTGGCCCTTAATGTTGCTGCTGCTCCCTGTTTATAATTGCTTGCTCTATCACAGTAATTAAATAGTCATTTAATAGTCACAGTATAATAGTAATTTAATTTTGTGTCACCAAGAAATATGAACATTTCTATTTCAGAGAATTTAGGAAAAGCTTCCAACAGTGTTTCGGTTGCACTAGCAGGAAGTCTTATTGGAGACCAGGCATTTATGGCTTCTGCTGCCTTCATTGTTTCTCAGAGTCTGCTAAAAGCCTGGAAGCTGCTCCAGACAAGGTCTCTGTGTTGTGCTGTTAACCTAGCTATAATAGTATTTGTATAATTAACAAGTGCTGTTCCCAAAGCTTTGCTGATGCTAACATATGAAGGAAAAATTTGGGGCCTCTTCAAGTGCATCACAAACTGATTTTATTCCAAGTATTATTTCTATTTGTTTCTATTGAAAACTGAAGATGAGTTAGCATGTACCAAATGTAAAAAAGATAAGGAAGACATTTCTAAAGACTGTAAGCTTTTAAATTTTTCTTTATACAACAAAGGTAATATACTAACAAATTGCTGTTGCTAAACAGTGTTGCAGTAAATTAGGAGAGCCTTTCAAACAGTGTGAGGAACTTGAAGTTACTTAATTCATTTTTATTCTCAAAGGAATTTTAAAGTGATCTTCATAGAAGCTAGATGATGTGCCAAGTTTTTATATCAGAGAAGCCTGGGATTTGAATCTGAAATGAAAAATCTACCCCACCTAAGGCACCTTTGTCGGGTCTAAAATATCCTCTTAGCAGCAGCTGCAATGAGCAGTATGGCCTGCAGTTTCTACTGACTATAGAGCAGAGGCTAAGGGACCTGAACCTGTTCAGCCTCCACAAGAGAAGGCTGAGGGGGGATCTAGTGGCTGTTTACAGACTAGTCAGGGGGGACCAGCAGGCAATGGGAGAGTCTGTGTTCCCCCGAGTACCACCAGGAGTGACAAGAAATAACAGTCACAAGCTGGCAGAGGGTAGATTCAGGCTAGACATCAGGAGGTGCTACTTCACGGTCAGGGCAGCTAGGATCTGGAACCAACTTCCAAGAGAAGTGGTGCTGGCTCCTACCCTGGGGGTTTTAAGAGGAGGCTGGATGAACACCTTGCTGGGGTTGTTTGACCCCAGTACTCTTTCCTGCCATGGCAGGGGGTCAGACTTGATGAGCTGCTCAGGTCCCTTCCGACCCTACCAACTATGAAACTATG
>NW_017729034.1:34414431-34457376 GCF_001723915.1 Gavialis gangeticus
TGTGCTGTATCTGCTCTACAGGTGCCGACTCCCAAGCCCAAAGCACTGTAGTGCTCAGCTGTGCCTCAGCAAAGTTTGTTGGTGTGCCTGCAGTGCTATACTAATTCAGCTGCCATTTTCCATTCAGAAACCAGCAAGCACAGAGGTGTCCTATTTCAGCACAAGGTCATGTTATAGACATACCCTGTGATACTCCTTACCTCCAGCATCATGTGTGGCACCTGGAATATATTTCCAGGTATAATGCAGTGTGATGGATGGTGTACAGATACTCAAGGTAAGGCAGGCATGAGGAGCTGTGTCACTGCAGTGCTCCACACAGGCTAATATACTTGGCTAGGAAGGGCATATTAGCATAGGTGGAGTGTGAGTTATTTGAACTAACTCAGTGGTTTTGACACAGCTCTCCATTAGACTTAGCATGGAGATGAATTCCAGGAAGGCAAGTAAAACAGACCACGTGGATGCAAGGGAGAATCATAGAATCAAAGAAGCGGAAGGAACCTGCAAGATTGATTCTGGTCCCCTGCCACGGGCAGGAAGTTATTGGGCTCAAACGAGCTCAACAAGGTGCTTGTCCAGTTTCATCTTGAACACCTCCAAGGATGGTGACTGCACCACACTCTCAACAGATGTGGTGGTCGCTATCCTTGGAGGTGTTCAAGATGAGACTAGACAAGCATCTTGTTGAGCTCGTTTAAGCCCAATAACTTCCTGCCTGTGGCAGGGGACCGGACTGGACGATCTTGCAGGTCCCTTCCGGTCCTTTGATTCTATGATTCTCCCCTACATTCACCTGGTCTGCTTTACTTGCTCCTACATCTGTATACCAACACGGCCATACCCCATGAGTTCTGTGGTCTGGGCAAAACTCTCCTGCTGTATGGGATGCGAATCTTACTGATCTGGGTTGTCCCAGCACCTGTCTTCTCAGGCTGGGTGGTGCAGGGCTGCTGTGGCAAAGACTGGTTGGGGCATTATTTTAACACCCACTTTAAATCAGCGCCTGAGGCTGCTGCCCCACTTGCCTTTAGTTATACTACTGGTTACCAAACCCTATAAGGAATGGTATTTGTAGTTAGGGGAGGTTGTAGTGCTTTCAAATCAATGAAGGCACCTCCAATAGAGTGGGGTGGCATTGTGAGAGCTCAGTAAAATAGTCTCCTGCCATCAATGTTGCCCAAGCCTTTCCCTCTTTTCAATGTTATACCAACTCTGGTCCTACAAAAGGAGATGGGAAGGGCTGCTGTTTGGAAGCACACAACAGCAGTTATGCTTTACATGTTACATGTACAGAAGCCTGTATTGATACAAGTGAGATATATTGTCCCAGTTTGAACCCTGGCTGAAGCAAGGTTTGTCCATGCCCTCACTCTCCCACCCCCAAGACAGCCAGTATTCACTTTGGCTCTTAACATTAGGCTAGAACAGGGGTAGGCAATATTTTTTGGCTGGAGTGCTGAAAAAACCACAATGTCTACTTTGGAAGGTGCTGGAGTGCTGACATGCTGGAGCCCGGAGCAGCTATTTGCAACTTTCTGGCTGTAGCCAGCCCACAGAGCTCAGTCTGCTTGCAGCAGGGCTTGCAGCCAACCAGCCGCCAGCTGGGAGCAACCTGGGCTCCATGGTTGGCAGCAGCTGCTTAGAGCCCGGGCTGGCGGTGGTGTGCCGAGCAAAATGGCCCCGCGTGCTATGCTTGGCATGTGCACAGGGAGTTGCTGACCCCTGGGCTAAAACAGGATAGAATTTAGCTATGTATTTTAAGCACTTCTGAATTTTTTGTAACCACATTTCAGTGTTTTCACTTCCCTGCTTTACCTGTGAAAAGCTGAAGGGTGTTTTGATGTTTTAGGAATTTCTAAAGATTGTAAGAAAGAGAGTTGGTCTCAAAATTTTTAAGAACTGGTTAAACAAATGCTTGTCTAAGGTGGTTTAGAGAGGGGTTATCCTAGCTATGCTTGGGGGATATAGTTGAGGATGGCCCTGCTTTGAGCAGGGGGTTGGAATAGGTGGCCTGAGGGCCCTTCCAATCCTAATGTTCTATAATTGTATGAGCCTGCCTTCAGCAGGCGGTTGGCCTAGATAATTTCCTGAGGTGCCATCCAGTCCTGCTTTCCTACTAGCAATCTGTTTGTCTATCAGAATGAATCACTGTATGCCTTTTTAAAAGATACATGGTGGCATATGCATTCCTAATTTTGTGCTTTGTTGAAATCTAGTAATAAAAAACTTTACTGCTAATCTGTGACTGTTTGTTTTTACATAGTCAGTATTTTAAATTTGTATTCTTCTGTAACAAACAAGATTATTTTTATTTCACTATATTTTAATGAATATGAGCACTTTCTTTTCACAATTAAAAGAAAATAACTTTCCTGTTTTAAGACTAATGTATGTAACCTAGTGACACAAAGTGCAGGTGAGACTACTGTAGCACAAAGAAAATGACTACTTTTAACTTCTTTTTCCCCTCAGAGTCAGGCTTATATCCTACTAGCATATTCTCTGCTGGCAACTGAAATTCAGCAACACGTTTCAGCCACATATTCATTAACTTCAGAAGAACCAGTGGTAACACATCAGTTGTCACATTCATCCCAAAACTGAATCACCTTTGGGGTTCACTGTCTGGCATACATGGATGTCCTAATTAGATTTACTCCTCTGGTGTTTAGTCTCTGTTCGTAGCTAGTGTGGAGCTGGGTTCAGTTTGGTGATTTTCATTATCTCTGTGTATTATATTTGATATAAGTGTAGTTAACAGTTTCATTATGAAACTGGAAGATAATCATGTGAAGTATTTAAGTGCACACCGAAAGCATGGTATGCCTGTGATGGGGGCAGTCCACTTCACAATAGAGAGGCAACTGAGAATAATGGCCCTTTAGGCTCCAGGTGTCTCGGGGAGCCCAAGGATACAGGTTTTAGCCATGTTGGTTTACAGGCAAAATATTCCGAACTCTTAGTAGAGGTGATATTTTTTTATTAGACCAACTAAATAGTTGCAAAATATATATATTTGCACGCTTTCAGGCTCAGGAAGACCAAAACTTTTTGGAGGGTTCTAGTGACCAGGAACATTAGAATAATGCTGATTGTGGGGGGTGGAGAGGTGGCTGGCTGTGTCCTTGTCACAGGTTAGCTAAGATAGAATCAGTGTCTGTGAATCTCAGGTTTTGGGGGTTCAATGACCTGTTGCCTGGACTGGTAGAGTCAGCAGAAAGGCTGATTTAAGAACTGTGGCAGGTCTCTCAGAAGGGGCTAAGCTGTAGCCAGATGAGGATAAGAAGCTTATTTTGCTTTTTTAATTCTTTCATCCTATGTAGTAAAATCCTTTTGTGGTTTGTTTCCTGATTGCCTGTGGAAAGGGTGATTTCTGGCAAGTGATATTTCAGGCTAGCATCTTCTATGGAGAGAGGGACCTATAATTTCTTCTCAACCGAGAAATGGGAAGAGGGCACCTAGAGCTGGCAGATTCCTTTGTTGTCTGCAAGGTCTGATATGCAAGGACAGCAGAGCTGAGGCTTTCTGGAGTAGGGAGCTCTCTCAGGGCAATTTTGGTCTGTTCCTTAGGGAAGTGGCAGCACCATGGCAAGTTTCTCCCATGGATGAGTTTGTAACACTTATTACATCACTTTCCCTTTCTACCATAAATTGTATGGAAATATTGACCCAGAATTCTTGTTAGGTCTGCTTTACAGTTATAGCTAGCTCTTTTAATTCAGTTTTTTTTTCATTCAGCTGGGATGACATGATACCAGATGTTGCTCGCTGACAACGCTGCTAACATTGATCGGATAAAACCAAATTGTACAAAAACATATTTACAAACATTTGTATTTAATGATGAACAAAACACATTAAAGTTACTAAATATAATGAAGAAGTTTCCATACAAACAACCATATTTACATAGGGCAGAAGTAACTGATTAATTTTAAATGTTTGTTGTGCATTCACATTTTCTTTCTTCAGCATTCAGATTTCTGGCTGCATTATGTTCACCAAGGATAAACTTAACTGAGATTTAAAGGTGCACACAACCTTGCAAAGAACACATAATAAATGAATTGTCTAGCACTGCCCAGAATAAGCACTAATCTACTTTACTATTCACTTCCCTGTGAAGCTGAGTTTTGTGAGTCTGTTCCATGCTTTATGCTGAAAAATGAAAGGTCAGTTTTACTTTAAGGAAAGCTGTAAGCAGTTGTTTGGGTACCTGTTCCTAAAGTCAAGTACTGTTCATTTGAAGCCTCCATGTATCCACAGTCGTATGAAAGTGAGTTTATGCTCTGAACGTAGGCAGCTCCATTTAAAGATTTTCAGAAATTCTATGCCAAAACTTTCTAGAGCTTTTGGGGCTTGTGCTCAGAAGTCTAAGACTGCAATTGCAGAGATGGTGCTGGTCAGTCTTTAATTGATTAGAACTGTGGTGAGAACCTCATAAATCCTGCCTGCACCTAAGTTACACAGCACCAATAATACTGGTAACTTGTAATTCCTATTAGATAGTGAATTCAATGATTAGCTTCCTTTTAAAAAATGTCCTTTTAAGAAAAAGGAGCTTAAAAATGGCATTTCTTATTCAGAAACAAACAATCGAAAGAAGTCAGGGGCCAGCAACCTTTTACAGTCGTGGGTCAAGAACAACATGGCTCTGGTCTGACATGAGCGGGGTGATTTAAACAATGGGCCTTTCCCCATGTCCGCCACTTCTACCAGCCTCCTGTTCCCGTTGTGGTGCTGATGTAGCTGGAAGTTGCCTGGCCCCAGTGTGCACACAAGTATAGGAAGGCAAAGCCCTCCAGCTCTGTGGGCCATATCCAGTGGCTCCTCAGGTCAGATATGGCCTGTGGGCTGTATGTTGCTGACCCCTAGTCTAAATTCCTCTATATGCCTTTCTACCTGCTTGATTTGAATGAATCATGGGAATTCTTTTAAACATGGCAGTGACTTTTCCATATTTTTCCAGAATTCTTTTTATTAGAGAAAATTTAGTCATGATCTGCAGAACTGTCTCCGGGGCAGTTTGAAGACAAGTCTTCTGAATCTAAAATGCAAAACGGAAAAAGGTATTTCAATAATTGGAAGAAAAGAAGTATAACCTGAATATTAAAAAAAGAAGAAAACAGAGTTTAGTTAGGTTAGAACATCACCTTTCTTCTCAATTAGTAGTACAAACCAATTCATTCCAGAAGTTTTGACTTGCATGTGAATTCTGATCATGTTCTTTCAGTTGAGGCTTTTCTAACTGGTGGCCCACAAGGGGTTAATTTGTGGCTCCTGCCTAGCTGCTGCTCCAGTCTCCAGGTTCTCTTCCCTCTTCTAGCTGTTGCTTCCTGCCTCCACCCTGAAAGTGGGGCAGTGCAGCACATTGCTTGGGAGGTCAGGGTTGGGTAGAGGGGATCATGCTCCTGCAGTTCAGCAGTTGTGGGGGAGAAGGGTACCCACAGAGGCATGCAGTGTGGTGGGGATGTAGGGGGAGCACCCACACAGTATTCTGCCGAGTGGCCTGTGCCATGTTTGGTGCAGCCCACACAGTGTGTGGCTCCTGTTTGTGTGGCCTCAGGGCTTAAAAGTTGGATAGCCCTGCATTAAATAAGGGAAAAAAGCAGGTCTTAACAGCATTCCTTGTCTTGCTTGCTGACATAGGAACCTGAAACACAAACTCCAATACTTCTAGTTGCAGAAAAGCTTAACCATTAGGCTATTATTAAAATAATTCCAGATAATATTCTAAATACTTCAAGCAAATTTTGATACTATCCCATTAACATTTATTAAAGGAACCAAATATTCTATTCTAAGCACAATTTCAGACATTTGTATAAACTTTCCCAATACATTTTCCCCCCACTTTCTAAGCTGGAATTCTGCTAGCTAGAGTGTTGTCCTGAGGGAGCTTCTTCAGCTTTAGGCACACAACTCCTTCAGCAACAGCATCATTTTTAAAGCTGCCCTACTTGCTATACAAACATTAGCCTGCAGGAATGTCTGAAAACATTTTGCCCAAAGCTAGATGAGATGGCACATGCCTCCATACAGTGACGTAAATCAAGCCCACAATCACCAGACAAAAAAAAGCAGTATGACATTGATGTAGCTTCATCTGAACTTCTAGATCTTCCTCCGGAAGATTATGCTGATCTGCAAGTTTCCATTTTGCTTCCTCAGGTCAATCTCTTTCTTTCATAGCATAATCTGACTTTTCTCGTAGCAGCCACTTAACCCTCTTCTACAGAGCACAGATGGAAATACAAGGGAATCCAGCAGCCTGCTGAGTGCACCTGACTCTGCCTCGATAGAACAGCAATCACTTTTCATAACTATCTACCAGTTGAGTGGTTTAAGAGGTGCTTATTCAAGGCTCCCTGGACCATACAATCATTGCAACTTGTCTAGTCCATGTTTATTTGAAGGCTCTGTTCTTAAGCATAACATCATTAGACCAGCAGCTGCTACTTTAAGGGTGCATCCAGATGAGTGCACATGTGGTATGTGGCACCACACATGCAGGTGTTTCCCCACGCTGCTGATTTGCACCGTGGGCATTTTATGACTCCGGGAGATCTTGGTGTCAAACCCCACCCCTCCCAAAAAAAAACCGTGCCAGAAAAGAGCAGGGTGAAGCATGTGGCAGCAGTGTGCATCACCCAAAACTGGAGCCTGGCCAGCTGGCACCATGTTCAGGCTGCCAGCCAGGGTCCCTGCTGCCAGATTGCTGCCACTGGAGCCCCGGGAGGCCCCCAGGACCCCATGTAAGGCTGTGGCTGCCAGGCCCTAGGTGCTGGCCCCAGCCTCCCCTACCTCATTTAGGGCAACTTGCTGCGCACCAGGGCACATGTGCATAGCCTCCCCACCCCCCATGTGCAGATCTAGGGGCACATACCCCCCATGCCCTCCCAGGGTGCATGTAGCAGTGGGAGCCAACCCCTCCCTGCACCTCTTGGACAAATCTTGTGGCTCACCCTGGCTGAGCAGTACCTGCCCCTGCCCTACTCCCTCCCTCACTGTGGGGTCTCTATCTGCCCCACCCCCCTTTAAAAACAAGGACAAAATATAAAGGGGTTCATGAACTGAAACTTTGAGACAGAAGGGGTACACTTGTTAAAAAAGGTTGAAAACCCCTGTAACAGCTGACTGAATCAGCTTTACGTAAAAGCCCCCAAAACCCCTGCTGAAGTTCCCAATCTTTACAGACACTGCCAAGCTAGGTAGAAGTAACACACTGCTTCTTTCAGTAAAGGGCGGGGGGGAGGTGAAGGTGGGGAATGAGTTGTTTTTAACATCTGCAAGTGGCTTGGTGGGTGTTTGAGCCCTGGAGTACCCAGAGTCAGTGCCAGGACTGCTATTGTTACACAAGCAATTGTTATTATACAGTAATAACTGCTGAAGAGCTCCAACTCTGCTGAGTACTGGGGAATACTTTTACCTCTCACTTGGTTGGTACCAATTGCCCATGCTTATTTTCAAACCAGCTAAAGTGGAAAAGAAATTGCATTGTTGGCATATGTAGGCATGATGAGAAACGTTTTCTAGCAAGATGTTGCCAAGCTGGGACAAAAACGGAGTAAGGAATGCAGAATATGGTTTCAGAAACATAACCAAAGGAAAATCATTTAAATATAAGAAAGATTTACTCTTACCCTCATAGGCTGTTCCACACCAGATGCAATATAAATGTTCCTCTCTTAAATAGGCTGTTAGGATTTGTAGCTTTTCTGATGCCTATTGATACACAGAGAAGTAAAAAAGCTTGAGAAGGTTTTACATGGCACACTTTTGAACTTTTGTCCCTTCTTAGCTTTTCTGTGCTAAAACTGAGCTGACTAGGAGATCACAAGGTAATTTAGCACACTGAAAACAGAGATCCCTAAATGCAACTTATGGAACATTTGGTTGGTCAAATGATGGTGGTTTTCCTCATTTCCAACTAAAGAATATTTAAAAGACAGCCAAAATACATTATCCAGCTGAATTATTTTAATGGAATAGTGATTTTTAGTGGGTTTTTTCATACCTTGTCTCCTCTGCAAATTGAATCAAGACTGACAACATTAGTGGAGTCTAGGGCATGATGCTCATCATTTTCAAAAACAACCGTGATTTTTCTATGCCCAATTTGAGATGCTTCTGAGCAAACTCGATGCTTCTAAGAAACAGGCCCTTCTAAGGTGTTAAGCTGAATACCTGAAAATAAGACACCCCAAACTATTGCTATTTTCTTTTGAAAATCGTAACCAAAATAATAACGTGGCTGGTGTTTAATTTCTAATATGCTCTTCTTAACAAATCAGCACACTTGTGCTTTGTATTCCTTCTAACAGTACTATGAGAACTCTTTGCAAGATACCACTTACTAGTTTTGAAAATACATATGTATGTAAATATTTCACAAAGAAAAATAGCTACATATTAGCTTTAGTGTCAGAACTCACACTTAAGTCTGAACTTTTATATTCATCCTCATCCTCCTTCTTCTCTTCATCTTTTTCTTCCTCTGGTTCTGATTCCATCCAGTACCAAATCTCTTTGGGCATTTTAATGTCCTTAAAAATAAAACAAAGATTAAAAGAAAAAAAACATCTCTCAAAAGGGTTTCCTAGTAGATGTAATCATTTTGATGCAAGTAATAGCTAAGCCAAGTAACATTTATAACAAGGCTTATAAAAATATAATTACACTAGAAGACTTGGTGTAAAACTGCTAAAACGTAGAATACAATGGACCACAGGTAGGCTCGGTTGTGGGTTTAATGCTTTTTTAAAGCAAATTCAAAAGGGATGTTAACTTAACTTTTGATCGGATAAAGTGTCAGACTATACCACCAACCATTCTCTTCTGTTATCAGTTCTCTTTATTGAAAATATCCACTTCCAGCAGGTAAACAACTCTTTTTAACACTTTGATATTTAAACACCTAGAGTTTATTGAATCCAATTATCATGCTATTTCTCCCTCAACTAGGATGGCGAGAGCAGCCTTGACTGAGGCAACTACCTGCCTCACCCTTATAGCCAGACAACTATTAGGAGGAAGGCAAACTGCAAATGATCAATTAACCCAAGGATGTACAACTTCTGTTATGTAAGCTATAACAGTCAGTGGGACACAGGGCTGGAGTGTAAGGATATGTACTTCCGAGCCCAAACACATGGCCAACCACTGCCGCCACCTCAGTCAAGCAACATTCAATATCATGTCATAATTAATGACTGAAATATCTCTCTCCATAAAGACTGACTACAATACAGCCAACTTTAACCTACAAATCTTCCTTCTACCCCCAAAACAGTTAATCAGCCTTACCTTTTGAGAGTCTAATTGCTGACAGGCCTTCTGGCTTTTTCTAAGGTCCCCTTCTATCTTACGTTCCTCTTGTTTGTTTTTGAATCTTACTCTATTAAAAATGTAGATCACACATAGACGATTTTTTTTTTATTTGTACTGGTTTCCTACATCAGTAACTTAGTGTCTTGGTATATGCAGACAATTCTCTGAAAGAGGATCAAAGCAAACTGTCCTAAACAGGGCCATAATAGTGTGGATATGTGTGTTTGTACATGCATTTGTGTTTCATAAATCATTGTGAAATAGTCTTTTAAAAGGCAGACTTCTGATTTAAGTACCAGTTTCTAAGAAAAGTCTGTATTTGCATTTATTAATCTAGGCACTGGCATTACTGGTCATAATAGTATGTGGTGCTGTAAAGAGAATATACATCTTTTAATTCTGATGCATCTGAACCAGTCTCTGTTCATTCTTTAGAAATGATTGGGAATTCCTGTACAGTTCAAATCCCAGCACACATTCGCTTGCACAAATGTTATTCAGAATTGACAACACATTTAAAAAACGATGGTCAAATCTGGGAGAATGCCTGTAACATGCTTATGAGAATGAAACCTGGATCCTATTATTATTACCTAAATATCTGTACAAGAAAACATGGCCAGGATTTTGTTTTTACCTAAACTGATCTGCAGCCTGTTCATCTGCTTGTTTTTTCATATGAATTTTCCGTCTATAGTTTTCTAGCTTTTCTTCAGCTTTCCGCTTTTTTTGTTCTTCATGGCCAAGCCCACTTCTGCCTATTCAAGTTCAAAATACCAGTGTGAGCAGTTCGAAAGCTTTGACCTCCAACAAAGGAAAAAAGATAAACGCCACATACCTGTTTTAATATTCAGTGGAATCGGCTCAACGATGCCTTTTCCTGTGTGGGGAAAAAGAGCAAAGACTTTAATGCAGCTAGGTCCCTCACCAAACCATAGATGAAGCATATCCAAGTAGACAAACTTTAGACATCAAACAATATTTCTGATCTTTTGGAAATTGATAAATTCAACATCAAGCTATATTTAGTTTTTCTGACAATAACCAAGTTGGATCACATGTGCCTTACCTTCCTCTGTTGTATTCCTGTCGTATAGATGTAGGCTGTTTACAGGATGCTGTCCAGTTCATCAAGAGTGGCATTTATTTGATGCATCACCCTTTTTGCAGTTAACAATAACAATATACCATTCTTCTGCAGCAGCTTTCATATGAGAATATCAGGATGCTTTACATTTCCCTAACCCGCTGCAAAATGTTACTGTGGAGTGCAAAGAATCCAGAAGGATCTAAACTTATAGAGCAATGGATCCTCATCCAGAAGTGTTACAGCATTGTTAATCTTAATTGCCCTTCTTGCCTCATTGTGTCTCAGTGCAGGAAGAAGGGGAATGGACACAAACTGCTTTCCAGATTCAATATGCAAGTTGGTATATATTGGGACTTTGACTCTTTAACCTCTGGCTGTACTTAAAAGTTCCCAGTTTGGAAATAACAACAAATTAAAGAGACTGGGCCCTGTCACGAGTGGTAAAATTCCTTTGAATCACTGGGCACATCTGAAATATCAGGCAGAAGCAAGAACAGTGTCTTCCTCCTTCAGATCCCCCAATATCGCTCACACTTTTGCATTTAAAATTATGTATATGCATCTACAATAGGGGTGTCAAACATATGGCTGAGCTCAAGTCAGCCTGTGGAACTGGTCCATCTGACCAGGAAGGCTAGTAGAAGTAGATGGGCAAAGCCTACTACAGAATTTGGGGTCCCTGAATCCTGAGGGACATGGCAATCGGCGGTAAGTCCTCGGCCCTGGCCCTGACGCAGCTGCCCCTGCAGACCTGGTCTAAGAGGAACCCATGCAGTCTGGATCCAGCTGGGGGCAAGTTTGACATCCCTGGTCCATAAAGTGCAAAGTCATGCCAGGTAGGAACATCCAAGCTAGATCTGCACGTGCAGGAACCGGAAGCAATATGGCTTTGGAAGAATGACACTACATATAGTTAATACACTTAGCTTCTCAATAGAGCTATTTAGCCCAGGTAGAGTATGCTAACATGGCTGTACTGTTTCCAGATCCACAGCTTGAGCATGCAGAGCTAGCCCACATATATCTGGCATAGCTTTACACCTTGCAGAGCTACTCTAACAATTCTTTAAGGCTTGCCCTTGCCTAGCTGCTGTTTCTTCTTTTGCAGGGCTAAGGAAGCAGTTCAGGACTGCTGCAATAAATAGCTGTTTTTTTTCTTAGAGAGCTATTTATTGAGTTCACCCAGAGATCAGTGGAGCAGATCATGTTATCCTTTGAAACTCACATTTTGAAAACTTGGCGCACACACACAAAAGGTCCCAAGTGGACAAACTTACCAGTTTTGCCAAGGGCCTGGCCAGTTTTGTACCCCATCTTTTGAAGCAGAGCAAAGCCTTTGTTTTCATTTCCTAATGCACTTTGCAACACAGTGTCACGTCTCTCTTTTTCTTCTTCTTTTATACTCTTCTGTCTGTTCTTCTCATTAGCTTCTTTCTGCCTTTCTTCTTTCTGAATAGTTTCCTTCACACGCCTCACCATTGGCAATCCTGGCCTTACATCCTGTCTATACGGAACAACAAAAATATTGTTTATTGTTACTGAGGAACAGAAAACATGTCATAACAGCATAAACCAGTAAATCAAGACAGTGAGAATATTAAACAAGCAACTTCTGGTGGCTGATACAGGTCCCTGTTAAATACTGGCATAGCAGGTTGGCCCTCTCTATTCTAACTCTAGTGATAAAACAGCCTCTGCAAGGACAGAAAATTTAGGAACAGAGAGGCAACAAGAACACAGAACAAAAACCTAAGCTGAGAAACAAATAACCTGTTTATACTTATCCAGATTTTTTAAGTCACTCCACTTCCTTTTTAAATTCCTACTTACGATTACTGTATCTTTCAGGGCAAACCTTCTCATTTTTGCTTTTTGTGAGAAGAATCTGGGCTGCTTGAGGCATGTAAAAACCTTTTTTAAGTTTCTGACAGTAACGATTCACCAGTCTCTAAGCTGTTAAGCTGGGAACCCAAGAACAGACCCACCTAGTTAGCTCAAGACTTTTAGAAGTTTGGGCCTAAATTCATTTTGGGCAAAAAATATTGCTTGTGCCTTGTGTGAAGATTTGACCCTTAGACAGTTACCTGGTTGCTTTAGGTTGTTCCCTAACATTACAGAAAAAAGCAGTATGGCTACTGGATGCAGAGACATACTTACTTCGTATTAATGAAAATATCGGACATGTAGTCATCTTCTTCCTCTTCTCCCATGTTCAATATCTTTGCCCTGCTTAGATCCTCCTACCTATATATAATGAAAATGTGTTAATGACCCATTTTTCTTTTGCAAAGGAAGTAAGGAGCCTGCCTTGGATTAAAAAACCCGCACTGCTCTACATCTGCTGCATGTAGCACTAGACCAGTGCCAAAAATACTGTGCGACTGAGACACTAACAACAATTCCACAATACTTGATGGATTATCCAGCCTACACATTATTTATGGTTTTAACTGCCTCTCACAACCTAGCTCAGTAGTGCTCAGCCTCCAGCCCACTGAGCCTGGGCTCCTCAAGTGAATCTGGGGGAATGGTGGCAACATTAACTGCTGCTGCCAAATTTCTGGACCTGTTTAGAGCCCCACGGGGCAGACTCATAGAGAATGAGGGTTGGAAAGCACCTCATAAGGTCCTGTCTACAGTGCACTTTAATGTGCATTAGCCTATTTTAACGCAGTTTAAAGCACCACAAAAAACCCCATGCTCTTTAGCTAATGTGCATTAAAATAGGCTACTGCGCATCTTTCTAGTACCTCACAATGGAGGGCATTTTTACGTATATAAGTGCTGCAGCAGTGTGGAGCACTTTGAAAAGCATCCAGCGCCGCATCACTTTCAGTTGTACAAGCAGCAAAATAAGCATCAGCGCTACGAGAATGGCAGTGGTGCGCTTTTGAACTAAAACACATATAAAGCACTTTACTTGAAAAGCACACCGCCACCATTTTCTGTGCGCATTTTGCCACTTGCGCAAGTGCATCTGGCACAGCGCACGTCAGGGCGCAAGCAGAGTGAACTCAATTCATTGAGTCTGCTCCAGCCTGTCGTGGGATGAAAAGGTATATATGCCCAGAGGTACTAGATTTAACACGCATTACCTAAAGCGCATTCATGAACGTGTAGATGCGCCAATCCAGGCCAACCCCCTGCTCCAAGCCGGACCATCCCCAGGGACAGGCGGCGCCACCTCCCGGGGCGCGTGTCCCGGCCCGGCCCAGCCCAGCCGTGCGGGAGGCGACCTGCGGCCCGCGGGGTAGCCCCAGCGGTGTTTGGTACTACCCTCAGCTACCTGCCCACGATCTCACCCAACCTGCCGCAGGCCCAGCTAGCGCATGCCCAGCACTGGAACCAACCCGGAAGGAACCTTCGCAGGAGCCGCCCCTTCCCCTAGAACAGCCCCGCGCCCCTCACCCGCGTGCGGCGGCCGTCTGCGCCTGCGCAGTCCTCCCCCCTTCAGTTGCCCGGAAAGAGCTAGTGCGCCTGCGCACCCACTTGGCACTTCCACTCCGGTCCTTCCTGCAGCTGGTTTGGGGGTCGGGTTTGGCGGTGAGTGCGCGCTAAGGGGCCGGGGGGCTTGCCATAGCACCCCCCACGAAGAGCCGGGGGGAGGGGGTGACATGACGCAGTCGGGTGGGGCGGGGCCGTCCCGCAGGCGCAGCCTTGTTCTGATTTGGACTTCAGCGCCGCGGAATGCTCGGGGGGGATGGGGGGACACTGGACGCAGCGCTTCTCCCGGGGCAGCGCGTGCACACAGCGCCTTTCTAATCCGGGCTAGCACGGGGGTGATGCGCTCATTGCTCTCCCCTCCCAGCCTGGTAGGGCGTATCCCGGGACAGTGGCTCCATGCTCTATCCCGAGATAAAGCAGCTTATCCCGTTAGAGCCCACAGAGCTGCGATGTCCTGCCTCAGGCGAGTGGTTCTGCACTGACAGCTCTGGAGAAGGACAAGTGGTTGGCAGGGTCATCCAGGGGTGCCCTCTTGCCTGGTGCAGCCGCTCCTAGCTCTCTGGAGCCGAGCAAGCGCTCTGTGATGGGCCCGCGGCTCAGAAGCGTGAGTGAAAGAGCCGGGTTCGGCCTTTCCCGGGGGTACCTCGAGGCCAACAGGGTTTAGCCTGGCTGTGCTAGGTACTTACTGCCAGTTGCCTCAGAGGGTCGTCGGATACTCCCGGGTTTTGGCTGACTGGGTTTCGCTGCATCGTGGATGTCGGACTCAGCTGAGGCCCTGGCTGACAATGGTTTGAGTTGTTGCACACCTTGGCGGGGGCAGTGCCAGTAGCAGCGGAGCAGGCAGCCACTGAGCAACTGAGTATTGCACAGTCCTCGCTGGCCCTCAAGGCCCCAGAGTCCATGGCAGGCCCTAGCCCCAGCTTACTGTACCCATTAGTAGCTGGGAGTAGCTCCATGCGTGGGGTCTGTCCTGTCAGGCTGTGTGTTTGACACCCCTGCTCTGCATTGGGGATGGTCCTGCTTGGAGCAGGGGGTTAGACTAGATGATCTCCTGAGGCCCCTTCCAAGCCTAATTTTCTGTGATTCTGTGATGCATTAATGATTTTGCCTATTTTCCAGTTGTAGGTACTTTGCCCAGAATGTCCATAGACAAAGCCAGAGCCAGCACCATTTCTAATTGAATTCAATGGAAACTTACCCTTTGTCTTCTCTGAATGCTGCATCAGGTTTCTGATACTTGTCCATGACTTTCTGGTTTGCCTGCCTACATGTCTTAATATATTGTTTTTTATGTGTAGAATTGGGGCCTACACATTATAATACCATTTAGTTCATTGCTGTCCTGTTTGAAGGCAGGACTGGGGTCCATGAAACACGAAGCTTGGAGGGACCTTTCATTGTTTCATAGTTTCTAGTGTCGGAAGGGACCTGAGTAGATCATCTAGTCCGACCCCCTGCCATGGCAGGAAAGAGTACTGGGGTCAAACGACCCCAGCAAGGTGTACATCTATCCTCCTCTTAAAGACCCCCAGGGTAGGAGCCAGCACCATTTCTTTTGGAAGTTGGTTCCAGATCCTAGCTGCCCTGACTGTGAAGTAGCGCCTCCTGATATCTAGCCGAAATCTACCCTCTGCCAGCTTGTGACCGTTATTCCTGGTCACTCCTGGCAGTGCTCGGGGGAACGGGGACCCCCCCAGTGCCCACTGGTCCCCCCCGACCAGTCTGTAACAGGCCACTAGATCCCCCCTCAGCCCTCTCCCGTGGAAGCCAAACAGGTTCAGGTCTTGTAGCCTCTCCCCATAAGGCCTGCCGTGCTGCCCCCTGACCACGCGAGTGGCCCTTCCCTGTACCCCCTCCATGCTGTCCACATCCCTCTTGAAGTGCGGTGCCCAGAACTGGATGCGGTACTCCACCTGCGGCCTGACCAATGCTGCATAGAGGGGGAGGATCACCTCCTTGGACCCCCCCCAAGATGCATCTGTAGATACATGACAAGGTACGGTTGGCTCTCCGGACTGCATCCCCACACTGCCGGCGCATGTTGGGGTGGGGGTCGGGGGGGGGTCCAAGATCCTTTTCCGCCTCTGTACTGACAAGAATGGAGTTCCCCAACCTGCAGGCACGGTGCTGGTTGTTCCTCCCCAGGTGTACCACCCTGCACCCGTCGGTGCTGAATCCCATCCCATTCCCATCCGCCCACCCCTGCAACCTGTCCAGGTCCGACCGCAGCCTATTCCTCCCCTCCAGCGTGCCCACATCCCCCCACATCTCAGTGTCATCAGCAAACGTGAACAGGGTGCTTTTTACCCCCTCGTCCAAGTCACTGATGAAGATGTTGAACAGTGCAAGCCTGAGGACCGAACCCTGTGGAACCCCACTGCCCACATCCCTCCAGGTCGAAAATGACCCATCCACCACCACTGTCTGGGTGCGGCCTGCCAGCCAGTTGGCGACCCAGTTGACTGTGTGGGTGTTGACACCACAGTCCCCTAGTTTCTCAATGAGAACAAGGTGAGAGACAGCGTCGAAGGCCCCCCAAAAGTCCAGGAAGGCCACGTTCACTGCTACCCCTGCTTGGTGATCTGATCACAGAAGGCCACCAGGTTGGTCCAACAGGACCTGCCACTAATGAACCCATGTTGGTTGCCCCCAGGCATGATCTCCCCCGCTGGTGCCTCGCAGACATGGACCAGAACAATTCTCTCAAAAAGCCCTCCCAGGATTGAGGCAAGACTAACTGGCCCATAGCCTCCCGGGTCCTCCTCCTTCCCCCCCCCGAAGATGGGAACCATGCTGGCCCTCCCCCAGTCCTCCTACCTTTGTATCCCTGTGATGGGCATGACTAAGTTTAAATTCTGTGGGGAGAACAGAGGTTATTGGATCGGTATCGGCTGATACGGTTGATTAATCATCACCTATCAGTATTGGCCAAGAAAATCTTTATTGGTGTACTCCTAGCAAGAACCTTAGCCCAATTCCTACATTGGGCCGTGAAATCTTGTCTCCCCCAAGAAGCCCTGCCCCTATAGCTATGCCAGTATAGCTGTGATAGCAAAGCCCTCTTGTCTAGATGCAGCATATACTGATGCATTTTTCAGCCAGTGTAGCTTCATCATTACCCTAAATGACATAAGCTAACAAAAGCACTCTTCTCTTGACATAACTCTGTCCACTCCTGTGGCTTTGCTGAGATAGGTAAGTTAGTTTTTTTCACACCCCTTAATGGGTGAAGTTGGTAAAACATTGTTGATGTAGCTTGAGTTGGATCAAAGGTATTTTCTCTGTAACATTCTGCCTGCTTAGAAGATCCATGCTCTGCTGGATGCAAGCATGTTGGCTGCTGTTTGCATCACGATTATGTGCACATGCATGGTCTGCAGGCTGCTAGTGAAGCTTTGCCTACCCCAGGTTGCTAGGACCTGGGAAACCTCTGGGAATGTTTCTGCCTCTCTCAGCTTTCATAGAATCATCATAGCATATTAGGGTTGGAGGGGACCTCGGAGGTCATCTAGTCCTCCAATCCCCTGCTCAAAGCAGCACCATCCCCACCTAGATCATCCCAGCCAGGGCTTTGTCAAGCCGGGCCTTAAAAACCTCCAAGGATATAGATTCCACCACCTCGCTAGGTAACCCATTCCAGTGTTTCACCATCCTTCTAGTGAGAGTTTTTCCTAATATCCAGTTTAAACCTCCCTTGCTTTGTCAAGTATGGAATATCTTACCCCATACCAAAGGCAATTCTTGCCTTTGACTTGGGTGGGGGAAATCCTTTTTTCCTTTGCACCCTGGGAATTGCTCACTACTAGTTAGAGGGCTTATGGGAAGAGATTAGAGGATAATCGTTATGACTGCTCATTGCTGTACCTCTTTTTTGCATATTCCTTGGTAGTGCAGTGCCCAATAGATTCTTCAAGGTCTGCCTGGTAACTTAGACACAGTGTGGCTACTGTGCTGTAGACCACTGATTTAATTGCAGAATTAACCTGGACTACCTCAGGATCTCCACAGCAAAGTCCTACACATGAAACTGTGTTCACAGCAGTGCTGTACTTGCCTATGTCCTGGGTTTTGTTTCTGGTGGGATATCATAATAGTTCTTAGCAGTGCTTTGATATGGTTTGTTCTGAATTTATTTGCAGGGTGCACATGCTCTGTCTACTCATGTGGAGCTGCTGTTTGTAGCAGAGATGTGGGGATTTGGGAATACATCTCCCTGGTTTTGAGAGGGGTCTGGCAAATGAATGGAGTTATACTTGGTGAAATGCATGTTTTATAGAATTGTGCCATTCTGGCTCTGTGAAATGCAGTTTCTTGGCTATTTACTTCAGAGAGAGCCCTCAGCCAGAATGTGTAAAGACGAATCCCACCAACCATGCTGGTCCCTAAATTGTGATGGATTGTTCCATACTGTGCTCTTCAGTCTACCCAGTGTCTTGGTGAAGTTAAAGGGATAGCTAAATTCATTCCACAAGCCACAAAGGAGGGGGGAAGGGTCTGTGGATACTGAGACTCCCAATCATGCAGTTAGTCCAATAAAAGATATCACACACAAAAATCTTTTCCTCTCCTGTATTTTCTGGGCCGTCATGGCTACAACATCACTTTGATACTCCTTGTGCTGTCTTTTTGGGAAGATGAGAATAAGGGGGGTTCCTTTATTTGGTCGGTAACTTTCTCTCTGCGTTGCTTTTTTTTTTTTTTTTTTTTTAAACAGGGACTTCAACATCATTCTGGCCAGAAACAAATTCAGATTTCACAGGAATATCTGTATGAATTTCTACTTTTAACATTTAGGGTCCTGATCTCTCAAATACCCATGTTTGTGGCTAATCTTAAACATGTGAGTATGACTTCTTTGAGACTAGTTCAGTGGAAATGTACGTAAGATTATGGTTTGATACCATAATTTTATATGCTGAACACTGCAACTCACTAAAATATTTTTCATCTACTGTTTTACAGTAACCTTTTTGTAGAGGGAATACATGAATCTACAGGAAAAATCAGAATTTAACTAGAGATGGAGCTAGCTCATAGTTTGTTGCTAAATGAAGAGGCTTTGGTTCAGATCACAGAAGCAAAGAGACCAGTCTTCATTTTTGAGTGGCTGCGGTTTTTGGATAAAGTTCTGGTAGCTGCTAACAAGGTAATTTTTTCCCCCTGACTTCAAAACTTTTGTGATAATTTCATTTGCATTAAAGATACTAGATGGACGTCGATACTGTAGCAGTAAGACCAAGGAGTTGTTACTGGACTTTAAGTGGTGACACCGAAATCATGAAAATGCCTGGATAAGAATAGGCTGTTCACTGAAGAGAGAATTTATTGAGCACAGCAATTTGCAGTTCCAAGCGTAATACAAAGAGCAACAGAAAAAATTATGCTTAATCTAAGACATAGCCAACTAAGACACAGCAACAGCACACAACTCAGCCTAAGTCAAGATGCAACAGAAACTTTGCATAAGTCTTAGGTAGTCCAGAGAATAGAGTCTGCAGCTAGGCATTCAGAAGGTTTTTCTGGGGGATCCACAGGCCATCATAGCTGGTGAGGATGGTCCCACAGATTTCATCTTAGCCTTGGCAATTTGCACCCCTCTTACTCCTTGGTTACTTTAATAACAGCACATCTCTCACCCCTCTCATGTCTTCCACGACTTCTGTGTTCTGTCTCAGGATGTTTTCCTGGTTCTGTAGCGTCTCTGGCTTTCACAGGTTTTAACGAAGTGCCCACAGCTCACTCTGAAGTGTAGCCCCCTGCTTGCTTATGTCACATCAGAGTGTTCAATCAGTCTGGCCCCTCCCCTGCTACATCAGGTTTGCACTTAATGTCCGTCATTCAGCATCTGTGACCTAGCTTCCAAATTAGTTAAAAGGCCAGAGACTATTAATTATATCATGCCTTTGCCAACAGAGTCAATCTGAGGAGTGACTTTAAACTCATCGGGGGGGGGGGGGGGGTCAGCAAGAAATAGGGGATACGATGTTTACCAGGGCGCCTGTTGGGGTAACTAGAAATAATGTCCACAAACTGAAAGAGAGCACATTCAGACTGGACATCAGGAAAAAATTCTTTACAGTGAGGGTTGCCAAAATATGGAATACGCTTCCAAGGGAGGTGGTGCTGTCCCCTTCCTTGGAGGTATTTAAAAGGAGATTGGACAGACACCTGGCTGGGGTCATCTGACCTCAGCACTCTTTCCTGCCTGGGGCAGGAGGTTGGACTCGATCTAATATGTCTCTTCCGACCCTAGCATCTATGAAACTATGAAAACAAATCTGTATACTTTAGTTTGAATCTTGGAGTTTTTTAGTTACCTGTGCTTGTTTATTTCCTCATTATGTGTGCTAAGTGTCTATACATTTAAACACATCTGAATTAGAAGGTTTTGCAGTTCTTCAGTAATATGATACATATTTGGGAAAGTAGAGCACTTCCCTTCCATTGGGGAGACTTCTGATGGTGAGGAAAGAAGGTGAAAAAAATGGCAGAGAGGAAGTCTTTGAAGTGTGCAAGATTCTGTAGAAATCTATTCTTGAACTGCTAATAGATAATAGAGAATAGAAATAACTTCTCACTAAGCAACCACATATGTGCTTTTCATATAATAGCTATATTTGCTAGCATTGAGTATAATGTGAATTTTTGTTTAATTGAAATGATGTTGAATTGCATATGAGTGGAAAGATACCACTTTTGTTCCTTTAACAGACAGATGTCAAGGAAAAACAAAAGAAACTTGTAGAACAGCTAACAGGACTTATCAGCAGTTCTCCTGGGCCACCCACACGGAAATTATTGGCTAAAAATCTTGCAGCTCTCTACAGCATTGGAGATACATTTACAGTTTTTCAGACACTTGACAAGTGTAATGACATTATCAAAAGTAAAGATGACACTGCTGCCTACTTACCAACCAAACTGTAAGTAAAATGAATTATGGGTGGTAGTAATGGTTTTTAAGGAAAATAGTCTTTTATAGTACCAGCTCTCCTGTGTGTGCGTCTAATAAATAGATGAGTATATTACAAGAGAGATTCGGGAGAGGACAGAAACTTTGTTGAGTTGTGTGTGTGCGCACGTGTGTGTGTGTATGTTACATATGTGTTGTTACTTTGTGTGAATGACAGAAAGCAAGAGCACGATTGGGAGTGTGCAGAGAAGTCTGTAGACAAAGGTCCACATGGCTCTTTGGAAGTTAAAGGTCTATCTTCCAGCTAAGGGGATATTATGTTGTCAGAATTAATCTTTATATGTGCCATCTAAAGGAAAGCCAACTGCTTGGTAACACAATGGAGAAATGCCTCAACTTGTAATTTATAAAAGTATTTATAGGTAGGGACCTACTTAACTTGTGGTGAGTCCAAGCCATTTTTGCAGCTTTGTCTTGGACAAAGAGCCCATGTTGTGGCAGCCCAGCCCTCAGTGCTGATTGGTGGAGAGGCCTGGGAGGTGAGGGGGAGGGAAAGGGACGAGGGGGCAGCTGCCATATTGACTGCTGGCTGCCCTTTGTCTGGCGCTGTATTGGCAGGGGCAACTGCCATCTTATCTGCTGCCCCCTTTGTGCTGCCCCGTCAGCAGCAACGAGCTGTAAGGCCTGCCCGGGAGGGGCAGACTTAATAAAAACTTACTTTTATTTAGGGGTTTTTTCGTGCATTTCGCCAGCAACCCCAGGTTTCATGGTTTCTGAAATCTGAGAGACCCCAATTTAGGTAGGCCCTATTTATAGGGACAGTCCACTCCCTCAAGTAAATGTTATATGACAACTTGCAGGTTGAATCCTAAAAAATGTTATTTATTTTAAGAGGGAACTTTTACGTAATGTTATGTACTTAAAAGGTGCCTGTCTTCTGCTTGTATTTAACTATTATAGCAATGGTTTTCAAACTTCCTAAATTCATGGAACCCTTTTTTATAATCTCTTCTGCCACGGGACCCCTACACCTAATGTAAAGACTGACACAGAGCCAAGCAACCCAGCCTGGCAGCAGTGGTGCACTATCTCCCTGCCCACTCCACCGTTAACCCAGTCTCTGTGACCTATCACAGAACCCAGGGTTCTGCAGAGCACAGTTTGAAAACCACAGTATTGTGGTATGCAGTATATGTCTCTTGAATAAATAATTGCTAAGTGTGTATGTGGTTTTAGTTCACATTTCAGATACTATTCCAGTCTTGCTATTAGTAACTTAGGGCTTTAAAACAGTTTGCTATGACTTATAACTTCAGTTAGTGTGTTTAAAAAAAATCCAATCTACTTCTATTTGTTTATGCAGTATTTAGTGAACTGGGCCCAACTTCTTACTGGCTCCTATGCATTGCTGTAGCAATATGTTTAACAATGCCCCCCTGTGCAGGCATTATATTTATTGTGCAGTTAACATGTTAATTGTATATGGGCGTTTTACAATTTATTGTGCAAAGAATTTATAGTGGGCTGAAATGGCAAACCAGACACACAGATGTTTCACATCTTGTGGCTGGTTTGTATCCTGCTTTAAATTAGATGCGTGGCATGTATAGTGGTTGCCTACTGCCTGACCTCGTTTGTCAGCTAATCATCGAGATCAGGGGGCAGCCCTGGGTCTTGGTTCAATCAGCTGGTCTGAGTCCCAGATTATTTTGATGGGGTGGGGGTCCAGGACACAGCTGGCCCATTCCTAATGTCTGCAGTTTCCTTTGAGGATTTGGCTGTGGGGAACCCAGCATCAAGGACCTGGTCCCTGTGCTGGGCTCCCTGCACACCTGCAGTTGCACTGTTGGGATCTGCAGTATTTTCCATGTGATTCTAAAAATTGTATCCTACCATGCCAGATGTTTATGGCTGGAGGAATGATTTTTTTGGGGATCAGGCATAAAATTCTTAATGGCTGCTAGGAGCCAGTAGCATCAGAAATACTCTTTGGGTGGAAACTATCTTTGCTTGGATGTTTGAGGAGAGAATTTGGGCATTTTTTTGTGAAGTAAGAATTTGAAATTGTTACTTTCCCACATAATATTGCAACACGACTGTTAGATTACCTAAAGACTGTTTAAGTTTAGTACTTTCTACTTTTAATGCAATGTGTTCTTGTTGAGGAGGTGAATCCTTTGATAAGTTTGTAACAAACAAAGAAACTGCTTGGATAATTATGTTGTCAGTGATGGAAGACACAATTCTGAGCATCCTAAATAGTATCTAGCAAGGATTTTAAATTGAGACACTTAGCTCCTTTGTGACATCAAGTTGCATGTCCACAGCCTTGACATGCAGAGGAGCTAAACCTGTTAAGCTTCTGGACTGACAGTGTGCATCTCTAATTGAAATGTAGGATAACTTAAAATCTTTTAGTTTATTTGAGTATCTGAACATAGGGGAAAATGTGGGTGCAAAAGTTGCATAAAGGTAATGATTTAAGAGTGTCTGTAATCTTAGGTGCATTGTAAAATTTGCTGTACCAAGGGTTGGCAGCCTTTTTGGAGTCACAGGCCAAAATAATTCCGCTCATTCTGAAAGTGAGATGCCATTTGCAAGCTGGCCACTGCTGCCACTTCCTCTGCTACTCATTCCCCCTGGCTGCCAATATACCATGGATTTATTTTTTAGCCATCCTCTGCCAAAATGCTAACTATGTCCCTGCTTCAAGGGCTGGATGAAATTGCTTGGTGGACTGGATCCAACCAGCGGACCATAGATTGCCAGCCCCTGTTGTTGGCAGGGAGTAGGCCTCAAAATATAAACAGTGTAGCTTTGAAGCTATTTTTCCTGGAGAATGTTTTTGCAATCATTAAAGGTTTTCATTCTGCAGGGGCGTGAACACACAAGTGCATATTGAGGCCTAAAGTATAGATTCTGCCTCTGAATTTGCTTAGATGCATCTCTGCGCCTGTAAGCTTAGTGAGAGAAAAACGTTCAGCTAAGTGAAGTGTTCACAGTGAATAATGAATATAGTGGCTAGTGCATAGTAAATAATTTTATAATAATCAACGATCATTAAGAACATAGAGAAATTTATTTTCAAATGTAATTTCTAGGCTGATCCGTATCAAGTAATGTGTTAGACGTTTTGAAAAGGAAGCTGCTAAGCACTATCTTTTCTTTGTAGGGCTGCTGTGGCATGTGTTGGAGCATTTTATGAGAAAATGGGCAGGATGCTGGGCAGTTCTTTTCCAGAAACAGTTAACAATCTTTTAAAGTCTCTGAAAAGTGCAGAGGTAAGTTATAGGAATGTGTTATCTTAGAGCTACAAACCTAGCTTTCTTTAAGGCCCAAACTACTTTCAGTTTAAATGTCTTCATGCTTTTCTTATGTATTGGGCAAGTAGCTACCTGTGCAGCCCATATCAATATAAAGATGAATGTTTATTTGTACTGTATAATTGGCTTAAAATTTTGAATATTTTAATGAGTGGAACAAGCCAACATAATCCTTGTAACAGGTACTGGTCTTTGGGGTGCATGTTCTTGTCTTTTTATCTTAGTCCAGTGCTCAGTCCTTTATGAGTGAGGCGATTATGGGGATTTCTGCTTTCTTCTGTAAAAAAGGTACAGACTGCTTTCCAAGATCATCTGAGCATATGTTAACCAACATATTTTTTGTCACTGTCACGGCAAGGCATTGGCAATGCCCTTGTTTCTTCTGGTCTTTGCCTGAGGCTTGTTGTAGGGCTATAAACTGCTTTATGACTTCTGTTTTTGTAGACTGTTTTATGACTCTGGGTATGAGAGAGGTCAAGAGTGTTTTATCTTGTTGACCTTTTGGATAAATGGTTGCCTGCAAATGTGAGGGAATTAGACTCGATGGCCCAGGAGGTGGCTTCCGTTCTTAGGTTCCCTTGTTTGCGTTTGTGATAGGTTTGATGCTTGGATACAGAGCATACTTTAAAAATTACATGCATCAGTACATATGCTTGACATATGTATCCAGGGTAAGTGGGGATTGGCTGGTGAAAGACTTTGCTGAAGAAGTTTGTGAGCTAAACTAACTAAATAGCTCATATTTTTTCCCCTTTTTTGTGTATGAAGTAAAATGCAAAAAATCACCTGCATTAATGCAGTACTGTTTTCATGGTTAAAACAATAACTTGCACATGTGCACTACATTTAAATCTTGTTTCTTATTGAATGTACAGTGTAATACACTATGTACAATACACACCTAGTATTTGAAACAGGAGAGGCAGCTTTTGCTGCACTAGTTGGAGACCTTGGGGAGTTTCTGTTAGGTTTTTAGCAGGGGAGTGTGTTACTCCATGTTCACCAAAAACTGGATTTTACACAATGATCTGTTTTAACAACTGAGACTGTTTCACACAAGTATAGAGTATGCTATTACAGATGCTGCACACTAAGTTTGAAATTGTTGTTCAGTACCAATATATTTTAAGGGGCTTTAGTAAAAGAAGTTCTTATACTCTGTAGGTATATCTGCAGAAAAAGAACAATGATACAATTGTAATACTGATACTCGGGGACAAAAAATTACTGAGTGCTGCCAATTAAAAACTACTTTTTCTTTGCTTTCTTACTTGCAGTCTCAGGGTCGAAGTGAAATACTAATGAGTTTGCAGAAAGTTTTAAATGGACTTGGCGGTGCAGCAGCTTCTTGCCATCGTGACATTTATAAGAATGCGCGATCTCTGCTGACAGATCGATCTATGGCTGTACGATGTGCAGTAGCTAAGGTGGGTATGCTTTTTACAAGGTTTAGGAATCCTGTTTCCCTTGTACCCCAAAAGCAGTTAAATGAGGAAAGTGACAAAATTTGCTGTTCAGTTGCTTAAGTTTTCACTAATCATTTTATGTTTGGAAGAATGAAAGAGTTTGATGTGGTAAGAAATGTTCATGAGAGAGCTTTTGTATATTTCCATTAAATCTGATATTTGTCTATATAGATGATTGTAATTAGTATGAAATTAGTAATAGTAAACTATTTTTGAAGCAAATTCATGATACAGAGAGGAGCCACCTTTATTTGGAGATGCAGTCTTTGAAAAAATGAAATTACATTTCTAAAGGTGTTTCATAGAAATTTGGAGCTACAGAAGCAGGAATGATCTGTGCAGTACAGTATTTTAGGCCTTGTTCAATTTAGTAGTCATGTCCTAAGTAATGTGGCTTGTATTTCTATGTTCTTACTTTCTAATAGAGTTCAGCATTAGGAAGATTTTTTTTCCCTGATGTTCAGCCTAAATTTTTGTTCCAAGCTGATGTTTATGCTCTTCATATATTTATAGGTTATATTCATGTTACTTTTTATTTGTTGATCAATTATGGCAAGTTGGTATTCATGACTAATTCATTTAATTGTTTCTCATAAACCAGTCTTTCCCGTCTCCTTGTCATTTAAAACTAGATTGGACAAGGTAAAAAGACATGACCTAAACAATACACTCTTATTTACTCATTCTACTCCGTAATATTAACAATAAAAATGAAGCTGTAATTTAACGCATGCCCATTCCAACACGTAAACTTTATTGCAGTTTTAGATTTTAGAGCAATCCTCAAACAACAATCTTTCCCCTGGTCCTACAGTATTTAAGCTGGCTATTATCTATTTAGTGTATGGCATATTCATATTTGACTTGATCCTATGACATAATTATTTTAAAACAACAGTGTACACACACAGGACTCATACAGTCTTAGTCCATATACAGGAAAGAATATGGTGTAGTAGAGAGAGACCCATATTATCAAAAAGTCTTAGTGTGAAGTGTTAAAACCTCAGTGGACTAAGGAGACTGTATACACTGCCCATTTTAAAATAGAGGGTGGGATAAACTTTTTCCACAAAATTGAGGAGGCCTTTGGTGCATTGTGACCAATACAGTCTGTCCAGATACAGTAAGTCAGGAGTGTCAAGCTCACCTGGCCCCTTGCGTCAGATCCAGACAGGGACAATTGATGGCAGGAGCAGTGGGGCTGTTGCTTGTACCCTACTACCAACATGTGACCCTAATGGGGCTTGCTGTTCTACATTTTGTCAGCATGCCCTGCCTCCAAATTGCACATCTCTGCAGTCTGGATCTGGCCCGTGAGAATTTTGTTTGAAACCCTTGTATTCTACAAAAATATTTACTAGATAAGTGTAACCTGTGTGATTATATTAGTTATCAGAATTGGAGAAAAAGGGTGTAGTAGTATTCAATAGTTCTTATTTTTCCTCAGTGCCTGCTGGAACTACAGAATGAAGCTGTATTTATGTGGACAGCTGAACTAGAAAATGTGGCAACACTCTGCTTTAAGGCCTTGGAAAACTCAAATTATGGTGTGCGTGTTGCAGTGTCAAAGCTTTTAGGCACTGTCATGGCTACAGCATTGATACCAAAGCAAGCAACAGGTATACCGGCCTTAAAAAATCGTATTGCATGAGATGTCATTTTAGGGAAGATGAGTTATGTTTTTGTTTTACATTGTAGACTTCAGTTCTAATTAGTGTACAGTAAACTAAAATGAGTTATAAAATGAGTTAAGTCTGTGCATATCCAGTTGTATTCACATAAAGAGGTAGAAGAAATAACTCACTTGAAGCATTTTGCTAGCATAAAACACAAAACTTCTAAAAGTAAAGGCACGCCAACCAGGACCTCAAATGTAATCCATCCAGACCCGTAATATACAAGTCACTTCACCTGCATTCTGCCAGTGACCAAACCACCCTCTCCTACTCAGCATTTTAGGCAGGGACAGTTGTATTTGTTGAATGCACAGCCACTTCTCTGTCCTTTATTCAGTGAAGCAATTCTGGGGTACTTATTCAGATGGACTTTGTGATGTCCCAAGATAAAGTACTTATCCTGTGAACCTTTTTACGATTTATCTTAGGACAATGGACCTGGTTATTTGAACGATTGTATTTTGTCCCAGGGTAAAATGGTTTATCCTAGGATAAATGCAACATCTGTTTGTAGCCTTAGTTAGCAGGGAAAACTCTTTTTTCTTTGATATACTTGTCTTTTTTTCCTCTGTATACTCCCAGCATTTAATAGTTTTGTGAGTTGGTCTGGTGACACTAAGGAGGATTTAAAGAAAAATGGAAATAGATTGGGCATGCTCTGAGGAAACCCAGACACTAGGGTTAAGAGAGAAACTCTAGAGCTGAACTTTCAGAGAGCATGGAAGAGAGACAAACCAAAGAAGTCCTCAAGAAAGAAATACATCATTAACCATAGGAGATTAGTCAGACTCAGAATGAAGTCAAACAGTTAGCCCAGGCACAGAGAGGAGCCATGTTATCATTGTAGAAGCCCAAGGCTCATAGAGTGAGGAGGATTAGGCATATTTTCCATGGACAGCATCAAAAAAATGGTTTATATTAGACTGGTGGATGGTAATGATTAACTAGCGGTGACCTGAACCAACCCAGCTTAGGTCTGAGGTGGGCCAGTGCTTCCCACTTATTATTTAAGCATTTTTGGTAGAAACATCTTAGTTCATCTGAACTGATATCTTTTCTGTGATTAGCACAGGTGCAATGTGCCTATTTGGTCATTAGGTCTAAAAAATCCAGGTCTCGTACATAAATAAGTTGTTATGTATGAATATGAAGAAGGGGTGGGAAGGAACAAGAACTGCTTGTAATCTGGAACTTCATCAGATAAAAATGACTGGAGCAGAGGGACCTGGGCATAGTAGTTGAATCACAGGATGACTGGTTGCCAATATGATACAACTGTGAGAAAGATATAAGATTTGACATTTGCATGGATCAATCAAGAAATTTCTAGTAGAGGTTAGGACAGTATGTAATTGTTCAAGGCACTTACAACGCTCCATGGGAGCATTATGTACAGTTCTGGTCACCCTTCATTGGCGACATATAGGGGATAGGCCGTGCATCCCCTGGAAGTGCTGGTGAAAGTGGACTTCTGGTTTTGCCTGGGGGAGTGCCGCCGCCCCCCCATCAGTGATCCGGTGCTCCCTCGGACTCGGGAGGCACCAGTTGCACATGTCACCCTTGTTTAAGAAAATATTTTAAACTGGGGGGAAGCCTACTAGAATGATAAGAAGAATGGAGAGCATGCTGTAAAAGAGACTAAAAAGGCTGGATATATTTAGTGTAGTGAAGCAGACCAAGAAGGGACATGATTGATCTCTGTATATACCTGGATAGCAAGTACTGAGTGGGAAGGAAAGAACTAGTAAAGTAATGGACAGTATTGATACAAGAACAGATGGATATGAACAGGGCATGAATAGGCTGGAAATTAGAAGATGATTTTGGCTAAAATTCAGCATCTTCCATGTTTCGGGGATGTATGTGGTAGCTGTGTTGATCCGAGACAAAAAGAAATGCAAAAATCTCGAACTCTTGGTTCCAAAATGATACCTTTTATTAGACCAACTGAGAAATTGCAAAAAAATATTTTTTTTGCAAGCTTTCGGGCTCATGCATTCTTCATCATGCTCAGGGAAAGTTCAAGATGGTAAAAAGTCCCCATATATAGGAAATAAACTTCATTTTCGCGGACGCGGAAGCTGGAAAACTGCAAGAGTGGTGTGAATAGTTAATGGACTCTCCAAATCATTGCTGATGAGGTCTTGTTATATCTCTGATTGAAATACTGCCTTTTTCCTTCCACAAGTGATGCGTCAGAATGTGAAGAGGGCTACACTTGAGGAAGTCTTAGAACTCATGGCCACAGGGTTTTTGCGAGGAGGGTCTGGATTCTTAAAGAGTGGTGGAGAGATGTTAAAAGTAGGAGGGTCTGTCAATCGAGAAGTACGAGTTGGTGTCACACAGGTTTGTAATAATTTTTTTAGAAATTCTCTTTTTCTCTTTCTTCATTTCAAAATAGAGGAACAGTATTACACTCAGTATTACACTGTAGCTACAGGTCTGTGTTTAAAAAAACAAACAAAAAAACCCTCAGATTTGTGATTCTCTTGTTTGTCCCAAAACATTATAAGTGCATAACCATGCCATATACTGTGTCAATTAGTGGTTTCTGTAAATTAGCTTCACACTGGTTCATTATCTAGTGATTTGGGTAGATTAGGTGAATTTGTCTGCATAAATATTCTTTTACATTTTTTTGCTTAACTTGCAGTAGTGGTTGAATTTTGTAATTATTATTTTTAAATTGCAATATATGACAACCACAGGTTGAGATTTTTGGCTCTTGTAAGTAAATACAAGAAAAGTTCCTTAAATAACAGAGTACTTCAGGTGCTGTCTGCACCTTAAAACTATTTAGGAAGTGATATAGTTCAGAATGCAGCTCCTAGTTGAAATTGTGTTTCCTTTAGGGAGAACATCACACCTATCCCCAATCTGTGCTGGCTACCTGCTGGTGTTCTAGATAAAGTGTGTACCCTGATTTCATCTCTTCTCATAAGGTGCCACTGTATTGGGATCTGCTGGGGTGCAGGAGGTCACAGTTACCTAGTTTAAAACTGGAGAGGGTAGGAATAGTGTGCTCCATTTTTCCCCATGCAACTTGTTATACACACCTTGTACTTTTACATATGCCATAATTATTTTTAAGACTATAAATATAGAACACATTAATCATAATTTAGAATTATGGTTTATATGTAATGGACAAAATGTATATCACTGTTATAGTAGGCTTCTACCTAACTGGTATGATGCGGAATTACAGTTTTAAATAAATAACCATTTATTAATTTAATTTATATGCTACCCTTGCTGGAAAGTATTCCCTCTCCCTGCCCAACCCAACCTTGCTTTTCATTCCCCATTCACAACCATAACAGAAGACAGCATTTTTTCTCTCTCCCATGTTCCCTTCCATTCCTACCCACGTTTCTCGAGTCTCATACATAGGAGAGACCTCCCTTCCTGTTCCCAGCCCATACCTCCCTGTCTACGTGACATTTGTAGTGATTGATGAGAGCATTTGTTTTACAAAATATTGTTCAGTGAATTTGGGGTATTTTTTTTTATTGGATCAGTTTATAGCAATTTCAGGCATTTAATTAAATCCCCAGTTCAGATTTTCTTTAAAAAACTAGATCAAGTTACCCACAACATATCTTGCATATACTTGCCATATATGAAATGAAAACATTAGAAGAAAACAGTTAATGTGTATTTTTATTTGCATTTTCCTGAAATGCTTCTGAGGTTATGTGTATTGCACAATGTAGCATATCGTGGGCACAATGAGTTAGCTTGGTTACTGGGAGGAGTCTCACTATGGTCTATGGAGCTAATTTAACTTAGCTTTTTCTGCTCTGCTCATTCACAACCAGTAGAAAATGTTTTTCAGTACAGATGTACCATTAATTTTTTTCTTTGAATACTAAGTATATCCTCTTGTTTCCATATTCACTGTGTATATGTATCTGTATCTACAGGCCTATGTTGTCTTTGTTACAACGCTAGGAGGTCAGTGGTTGGAGCGCAACTTTGCTACATTCCTGTCTCATGTTCTGGATTTAGTTTCCCATCCCCGTGCAACACAGACTCATGTGGAGGCGGTGTACTCTCGAAGATGTGTTTCCTTTATCCTGAGAGCAACTGTTGGCAGTTTATTAGGGGAGAAAGCACAGATAGCAGCTGCCAAGGATATCTGTCAAGCCATTGGTAAACAAATGAAGGCAGTAGGTAAGAACCATTTTTGTCTTTACCTAATGATGTACTCAACTTGTTTCTTATGAATGGCCCGCTAGTTTTGTCCAGGTTTGTCATTGTCTTCAAAGTCAGTAGAGGTGCACCGACCTATGCATTGGTCCAATATCAGATCAGTACCAATATGAAGAAAAGTGGCTGTATTGGAAATCGGCTTGATGGGGCTGATAATTTGACCGATAAATGCCCATGTTGCGTGCAGCTGCAGCACAGCACTCAGTCACTGAGGAGCAGAGCTGACAGCATGGAGAGCTGCTTCCAGCTGGTAAGTTTGGTGTGGTGGAAGGGGAGGGAAGGGGTGTGGGGGGCAGATCAACGCCCCCCATGGTGAGGGAGGGAGCAGGGGCAGGTGCTGCTGATGCAGGGCGGGTCAGGCATGGGGCAGAGCCGCAGCTCGTGAAGGGGGGTGGCTCCAGCCACTGCTTGTACCCCAGGAGGGCAGGGGAGGTGGGGCATGTGCCCCCAGATCTGCATGTGGCAGGGCAGGCGGACTGCAGCCTTGGGCTGGAGCTGGAGCTGCGTGGGGCTTTTCTCACCAGGGGCTAGGCTCAGAGTGGGCGCTGGTGGCACTGGGAGGGGGATGCAGCCACCTCAGATTTTGCCACAGTTCCACTCTCGGTGCCACCACCGCCAGCTGCCTGGCGCAGCCTTAGCTCTTCTTGGCATGTGGGTGGAAGCGGGGCATTGAGCCAGGGCTGCGCCAGGCAGCCAGCCACAGTGGCACTTGGAGCGGAGCTGCAGCAAAATTTGGGGTGGCTGCAGCCCCCTCCCAGTGCTGCTGGCATTCGCTCTGAGCACAGCCTCCAGCAAGAAGAGCTTCGCAAAGCTCTGGCTTGAGCCTGCCTGCCCTGCCCAGTGCAGATCTGGCACATCCCCCCCCACACCCCTCCGGGGTGCAGTCAGCAGCGGGAGCCACCCCTCCCCCCACGAACTGCAGCTCCATCCAGTGCCAGTTCCAAATTGGCTGGGCAGCGCCTGCCCCTTCCTCTGCCCCCTCCCTCACCGTGGGGGGCATTGATCTGCTCCTCCCACACTCCTTCCCTCCCCACTCCCCTTCCACTACACCAGACTTACAAGCTGGAGGCAGCTATATTGGAAATTAGTTTGGTATCCGCCAGCATGCTTCCTTAAATATCAGGTATTGGTACTGGCCCCCAAAATCTCTATCAGTGCACCCCTACATGTCAGTGTTTTTCTCTATTTATTACTGTATTACTGAATTATTATTGTAGTTATGCTCCAAAATGGCTAAGGTAACTTTTTCAGACAAGGCTGAGTTAAGTCTTCCAGGTAGCTTAGTTCTACTCTGAAGACTAATTTTTTTAAGTAGCAGAGATTTCTGCATGTCATTGCAATGATTTCCATAGCAAATTTGCTTAGTCAAAGTCAGCAGAAAATCCTAGTATCCCGAATTTTGTCTGTTTTAAAAATTGTTTTACTAGTCACCCACCGTGCGAGAATGAAATAAAAACTTCAAATTGGTACCTTCTTATTAGGAATCAGTCCTTGCTATTTTGTGGAATGGTGGAGATTTAAATTGTGACTAAAAAATCACTCCTGATCAAACTTATTTTATTGTCTTCTAAGACTTTAATAGACACCAAAATCTTTTCTGTGTTATCACAGACCATAGGTGTTCCTGCTGAGACAGTGGGGAAGAATCAAAGTATAGATGTCATGGAAATATACATAGCAGAATCCATCAAATTACATTTGTCTCATACTGTTATTTTAGTGTTAATGTAATTTGCATTTTCTTGTAAGCTTGGTCACACATTCTTTGCCCACATGCGTGTGCATGTAGATTCTTAATACAGAATCCCAAACTCCTAATATAGTTTTATTCCTACATATTTTGCATATGTGCGTATACATATAGATGTTCTGCATGTCTATTTTTTCATAGTCATGTTTGACATTTTATAACTCTCCATTTCTCAGTCAAATGGCTTTTTTAATTATAATGACACCCCCTATAATTTCTGAGAATGTACTGTAAATTGATGCTTTGCTGGGCAATTTACTTTGGCTTTGCTGATAACTGTAAAGATGTTACTTTTTTCTGAATTAACTTGCTTTGCCAAGCCTTACGAGGTAGAAAACTATCTGCATTTTTAATGTAACTGCAAACCTTAATTTTTCCTTTCTCTCTAATATAGTGATTTTTATGTGCATCCATTCAAGTGTGAAATAAGAGTTTAGTAGGATATTTTGATTTTCTTGTTTCCAGAAGCAGTAGTGAATGATGCTAACAGTGAAAATAAATCGGGAGCTGCTGATGTAGCTGCAAGCCAACATGTGATGGTGTGTGCCCTCCAAGAGCTGGGTAGCTTAGTTCAGAGTTTGAATGCCACTGCATCTCCTCTTATTCAAGAACCCTCCATAGGTATGAAAGTGAAGTTGAATGGTACTATGTAGCATTTCATAAGATATATTGACCAGTTAACATGAAATCAGTATAGCTAAAACCAGTCTATATGAAGTTTATAAAATTATTTAAAGCATTTTGCTTCAAATTACAACTTCAAACATTGGAGTGAGTTTGCTCTTTCTGTTTCCTAGTGCTTGTCATAGATGGAGTTACTTGTACCTCCTGTAATTAAAGTTGTTCAGTACTTCCCATTATAAAGACCCTAAATTTTCGGTGTTGGATTTCTGTTTCAGGCTAAGCGTTTGGAGAATTTCAGCAGAACTGTTTCAGCATTTCTGTCATAATATCAAGGAAAAATATGTTGTTTGGTCTTACAGCATTTTAGTTCGAAAAAATCTGTCATCTCCAAATGTCGGTCTTGAAATTTTAGAAGTGATTGCTTTTGTGCTCTGCATACATCTTTTTGCTGCCTGCTCCCCCACCCCCAAAAGAAGAAAAAGAAAAAAACCCACATTTGCCAAAGTTATAAACTTTAAACATCTCAGTTCTCACACCTTTAGTAGGATTTGAATTTGGTAACAAACATCTCTGAAAAGTATCATCACGTATGACTTTCTACATTCTCTGGGGTTGAGGCAGACTTTTCTTACAGTTGCTTCCCATGACTACAAGTGGGGCACTGAACCTTAGGACAAGGTGACTCTTCTCTCTGTCCTCGGGGTTGCTGGTGCCCATGCAGTAAGGTGGGGGAAGCAGCCTTCTCTAAGTGTAGATGGGACAAGAGCTAGGGCAGAGGGAATAGATTGGGGAAGTGAGCACATCTAGGGTGACCCTTCCTTTGAAGGATGGGATGGGTGACAAAATGCCTGAGTAGATGCAGGGTGGAGACTGAGTTTGGGTTGAGGAGTAGTATACAGAGTGGGCCAAGGAATGGCGCAGAGGTGTGGATACTGGGAATTGTTAGGTTGGAACATCATAGGGTGCAGAGAAAATGGGGAAACAATCACTACAGTTGTAAGTGGAGTAAGAGACGGGACTGTAACAAGGACAGTCTGGAAGGAGTCTGCATAGCATGCACTTCCATCCAGAACCTGGAATGAAACCTATTGCTTCCAACCACTGATCTTTTGTTAGCAAATATCTGTGAAACACTGGCAACATGGATCTTATCCCCTGTGCAACATACAGAATTACAGCCTGTTACCACTATCAGTTAGTTCATTAGTTCAAGTGTCAGAGGTCTTCCCTGTGTACCTGACAGTTCCAACCCTTCTGGTATACTATGTTGGGGTCAGTATGATGCCATTGATAGAAATTCTGTTGATTTGGTTTGTTTTCTTTAAAAACATAGGCAGGGCCGGATTATGACATGCTGGGGCCCTAAGCTAGGGGTTCCCAACCTTTTTATTTTGCGGCCCAGCAAACTGCAGACCACCACACAGAGCCCCATGGCTGGAGTTTCTGGCCGGAACACAAGTAAAGATACTTCCACACCCTGGGTGGGGGGTAGGCCCAAACCTCAACTGCAGCTGCTGTGGGCCCTGTGGTAGGAGTCGCGGCCTCTCTGGGGCTGCAGTTTGCTGGTCCACGGTCACTTCTGGTCTGGCAGCTAACCCTTCGCAGCCCAGGGCTTAATTTAGAGACCCCTCATAATGTGAAGCTTACTTAGTGAAGCTTACTTAGTTTATGCCTAAATCTGGCACTGAATATTGGAATTTACATACAAAAAACATACTAAAAGACATGGGTTGTAAAGTCAAGCACTTCAGTGTTAGGAAATGTGAGGATTAAATTTGCTTTTGTAACCTTATTTTGGACCCCTGTACATAGTAATAAGGAAGATGTTTTTAATTGCATGGTTACAGACTATTTTTTCACAGGGTTGCTGGAGACCGTAACCTCAGTTCTCCTTCATCCAAGCATGGCTGCTCGACTTGCTGCTGCATGGTGCTTGCGCTGTGTAGCTGTAGCGTTGCCTTTCCAATTGACTCCATTTCTGGACAGATGTGCGGAACGGCTCAACAATTTGAAGACCTCTCCTGAAGCTGTTAGTGGCTATAGTTTTGCAATGGCTGCTTTACTCGGTGGAGTACATCAATGTCCTTTAGGTATTCCTCATGCAAAAGGAAAGGTGAGATAAAGGTGCAATTTTAGTCTGTGTAGCTACTGTATATAACAGTAGCTAAAGATATTTGTATCCAGAAATACGTAATTCTACAAGTTGTGCAACACTGACCATTAAAATTGTATTGATATAACCCATACCTGCTAAACAGTTAAAAAACCCATGAACTTCTGTATTTCAGACAAGGTATTTACCGGGTTTGTTTTCATTTTTTCTAGTTTAATGGAAGTGTGTTTTGGGATGTCAGTCAGAAATGTGTTGATTGCGCAGAGAGGTTGTCCGTGTCATCACTGCTAACACTCTGTTATTTGTACAAGAAACATGTGATCTGTTCTTAACACAAATTATCTGGTTTGAAGGCATCTTTACATTATATTATAGCTCAAGTAACAGCTATTTTCTGATAGTTTCTTTAAGTGATTTAACTTGCATTGTAAATCCATTATTGTATATAATCGTTGCAGATGGTAGTAAGTATTGCTGAGGATCTATTACGAACTGCTGCTCAGAACAGCAGATTGTCCTTACAGCGCACTCAAGCTGGGTGGCTTTTACTTGGAGCACTTATGACTTTAGGTTTGTACTAGTAGTTTTTTTTTTAATATTGTTTTAATGTGCCTGGCATTTTGGATTTATCTGCTTCAGTAAATGTTTGCTGTGCAGTGGTAATCCAGTACCAGTCTAATGCTAGGGGACAGGAGGCGTATTAGTACTTCAGTGTAAAACAGCAAGATAGTAAGAATTACCATATCAGGTCACACTGCTGCTATCTTCTGCTGAGTTCTTCCTCTAGCAACTGCATATAACTGATATGTGGAGAAAGGAGAACCTCCCCACACCAGTAATGTGCCTTACCTAAATAAGTAATGCTATAGTAGGGAAAGGGACTTCTTTTCTGCTCCTGTCAGTACCAGATGTCATTATCCATTTCAGTATCTCACATCTTGAGCTCAAATGCAAATGTTAAAGGTCCGAACATTGTGTAGTAGTAGTTTTTGAAATCCAACCCATTATTTGGCTCTGATGTTCTGTGACTCTGGGTTCTGTAAATAAATTATATAGTGAGAAGATTTAAGTATTCTCTTCTTAAATGTCCATGTTCTTGGAGAATTTTTAATTTTAGGAGACATGATAAAAAGGACTTTGGTGCTTTCAGTGCACTGTAATAGTTTGATCTCAGTCAAGTTCCACCTGAATTTCTTTCTTTTTTATTTAAATAATCCTACCTGTAACATTTTATTACAAGAATGCCTAACGATATATTTAACTGCTTTCATTATCCTTTTCTGAACTTTTAAATGTAAAAAAATAGCTTGCAGGAGTGTTTTTTATAGTTTACAGAACTTGTTGGAAGAACTGACCACTCAGTTATTTAGTTAATAACTACCAGTTATTTTTTCTAATAGTAATACAATGAGATTAAGGTTGTTTAAAGAACTTGTCTTACTCAGAATATTAAGAATACAATGAAGTAAAGACCAAAACAAGATTGGTAGCTGTTAGTCATACATTAATTGATGAAGATCTAGACTTGTAGAGGGACATTGGCTCCTTAAATTTGACTTCAAATTATAAAACAAAACGTTACTGAACTCAAAGTCAATAGATGTGTCTGTAATTTAAAAAATAAACATACCATTGCAATTTATTTGAAGCACTTTTAACTGGGAAATGAAAATTACTAATTCCCCCCCCTCCCCCTGTTAATCTGCTAAGGTAAAATGGTTTCAGTTTTTTGTTCTTAAAATGTTCAGATTTGTTCTTATAAATTCCCAGTATATTTCTATTTAAAAATAGGTACTGCAGTTTCAGATTAATATTTTCTTGGTTAGGTCCTTCTGTTGTTCGGTACCATCTACCAAAGATGCTGCTGTTATGGAGAAATGTGTTTCCTCGTTCCTTGAAGGAGCTGGAAGCAGAGAAGGCACGAGGAGATTCTTTTACATGGCAAGTAACGTTGGAAGGTCGTGCTGGAGCTCTGTGTGGTAAGGCTTACAAAGAAGTGGTCAAAGTTCCTGTGTTGTTTTTTTAAATGCTTGTTAATTTCAAAATTGCAAATAACAAAGAATTTGTAACTTCACATCTTTTTTTTCAAAATAGATTTGAAAAAGAAAACAGTTTTGAATTTTTAATTACTTTTAATAATTTTATTATTACTTACCTCATTTATAGGGTTAATACAAATAGATTTGTTATTCATTGCTTATTGGCTAACCTATTAATATCCCTATTTTGGTTAATTGGTGACATTTTTTATTTCCATTTCTGTTTCAATTAAGCATTGAAATAATTTTCCATTATTAGCTATGAGAAGTTTTGTTGCCCACTGTCCTGAACTGCTTACTGAAGACGTAATCAGAAAATTGATGACACCTATAGAATGTGCCATGACAATGATGTCACAGTAAGTAGACACTTAAAAATTTTCACATCTCTGCTTAATTTAACTGGACATTTAAAATAGATTTAAACTTATCCTTATTGTTGCTATAAACTGATAGTTTAAGTTATCAAAATTCAGCACATTTCATAAGTTAAAATATTAGCAGTTTTTCTGCTCTTCCCACTCAAAAAGGATATTTAAGAATAAAATTAACCTATTTTTATTACTGATCAGTTCTGTGTCGTCAAATTTAATGAAAATATTTATTTAGGTCTTAACTATTTTGTAAAAGTTTATTATTAAAGAACCTAAATTTTGGACCATTTGAACATTTATAGTAATAGTGACTTACTATTACTTTTGGATTTTATATGAGGGTATATAATACTAGTTTCATCATTAATAAAGTTCCCCTAAGTATTGTTACATCTGAAAATAAATTAATAATTTAAATGTGTTGCTCTGAATAGTTTCCTGAACTATTTACTATTATATCAGCTATGAAATGCACATGGCAAAGACATTTTGTAAATGCTGTATGTTTCTATACTTAAACTCTTTTTATTGTTTATTTTTTATTTTTTTTACACTGTAGTATTCCATCAGTTATTAAAGCCCATGGAGCTCATCTTAAAGCTAGTGCAGCTATGGTCCGATTAAGACTTTATGACATTTTGGCTTTGTTACCTCCAAAAACTTATGAAGGTAAATAACGATATATATGGTCATTTCCTTTAAAACATGTACTAGGTGTTTCTTTTAATGGAATCTTGGGGAGTGGTTGTTGAGGCTCAGATATCAAAGTTCTGTCGTTTCAGTATGAATACAGGAATAAGAAGATTCCATGTTGCTATTTCAAAATAAAAGATAGTACCTATAAGAGAGAGAGAACTTCTAACATTCAAATACTATGTTCCTTGCTCTTAAATATAATGTGGTTATTTAGATTGGGGATGTCAAATATATGGCATGCTAGGGTACTGGTGTGCCAGGAAATTTGAGGGCATGGGTAGTGCTGGGAAGAGGCATATTGCATAATCCATGGTTCCATTGCCCTATTAGACATGTTCCTTGGTGGCAGGGGGTATTGATGTATCCCTGCTCAACCTGCTGGGCTTCTTGTTCTGTTTTCTCTCCTGTGGTAAGGGACCTCTTAGCCACTGGCTGATGTTTGCCTCTCTGCTTATGCTGAAAGCAGTCATTTGGCCCATGGCTGTTGCCCCACTGCTACCACTTCTGATCCTGTTGCAGCCTCCACTTCTGCTGCAGATCTAGCTGCAAGGAGCCCTATGTTCAGGGTCTGGTCCAAGGCATGGACTGACTTTGACATTCCTGGTTTAGATTAATAGTTTGTGTATTCCATATTACATACTTTATGAGCTATGTATTGTAATGTGCAAGCATGTTTCAGAAAGTAATGACGGTTTCAAAATGTAACTGTTTTGTGTGCAGTTAAGTGGAAAACTACACAGCAGTGGGCAGTGCTGATGGTGGTGGTGTCAAACTTATTGTTTAAAACTGTAAAGGAGTGATGTGGTCTAGTAAATAACTGCGCGCACACAAAGGTTTTATTTTGAAATGGCTGTTACTTTCTGAAACGCCCTAATAAATTAATACATTTTATTATATAATAAATTGCATTACATAAGTACATTTATTTATTTTTGCGATTTGTATGCCTTGGCTTGGCTATGGTTGCTACATGTGATCCAGTTCCTGTTTTTATGGCATTAAAGAATTTTAACTGTTATTTTACATATTATTTAACACGCAAAATAAAGTGGTACAAAGAGGGAACATATTAGAACAGTTGTGCTCAACCTTTTTGACCGGCAGGCAGGCTGAGCAGTGCCCAATCCCTCCCTTGGCTGGCTCTGGTGGGGCCACATCTGGCTGCAGAGATGGGGGAAGGGGACAGCTTGGGCCCGATCCAGCTACCATGGTGGCATGGGGCTTGGGCTGGCTTTATGCTGGCCCCACAGTAGAGAAGGGCTGTGACCTGGCCCTGAAGCAGGCCTGCTGGGGAAGGGGGAATAGTCTGACCCTGCGGGAGGAAGCAGGTGTAGCCTGGCCCCAGCCCTATTGCTCAGAGGGAAGGGGGTGTGGCCTGGTTGTGATCTGGCCATGCCAGGGAGAATCATGGCTCAGCTCAGATCTGCCCTGTGGGACTTGGGATTTTGGCAGCAGGAAGGGGTGGCAGTACTGCCACTGCTTCCTCGCTACCTAATTTCCCAATCCATGGGTAGCCTGAAGAGCTGGATTCCTCGGCCCTGTGGGCAGCTGCCTTTGGCCCGTGGGTTGGAGGCTGAGAATCCCTTTACTAGAAGGTATGTATGGAAAGTGTAGAGTTAAGACTGAGTATTCTTCCTTAACTCTACATTTCTTGACTTAAGTTTGTGGCTTCTAAGTCTCTTTAATATGTAATGTAAGAATAGATGTAATTGAGGAAAATATATATTTTGGGTGTTCAGAAATTTAACAAGTTGTATGCAAAATAATCATGAAAAAATTGCAGTTTGGACAACCTACTCATTTACCTATTTGCAGAGCACATTTTCGTGGAGAATTTTAATTATGGATCACTTACTGTATTGGTATCTAAACTGTTAGAAAATAAAAAAAGTCCTGGAGCAAATATACAGAAAACGTAACGTTTATAATACATTTTTCAAATGCTTTATCTGTTCTGGTCCAGAAGCAGTTATTTTATTTTGTGTGCTAGTATCTAGATTGGACAAAGAGCAATAATACATATATTTTTTCCGCTGTGGCTTGTGTGTGCTATTTTATAATATTTACAAAAATAGACTCTGATGTGCAATTCCTCACAGTAATACCTAAGTACTTTAAATTAACTTAGCAGCACCATGTGTGAAGTGGTGTTCCCAAAATTGGGACTGTAGTCTTGAAGGAATTGCCATGATCTCTAGGTTTTAAGTGACTGGTTCTGGACATTGTGAGTTCTTAGGTTCTGTTTGCAGTTCTGTTCCTGATGTTGGGCTAGTCAGGTTTACTTCTCTGTGTCTCAGTTTTCCATCTGTTAAATCAGGGTATTGCTGATTGCCTGAATTTATAGCATAAATCCAATGATGAAAGCTGCTATATGAGAGGCAAAATGATCAACTCTAATGTACAGTTCTTTTTTCTAGGATCATTTAATGCACTTCTTCGGGAGCTGGTGGCAGAGTTTACTTTAACAGACAACTCTGCTAATACAACTACATCACTTCTCAGATCTCTCTGCCATTATGATGACAGTGTTCTTTTGGGCTCTTGGCTGCAGGAAACGGATCATAAGTCAATTGAAGACCAGGTGATAAAAATAAAAAAAATAAAATTAAACTTTACATTGGCTCTATTTAACAAAATCCAGATCTCTTAAAAACTACTTCTAATATGGATTAGAAGGGCTAGTGTAATGCTCCTGATTTCTGAGCCTGTTTTATAAGTTTATATAGGTTTAAAGCCTACTGAGTTCAATTTGAATTTGTGATAGAACTAGATACAAAAAAGGTTAGTAAAGAATATTATGTAGTTCACCCAATTGTGGCTAGTCAACTATCCTTTTTTAAAGTTTAATTAGATCTGGCAATAGTCCCATCAGTTTTTTTCAGACAAGGTATCACAAATTCTACTTTTCTGCATATTATTTTGGAACTGTTGTCGCATCTTCATTGCAAATAATGGAATGCTAATGTAGGATATTTTTTAAGACAGCAATATGAAATATCATTCCAGGTTATTGTTTGATGGTATATTCATACTAGTGGATGAGTTTATAGAAATTTTTGTATATCAAGGAGGACCATCTCAAAAGCTTTAATGTCCACTTTGTGAATCATTCCTGTCTACACTGGTAATTAGTGTTGCCTTTCCACCTCCCACTGAAGTTGAGAGAGAATTAAGATTTTTTTTTCCTCCTGAAATATCACTTTGCAACTTTTATAGCTGTAATTGCACCTAGACCCAAATTTGATCAGCCTGTCTCTAATTCACTTGTCTTAACATTCACAACAGTGATTGAAATTACATTTGCACCAAACTATTAACTGTTTTGAACCTTCAGGGATTTATCTGGTACTGTAGACAAATATGTGGATAAGTGGGACACAGTAGTTGGAGAGCTCCTGTTGATATGTTTTCTAGTTATAAGTTGCTGTATGTCCTGTTTTGCTTACCTCCTGGTTTTAGTTCAGAAGATGTATGTATGAAGATGTATTTGGAAAGTATTTATATCTTGTGGCATTTTGCAGCTTCAGCCAAACAGTGCCTCTGGAAGTGGTGCTTTGGAACACGATCCATCTTCTATTTATTTGCGCATCCCTGCTGGTGAAGCAGTGCCTGGTCCCCTTCCCCTGGGAGTATCAGTCATAGATGCCTCTGTGGCGCTGTTTGGTGTGGTTTTTCCTCATGTTTCTTACAAGCACAGGTCAGTCTAAATTTTGCAATTCCAGGAGACACTGGACATTTTCTTCTTTTAAGACAAGGGTTTTCAACCTTTTTTATCAAGTATACCTCTTCTGTCTCAAAGTTTTATCTCCTGTACCCCTTTAGGTATTTTTTCTTGTTTTTAAGGTGGGAGGGGAGAAGAGGGGGTGTGTAGATCAAGGCCCTGTCA
>NW_017729034.1:34457415-34457815 GCF_001723915.1 Gavialis gangeticus
TGGGTGAGGGCAGCTCCTGCTGCTGCACACAGCCCAGGAAGGCACAGGGGGTGCATGCCCCTGGATCTGTGTACGGGGCAGGGTGGGCTGGGGCCGGGGCAGCGCTGGTTTCTTCCTGGTGGGGGCTGGGCTGGACTGTGCTCAGGGTGGGTGGCAGCATCACTGAGAGGGGGCTATGGGAGGGGCTGTAGCCCCCCATCCCCCCTCCCAGCTCCTGCTGGGAACAGCCCAGTGCTGCCCTGACCCCAGTCCACACTGGCCCACAGCCTGCCATGCCCCATGTGCACATGCAGGGGTATGCATCCCCAATACCCTCCCAGTGGAGGGAGCCGCCATTGCCCTGCACCCCCTAGACTCTGCCCAGCTCTGCAGCGCCTGCCCCATCCCCCACTCCCTCCCA
>NW_017729034.1:34462815-34473020 GCF_001723915.1 Gavialis gangeticus
TGGCCCACAGCCTGCCATGCCCCATGTGCACATGCAGGGGTATGCATCCCCAATACCCTCCCAGTGGAGGGAGCCGCCATTGCCCTGCACCCCCTAGACTCTGCCCAGCTCTGCAGCGCCTGCCCCATCCCCCACTCCCTCCCACACTGCTGGGGCCTCGGGGGGGGCTGCAGCCACTCCAGAATTCATTATAACTCCCCGCAACCACCCTCCCAGCACCACTGCCCAGCCCCCACCAGGAAGAGCCCAGTGCAGCCCAACCTCAGCCCACCTCACCCTGCCCTGTGCACAGATCTGGAGGCATGTGGCCCCCATGCCCTCCTGGGGTGCGTGTAGTGGCAGGAGCCACCCCACATGGTTCAGTCCCACGCCCTGCCCTGGCTGGGCAGCCCCTGCCCCAGTCCCAGCCCTAATCCCTCCCCCCACAACTAACTTACCAGCCAGACCCAGCTGTTCTCCACGTGGCCAGACTGTGTTGGCTGCCCAAGTGCTATGCTGTGGCTGTGCACATGCATGCGGAGTTCTGCTTACCACTATGACCCTTTTAAGTACCTTTACAGGTATGCGTACCCCTGGTTGACAGCCACTGTTTTAAGAGAATTGTGTTATTTTTCAACGAGTGAATCTGTCCTGAATGTTAACTGTTTAAAACTTGGATTGTGGTATTCTGTGTTCATTTCATCTGCTTGGGTTACAGATCACACAGGTTTGGTTTAGTCCTAATTTACAGTTCTGAAAAGTGAAACTGGGATCTGAAGGTCAAATTAGTATCTTTTTCTCCTTCTGTCCAAGGAGGGATGTCCAACTTCTAACCAGCTAGGGGCCACATGCCCCTCAGGTGCATCGGCTGAGGCCGTACTAGCATGAGCCATGGGCTTTCTGGGCATCCCCACACTGCATCCTATATGCAAGTGCATCAGAGTCACCCTCAGCTCCCTGGCCACGGGCTTTCCTGCTGTCCTGTGCCACATGGGCACACTGGACCACAGGCTTCCCTGGTGCACCACACTATATGGGTGCCCTAGGCTGTGGGGTTTTCCAGCACTGTGGGCTGTGCCATGTCATGCAGTCCTGCCCCATTGGATAGGGGCAGGATATGGAAGCCAGAGAAGGGAGGAGACCCCAACTGCTGCTGCAGTCAGAACAATGAGAGAAGTGGCAGCTGGGCAAGACCCTTGGGACTGCAGTTGGGCAACCCTGTCCTAGTGTATTATTAACAGTAATTGCATTTCTGCAAGCCAAATTCTTGTAATATCTGTGCAGCTGCTAAACTCCAGTCAAGCCCTTAAGAATACTTGTGGCCTCCAATTCCCTTTATTTAGTCTGCACCAGGGGCGGGCAATTATTTTGGGTGGAGGGCCTCTTACCGAGTTTTGGCAAGCCATAGAGGCCCACAAGGGTAGCCCTGTGCCCTGGTCACCATCTTGGAACCAGAAGTCCAACCCCATAGCCCCTAACCTTTGCCACCGGAAGCCCCTCCCCTTTCCCCTCCCGCCACAAGTACTCCTTTCAGCAAGTGTTTGCCATCTTGGAACCAGAAAAATACCAAATTATATTGTAAAAATCAAACATTTACTACAACATTCAGTAATTTGATTTCAAAAAATATTTTGTCCTGATTTATTTGTGTTTGTATAGTGTACATAGAGGTGATTGTAAAATAGCTTAACATGAAGTCTTACTCTTGTATATTGTGTGGGGGTGGTTATAGGTTTGTGGGTAGGTCTGGGTGTTTGGGGGGAGCATGGCTGGGGAGGGTTGTGGCATGTGTGGAGGGAGAATGTTTGCCCACAGCCTCCCTGGAGCAGGCAGAGCCCCCTGCAGCACTCCTCCAAGCCTGGGCTCTGCCCTCCTGCTGCTCCTGGCTGGCCTGTGCTCCCGCTTGCAGCCACTCCCCCATCTGCCACCACTGCATTTCTGTCTCTTCCCCGTCCCTCCCCTGCTTGCTGCTCTGGCACCACATCCCAGCTGCACAGCAGAGACTGCAGGATGCAGCAGGAGCTGGACCAGCTTGGCCAGCACTGCTTGGAGTCAGCTGAGAATTGCAGGGCTGGGTTGGCTCCTGCTGCTTTCTGCGGCCCAGAGCTGGAGCTGGGAACCATGTGGTGCCCACTGGCAGGGGGGTGGAGGGGAGCAGTGGCAGCGACAGGCAAATGGTTGTGGCAGGTGGGGCAAGTGGGAGTGAGTGGGTGCGTGGAGTGCAATGATAATTGGGCGGGAGTGCAGGGCCAGTGCCAGCAGGGTGGTAGGAGCTCTATGGAGCGGGGCTGGGCTGTACCAGCAGGGAAAGAGGGGAGCCAGCACGGCTCCAGAGCCCCTGCTGGTCTGGCCCTGCCTCCCTGTCACCCCGCTCTGGGCCCCTGTTAGCTCTGGCCCCGACACACCAGTGTGGCCCCGCACTCGTGCCCAGCTGTTACTGTGCTCTGCACATCCACTTGTTGCCCCTTCCTGCTGCCTACCGCCGCCTTCACTGCTTCCCTGCCTGTGGCTGCCATTGTTCCTCTCCACCCCACCACCAGCTGCTCCAGCACTACGTGGTTCTTGGCTGCAGCGCTGGGAACGCAGCAGCTCGCCCAGCCTGGCCTGACCCTAAGGACTGGGGCAATTGTCCGCCGTCCTCCCCTGCCTTCCTCCCTACTTCTTATCTGAATTTCCCTCTGGCGCAGGGAGGCAGGAACAGCCCCAGGGTCCCAGGCCAGAAGGCTTTGGCCTGGGGGGGTTGCAGGGGGGCAGAGTAGGCAGGCAGGCCTTGTTTCTAGAGCCTTGGTCCTGCCGGTGGCTTCCCCTGGGTCCTACTGCCCACAGCTCCTGTCATCTTTGACAGGCAGCCAGGGCCACATAAATTATTATTTTCTAAATTCTTTAGGGGTTCCGCGTGCTGGATAGAATGGTCTGGCATGCCAGATGCGTCCCATGGGCTGTATTTTGACTGCCTCTGGTCTACGCAGTTATTGCTGATTTATAGATGCTTAAAAAACACTTTTCTGAATAAAGACCCAAGGGGGAACATGATTCAGTTTGCTTTCTTTTACCTGTGTTTCATGTTAGCACTGAAAAAACAGCAGGTGTGAAAAGATGTTACTAAATGCCTTGTCATTAAATGTAGCTACTGTGACTGAACACAGACTAAAAGTAGGTCTGAGTCACTTTGAAGTAGAACTGCTCTTTAATGCATTCCCTATAGGAACAAATTGTGCTAGGTAGACCATCTCACTCCTCATTAGCTACTATTTCTGGGAGATTTGGGATGTATTTGCAGATAGAGCCGAGGGAAGTAATTCAGCCATCAGTTGAAAGTAGCTTGTATTACTGTTGTAAGGTCCGTCTATGTCTGAATGACACTATGACCAGTTTCTGGGAAACCACTGCTGTCTAAATGGTCAGGGATCCAGGTATTTCTTATCTTTCCTGCTCCTGGCATCTGTAAGAAAAAGGGAAGTTGTTACGTATTTTCTCCCCCTCTACTAAATTCCCAGCAGCTTTTTTTGGAGATGGACAGACAAAGTATGAATTATTCTCCCCATGCCTCTTTCTTCTGGCATTGCTTTTTTCAGACAGGAGCAGGTAAGTGTTTCTTGTTTCATGTTCCCATAATTTTCAGGTAATTTGGTCAAATACCCTGCAGTCCCTACTACCTATGAATAATGGTTTCTTTAAAGGTGATTACTGCTTTTGGTTTAGCTCAAAGGGCCAGAAGACTGTCAGCCAGAGATGGCAGCTTTCTCTGCCGGGCAGCATGCTCTCAGGCTATTATGTGAAACAAGGAAAACTTTTCACAGGGCCCAATACATTTTTCAGCCAAAATACAGAATGCAGTGTCTTGCTCACCATTCAACCACTTTATTTTTAGTATTTTTAGCATCACTCCTTTTCAGTGTTTTTTTTTTTTAAGAGTCTCTTTTTTAATTATGTTCTTTGCTTTGTTCTAGACTACAGATGTTGGATCACTTCGCTGAATGTGTCAAACAGGCTAAAGGTGTTCGACAGCAAGCTGTGCAGCTGAATATCTTCACTGCTGTTCTCAGTGCATTGAAGGTAAAACTTTTAAAATGTGTAACTGAGCCATATTGATATTTGAAATGGGATTTATATTATGTTCAAAACCTGTTAAAAGACCGTTATTAAAATTGAAAAATGAAGCATTCAAAAGTGAAGACATGCCCTCCTGTGTATATGCATTATGATACATTATCTAAGTCTGCTTTTTTCCCCAACTCCATTCTGCACTGAGTGGAGTCCCTTTTTCCATTCAGTGCAGAGAATGGGGGGTGCTTATTTAACATTACAGTTGCTCAGTGTTTTGTTTTCTTTTTCTTTGGTGTGTGTCCCCGTGGTTCAAACCCAGCTTTGAAGATGGAATTGTTCATTTTTTCCTGAGTTTTTTTTAACTGCAACTGAGTGTTTCATCAATTAAAAAGCATCTAGATTTACAACATTGCTGTGAGATAAAGATATGCCATTACCACTGTTTTACAAATGGGAAATTGAGATACAGAGAGATTATGGTTACAAGTATTGTATTTTCTCAAATCCAAGATGAGCCCCCTCACCCCCATTTAACATGAGGGTGAAGGAAAAGCCTTTATCTTGGATTTGAGTATTAATGCCCGGGACAGGCAACTACTCAGGTCTGGCATCAGAGTCACAGCTTGCTCCCATTCTCCCCCCACTGGTGGAGCAGGTGCGGGGGGATAGGTGTTTGAAAATGGCTCATCAAAAACAATTAGCAAAGAGCCTTGCAACACTGTTCTTGATTTTGGAGGAAAGTAATAGTTTTACTTCTTAAAGTGGAAGTAGAGTTTTGTTTTGATTTTACTTGAGTGTTTACATAGTCCCCATTCTGTTTATTTGTTTATATTATGCCATATATTAATATTCTCTTATGTTTAAAATAAAAAGATAAATCTCCTCCCCCTGAAAACACTGGCATGGTTACTACCATTGGAAAAATTACAGGAAAAGTGGATATTAAATGCTTTTCTGTACAGTGGAAAATGTAAGATGTATCCTGCTATGCCTTAAACCTTTGTGTAGGAAATCATTAGCCCTTTTTATTAGTGATTATTTTGTAAGATTTTTAGCTTAATATATTTTAACTTTCAGCAAGAGACAAAAAACTTTTACTCTTTGTGCTCAAGTATTGCTTCATATTTTTCATACAGGGTTTAGCTGAGAATAAAAGCACGTTAGGACCAGAAGAAGTTCGCAAATCTGCTCTGACTCTGGTTATGGGAGCCCTTGACAATCCTAACCCCATTTTGAGATGTGCAGCAGGAGAGGCTCTTGGTAGAATGGCTCAGGTAGTTGGAGAAGCAACTTTCATTGCCAGAATGGCTCAGTACAGCTTTGACAAGTAAGTTGTTGTCACTTTGCTTCATGAAAGGAAATAAAAGTTCAAAGTTGTTTGGAATTTTCTTTGCTTAATAGTTCATAGATATTTTAAGTATATTTCCTTTTTGCTGTGTAATTTAGGCTCTGCAAGCCTGACTACGTTTGTAGATCCTGAGCTGTTCTAGATGTGGTTACCAAAAGTAAGCATTGACTGATTTTTAAATACCTGGAACCTAGGTGGATGGTATATTTAAAGATGGACCCACTTTATCAGTACTACTCAAAGCACCCATGATTTAGCTTGTTTACTGTCCCATGGTTGCTTCTTTCCTTCCACTTCATTGGCATTTGGCCTGCTGAGATCTGGTGTGTACTACAGATTCCAGAAAGTGAGACATCTCTGTTTACTTCAGATGGACAAGTAAACTGTACAAAAGTATGTTTGTTTTTTTTTAAACTGGCAAAAGGTAGGATAGGATGGCACATTAGAAACCAACTGGTTCAGGAAGGCACAAGCTTTTGCAGGAAATGACCTACTTTATCAGATTAGCATAGCACCCAGCAGAGTAATTTGTTGCTTGGAAAGCTCATCTCTCTCTGAACCAGTTAGTTTCTAAACTGCCTTCTGCCTGACTTCAGATTAACATGTCTGACTGTAAAACTGAAAATGATCTTTTAATGATCCATTTTCAAAGTCAGCTTCCATTTAATTAATGCTCTTATTATCTGGTCCTAAAAAAATCCAGTTGAGTCCTATATTCCTCTTTCTCTTTTTTTTGCAGAGGTGTAAAAGAAAAAAATGCAACGTCTTGTTTATAAAATGAGAATAATCCTAACTTTCATAGATTAAATATTTGGGGATTTTGTATTTCATTAGGCACTTTTCTGTTAAGTAAGGGGAAAGATGCCTAGAGTTGCACCCCTTGATTTCTTCGATTTGGACAAACCAGTATTTGAATCTGTAGGAGAGGTTTCAGATTCTTCCCACATTGTTTTCTGTGTTCAGCAATATTCCTACATACTGTCATTCCAAGTTTACAAGATAAAAAGTCTTAATAAAAGAAGTAAAAATTATTAACAGAAATTTTTTAACAAAATCCTTGATCAGTGACTCTTAAGTAGGGTGCTGAGATCCTTTTCAGGGTGCCATGGGGTGTCATGCAGTATTAGCACTGTAAAGCATGCAAGTAAGGTAAACCCAGAGCTTTCAAATATGAATCCATAGCATCAAAAATATTCTGAACTGTGATCTGTTACAAGGAACCTAGAAACTTGAATGACTCCATTACTTTTTCATGGTGAAGAAACAAGTGAAAATTAAGAGTTGGTATTTTCTGAGGGGTGCCTGGAGGTTGGGAAGGTTGGGAGCTACTGCTTTAGATTAGCCTAAGTATTCCGAGGAACTTCAGCAGGATGCTTATTTTCATGCATTCAAATATTTTTTTCAAGATTTTCAGCAGTGCTCATAATTTGAACCTTGTTTCCTATAATACTCAAGTTTGTAAGATTTCCAGTTTTAATTTATTGAGTTTCCATGATTCTTCAAGTGCTGTTATCTCCGTGATTTGCCCTCCACGATCCATTTAATTCCTCCATCTGTGCATAGTGTTAAATTATTTTGTGTTATCTGTTGAAGGTCTGTAATTTATTAGTTTGTATTCTGTCAACAAGATGCTAACTTCTTGCATATTGAATGTAAAGAAATGATACTTCGCTTGCTTCTTTGAGGAAGGTTCATTCTTTTTGTCTTCTAGCAGACAGTAGTAGTCCCCAGCCTCATTACTGATGGGCGTCACATCTGTTGTTGCAGATGGGAGCTAAAAGAAAAGTGATTACATGTCATTGCTTATGTAATCTAGTGTCTTTTAAAAACTTTCTTGTTGTTTTCCTGTCATTCGTAAAATCATCAAGTTTTCAAACAAAAGATTTGTTTTTTAAAAAGTCATAAAATGCACCAACAGGAAAGGAAACGCTTGGATGAGGATATTTTAATAATTAACCTGGCAGTATCAGATAATTCAGCTGTATTTCTCTGTAGTCATGTGTGTTGTCTCTTCATATTCTACCTCAGCAACAGTTGTAAACTTTGCAGCAGTTTTCATGAAGAGTTTGTATGACAAATCATGGTGATTTGCAGTGTCAAGCAAAGAGTAAGCATTTTAAGGATATCATGTATCTAAAAATATTCTTTATCTAAAATATCAAATTCTGTCCAGGAAGCAAGAAGGAAATTCTTGAGGAGTCCATATGATTTTTACAAACAACTGGATTTATGAAGTAAATAATCAGAAAGTTTTAAACATTTTCCTCTTTAGCTATGGCTTCCCTAAAAGTCTTTAATGTTTTTCTAATTAACAAATGTAGTCCTGGTGGGAGCTCAGTTTCATTCATTCTTATGACCACTTGGACAATACTTGCCTCACCTACAAACTTAGTAAATATCATGATTTTTATGGTTTAATTTTGATAGGTTAAAATCTGCACGAGATGTTGTGTCAAGAACTGGTCATTCATTGGCTCTTGGCTGTCTCCATCGTTATGTTGGTGGAATAGGCTCTGGACAGCATCTGAAAACCAGCGTCAGTATTCTGTTGGCCTTGGCTCAAGATGGCACTTCACCTGAAGTCCAGGTAAAAAAAAAGTATTTTGAATTTTTTCAGTATGGTGCCAGATTGCAATGCATTGCAAGTCTGATCATCGTATTAAATCATTAGTCTGGTGGGAGAATGTTATAGGAGCTCAAAAAAGGAACAGATCATGCTGCAAAAAGTTTGTTTTAATTGAAAGAGGACCTTTTTGTCCTAACATTCCCTTAATTTATGGTGGAATGTTTTGAGTTTCTTCTCCAAGAAGCAGCTAATCTGACTTACAACAATTATTTTAGGGAAGTCCTTGTTATACTGTGTTATCTTAAGGGGCTTTACAGTACTAGTAAATAAAGATACTTAAACCTACAGAACAATCATTTTAATAAACATATTTTTTTTTTTAAATTGGAAGAGCAAATATAAGTTGATTCTTAAAGGGAAAGTAAATATATTCTTTCTATTACTTGACAATGACTTCTAAAAAATCAGTTCAAGAATTAAAAGAACCTCTGGAGGAATAATAAAATGGCTTTTGAAAAAAAAATGTCTTGCCTGAAATTATTGTTCTCAAGAGATTGCAGTGCATCTGTACCATATCAGGAGACTTTTCTTCATTCTTCCTTCCCATTAATCTGAATAAACTCTTAGGTGAAGTTGTTCTTAGCTATAATGTCCCAGCAGGAGGAAGCTGTACCATTCAGAGATGATTGTTCAAAATTTAGTGTGTGGAGCTCACAGTAACTACAGAGAGACAAACACCCTCATCTGTTTTTAACTATTAAGTTTAGAGAACAGGAATGAAAGTAATCTTTAAGTTGGCACTGTAATTGTGATAATGTTTCTCTAAATGTATCTTGCTACTCCATGGTAATACAAAATACTTGCTTTGTTTGGTGATGTTTGTTTGTTTTATATATTAAAACTAGAAACCCTTTTAAATTTCCATAAGTGCTCAGAAGCTAGGTAAAGTTCAGTTTTTAAAGACGTGTTTTAAAGACTGCATATGCGGATTTGTTTGTGTTTCTTTGTATACTTTATGATAGTGCTGTTTAAAGAAAATTACAAACTTATTTTGCAGCAAGGAATAATAGATGAATGTTTCTCTTCTCATTTGCAAAAAAAAATAAATTAACCATTTTCATTCCAAAAAGATTGCCAGCAGGTGAAGAACAAGAATAGAAAATCTCTCTCCTGAAGTTGTGTGTTCCAGATTCAAGACATTAAGATATTCCTCAGTACAAAGGATTAAAGTAGACATGTTTAACAATACTGATATGGCTGTGTCCAGTTTAAACAAGGCCATTAAACAACGCAAAATATTCTTCCTTTTTTTGTGTCTCACTCTCTTCTCCCTGTCTTTCTCCACCTCCACCCCACAGACGTGGTCCCTACATTCACTTGCCTTGATTGTAGACTCCAGTGGGCCAATGTACCGTGGATATGTGGAACCTACTCTATCTCTAGTTCTTACCTTGCTCTTGACAGTTCCACCATCTCACACAGAAGTACATCAGTGTTTGGGCCGATGTCTTGGAGCTATCATAACTACAGTTGGCCCTGAGCTGCAAGGTGAGTGTTCATCTGCAAGAAAAACAATGCGAGTGTTAATCTGCAAGAAAAATTCTTTTAGTTAAAACAAAGTTAACATATAACATACCATTTCTGGAATGTTTAGAAGTTTTAGGAACCAGCTAATGTTACACTTAAGACATGATTAACCAGCTACTCAAGTGCTGTTATTTCCATAATTTCCCCCCCATGATCCATTTCTTGCAGCCACGGCAACAAGTGGGACACTGCTGCAGCTGCAGGTCCTGTCAACTATGGGACTAGCAGCCATGGGAGCTTGCTACTTGCTGATGCAGGGGGAGCTGCACCAATAAGAAAGTGTGATTGAACTTGATGCTGGATCCCACAATCACACCTGCCATGCACATGTGGCATGGCAGGGATTGTGTGGTTCACATATCAGATCTTATCATGCCTTTGCCTGAACATTGAGAGGCCCTAAAAGTAATTACATTAATAATTTTAAGTTTCCACAAAGAACCTGAATTCTAACTTTACCAATATCCAGTTTTCTTATATCGTCTGTCTAAGTTAGATAAAGATGTTACAGATTTTTGAGCTGTTCCAATCTATGGCCGTTTTGCTTGGTAGAAATACTAGTTTGGGAAAGTATCAGAGGTAAATGATATTCTCCTTAAGAACAGCTAGGTAGTTTCATAGTTTCTAGGGTCGGAAGGCACCTGAGAAGATCATCTAGTCCGACCCCCTGCCATGGCA
>NW_017729034.1:34478020-34482065 GCF_001723915.1 Gavialis gangeticus
GGCCAGCTCCTTTAGAACTCTAGGGTGGAGATCATCCGGACCGGCTGACTTGAATACGTCCAGCCCCTCCAGAAGCTCCCTTACTAAGTCCTCGCTAACCCTTGGCTCAGGTGTGCCTCCCCCGGGGCCCGAAGGGGGCCCGGCTGGGAGGTTGCTGTTCTGGTCCCTACTTAGGAAGACGGGGGCAAAGAAATCGTTAAACATGTTAGCTTTGTCATCTGGTGTGACGACCAAGTTTCCCAACGCATCCTGCAAGGGCCCCACATTACCTGGGACCTTCTTTTTACCCCCTATGTATTTAAAAAAAGACTTCTTATTGTCCTTAATCTGGGAAGCTAGCCCCAGTTCCATCTCTGTCTTGGCCTTCCTAACTTACCCCCCTACATCCCCGAGCAACTGCAGAATAGCCCTCCTTGGTGATGATCCCTTCTTTCCATTGGGTGTAGGCCACCTTTTTAGCAAGGAGACATTCCCGGATGCTTTTGGTGAGCCATGGGGGCTTATGCGCCCTTCTGCTCCCTTTGAAGTTAGCGTTGCATAGCTTCTATTTTGAAAAATCTTGTGGCTGGATTTGTAGATCTGCAACTGTGGTTATGGGTTTTGATGCTCTTGTAAAATGGAGTCAAAGTTATTTAATTCCAGTACTGATTATACTGTAAAAAATCTTAGGTCTACTTACTTTTTACTATATTTGCACTATTTATCTGAAGGTATGTTATCCAATTTAGAAAGAAATCCAAGTATAATGGTTTATTTTGATGTGCAGTAGGGAGGTGGAGCAATAGATATGGAATCATCTTTGATGCAGTGTCTTAGTTGAAACCTTACTGATTAAATTTCTTAACTTCCAAATATATTTTTAATAATGACAATGGAAATCTTCCCTACAAGAATATCTTTGAAATAATGTGGTTGGTAACCTGAGCTGTGAATTCAGAAAATAAAAATTGTATGTTAATTGTGCACAGATTCTGCTCCTTCAAAGTTTTGGAATTGACATCTTGCTCTATTCTGTTGGTAGGTAATAGTGTCACCATTTCAACAATTCGTTCTTCCTGCTTGGTGGGGTGTGCCATCACACAAGATCACTCCGACTCTCTTGTTCAGGCAGCTGCCATATCCTGTCTTCAGCAGCTTCACATGTTTGCACCACGGCATGTTAACCTGTCCAGTCTGGTTCCCAGTCTTTGTGTAAGTGTAAAATGGGGCCCTCTTTTCCTTTGTTCTAAAAAGGGCAGCAGAACTGGTTAGCAGTGTATGGGGGATATGCATATGACTTGAGAAGAAAAGCTTTCAGAAGCACCTTGGGAACTAAATGGGAGCTCACATCCCATTGAAAGTCAATAAAAGGATGTTGGACTCTAGTCAGTTTGATGTTTTAAGAATTTTATCCAAAGAAGTGAGGGCCTTTGTTTTCATTTAGTATAACACGTTCCAAGTATATAAAATAATAAATGAGAGAGAGAATGACCTTGAATCATCCTGCCTCATGTAGCTTGATAAGAAGGAAGTTGTGTGTTTGTGTACATGTGAATGTAGGACTTTCCCATCTAGTATAGTCAGGTATAGTCTCTCTAGTTCTTCTCCCAGTCCTGCTTCTCTGTTGACATTTACCCTTATTCCTCTAAGCATGACATTAGCAGCTCCTGTCTCATGTCAAGTAGTCTGGGAATTCTGTAACCTTAAAGGTTTAAGAATACTTTGCAGTTGTATATACCTATATAATTTTTTATACCTATGCTACAAAATTCAGAAAACTGAAATAGAGGATGAAACCCTCCCTTACAAATCATCCCTTGCCTTGTGAGTCACACTCTTCACAGAGTTTACGGAAGGATTCATAATGGTTTCAGTCCAAACGACCTACTTCTGTAGGATTTGGGACTTTGGCCCAGATTCTGTATAATCTGTCCAGGCTTTCCCTAGAGCAGGGGTCAGCAATCCCCAGCACGCATGCTAAGCATGGCATGCAAGGCCATTTTGCTCAGAACACCACCACCAGCCGAGGCTCTTAAGCAGCTGCTGCCAGCCGTGGAGCCCAGGCTACTCTCAGCAGGTGTCTGGGAGGCTGCAAGCCCTGCTGCAAGCAGACTGGGCTCTGTGGGCTGGATGCAAACAGCTGCTCCAGGCTCCGGCATATCAGCACTCCGGCACCTTCCAGGGTAGACGTGTTTTTTTCAGCACTCTGGCCAAAAAACATTTGCCTACTCCTGCCCTAGAGTATCTTCCTTTCAATTTACTTTTCCATTTTTGGAATCCAGTACTTTAAGTTGTGTCCCCACCTTCTGTTACATGTCAAAGGGCTCAAAATTCACTGTGAAGGAGTCATTATCCAAAACAGAGTGAGGTGGGCCCTTCCGCAAAGTAATAATACGCACAGTGTTTTGTAACAAAACAGTGAGAAATTTGTATTTTCTTATGAAACCATCTTAAACCAATTTATTGCATAAAACTTTTTAGATTTCTGCTTGCCTTTCTGTTTCATTGTTATAATCATCTTTTGACGCTAAAGGCAAGGGGTAATATTTCCAGTAATAAAACTCCGAGGTTTTTTTGTTGTTTCCATTGTGACAACATAAGGATGATCCACGGAAAGAGGATCTGTTAAAGTCTGTTTTTCTGTACTGAAATCTTTAGATATTCATGGATGAAATAAAGGCCTACTGTTAAAATAGTTCGTATAATATATGACCTTTTTCATTCAGGAAAATAATTTCCATCCTCATAAAAGCAAATGTGTATTCAACTCATTAAAAACTAAGTTTCAGGGGAAGGCAAGAATTAGTTTCTAAAAGAGAGCTTTTTATCTCCTCCCCTGTGGAAAAACATACAGTTCCTTCTACAGCTATTTCCTCTAAAGAAAAGTTAGGAACTTTCAGAATCCTTTTGGAATAAAAACATTTACTTGTACTTGAGTTTATTCAAAAGGGATTAGAGGCAAATTTTACTTAGCACAGGCATTTGAAAGCTTTCATACTGAGAAGCATTTCTGGGGATGGATGGTATACGCTGTGGTTTATGTCTGAAAGTGGACATTTTTAATGTTAGTTGTCATGTGTGGTTCAGCTGCTGCTGGTGGCATCCATCTGTTGAAAAGTGTAATTTTTGTCAGTAATGGGGTATAAGAACATAGTATTCAGAGTTTATAACTGGTAGTAGAGTGTGATGTAAACTGGTGTTGTCAGTCAAACACTGCCCCTATAATTTCAGTCTCATAAATGTTAGTACTATTTAGCTGGATGGCCACTGTTAACTCTGGAAACCCCATTGTGAAAAGTACTTATTTGTGAACTTTTTAAATCAGATTTTCTAAGACCCTCAGCAGCCATAAGCTCACAGTTGGATACTCTAGGAGGCTAGATTTTTCCAAAGAGCTCCCTTTCTGTGCACATCCCTAAATGAAGCATTCAGACTTTTAGAGTTGCTTACCACCCAGCTACTCCCATCTAAGAGCAGTGGGAACTGCTGAATGTGTGGGCCTTTTGCAAGTCTGTTTATTTTATTTGGGTGCTGAAAGGGGCAAGGAAATCTTAGGAATAGCTGGCCCCAGTTGGGGTTTCCAAGCACTGATGAAAGCTATGCTCTTTCAGAATAGTCTTCTAAGCAAAATGAGCATGAATATCTTTTACTCTGGTTCAAGTTAGATCTTTCATTGTCTTTTACTCTGGTTTGTCACATCTTTCACTGTCTTTTACAGGGAGCTAGTTCCTCAGAGATGATTTTTGAAGTTTCTTCTGTGGCTCTAGTGGTATACTGCTTGCCTTTTAACTTTTAGTCTCAAACTGGAGTTCAACACCCTTTTCAGACGTTAATGTTATATATTGTAAATAAGATCTTTCCATTTTAAGTTCTCTCTTTGTGCTTTTTTCTGGAAGATGGAGTGATGTGTTGGGAGCTTACAACTTGTGCTCAGATTTTTCCCCTTAGTTAACTTGTTGGGTTTTTGAACGATGCAAGGGAAAGTGCTTACCTAACAGGAAATGGAGAAATAGAATGGAACTACATCTGTGTTAATCCCATGAAGAAATTACAGATGTCTGTTTTT
>NW_017729034.1:34487065-34494704 GCF_001723915.1 Gavialis gangeticus
GGAGTGATGTGTTGGGAGCTTACAACTTGTGCTCAGATTTTTCCCCTTAGTTAACTTGTTGGGTTTTTGAACGATGCAAGGGAAAGTGCTTACCTAACAGGAAATGGAGAAATAGAATGGAACTACATCTGTGTTAATCCCATGAAGAAATTACAGATGTCTCTTTTTCAAAGGGAGAGGGAATGATCCATAGTCCATGCAAATATAGTAAGAAGCGACAGGTAGTGCTCTGTGTGTATATAAGAGGCAGAAGTCCTGCCCAAAGAATGTAATCATGTTTGGGGTTTAACTGCAGTGACTCAATAAGTTAAAGAACTTGTCCATTTTAATTGACATCATCAGCCAAGTGTTTTTTATTTTAGTATCTTATTCAAGTTATTCACTTCTTTGTAACTGTTTACAAGTTGTACTTTATTTCACTGAACATGCCTGCCATTAATTACTAACAGTTCAGGTACACTACAGTTTACCAGTTTATAATGGCTCTGATTGCAGGTTCATTTGTGCAGTTCCCACTTGCTACTTCGCCGGGCTGCAGTTGCATGTTTGCGACAGCTTGCACAGAGGGAAGCCGCGGAAGTATGTGAATATGCCATGAGCTTAGCTAAAAATGCTGGAGACAGAGAGAACAGTGGCATGAGTAAGTGTTTCTTGTGTCCCTTTTTATTTATGTGTCAGTGAACAAATGAAAACCACCACCATCTGATGGAGTTTCTTCTTGCTTCTGTACTTCCAGCCAGAAGTAAGGAACTTAATGCAGTCTGGATCATTAGAAATGATTGGGTAGATGAATTTTTTCCTTGTTATATATTTAAATGGTTCCTTAGCCTTCCCATTTTGTTCCCAGTAATGTTGCTGGTTTTGAAGGTGGATTTGATAATACTGTGTGATTAGGCAATACCCAATTTTGACCTGTTCTATTTGCAACGTGCCTAATCTACCAGTTTTCCTAGTTGGCCCAATCCTTATGTGCAATTTATTGTATACATTTTTATCTGGAGGAGGTGGGGATGCTCACAAGAATTGATTCGTACTGTCATATTCAAATTGTCAAGAAAATGTCTAGAAAGCTACTGTAATTTTGCAGTTGTTGCTGTTTATATTCAGTCTGGTGCTATTATTGCTGTCTTTCATCTGACATTAAGTGAATGATTATTTGCTCTCACCAAATTTCATGTTTTAGTATTGTGTGGCACATTTAAAACTTAATTCAGAAGACTCTTGCTAGGGTCTAATGTCACCATGTTGAATATTTCCTGCATGGCACAAGCTGTGCTTATCTTCCATTATCTTAACTGTATTTAATATTTCACAGAGGATGTTCAGTAGCTGGCAGAATCTAATTACTAAAAAATGAATGTATTTAGGAATTTGTGTTTCACTTCTTGAACCATGTTGCAACTAAGGGTGACTATAGAATGTCTGTTTCTAGTGGTGCTTATTAGTTTAAGGCCCAGTAGTTTCAGTTATTTTTGAAAACGTTCTCTTTTGATCATTCTGCAGATATTAATCCTTTTGTACCAGGAATTGGTTCCCGGCGGGACATTCATTCCCAGCATCAAGGAGTTAATATAACAGAAACTGGCCTTGAGGGAGTTCTTTTTGGAATGTTAGATCGGGAGACGGACCGAAAGTTGTGTTCTGATATTCATGATACTTTGGGACATATGCTTTCATCCCTGGCAGTGGAAAATCTCTCCCATTGGCTGATGTTATGTAAGGATGTCCTTGCAGCCTCCAGTGGTAAGCATTTTACATTGTGAGTACTGTTGTATTCTTAGGGTTAATATCTTTTTAGGACCTTTTGTCCTTATTAATATTCCTTTCATTTGTTCTTCTTCATTTCTGTGTACCATTGCTTCTATAGGAATAACAATTTAAATCTGAATTTAGTGAATGATTTGAGAACTCCTCACTGTAAATTCTGTCTGAAAAAACATTACTAACAATGGAATTGCTAACTTATGATTGCCTTGTAGACATGAGCACTACAGCCCCTTTGGGAGGAGGAAAGGATGAGGAATCAGAGAAAAAAGATGAGATGGATGATGATACAATGTTTACCACACTGGGTGAAGAAGATAAATCAAAACTTTCTGTGGCTCCTCGCTGGGCCACTCGTGTGTTTGCTGCTGATTGCCTGTGTCGCATTATTATGCTGTGTGAGAATGCAAATAAGGCTCACTTTGATCTGGCCTTGGCCCGTTCGGCCAAACTCAAAAACACCAAAAGTAAGCATGAGTATTTGCAATTCTTTTTTGTTTTTCTTTAAATTTAACTGTAAAAAGGTATTGCATACTTGCAAAGAAAATAAAAGAGTTGTTAGAAACCATATTGTATGTGTGACGGGTATCTTTCCATACAAACCATTAAAAATGAAATACCTTATTAAAGGTATCCATTTTTATCAGCACCTCTCCATTCAGCAGTTTCATTGGCCAGTTTTATAGCTGCAAGTCCCCATTTCTCCACAGTGTATGTGAAAATACAAAATCTATGCATCATTTTAGTACCGTGCAGGACCATAACTCCAGCTTTGGTAGTATCATGCCTCTGTGCATCAGGAGTCTGGAACATTTTTGGGCGGAATGCCAAAAACACCCCAACCTCAACTTGTAAGATGTTGGCATGCCAGGGGTGGATGGCAGGGCAGCCACAAGGGGCCTGATCCTTGTAGCAGCACAGCCCCTTCCCCACAGTCCACCCAGAGGTGCATGTGCACCAGCCACCAACAATAAGCCGGGCAGGAGCTCTGCAGACCTCCGAGCAGCAGATTGCAGCTTCCCCACTGTCTGCTGCCAGCAGCCTAGGCTCCGTAGTGGGTGGCAGGGGCCTGCCCAGAGTTTGATACTGTTCCTACAAAACCAGTTACCAAATAAGTCATTTTAAAATTTTGAATCTTCGAAAATAATGTCTGTCTCTTAATTCGTATTAGTTGTTTTAATGACCTAGGGGAATCTTCTTTAATTGTAGGATGCGTGGTATTAGAATCCAAGAGTAAGGTGTTAAATATAGCTAGATTCTCCCCTGCACCTTTCTTGCCAGTTTTGCACAGATTTCTGTATAGAAGTCCAGAAACTTTTTTGGATCCAACTTTTTTTTTAAGAGAGATGGGAGACACGATGATACCCTTTTAATCTCGGAACACTGTTACCTGCATTAATTAGTAATTTTGTATAGTAGCTAAATTTTAAAGTTAATCAGACAATCCTGTACCAGTAGATGTCACTGTAGGATTAAGACTGCAAAAGTTAGAGTTTCTGTGGACATAAGGTACAAGTCCTTCAAACTATATTTGCAAAGTGTTTATATATAATAACATGCCTCAAAGCACAAAGCCATTTTTCATGTTTTCTTTTACTTTGCTTAAAATTTATAACTCTTAGTTTTTCACAAAAGGCGTTAAAATTCCAAAATTATAATTTTTATTAGTAATCGAAAGAAGAGGGTGTTTGCTGAAATTTTTTTCTTAAGCCGTATAAATTTTTAAAATTGTGTGAAGTTTGCATCTTACACAAATTTTTCACAGGGAAGTAGTTGCATAGTTATAGTATCTCTATATGTCATCTCAGTTTAGTAAGTGGCTTTATCATCTTTATTTTCAGATGACTTTTTAGTGCTCCATCTCTCTGACCTTATTCGTATGGCATTCATGGCTGCAACTGATCACAGCAACCAGCTGAGAATGGCTGGTCTCCAAGCGCTTGAAGACATTATCAAGAAATTTGCATCGGTTCCTGAGCCAGAGTTTCCAGGTCATGTGATACTGGAGCAGTACCAGGCTAATGTGAGACCTTCTTTATATATTTAGGAAATTGTGTATTTTTGCCAGTGTGCTAGTGTCAGTTCTGAGAACATTTTGTAACTTTTAAATGACTTGTGAAGGAACTTTGTGTTTGAGAGAATGTCCTGAAGAAACCATTTTATTTACCTCTTTAAAATTATTTCTGTATTTGTTCCAGCTATTAATTACAATTTAGTAACTGGTAGAAGTTCCAAAAAAAAAAAATCAATAGCCATGATTCTTGAAAGCTAAATATTATGCGGTGCGTTTTAAATTTTGGCAACAGTAATGGCCGTTTGATTGGTAGAATTTAGAATTTGAAAAGAACGTTTTGATTCCATTCCAGAATGACTCTAATATACCTATTTTTTTTCTCGGGGATTAATGACTATAGTTCTGTTCTATAAATCAGACCAGGAATCTATGAGAACACAATATGAAAATCTGAAAGAGTTCTAAGTTTTTTTTTATTTCTGTGTGTGGCTAATTTATTGTGTGAAGTTGCTGAAATCTCTCAGTTCCTCCTCCCCTGATGTCTCAGTTTCTTCATTCTTAAAATTTGAATGAAGGAAGTTTTGTATTACAGGGAAGTTATGAGAGTTAAAAGGATGCAGGCAATTTAACATTTTTCATCTGTCTGACTTCGTTACTTGTGACAATAAGTAATAGCTAAGATTAGTGTCACTGGAAAAAAATTTTTGTCTGGTTACTTTGTGTGTGTATGTGTATAATAGCATTTTGCATATACAGTCAATTTTACTGTTCTCCTGTATTTAGGTCCTAATCCTGCAAACATTTAACACATGTGACTTGTCCTATTGACTTCATGTATTCAAATTAAATACTATACGTATTTGGAGGATCACGGTCTTGGTTCATTTCCCCCAGTTTCAGTGGAGATTTTTCTTACAACAGAAGTGAGAGAGACATTTATAAAACAGTAAAGTGTAGTAGTGTAAAAAAAAAAAAATTTTCAGATTTTAAAATAGATTGAGACTCATGAGTCTCCATGTTGTCATTTAATAGTGTAACAGAGTAATTGAACATATTTGTAGGGGCTACATGTAGATGCAAAGAATGCAGTTATGGTTTCTGTCTTTTTTTTAAATGAGTATACTTCAGTATATTATCATTCTGAACATGATTGATTTCATTTTCGTTTGGAGACCTATCGTAAGCTGTTGTGTTCTTGACTTCATGATCTTTTACAAAATTAACATTAATATTACTGTTTTTTATGTATCAAATTGGGTTTTATAGGAGCCTACTAATCTAGAATTCTTTTAAACATGAAAGGAAATGGCATTTTTGTTGATATGCAAAATCTGTATATAAAATCTTCTATTATAATTAAACTTAAATATAACTTTATGAAGTTATGAGCAGTTCAGAGTACTTCACTGGTCCAGATCATACTCTTTTGTAGAAGAACTTATGGGAAAGGAAGTAGAAGTGACATAAGGTAATTTGCAATGTCTGTAGAATTGTCCTCTTGAGTGAGAGGGCAGTGTAGTACGAGAAGGAGGGTGGCAATGTACCTTCCCTGTTCTCTAGTTCTTGGGGAAATTGTTGTAGTGAAGGCCAAGAGCGGTTGCGATCAGTGCCTATGCTGGCCTTCCACCTAACAACATAGCTTCAGCAGCGTTGTTGAAAGTCCCATGATTACACTAACTTCATCGACTATAAACTTGTATTCTTGGGTCTGATCTCCCTAAATAACTCTTACACCTCCTGCACCCAGCAGCTCTTCTCCACCTACGTTCTCTTCCATATGCATATTCTGTAAATCCATTTGTGTTCCCTTTGGTTTATCGTGGTCAAGTTCTTGTCAAATATTTCTAAGGGCAGGATTGCCATTATCTTTGGCTCTAACCTTCTGCATTCCAGTTCTGCATTCTTTCTATAAGCACAGCTCTGGTTCCTTTGACCCAGCCCATCCGGCTTGACTCCAGATTCTCTTTTGTGTGTACATTCTCTCTCTCTCTCCCCCCCCCCCTTTCGCTTAACTTCTTTTGCTTAACCACTCTCTGTTTTCTGGTTCATTTTCTACATCCTTTCTAAAGAACACTGTTTCTGCATCTGTCTTCACACAGACCCTTTCACTTCCCGTCCTTTATTTACCTGCAGGCTCCTTGGTAGCACTTTCTCTTTTTACTGATTTTCATTTTTGTCCTGCATTTCTGTCATTTGCTGTCTTCACTTTAGTGAAACTACCATAGCAAAGGCCACCAGCAGCCTCCTGTTTCCCAAATGTAAAGAATTGTTCTTCTCAGATATTCATCTCGGACTACTAGTAGGATAGTCATTCTAGGTGGGGCATTTCAAATCATGTCTGTTGAATGCTAGGTTGTCGACAGAGCTTGTTTTCTATTCCCTTAGAAAATTCAGGCAATTTTTCAGCTGTGGAACAAAGAGGCTCTCGTTATGCTTCACAGCTTAGCTCTTTCTTTGCAACTTTTTTCAGTGTTTCACAGTAGGAATCCATTGTGTTTCTTTTTTTTTTTTTTTTAAGAAGTACAAACAGGTTGTGATGCACTTTTCTGGCAGGAACAAGTAATGGTTCTCTCAGATCTTGGTATCCCTTTCCCCTCAGCTCTCGATTGGAATACCTTTGTTCCCCTGTGACCCTGTCTTTTGGGATGCTGCTGTGCTGGCAGTACTTCCAGAGCTTGAGTCTACCAGTTCTTTTGCATTCCCTCTTGGACTATAGCCTCCTTATATATTGATATGACACATACTGAGTTTCACGCCTATGTCATCAGCTATATATAACTCCTTGATGGATCTCACTCTGAAAAAGTTTTTGCTGTGTTTTTGTTTTGGCTTCCTGCCTTTTGTTCTCAGAATAGAAAAGTGATCTAGCAACTAAAATGTTTGGAATGCAGTCTAATGACATCCCTGACAGCACAATTCATGCTGTGCCCATGAAAAGAATTTGATTGTTTTAACTGTGAAATTTTCTCCTTGCTGCTGTTGTGAATAATCCAGTTTTGGAAAGATTGCCTAAAACTTACTGGTTTCTGTAAATCCTATGCATATCCAGCTATGAAAATCTCAAAGTGTTGAGACCTGTCTTGAAGAAACTAAAGACACCATAGTGGGCAATTAGGCCTCTGACCTAAGACTAAGATTATGGCCCAGCATTGGTCTCACCACAAGTCCAGCATTTTTTGTACCCATTTCTCATCACTGATCCATGCCAAACCTTAGGTAATTCAGTGATATATTTGGATAAATTTTGGTGTCATACTTGGTTAAGCAATGCACCACCTTGTGTGATCTCATTACCTGGACTAGCTTTTGTGACTCCTTTGTCCCTCTGGCTTTATTACTTGTTTGCCTCTCTCAACATTACCCCTCTCCCTCCTCCTCCTCTTCCCCATCCCTTCTTCATGTCTTCCCTGTCTCTTGTATTCTTATCACTCCTTTTTTGACAGCCTCTGTGTGCACAGTCTTTCATAGCATCTGATGAAGTGAGCTCTTGCTCACAAAAGTGTACATATCTCTGACACCCATGGGTTAACCAAATAAAAGATATGGCTTGCGGAGCGTATCCCGTGGGTCTTGGATTGGACCTGCACACCATATGCAGAGTGCCCTGGCTCCAGCCCTAGTCCTGCTGGGGCAAGTCTGGGGCATATGTTGCATCTGGAGCATGGGGCCTGTGACTGCATCTGATTTGACACACAGATCAGCCCTATGCCCCTCTTCTGGCCTGCAGAGTCTGATGAGTTTGATACCTCTGAGTTAGCCTGTAAAATTCATCTCTCCCCTGCCTTCCATGGACAGTTAAGTTCAGTCTGATTATATGCCAAAGTATCTCCCGATTTCAAATTAATTCTGCCACCAGTTGCT
>NW_017729034.1:34499704-34537630 GCF_001723915.1 Gavialis gangeticus
TGGGGAAAAAGGGCAGTGGGGAAGTCAAGTAGCCTAACCATGCCCCCTGCTGCCTCACCCTGCCACCTCTTGCTTGAGGCAGCAGCCTCAGACTTCTTGTTTCACTAGTCTTTTCATACACAAAGCAGGTAACCTTTGGTTTTCTGGACCATGGTGTACACGTGAGAGGTCTAGTCAGGTGCCTGATGAATCCGCTTGTATGGAGTCCTGCAACCATCGCAGCAAGACCTTCAACATGTATGCATAGACAAGAGTATGGAGGAGAGGAGGCTGCCTAAGATCTACCATCCCTTCCCCCCACCTTTAGACCACTGAGAGAGAATCCAAAGGCTAGATCAAGCCAGACATTCACATAAGCTTCTCAGTACCTATTTATGTCAGATTTACAATAAGGTACCCTGATCAGACATCACCATAAGCTTCCCAGTACAACAGCCTGTTTTATTTGTATAAAGCATTTTGCATATGGTTATATTTTAAAATGTGTTCTATTTTGAATGATATTCCTGCTTGGATAAATGGATGTTCTTAAAATGGGGTGTACAAGCAGTGCCAGTAACCTCTCAAGGTTGTTGATGTTTTAAGTTTCATGACAGTATTGCAATAAAATAGTACCTTTGATACCAAATGAAAGAGGGAGAATATATTAATAATCTGGAAGCTGTAAGAGTGAAGGAAATAATTACTGTAGTATGAAAAGCTGCGCATATAATAACAGTTTCAGGATTCAGCATTTTGTTGCAAAGGATTTACAGTAACAAAAATGACAAAGGTATGTAACAGGTAAATTTGGTTTAAAAGGTGGTGTTACTTGTAAAGAAGCTTAAGTTATATTTTTTTTTCAGAAGAATACTGCTACAGATTTCTGTTGGTTAAATGATAGTGAGGACCAATCTGGATGCAGTTATGAAAACCCTAGGCTGCTCTCATCTTTTTTACATAATTGGATTTGTTGAGTGAGGGTTTTTCATAGATTCCTTTTTCATTTTTCATAGGTTGGAGCGGCACTAAGACCAGCTTTTTCCCAAGATACGCCTTCTGATATAACAGCAAAAGCCTGCCAGGTACAGAGAAAAATATGAAGGTTCTATAGTCAATACTTGACATATTTCCACCCCTACCCCCGTTGCCTGTCCCCTGCATCCTCCCCACCACCTCTTACCTTCTCTTTGCAACTCTGTCTCCTGCTTGGGCACTCCTAGTCCAGGGCTGGGAACCTGGAGCTCATGCTGCCTCCAGCCATAGCTTGGCCATGTAGCAGCTGTTGCAGTGGCAGTAGCATCAGGCCTGGCCCTTGGAGTTGGGGCTAGAGCTACTGCCATTGCTGTTTATACCCTTCACCTTGTCAAAGTTTACTTGTACGTTGAACGCAGGGATGAGGATCTTGAAGCGGCACTTTGAAAATTCATTTTTAAAACTCTTTTTCTATTATCACAAGCTTGTTTTTTCTATGCAACCCCATTTGATCTTATATGCTTGTGAATTTTAGTTCAGATGGGCTTATATGGGCTACTGTAAATGACATTCCTGTTTTATTTTGGTGGTGCTATAATGTGGGTCTTCTGCAGCACCTAAGAATATCCTGAAATTTTTTTACAAATACGTTTTATCCACTTGTGCCTGTACTTGTCTAGGCTGACTTTGTATTTACTTTAAGGGAAATCATCTTTCCAAAGTCACAAGAACCTTGAAGTCTGTAAGAGCTTTCTTGTCTCTCCCTTGTCTGAGAAAAGCTTCCATGGACCTAGATCTTTAAATGCAGAAGGGGTTCTATTAGGAGAACCGTATTGCTATCCCAAACCTTAACCATTCCCATCACAGCAAACAGTCTTGATCAAAACAACTTCAAAGCAGGAAAAAAAGTGTCAATGTGTGCAGAAAATTATTCTCTTTTTGGGTCCAACTATGCTAGAAGACAAAGAAAGAGACATTGATTTAACTTGAACCCTGTGTTTCTAGTTCCATATGCCTCTCTAAAACCTCCACTGGAATTAAAGAAGTGCCCTTATTTCAAGGGAGATGCTGTCACTTGCCCTTCTCAAGGCAAAGCATTGCATTAAAATATTTCGACTGCCTGACTCCTGTGTTTATGCTGCATAGTACTTACAGTGGAATGGGTAATGGCTCTGTTGTGGCTCCCTCCCATGATAACATGAGGGTAAACATTCTGCTGCCATCTCTTCTAGAAGGTAGAGAGGTATAAAATCACTCTGTAATATGACACTAGTACAAGAACAGAAATTTCACTACTTGGGAAGCAGCCCACTGTATACCTGTTCCCTTCCACCCACCTGGAGAACCTGTTGAAGTGAAGATGTGGAAGAGAAACTTAGGCATCTTCGACTCATAGGTGTGGGGAAACTGCTCTCCCATCTTTTGAGTGGCATTAAATGTTGTGGGGAGAACTTATACAGTCTAGGTAATCGTAACTATATGCAAGAGTATATACAAAGCAATATCCCCACCTCACTCTTCAGGAAATATTTCAGGGAAGGTAAACTGTTTCAGTTTAGTTTAGATGCAGCTAATAACTATCTCAAAGTTTAGAATCATTGCGCTGTAAGAGACCTCAAGGGATCATGTAATCCTGCTCCCTGTACAGAGGCAAGCTTTACTTTACCTAAGCCATCCCCGGCCTGTCTTGTCGTAGACCAGTAAAGAAACTAGAAACAGTTTCTAGTACCTAGCTGCCCTGACATCTAGGAATTTTGTCCTGAAGGTTGACTTCCTAAATAGGTTTGGAAGGGACCTCAGGATGCTATTTAGTCCAACCCCCTGTTCAAAGCAGAATCATCCCTGTCTAAGATGAAATATTCCTTTCTGTTGTATAAGCACACTTCGCTGTTTCTCTCACCATCAGCAGTTGTGGAAACTGTCACTGTCATTTTATGACACTTCAATATATTTCAAAACTGTTTTCACATCACCCTTCTTTTTTCAGGGTAACCTTTCCATTTTCTTCCACCTTTTACTAATGTCGCTTATTTTCTAACCCCCAAAACATTGTTTCACCCTTAGATCTTTGCCCACCTCCTTCCTCAAATGACCAAAAACCGGCCAAATAGAGCAGTACTATTAATTAATACTTGGATACTATACTATCTATTAGTGTAATCCATGATAGCATTTTTCTTTTTTGCAACAGTGTCATATTGTTGACTCTGTAATTCTCAGATCGCTCTTGGCAGTGCTGGTGCCCAGCCAACTCTCTCCCATGTTCTACTTGTACAAAGATTTATCTTTCTTGTTTATGGCTGAGTTGCCATTTTTTTCAAGATGGTGAATAGAATTAAAATCCAAAACTACATTTTTATTCCTCCAAGATCCAGTGCCACCTGCAAATTGATGTGTATATTCTCTGCTCTTTCATCCAGATCATTAATAAAAAATGTTGAACAGCCCAGGTCTCTCCTTTTGATATTTCCAGTTGATGCTGATCCATCGAATGTTTGTTGCCTACAGTCTTTCAGCCATCTCTCTATCCAAGGTAGTTCCCTGCTACTCCTCATTTCTCCAGCTAATAATATGGGTATATCATGTGTCACTGTTTTAAAATCTGGACCTTAATAAGGTTTTCATGCCATTTGCATTTTCATTTTCCAACAATCCAGTTGTCCTACCAAAGGAGACCAGGTTAGTTTAGCATGGTTTATTCCCAGCGAATAGTTGCTGCCTGCTAGTGATCACCTTTTTGTCTTCTAGGTGCTAACAAATTGATTGCTTTTCAGATTTGTTTGGCCAAGATGGGTGCTATGTTTGCATGCCATCTAAAAATGAAATGGGTGAAAATTGTACCATGGCTACCTCACTTGTCACAGATACCATCAGCACTGGAAATCTATGTTGTACTATTGAGGCTTTGATTTATTTTAAGATGGTAGTTACAGGGGCATGGCGCTACACAAGAACAGGTGATCTGCGGGATGCCTGAAACTTGAGGACCTGTTGCAAATGAAAAAACCCACAAAATTCATGTCTTCCCCCTTCCCTCACATTTGTATGGTGGTACCTTTTACAGGACACGGTACTGGAAGAAAATCTTGTACAGACACAGTAAAATGGATGGATAAATACACACTTAAAATACTGCAACAGTGTTAAATTGCAAGTCATGAATATGCTTAATTCTTCCTTTTTGATGATTTTGATGGTATTCGGTACATAATTTCACATCAGATAGATTAAAAACAATGTGTAAATAACTGCTTTTTAAAGTACTACTGTTTAAGTACATAATTCAAAATAAGTGCAATGACAAATTGTATTTGCATGTTTGGTAAACACACCCAAGATGGAATAAAATCTTTTGTTTCTTCTATTTACTGAGAGTCATGGATAAACATATATTTTACATGTTTTACATGGATCTGCATAAATTGCAGATACCCTGAATTTGTTTGAGCTTTTATCAGTTTGATTAGTTTAAATTTATTCTTGCCCAGGTATGTAGTACGTGGATAGGGAGTGGAGTTGTAAGTGACCTGAATGACCTTCGTCGAGTTCACAATCTCCTCGTCTCCTCCCTGAGAGTACAAGCAGGAAAGGGGTCTTCAAGCCAGCTTTACCGAGAGAGTGCCACCACTATGGAAAAACTAGCAGTCCTGAAAGCCTGGGCTGAGGTAAACATTTGTTGCTGTTTCCTTCATATTTTTAGTTTAGCTTCATTAGCATAGCTGCAGCTCATCCCACTGTTTTAGCTAGCCAGTCAGCCCAAAGGTTGCCATCTTCTCCAGAGATTGTCTTCCTCTTTCTTCAGGTCTTTGATTCTACTTGTCCTTCCATTCCTTTCACTACAGGGGTTCATTTCCTTTCCTTTGAATTCATCTGTGATTCTTATGCTACTTCTGTTGTATCATTCACTGCTTCTCCTCTTCTCATAGCCTCTGCTATGCACAGTTAGTCTCTGTCATATGCTTACTCTTTTCTCCCCATGTCCGTACCCATGGCTTAAAAAAATAATGTGTTGATTAAGTGAATGGTTTTCAACCTTCTTTCATTTGTGGACCCCTAAAAAATTTCAAATGGAGGGTGTGGATCCCTTTGAAAATTTTGAATGGAAGTGCAGACTCCTGTGAACTGTAAGTGTGAATATTCACATACTTTTTATTGATCACAGTCCTTTTTCATGGACCTCTTATGCATAGTCTGTGGACCCCTCTGAGTCCATGGACCAAAGGTTGAAAACCACTGAAATAGTATGTTGGACTAATAAGAAATTCTCCTGGTAATGCATAGTCAGCTATCGGTCTGCTTAGATGTTGTTTGGGAATGATAGATTCTAAGGATCTTTAGTGTCCTAAAAATTGGATTTTATATACAACATTCTGTATTGTAAATAATTTTTTACGGTGTCCACATGGGTTAGATTGAGAGAGACTTTTTAGAAGATACTATATGAATGTGTCACTAAGCATTGTTGCCTTATTAGGATGTGTATAATCTCATACAGTTGTAGAAAAATGGTCTTATTTTCAGACCTGCTAGCTCCAAAAGCTACTGCTAAGGTTAGTAGAAGTGGTAGAAGCCTAGTACCTCTGAAAATCAAACCAAAAATATATACAAAAGTGCTATTAGATAGTAAGCATAAGACATTGTTGCACAGAAAATGTATACTCATTTCAAGTGCTCTGAATGGTTAAATTTATATTAAAGTTGCTGTAAAATAGTTTAGGTTGACTTCAAAGTCTTGTGTGTAATGGTGATAGTGCACTTAGCTTTTGCCTCAAAGTATTGTTTTATGCATAACCTTTTAAATGTTGGTGTATTTTCGAGCATGTATAATGGGATGATTGTAACATAGATCCCAGAAGGTGCCATGCCAAATGGAACAGTCAGTGATCCAAGACTTACTAAAGCATTTCTGAAACAGCTTGCCCTATGCAAAATGTTCTTGTAATGGAAGAACAGAAGTACCTGATTTAAGAGTCTGTGTTGTGCGAGCTGCGTTATAAGTGCCATTTTGAATTACTTTCTAAAACGTTACCCCTGTGGTATAGAGTGCTACAAGTGTTTTGAAAAGAATGAGCAAGAAATGGAACACAGGTTCGGTTTTTGTTTGTCTTTGTCATATTAACATATGGTAGGTTTTTGTGCGTTTACTCTTTTTTGGAGATTATTTTTGAGAGAGAGAAAGTTTTAACACTTCATCCCATTGTGTTAAGCTATTTACAGCTTTTATTTTTTGAAGGAAAGCATCTGTTGTGTGGGGACATTTATTTCTGATATATTTCTTCTCTGAAAGCACATTTTATTTCTACTGCATATCTGCATATTTACTCTTATTAATAAATAACAGCAAACCGTCAAAAATAAAGAATAGCTTTTCTTATGAAGCCTGATCTACACCTAGAAATATTCCAAAATAAGCTACATTTGATTTTAGTCGCTCTTAAACTCATTTCAGAGTATTTCTGAGATGTTATATTAATTAACTACATTTATTCAGAAATCAGAACAGCCATAAATTATACTCTTCAGGTAAAAGTCTGGGTAGCCAGATTGGCTTTGTACCACGTCCAGAACATTGGCAAATTTTACCTTTGAAATAAGGGCAGATAAAGGTTAGTAGCTTTGCTGCTTTTCTTGCAGATTGTATTCCAGTAAATTTTGTAGTAATTTTTAAGGACTTCAACTACACAAAAAAAATCTAATTTTTTTTTTTATAAACCCAAGGGGTCACCTAGTGTGGAATCTCTTGTTTCCCTTAGAAAAGACTTCTCCTTTTCTTTTAATGGTTTTATAATCTAAACTTTTGTATGCATTTCGTTTATAGGTGTATGTTGTAGCTATGAAGATAAAAAAAGAGGCTGAAACTAAACCAAAGCGAGCCATAAAGAATACAAATGAAGATGAAGAAGATTTTGGTGCTGTGGATGAGCTCCCACCAGACAGTTTGATAACACTTGTACAACCTGAACTACCCACACTTAGTCGCCTCTGGTTAGCTGTGCTCAAAGACTATGCTCTTTTGACGTTACCAGCTGAATTTGCTAGTCAGCTTCCACCAGATGGTAAGCATAACTTCTTCTTTTTTTTTTTAATTTTAGTGAAAGGACAGAACAGATATCTCAGTAAGGAATTTTGAACTCTTTTAATAATTACCTCTTTTCAATTTTGTACCTGCAGAAACTTGACATAATTACATGGCATACTAGGATGCATACCTATTGTAAAAAAAGGTAGAAATGTTAAGGCTTGCCTGTATGTTGTGTGTGTTTCTTCAACAATTTGGAATCAAATATTCCATATCAGAGTCGAGATGTGAGGTGACATTAATATCATGCCTTGCAGAAAGCCAGTACTTAATCCATGGGGCTGGGCTGTGTGGCAAGGCGCAACCCATAGTGTTTTGGGGGAACCTGCAGCTTGTGTTGTATGCGCTGTGGTGCTACTGGGGAGTCCACAAGCCCAGGGTGCCCACGCAGGTGTGGTACAGTGGGGGACTCGAGAGTGAGGCTGGAATGCCTGCATCTGGGATGTAGTGAAGGGGCTGCCCACATGCACAGTGCAACATGGGGGCACCCAAGGGACCCAAGGTTTGTGCTAGTATGGCCCTTGCTGGTGAAGCCTGGGTGTCATGCAGCCCCTGTCCACCTAATAAGTTGAATGGTCCTGTTGTATGGTGAATCAGGACCATGCCTATAGAGCAGGGGTGAGCAAAATACAGCCCATGGACCAGATCTGGCCCACAAGGCCATTCTATTCAGGCAATGGGACCTCTAAAAAAATTTACATAATTAATTATTATCTATCCGTGGCTGCCTGTCAAAGATGACAAAGCACCAGTGGCAGTAGGACTCGGGGAGCCGGCAGCAGGACCCAGTAGCCACAGCAAGGCCTGCCCTGCCCCACCCCGATCCCCTAACCAGAATCCCTTGCCTAGCAGAGGCTTCTGGCCTGGCAACCCTGGGGCTGTTCCCTGCTTCCTTCCAGCAAACTCATCTAAGAAAGGGCAGAGGGAGGCAGGGGAGGACCGCAGGTGTTTGCCTTAGTCCTCAGGGCCAGCTCCTGCCGAGTCCTGTGGTCTGGCAATGCAGCCAGAAACTACGTGGTTTCAGACCAGCTGGCGGGGCGGGGGGGGTGAGAAGTGGTGGTGGTGGGCAGAAAAGTGGGGAAATGGCAGCTACATGCCAGGGGGGAGTGGCAGTAAGCAGGCGGGTGTGAGCGTGGGGCCCGTGCCAAAGCCCTGGGGCCAGGGCCAGCAAGAGCCCTGAGTAGCGTGGCAGGAGCGTGGGGCCTGGGCTGGCAGGGGTTGTATGGAGCCAGGTCAGACTGCCCCAGCAGGGAGAGCTGGGAGCCAGCCCAGCTCCATAGAGCCCCTGCCAGCCCAGGCCCTGAGCTCCTGCTGCCCTGCTCTCTGTGTGCAATGAGGGAAGGAGAGAGTGTGTGTGTATGCTCATAGGGTGAGTTCCACGCATACCCCACAATACATAGGCAGCCAAAACCCCCTTGCACTGCCATACATGCAGACCTCCACACCCACAACCCCTCATGCACCCCAGCCACCCTCCTTTCCACACATCCACAAGCCCCATCCATACCTACCTACACCCCACATTTCCACACATACACCCACCTGCTCCTTCATTACACATGCACCCACACCCCACATACCCACCCAGACCCTCCACCTCTCATAATATACAAGAGTCAGACTTCATTTTAAGCTATTGTGCAATCACCTCTATGTACATTACACAAACGCATGTAAATCAAGACAAAAATATTTTTTCACATCAAATTAATGGATGTTGTAGTAGATGTTTGATTTTTTTAGAATATAATTTGGTATTTTTCTGGTTCCGAGATGGCAAACCCCTTTGCTGAAAGGAGTACTTCCGGAGGCAAGGGGAGGAACTCCTGGAGGCAAAGTTCAGGGATTAGGGGGCGGGACTTCCAGTCCCAAAATAGCAACCAAGGGCTGGGGCACCTTTCAAGGGGTAGGGCCAGAGACGACCTTAGCAGGGTGCGGGGCCTGAGGCAAATCAGCCTGTGCTGGGCCCCACCCCTAGACGCAAGGAAGCCGGTGATGGATTCGGCGGCGAGGGGATGGGGTGCTGAATGGCTGGATGTGAAGCTGGCAGCAGTGCAGAGTTACCGTGGCCACTCTGCCTGGCTCTGTGGGGCCCCCCAGAGCCTGGTGCCCAGGGTGGTTGCCCCAATTTGCCCCTCCCCCAGGGATGGCCCTGGATAGGGTTACCTGTGCGGCCCTTCACAGCTTTCCGACACTGGGTAAGCGGCCCTCCAGCTGAAATAATTGCCCATTCCTGCTATAGAGGGTCAAGTGGATATGTAGGTATTTCTTGTTACTCCCATGATCTGTCACTGCCACTGTACCACAAGATGTCAGACTTTAATGGCTGTTTTTTTTCTGTGAGTTAACATTTAGTTTGATAATTTAACAGGTGGAGCATTTTACACTCCAGAGACAATTGATACAGCTAGATTGCACTACCGGAACTCATGGGCTCCAATACTGCATGCAGTGGCACTCTGGCTAAATAGTACAGGATTTAATTCTTCCGAGTCAACAGAAGAAGCAGCTGCAGCAATGCCTAATTCGCAGAAACGTGCTACATCTATTATGTTAAACCAGGCACCTGGAACACCACCTACCACTAAATCTCTGCTGGAGATAAACAAAGATAGAATGCATTTGATTTTAGGTAAGAGTCATGGATTACATTTCAAAGTTAAACACAGCTGCTTTGTGGTATTAAGTGGATATCATTTTCTTAACATTTAATGATATTTGGTGATAGTGAAAATGGCCCATCTGTCCATAGATTTTTAGGGTGGGAAGGAACCTCAGTAGATCATTGAGTCCGACCCCTTGCTCTGGGCAGGAAAGAGCGCTGGAGTTAGATGACCCCAGCCAGGTGCTTGTCCAGTCTCTTCTTAAAGACCTCCAGGGTAGGGGAGAGCACCACCTCCCTTGGAAGCCTGTTCCAGATTCTAGTAACCCTTACTGTGAAGTTCTTCCTGATGCCCAATCTAAATCTGCTCTCTGTCAGTTTGTGGCCATTGTTACTAGTTACCCCAAGGGGTGCCCTGGTAAATAGAGTATCTCCTATTCCTTGCTGCTTACCCCCCCCGCCCCGATGAATTTCATAGAATCATAGAAGTAGGGTCAGAAGGGACCTTACAGATCTTCAAGTCCGACCCCCTGCCAGGGCAGGAGAAAAAAAACTGGGCTCAAATGATCCCAGCTAGGTAGGCATCAAGCCTCCTCTTAAAGACCTCCAGGGTAGCAGCCAGCACCACTTCCCTTGGCAGTTGGTTTCAGATCCTAGCCGCTCTAACTGTGAAGTAGTTCTTACGGATGTCTAATCTAAACTTCCTCTCCAGCAACTTGTGGCCATTATTCCTTGTTATGCAAGGGGGAGCTAGGGGAAACAAGGTCTCACCCAAACCCTTCTGGTCGCCCCTAGTGAGTTTATAAACTGTCACCAGGTCCCCCCTCAGCCTTCTCTTGTGAAGGCTGAACAGGTTCAGGTCCCGCAGTCTCTCATTGTAGGGTCTGCCCTGTAGTCCCCGGATCATGCGGGTGGCCCTCCTCTGGACCCTCTCCATGTTGTCCACATCCCTCCTGAAGTGGGGCGCACAGAACTGGACACAATACTCCAGCTGTGGCCTGCCCAGCGTTGCATAGAGGGGGAGGATCACCTCTTTGTCCGTGCTAGAGATGCATCTGTGGATATACGACAAGGTTTGGTTAGCCCTTCCAACCATGACCTTGCATTGTCGGCCCATGTTCATCTTGGAGTTAATAATGACTCCAAGATCCCTTTCTGCTTCCGTGCTCTCAAGAAGGGAGTTTCCCATCTTATAAGTGTGCTGCTGGTTACTACGGCCCAAGTGCAGCACCCTGCACTTGTCAGTGTTGAAGCGCGTCCTGTTTTTGCTAGCCCACCCATGTAACCTATCCAAGTCTTGCTGCAGTCTTTTTCTCCCTACTAGTGTGCTCACCTCACCCCAAATTTTGGTATCGTCAGCGAAATTTGTAGGCGGCCACAAGATCATCTCAGTCTTCTCTTGCGGAAGCTGAAGAGTTCCGGGTCCCTCAGTCTCTCCTCACAGGGCCTTACCTGCAGGCCCTAACCATACAGTAGCCCACTTCTGAACCCTCTCAAGGTTATCCACATTCCTCTTGAAGTGCGGCACCCAAAACTGGATGCAGTACTTCAGCTGCGGCCTTACCAATGCCACATAGAGGGGAAGTGTCACCTCCTTAGACCTGTTTGTGATGCACCTGCTAATGCATGACAGAGTGCAGTTAGCTTTACTTATCTCTTCGTCACATGAACGACTCATGTTCATCTTGGAGTCTACCATGTCTCTGAGATCCCTTTCTGCTGCTGTGCTACTTAGAAGGTCATTATCTCCCAATCTGTTTGTGTGTTGGTGATTCTTTCTCCTAGGTGCAGCACTTCACACTTATCTTTATTAAACTGCATCCTATTCTGTTCTGCCCAGTTTTCCAACCTGTCCAAATTCGCCTGAATCAATTTCCTGCCTACCCATGTGTTTACTTTGCCCCATAATTTGGTGTCATCTGCAAATTTGGACAAAGTGCTCTCCATGCCCTCGTCCAAGTCACTGATGAAGATGTTGAACCATACTGGTCCAAGGACCAGACCCTGGGAACCCCACTGCCCACATCTTTCCAAGTCAATACTGACCCGTCCACCATCACTCCCTGGGTGCATCTCATAAGCCGTTTCACCACCCACCTGACCATGTAGTCATCTATGTCACAATCGCTTAGTTTATTTCTAAATGGGATGAGACACCGTATCAAAGACCTTTTTAAAATCCAAGTAAATGACATCTACCTCAACTTCTACATCTATTGTAAATGATATCTATCTTGATTCTTGTATCCATTCTAGTGCAAAGCCTGGAAACCCCCCTCTTTAGAAAAATGAGTTGTAGCTGTGAAAAAGACCTGGCCCATATATTTCTAAAGGAATCATAACAGATTAGATTTGTATCAGACTTTGTTTCTACTGTTCAAAGATAAAAATGTGTTGGGTATCTGTATATAGCTCAGATGACAAATTTTAGTATGTGGACTTGTATTCTGTTAATAGTTTTAAAATTGTGATCTAGGGAACATTATTCAGTAAAAAGTAGATTTGGACAAGTCCTTGTTTTTACCTGCACTGCAGTGTCTCATCTGTAGATTTGAAGGTAGTAGTTATCTACTTTTACAGTGCCACTGTAACATCTATTAGTAATGAAGCATTTGGTGATTTCAGTGATGAAGGCTACGAGAGTGTCCACATGTACAATTTTCTTAGGATTTAGAATACCTGCGTTCTTAATGTGTTTTATTACTTTTGTGGATTTTCTGAATTCATAAGGATCTCTATAATTTCAGTGTGATGTAAAAAGTAACCCCTATCTTCGGATACAAAACACAAAGTTTATTTCTTTTCAGGTGTTAGTATACAATTCCTCTGCTCCCCTAGGCCTGAGGAGCCTGTTGAACATGTCACATCTTGCTTACAAGCCCTGCACACTTTATTGGATTCCCCTTGTGCTAGAATACATATTGCAGAGGATCAGGTATAGTACACAAGTCTAATGGTATATTTTTAGACAGCTGTATTGTACATATGTACATTATGTGCATGTGATATGATGTGTATATATAATATGTAAATGCCATTTATAAAAGTAATGTGTGCATGTATACATGTGTATACATACAATATAGATATTCTGTGATTAATCTATGTAATATTTCTGTGTCTGTGATCATTAGAGCTGATAAAAAAAACTTAGGCAGAACTAGCTACCAAAACTTAGAAAAAAACAAAAGTATTCTTTTGGTTTCTTATAATGATCTGATTTAAAAAAAAATCAATCATTTTCCATTCTGTGAAATTATTTTTAAAAAGTCTTTGTGAAATTTAATTTTAAAAAATTATTTAAAAAAAATGCCTGGGGTTGAGTAGGAAAAATATCCCTTAAAATAATAATTTAAAAATGAACAGCAACAAACAGACTGTGTTTTCCATTTAAAATTTCAATCTAAAAATAAAAAAAGAAAAAGAAAAAAAATTGTTTCCGAAGTTCCATTTTTGAATAAAAGCCATCTTTTAGCCAAAAATACGGGGTAGCTATGCTGGAAATACTTTTGTCATTATGTTCAGTCTCTAACATGTTGCCTTCTTTTAGGGAGAGACATGTATGAGTTGTATACCCAACAGAGAAAAATTCTGTCTTGTCATTAAAGAGAATTCTGTCTTGTCATTACTGTTTCCTGGAGGTTATGGGATTAAGTCAGATTCCCAGGATGATTTTTGTGCAGAATAGGGGAAATCCAGGGAATGTGTAAAACTTTACCATTTGCACCAGCGGATCATCTTTAATTTTTAATAGCACTGCAGTCAGTGTCAATATCATTACTTACTCTATCCTCCGTAATGCCTAATAAATCTTAGCAAATAAATAGATTTTTATGTTTTTCCTTTATTTTATATACTATTGTAGCGTAGAAAACACGTGGGAAATTTACATGGAAATCTTTAGAAAGACTAGTAGTACAGAGCAAAAATAGTAAACCCTAAACCGTTTAATTTTGTCGCTTTGGAGAGTTGAGGAGTGATTCTGTTCTCCTTTACTCTGTTGTAATGCATTACAATATTCAGGAGATATTTCTGATCATATGAGCTCCATGGGTTTAGTGAAATACTGTTCATTGCTTACGCGTTGCAGCCATGTCTAAGACGTGTATTAACAGTTAGGCCCTTGCCCCATATATGCATGGCAGGAGATGTGATTTGATATCAGGGAGCAACCATGCCATCATTACTTGTCAGTTCAAAGAGAGCCTGGGATCATAATCTCGGCCTCTCACTGCACTGGCAAATTGAAAGCTAGGTGCTGCAGCCCCACATGCAAGGCCAGTAGTCTGCTGATGGTTGGCTTTACCCTGGACAGCCCTGAGTCTCCAGTTAACCTGCGGCTGTCCAACAGACAGTCAGTTGGTTGTTGGCCCTGGCCAGACATCCTCAAGTCATGAACTTGGGTTGTTCAGGCTGGGGCTGCCAGTCACTTAATAGTCATAACATATTGATTGCAGCATAACTGTAATGTGTAGATGGGGGCCCTAGTTTTCCTAGGTCATCTTCTTTTAGCAACTTACGGTGTTTACAAGGGATTTAATTTTTCAATATGCTGTTTAGAAAATAGTCAACCTGCTGGATAAGTTTTTGGGGAAGTTATATCATGACCACCTTTATTTTTCTATGAGTGTAGTTCTTAAAAAATGGTTTCTTTGGCCATGAGAAGATTTCCCATCCATATGCAGCATTCCATATTTTCCAGAAGTCTGTGAAGTTAGTTTTCAAGCTAGCTGGGGTGAATAAAACAAAAGAGACTGCAGAGTTCAGTCAGATGCATCTATTTAAGTATTGTCAGGCAGGAGGGTCTGCAGATATTTTGCACTTTTACATTTTACTTCAAAATTTAATCATTAGAGTAAAAACAAAAAAAAAGAGAGAGGAGGATTTTGGAGCAGCAATCTCGTGTTTCTCAAGTACAAATCACAGTGAGCAGACTTTTGCTTTTGGAATTAGATTTAACCAGTTTTCACTTCTGAAAATACCAGGTTGTGATGAGTGAAAAGCATTTTTTTTAGAGTAAGGAAATGATTTAGCAAGTTAAAGGGTGGGGCAGGCCATATTCAAAAGATATTTTTTCAGAACTAAATTGTAAAATAAATAGGGTCAGAGTCTATTCCATCTATTAGATGTCCAAGTAATCTTCAGCACCTAAATGCAGTCCTATTCCACTCCATTCACATCCTTGAAAACCTGTTAAAGCAACTGCTTGTGTAACACACTGTAATCTTATCTTGAGCAGTAATATCCACCTTTCATATCAGTAGTTTTTCAAGACTTGAACAGGATGGGATAGCTTTACACTTAGCTGTCTAATAGCTGAAATAGGGTCTGGCTCTTGGTGTGTGCCAAATAACTGCCTTTTTAAAACTGAAAATATATTTTATGTCTAAGAACAATAGTACAGTGGTCAGAACCATTTTTTCTGTTTCTCTTATGAACCATTGACTCCTAATTTATTTTTCTTTAAATACTTTTTCTCTTTTCAATTTATCCCAGCTCCTTGGTGTTGAACTTCTAAGTGTACTGCATCGACTTTTATTGACATGGGACCCTCCCTCAGTCCAGCTGCTCATTACTGGAGTTGTCCAGCAGATAGTGAGAGCAGCTCAAGATTATTTGCAGGAAAAAAGAAACACTCTCAGTAAGACTTTAAATGTAACAAATGTAAAACTGTTTGCCTTAACAGAGGAAAATAGTGAATTGGGTGATGAACTGAAATTTATGAAAGTGTGGGTCTAGGTAAAAATGTCTCTTCCTTATTATACAGATCCTTTCAGTATGTTTGTAGCTATAGATGCCCTTTTTTTAAATGAATATTGTACCAGCAGGGTTCTTCCTGTATCAGAGACAAGACCCCTGCTAGTATAGGTAGGCTTTATCTCATTTCTCTCATAGTTTGAATCTTCTGATTTTCAGCTTACATTTATTGATGGCCTTTTTATATATCCATTTGTTTTTGTGCTTCCTTTTCTTTTCTTGCGTTTACAGAGGGCAGTTGTATCCTCTCTCATCCTTTGTTTTGCTAGACTATTTAGTCTCCTCTTGTATGAAACTACTCACCTTTCCCCAGATTGTCTTGGTCAGTGGTGCTCAACCTTTTGGTCCCACAGGTCAGATGAGTGGTGCAGTGTCAGTCCATGCACTGGATCCCTGGGGTTGCTCTTAGATCAGGCCCCATGCTGCCTGGTCCTGCTTCATACTACCTGAATCCTGTCTTATGCCTCCCTGCCCCACATGCCTGGATTGGATCCTATGCTGCCCTGGTTCATTGCACCTGAGCTAGCACACAGGGCCATGCCATCTGGCCTGTAGGGTTCCCCATGGGTCTGGAAATTTGGCAGCAGGGAAGTGCTGCCAAGTTTTCAGACCTGTGTGGAGCGCTGCAGGCTGGAAGATACGGCTTTCTGGCCCATAGACTAGTGGTTGTGCACCCCTGGTCTCAGTATTTCCTCCCTTGTAAGTGCACCAGTTTAAATTATTTTCTGATTATAAATAACCAGAATTACACACAGGCATTTCAGATGTACATTGTCATCAATACTTTTCTATCTCTACTGGAAGTAATTATTAATATATTCTAGGATCACAGTGGCTTTTTTCAAAGTCGTATCACACTGGTAGTTTATTGTCATCTTGTGATCAGGTAAAGCTCCCTTTATTCTTTTTGAGCAGCATTCTGCTCCTTTTTGTCATCAATAGAATTTTTTATTAAAAGACTCTAAGGCTATAAACAGACATTTGTCCTTGGAGCAGGATGAACTGTGCCAGGATGTGTCCCAGCAGAGCTGATCTGCTTCATTGGCAACATTGCCCCATAGGATTGGGCCTGTGCTGGTCCTGGGGTTTCAGGGGCCTGATCCTGCACGCCAGATGTAAATGGGGAACTGACTTGGGGTGTTCCCCTGTAAATAGGAACTCCAGCATTTCCTCACTTTCAGAGGTGCACCCCACGTCTGGGCGCAGCAACACAATGTGCATGCTTGGGGAATTCCCTGCTGGGGGATTCTCAGGATATGCTTCTGGAAGAAGATAATCCAGGCCCCCGAAGCCCTGGGAGCACCTATCTGGGGCAGCTGGAGTGTCTGGGCAGCTCCAGGTTGCCTGTGTTCTCCTATCATAAAACAACTGACATCTGTCACAAAAATGCAGTACAAGTTATACCAGCTAGTGTCATGACCACAGTTTTGCGCTTTTGTGGTGCAACAAGGGCATGGATCTCTCTTTTATTTGGGCTTTGTGCTACCACAATAATTCTTATGGTGGTACAAAGGCAAAGTTCATTTATCTTTCCAGTCTCAGGTGGTGTGGGTACCAGTTGTTCCCTGAAGCCATTTAAAATTCAGTAGGGCTTTATAGACCTATTTTAACCTGCCAAACCTTTATTACTGAGGTGCAGGAGAAGAAAAAGACACAGCTTGTAGATGTGCCAATTGGGGAAAACAGTCTTCTAAACTGAATACATTTGATACAGAAATAATTGAGAGAGACAATAGCATGATGCCATTTTTGGAGAGTCATAGTGCATTTTGTTCTACCAAATTGTTATGTGCTTATTACTAATAAAAAGAAAGAAAACCTATGTCAGTGTACTTCACATGACACTTTCTTGTAACATACAGAAGTTAGCATCTTACAGCTATAATTTTACATGGGACTTAAAAAAAAAAGTTGGAAACTGCAAATGCTATGTTGTAACTATTAAGTATTAATTTCTGGAGTCTTCATGTAATTTTTAAGTGAGTTGTAATCACACCACCTTTTAGGCAATTTTAAAATCCTTAACTATGTTTTAATTTGAAAAGTAGTATTTTATTTAGCAGCTCCATTATCATAAATTACTGTGAACTGCTAGCTTTTCTCAAAATGCCAGTCACTCTTACAATGATTTTCTGTAATATTTGTTATGTTTTTTATTGTACCAAGCATCTTTCATTGCAGATGAAGAGGACATAAAGGAAAAAGAAACTTGTCTTGTGTTAGGAGAAGGTGGTGAGAGTGGTGGTCTTGTGCCTGGAAAATCTCTCGTCTTTGCAGCTATGGAATTATTAATGTTTATCTTAGTACGGCATATGCCACAGCTAAATACAAAAATGTCAGACTCTCCAAGCCATGTCTCTACTAAGCTCCAGCTGTCTGAAGAAAGTTCTCGTCTTGTGGCTGCAACAGTTACTATCCTATCTGACCTGCCTTCTTTGTGTTCTCCTGCTGGTACTGTATTATAACTAAATATGTAAAAATGAATGTGTTTATGATAAATATTACATACACGGTTGTGTTTGTCTTAACAATACCCAATTGTTGCTGCAGTTATATATTTTCTGTGTTGCAGACCACTTTAAAATGAAGCTGACAGAAGGCAAAGATAGAGTTGCACCAAAAGGGTGCTGCAGCAACCTGAGGTGCCTTGAGATCTTTTCAGGGATGCTGCAGAGTGTCACACAGTGTTAGCACTGTTAGGTGTGCAAACATGATTCATAAGATATCCAGAGATTTTAAGTAGGAAATCATAGTGTTAAAACCGTTTCAGACCTGTTGTGGTCTTTCCAAGTTCTTTTCAAGAAAAGAATTGCTATATTAGTTTTCCGTAAATGAGTGAAAACTAAGAGCTGACATTTTCGAAGGCATGCCTTGAGTATAAAAAGGCACATCTATAAAGAAAGAACTCTACCCTGCCTTCTTTCTGGGAGATGTCTGAGACAAAGAGTGCTTGAGTAGTGCCTTCACCCCTGTGTGAAATGGAGAACTTCTAACATTCAGCAGGGACCTTTCAGGACAGCTAAGGAATTATTGATAACCTGTGAAAGGACTTTTTGGTTGGGCTTTCTGAGCCAGAAGACATGTTTGTTTTGAGGATGCAAAAAAGAGGATGTATACACCTATGGTATGTTAGGAGATCTCTGGTGCCCCTCGAGATGAAAGGGAAGGGAGAGTAATAACCTAAGGTATTTATATGCCCCAGACATCCCACATAACTTGTGCTATCAACACCCTGAGAGGTAATGAAGCATTGCTATCCTTATATCACAGATGTGGAAACTGAAGACTAGAAAAGGTTTTGAGCTAGATCACAAAGGGCCTTGGCTAAAATTTGGCCTCTAGGTCCAAAAGTATGATCCACATAACTTCTGTGTAACTCATTAAGGTGCCTGAACCTACCAACACAAACTTTCCCTGGTTGCCCACATTTTGGCTCCTGTATATGCACAGAAGCATGTCATTTAGGCCACTGACAAATATTAAAAAGAAGGTGAAATGGGATTGGATGAATGATCTCAACAGTTGCGCTTCCTGCCATGCCTTGCTGATTGAGCATCAGATCCCATCATGCCATATTGCATTGGCAGTCTTCGTTTCTGTGGCTGGGAGCCCCATCAGTTGATCAGTGCTCCCAGCCACAGGGGCACATCATGATCACTGATGGGATTCCCAGCCACAGAGGTTCATGGTAGCCCCCTGCAGCTGGGAGCCCTGTCAGTAATTAGAGCTCTTAGCTGCAGTGGGGTGGGGAAGAGGCATCTTGCATTCCCATGGCTGGGAGCTCCATCAGCTGAGTTAGGCTCCCAGCGAAGGGGAGCTTGTGCTCCCCCACCTGGGAGTGTTGATCAGCTGACCAGTGCTGCCAGCCTCTTGAGTGTGCCCTGTAGGCTAGGAGCAATGGCCACACATTCAATTAAAGATATGATAGGAGCTAGCCGTGAAGTTGTTAATTCATATTTTGTGTAATATCTTTGCCACTTATTCCTGGTTTTATCACACTATTAATTGAATGAACATGTGGCCAAAGCACTATTTAAGATGTGATTAACCAGTTAATCGTGTCTTAAGTATAACGTGTGTCAGGGACCTTAGTAGTGCTAGGGTTTGAGCAACTTGGTTCCTGTCTTGCATCTTAGCTCCTTTGGAGCCACAAGCTGAGTGAATACCCTTGCCTATGTCCCTTGAGGGGCCCAATGCAATGGATTTGCTCAGAGCTTGCCTAATGTACAGAACTGAACTGTATGCAAAACACACAGGTGCACCTGCTTTGCCAGGAGAAGATGGTAGTGGTATCCCCTTTATACAAAAGCTTGATGGTTAGAGCATTCACTAAGAATATGGGAGAACCAAGTTCAATTTCATCTTCTGCCTGAGGGGATAAAACCCGTATCTGCTGCCTTTCTAGAGAGTACCCTGACTCTGAAGTTATAGGCAGCTCTAGGGTAGGGCATTGTCAGTGCTTTCTTTTGAAGCTGTTCCACTTGGCAGAAAAGAATGCGAGATTCATTGGGTTAGGAGCAAGCACTAGAGCAAGAGTGAGCATGACACAAGCCAAGTATTTACAGCTCTAGATCCTCTCGGACCCTCTCGAGAGGGTAGAAGTCATAGGTTTTGGTTCTTATTACAAGCACCCTTTCTTTATTTTACAGTCCTTGGAACAAGGACTGGAGTCCAAGTCTTTCCCCCATGCAGGTGAGAGCTGTGCTGCCTCCTGTCCTTTCTGTCTGACCAAATGAATCTTGATTTTTTTTTCCTGCAAAATGGAATAAGTTAATCATACTGTACATTCAGAATAGAATAACAAATTCCTTTGTTTAATTGTTAAAATATGGAATTATATGTATCATTAGATAATTGTAGTAGATTTTGGCATATTTATTGATAACAATAGATGCCCCTCTGGGAAAAGATAAAGAGACTGTATACCATACTATTTGTTAAAGTTAACAGCAAGAAATGTACCATGTTTTTTATTTCAGGATGCATGACGATATTACCCACAATCCTGTTTTTGAATACAAAAGTGTTGAAAGAAACAGCAGTAAAATCAGTGGATAATCAGGTTCCACCCCCAGTCAGTGCAGCTCTCCAAGGGTTAAAAACTATTGTAACTCTTCCAGTCATCAAGACTGATGAAACTCAAAAGCAGTGGACCAATCTAATCCGAAGCACTCTGGCATCTATCTTGGAATACTCTCAACCTGGTAAGCAATTGACCACCATTGAAGCAGCTTTTAATGGAAAGGCAAATTTATGCATTTTGTATACAATTTTAATAGGATATATTAAGAAAGGAAAGAGGAACGACCCTGTTAACTGTAGACCAGTCTAACTTTGGTCCTGGGAAAAATCTTTGAAAAAATTTGTCAAGGGAGGCCATCAACCACAAGCTCCCAACTCGTGGGGTACTGAAAAACAACCAGCATGTTTTTGTTGAGGGGAGGTCATGCCTAACAAACCTGGTATCCTTGTACGATCAGGTAACTAACCAGCTGGACATGGGACAAGAGATGGATATCATCTACCTAGATTTCAGCAATGTGCTTGATACTGTTTCCCATGAAATCCTCTCAAGTTGGAGAGTTGTGGCCTAGATCAGGCTACAGTAAGATGGGTTGGCAACTGGCTCAGCAGCCATTCTAGTGAGTGGTAATGGATGGAGTGGCCTCATCCTGGAGGGCCATCTCCATTGGTGTCCCCCAGGAATCAGTGCTTAGGCCCATACTCTTTAACATCTTTATCAATGAGCTGGGTGAGGGAGTGAAAAGCCCAATGATTAAGCTTGCAGATGATACCAAGCTGTGGGGACAAGTGAGTATGTCTGAGGACAGAACAGAGATCCAGAAAGACCTTGACAGGCTGGTCCTGTGGGCTGAACGCAGTCAGATGAGGTTCAACAGGGACAAGTGCCAGGTCCTTCATCTGGGTAGGAAGAACTCTCACCATATCTATAAGATTGTGGTCCACTGGTCCACTGACTGGCACTGCATCCAAAGGGGACTTGGGGGTGACAATTGACCAGAGGATGAATATGAGCCACCAGTGTGATGAAATCACCAAAATAGCAAATAGGACTCAGACATGCATCAGCAGATGTAGTCAGTAGATCCAGAGAGGTGCTCCTCCCTCTCTATTTGGCATTGGTGAGGCCACAGCTGGAGTACTGTGTCCAGTTCTGGCCACCACACTTCAAGAAGGATGTGGACAAGCTTGAAAGGTTGCAGAGAAGGGCCACCTGCTTGATCTAGGGCCTGGGGGATAGGCCTTATGAGGAGAGACTTCAGGATCTGGGTTTTAGTCTGACTAAAAGAAGGCTGAGGGGTGACTTGATAGCCACCTACAAATATGTCAAGGGAGAACTCTGGGATCTGGGAGAGCAACTTTTCAGAAAAGCACCTCCTGGGAGGACAAGGACAAATGGGCACAAACTAGTCGGGGAAAAGTTTAGGCTAGACATGAGGAAAAACTTCTTTTCCATACGGGTAACTAGAATCTGGAACACGCTTCCAGCAGAGGTGTTGCAGTTGCCATCCCTGGTGGTGTTCAAGAGGAGGCTGGACAAGTACCTTGTTGAGCTCGTTTGAGCCCAATTACTTCCTGCCCCTGGCAGGGGACCGGACCTGATGATCTTACAAGTCCCTTCCAGTCCTTCTTTCTATGATTCTATGATTTACTTAAGAATTTGGGGCTAAAAGGTGGGATTAGTACAATACGATCAGAAAACAAGGGAAAACTAAGAGGTGGCATTTTCTGAGGGGTGCACTGAATCTAAAAAAAGAATGAGAACCACTGCAGTAGATCAGACTTAGTGTCTTGAATCATGCCTCAGTGAAACTGGAAACCAGCTGAGCTTTGAGAAGTGGTGTAATAAGTTTTGTAGCAGAGCACTAAGGTGCCTGCTACTTTGAGAGCAGAGATAAGGACCCAGGTGCAGGTTGCCGGGACAACTGGTTAATGAGGGTAGTGACTTGCACCTGCCTGGTCAGCTGACTGAAAGGGGCAGGGCCTGGTGCCTATATAAATCACAAGCCTGAGGCCAGGGGGGAGTTGACTGCTGGCTGCCAAGGGGGAAGGAGCTCTGCCTAAGTAAGTGACGAGGAGAGGCTGGACTGCACGAGCAGGCTGATATTGGGGGAGATGGAGCACCCTTGGGGTGGCTCAAATGAAGTTACAGGTAAGCAGCTAGAATTTATGTTATAGCCCAGGGGCTTATTTTTTGTGTTTGCTGTTCACACCAGGGGTTTGGGTGAGGCTGTTACAGGTTGGAGGAGGTCTCATAGGGGACCCACACCAGCATGGGAACCCCAGCCCCAGGGAGGGGGTAGCGAGAAGCCCCAGGGAGGCGCAGGGAGAGACAGGGCTGCAGAGAGTCTGGGCACCCAGGGAGGCATAGAGAGAGACAGGGCTGCAGAGAGCCCAAGCACCAGAGAAGGCGTAGAGAGAGACAGGGCTGCAGAGAGCCCGAGCACCAGAGAAGGTGCAGGGAGAGACCAAACAATGTCAGTTACATCTGCGAGGCTTGGGGCATGGTAAAGGGGTGGTTGGAGCCACGCAGAGCCTATAAGGCTGGGGTGCACCGAGACACCCATTACTGATCGGGGCCAGGGTACAGCAGAGAACCGTGTCCAAGAGGATGGATAGGCAGCCTCCCTATTATACAATAACATCAAAGATGTGATGGGTGAGACTTGAGGGTGCTTTGAGGTGAACTTGGCATGGTAAGGGGGCGCCAGGGGAGATCACGGTCACCCCTAGGACGCCGCCCCTTTACAGGTTTCATATAATTTTTTATTATGAAGAATGTAATAATAATACAATCATGGAGGTAGAAAGGGCATAGATCAGGGATGTCCAACCTTTTTAAATGTGGGGTCGGATCGTGAACTTTTTATCACCCAGCGGGCCGGCAGGAGTGGGCACTCGTGGCCTGTCCAGTCTGGCCCACGGCCTGGGGGCGCAGGGGGCCTCGAGGATGCTCCCACACCTGCGTGCCTGGCCTCAGCAGCCAGGGGGACATGTGGGGACCCTACAGGGGGGTGCGGGATGTGCAGGGACACCCCCCTGCTTCCTCTCCCCTGGGGAAGCCCAAGCCTGAGCCCAACCAGCAGGGCTCCCTCCCTGGGGCCAATGACTCACCACCCCCAGCATGATGTCTGCAGGCATGGGGGGATGCAGGGAAGCAGGAGCAGTGCCAGCTTCCCGCCCCGACAGCCACAGCAGCAGCGGTAGCAGCATCTCTCGAGGGCCCGGCCGCAGCATCCCTCCGAGCTGGCATCCGCGCCCCCTCTGCCCGTTGCACTGTGACCTGCTCCGGCCAGTGGGGCCTGGCACAGGGCAGGGCTGGCATGCAAATGAGGAAGGGAGGGGCGGGGCTAGGAAGGGGCACCATGAAATGAGGGGGGAGGGGAGGAGCTGTACCACGTCAGCAACGTCAAGTTGACACGGTACATGTGGCAACCTTGTCCCTTCCCCAGCCCTTCAGCAGCCATTAGGAAGTTGCTGAGGGGCTGGGAGGGACAAGGGGTGGGAACAAAAGTAAACAATGTTTACTTTCCTTTCCTGTCGCAGCACTTCGGGGCTCAGAAAATGGCTTGGCGGGCCACATGTTGGACAAGCCAGGTATAGATAATTGTAGCAAGGTTCAGAATGGAAAAGGAGATTTACAATAACGTAATACAAGCAACCCTCGCCATTCGTGAGGGATACGTTCTCATATTCCCTGTGAACAGCGAAATCTGCGAAAAAGGTACTGCAAACGGGAGTGCGGTGGCGGTGGTGAGCACAGAGCTCCTTAGGGGCTCCTGGAAGCGTATTTAAGATCCAGGTTCGGCATTTGCGAATATTTGAAACTGTGAATGGCAAACCCAGAAATAGCAAGGGTTTCCTGTACAGAGTACTGGTGGGGAAGTTAGCCATTGACCAACAGGGAATTGAGGTAAAGTTAGGGTGCAAAAACTACTTACAGATTCTAAGTATGCTTGATAAATGATTGAATGTACCTTTTCAGTAATAAGAAAATCATACCCCTGACTCATCCACTAAGAGGATCTATATTTTGTTTTCATAAATTCTAACCAATTTGGATTCCTCTAGGTCCCTACCTTGCCCTGGCACTGGAAGAGCAAAGAGGCTGCAGTTTTTGTTGTCTGTGCTGAAAAGAGATCCAGAGTTACATTATTATTTATTTTGTCACTTGCATAGTGATGGTACCTCAGCCAGAATTATCTCACTGCATTCCTTTTGTCTGCATATGAAGATTAAACAGAACAATGAACAGAGTTCTGCAAAAATACAAATGTGAGAGTGCAGGGACAGTTGAGCTGATTAAACAGTACCATCCCACTGGCATATTTGAGAGAAGTGAATTATTGCATTAAGTTATCTATACCTGTGGTACTCAACTGTTTGGCCCTGTGGGCTAGATAAGTGGTGCGGGGCCAGTCTGTGGCCTGGATTGGGCCTCACATGACAGAACCAGGCCCAATGTGGCCACAGCTGGCTCCTGTACATCCGGATCAGGCCTCACTTTGGCCCCACTTGCTGATACCAGTCCTGCATGCTAAGATCAGGCCCAGCACACTGGGATTGAGCCCTGGTACTCCACACTGCCCCTCCTCAGGTCTTGCTCTGCATGCCAGAATTGCGTCCTGCCCACTGAGTTCCAGCCCCATGCTGCCCTGTGTGCTCGTCTAGCCTTCAGGGTCACACTGATATACAAAACACTGGGTTTGTATAATCTTCGGTACGTTTTTCAGTACGCTGTGGAATTGAATACTCTACCCTTTTAGAAAGAATATGTATAAGGTGTACTGCATGTGCTTTTTTTTTTCAGAAGGCTTATACAATCAGTCAAATCAAAACCAGTGTTTATTTAGAATACTCCAAGGCCCTTCCCAGCGCAGACTTTTTTACCACGCTAGATTTTGGGTTTCTGCCCTCAGCCATTTCAGCTGCAGATGATGTTTAAAAGAATATTTTAATAATGGGAAACATATTTCTTCGTTGGATGGTCTTGCCCAAAAGTAGCTTAGTTTACTTGTTTAAATATTAAAACTCATAAAAATGCTTGTAGTCAGAGATTAAGCTTGAATAATTTAGGTTTAATAGGTACAAGTTTTAGAAATGTTGAAGCACTTTACAACAGATGACTAGTCATTTTAAACAAACTGAGGAATATCAGTCATTGTCTGTGGTGATAAAAATGCAGATCTGGTACTGACTAGATGCATATTTGTATGCAGTTGAAGTCGTTCCCAGCATGTTTCCTCATTGTGAATTTATCCTGGTGTGGTAGAATTTACTAAACAGATTCTAAACCCTTTTCAGAATAAGCTAACAGTCTGCTCTTTTCTTTTGGTTTTTCAGAGGCCTCTAAGCCTGTTCTTGATGAAGTAAGCATGCTAACAGCTATTGCTCTCTTCCTTTGGTCCGCAAGTGCAGAAATAATTGGAGTGCAGTCCTTACAGAATGGTTGTGTGAACAGATTTAAAAATGCATTAAATTCTTGTGATCCATGGGTAAGCTCATCACCTGGGAACGTACCCCACAGATATTTGATACAAGACTAATTAATAAGTATACTGCATTTTCTGAGTTTCCTGAAAATTGTATTGACTTTCCGTCAAAAACTAATCAGGTACTACATGTCAAATTAGTCATAATTTTAAACTGTTGTACCATGGCATTTGTTAAACGAGCCCCTAAGCAACTGTTTAGGGGTTTCAAGTTACTTTATGCTAGATTCTGAAATCCTTAAACAGAAAATTATCTTTGCTCATATATATGAATTTAGGTGAGGAAAAGCCTATGTGGCTAAAGACATCTGTTTTTGTTTGTTAGCCCCATTTTCCCTGATACTGTTTTGACTCTTTTTTTTCTCAATGGATAAAAATGACGCCCCCCATTTCTAGTGATCCTCTTTTTATACGTGTAACAGACGCACAAATTTTGCACGTGCTCATCAAAACTCATTAAATGTACAAATCAAATTTAGGTATGCAGTTACGTAATTTGTGTGTGCGTATCTGGGGACATCTAAAATTGTGACTTACATGTGTGAACTTGCTTGCGTTCTTTATCTTTTGAAGTTATCATCTCAATTGAACCTTTGCTAATATGATGCATTTTAGCGAGGTGTGGCTCAAAGTAGTGTGAAATTAAACCTACTTTTAGTTATGTGGAAATCAGTTTGTTTTGTGGGTAGGCAGATATGCAGATAGAAGCTCATAAAATGTAATTTTATTCCATAACCCGTAAGGAATGCCAGGTCAGAGAGATGACTTTACACTAGCACACCTACTCCCCAGCCTAAGAAACCCTTATGGTGGGGACCTGAAGTCTCTTCACACTTTTTTGTGACTTTTGTGCTTTTGGTATGACAGACTCCATCTGTTTTGTTCTTCCTTCCTCATGTATCCAGAGATTCATAGTCAACAGTTCACTTAATAATAACAGTTCAATTATAGTTGCATTTAAAGTAGCTACTGATTACTTAAGAGTTAAAACTAACAGATTTGGATAAAGAAAACTGTCAACTCTTTTTCTTACCTAGGCAATGACAGCATTGAGCTGGCTGGAAGTATTAGTTATGAAGGTTAAAGGTTAGCAGTGGTAGATTTCCATGTTAAAATAGTGCTTCTCTCTGCTCCCAAAGCCTTAAGACACTGAAAGGACTCTTTTCCTTGATCTCTTTTTAAGAAGAAAAACATCTGTCTTTCATCTAAGAATGAACTATTTTACATAGAATATTCATGTGGAATTCCTCAGGACTTCTTTCATTTCTTCCCATTATCCAGTTTTTTTGCTCTCTCAGTATACTGCCAATCCATATTTATTTATATAGGCTAAAACTTCCTCATCTCTTTTTCCCTACTGCTTATGGAGTTTTCCTATGTAGAAAACCTATAGGCCGTGTCCAGATGAGCAGGGGCATGTGCTTGCAGCAGCACGAATAGTAGTAGCACAAATTTGTGCTGCTACTGTGTGCCACTGCAAAGGCAAGCCCTTACAAGTGCACTTTGTTGGGGGACACATTGTCTCACTTGGGGCAAACTGCCCTTGCCCAGCTTCTCGTGGCTCTTCAGCCAGGGAGAGCTGGAAGCTGGGGCCAGCACCTATGCTGGGCCCAGCAGTATAACCTGATGTCCTGGTGGCATGCTGTAGCAGCAGAAGGACAGCATAGAGCCAGAATGTTGCTCCAGGCTGCCAGGCCTCCATTTGTGCCAGCACACACTTTTTGCAACATTGTGCTGGGTTTTTTTTCCCACATTTTACTTCCTACCAGAAAATCCTGGTAGAAAAATCCTGGAAGTCCAAATTTTGTTGCTGGTCCATGTTTTAATGTTCACTGTATATGGTTTGTGGCACCAAAAAAGAGGTTCAGTCTGCTTGTCTGGATGCGGCACCCATGGTGCCCCCCCCCCACTGAAATACATACAGAGGTTCCATGAGAAGGAAAATATATGAAAAATGCTTACTTATGTTGAGTCATTTAAATCTTTATTCAGACTGAAAATCCTCTGCAGCAGAACTGTCTTTCTCCAGGTGAAGTTGGGTGTCGTATACTCTGACCATGCTGAAAGTCTACCAAAGACAGACTTGCTGGAGTTCTTAAAATGGAAAACAGTTTTATATCATGTCTCTTCATTTAGCTGAGTAATCACAATTCTAGGACTCCTGGTGAAGACCAGTGCAAATCGAGAGGGCTAGTGTGCTGAGCAGGAGCCTTTAAATCCCTTAATTTTTATATGAACCTTATTAATGATTTGGGTGATGGAATTGATTGCAAATTTGTTGATAACCTCAAACTGGGTAGTGAGACACTGGAGACGTATTTATCCAGAATGACCTGGAGAAATCTGAACAAGGACAAATGTAAAGTTGTGCACATGGGCCATCCCATAATTGCTTGCAAACAGACTGGGGAATGATTGGCTAGGCTGCCATACTGCAGAGAAGGACCTGGAGGATTACAGTGAACCATAAACTTGAATAGGAGCCAACAGTGTGCTCTTGTTGCACAGAAAAGAAAAGCCAACAACAATACTGGGTTGTATTAACAGAAGTCTCTCTGGCAGATCAAGAGAAGTGATTCTTCTGCTCTGTTCAGCACTAATGAGGCCCCACCTGGAGTACTGTCACCAGTTTTAGGCCTCATACTAAAGGAAGTGGACAGATTGGAAACAGTCCAGCAGAACGTGACAAAAACTATTAGATAAGTGGTGGGGGTTTCAGTCTCTGATGACATGATGTTTCATTTGTGGCCACTGGGAGGACCACATGCATACCTTTGCACTTTCACCATTTGTTTTTAATATTTGTATAATAAAGGTTTAAAAAGTTATGATTAGAGACCTGGGAAGCAAGATTTATGAAGAAAGGCTGAAAGCTAGGGTAATTCGGTCTGGAGAAGAGAAGTCTGTGGGGGATTTGATAAGTCTTCAAATACTTCAAGGGAAATTATAAATGGGATGGAGCTAGATTTTTTTTTTTTCTGTGCCCATAGGGGACGAGAACAGGAGCAATGTCCTCAAGCTGCAGTAGAACAAATTTAGGTTAGATTAGGAAGAACTTTTTGACTTTAAGTGTGGTCAGGCATTGCAACAGGTTACCTAGAGAAGTTGTGGATTATCCGTCCCTGCAAGTTTTCAAGAGCAGGTCAGAGATGCTTGGTTGACATACTTTAGTCAGGGATGATCGTGCTCTGAGCAAGGGGCTGTGCTAGTTGACCTGATGATGTCCTTTCCCACTCTGCTTTTCTGTGATCCCTACTCTGCTCTGTATATGTCCTTAGTTCACTTCTCTCTTCCCTGAAAGAAAATTCCCTGCCTTCTCATCCAGCCATGCTGAGTATCCTTAGCACAGTTTGGTGAGTGACAGAGAGTAGCTTGATACCAGCCACAGCCTGTCCACACTATTTGGTACACCAAGGAGAAGATGCTCTGGATTGCATTGTCTGTATAATTCAATTTAGTTTTTCAGCCAAAAAGAAATGCAGCTACTGCAGTGAGTAACTTAGTTTTTATTTATGCACTTTTATCATTAGAATGCACTAAGCTGAATTTATATAAAATAATTTATTTAAAGTGCACTTTTAAATGTTACTTTTAAAAAATCTTAGTGCCCAAAAGAAATATCATTTTACTTCTAAAACCACCATGACCACCCAAATTCATAGATCTGCTCTGTGACAGGCTGAAGATCAGGAAATTCAGGCTGTATCAGGTCCAACAAGTGAAGTGAATTCCAACATCATAAGTTCTCAACTGTCACAGACTTTTATTGGGCAGCATTCAAAAGGAAGTTGATGAAACGCTGTCACATCAGGTTCAAAAAAATTAAATTTTTAGAGGGTAGTAGTAAATAATGTTGTAGCGAACTGACGCTGCATAAATAACAAGATGACATAATTAAGTCTCTTGTTTTTATAGTTCTACAATTTCAATTTAATCCATATCTTATCTTTTACTGCGTAGGTTTTGTTGCCACAAAATCTTCTCAAAGTCACTAATATATTTCATACTACTCACAGTATTGATCCACACAAGACCCTGTTGGGTAACTCATCCTGTTTTGTATTACCTGTTTCCAAGCTCTTAGATATCAATGTCCTGTTGTATTCAAGGCCATACTTCTTCATTTGTTCCTATATAGTATTTTGGGAATAGTCCTTCTAAAATCCAGATCAGATATATTGACTGAGGTCTCCTTATTGAAACAATTTTAGAAGATCAAAAAAAGGTATCAGTTAGCCATTCCTCTGAACACTGTTTTGTAAATATCTGAAACTCGTCTGTTTTTGGTTAGGGATCACTTTAAGCTTGTGGAACTGGAAGGGCCTTTCAAATACAGTACTCAGATTTCTCAGATGCAACCAGTGTTGTTGCTGGTAGTTCTGAAATGTATACAGCCAGTGCCCTGTGGCTAATAGTGACTGATCAGGATGTTTAAGAATAGTTATTAAAATACTAATCTCCTTACTGAGTTTCATGTAGTTATTACCCTTGTTTCCTACATTTGTTTTCTATTTGGCGTCCTTTCCATTTTTGAATAACAGTATTTTTAGCAGTTGAGCCATCTGTTAGTCTTGCTGTTTTCTGCTATTTCAGTGGTTGTCTTTTTGTCCTTTATTTTTTTCCCTTTTTTGTCTCCCTTTCATTTAAACACACAAATATGTGTTGGACTGTTACAGATTCTTAAGTTAATAAATGAATGCAGATTTCTAAATCCATAAGTTAATACATATATTTATATTGACTAGGTCCAAGCCAAGTGTTACCAGCTTCTACTTTCTGTGTTCCAACACACTAACCGTGCTCTGTCAACTCCATACATCCATTCATTGGCACCAATAATAGTTGAGAAACTGAAAGCTGTAGAAAGGAACCGCCCTAACAGCAACACAGAGCTTTTAGCAGTCCAGGAGGGAATAAAAGTCCTGGAAACATTGGTTGCCCTTGGTGAAGAGAAGAACAGTAAGTATCGTGTCTAGAACGCTAATAGTTCTGAAGCAGGAGTATTTTACAACCAGGTTGTTGCAGTTGGGGACTTAATGATGCACTTAAAAGTGGTTGTTGAAATGGTGCAAAAACAAGTTGTATGATAGTTTTGCATCACAAGAGGTATAATGTCAGGTATCAAAGTGACCCAGTGTATAGTGTCATGTGTTGCAGTAGCATTTCAGTTTTTCTTGTATGCTAAAGCAAACCTTCCAAACAAGTCTCTAGGCTATGAACTGGTCCTATTTTTAAATCTTTTAGTACTGATCACTTTGGCATATCCATTACCAATTGTTTTTCTCAGGCTTGGTACCAATATTACCCCCATTACTAAGGTATCTGAGTATTTAGCCAAACTAGCAGGAAAAATAGTGATATTCTGGTAACTCCTATATGGAAAAACCTTGTCTATTATGAAGCATGCATTTTGTTATGCATTTAAAATGTATGAATTGTCATATTACATATTTAAAATAAACACTTTGATTAGATTGCTAAAAAGTAATAAAGGTGCCTGCTTTAGTGGAGTTGCTGTCACTTTTCCAGGGACACTTTCTCCAATATCCATACCATTTTGGGCTGTGATCTCACAAGTTAAGCATGGATGGAATTACAAATGCTTGGGTGGGAAATTTCTAGGATGTTGATGATTTTGAGGATGGTTATTTTTGCTGAACCAGTGCATAACTATAGAGGGAGGATTATTGCTATCAGGTATATAATTCCTCAAGTGAAGTGTATAACCAAAGTCCTAAGGGAGTGGAGTTACTAAAGATACAGTGTGTCTACACAAGATGTTTACTCCATAGTAAAGTCTCCATGTCTACATGTGCGGCCCTATTAGGTCACAGTAAACTAATAAACACTGCCATGGGTTAGTACTTGTAAATGCAGGTACTGTCCTGTGGTAGTGTTCTTCAGTATACCACAGTGCACATGCAGATGCTGATGGGGCTGGCTGGGGGACTCGGGGGCTTCAGTGCAGGGGCTGCTTGCTGGATAGCGCTGCACTGGAGCACTTGTACTCCAGCCAACCCCTCCACAGCATATTGAGCTGGGTTGGAGCAGCTCTGGGCTGGCAGACTGACCTCTCGAGCCCCCTGCCAGCCAAGGTTGCTCAAGCCCAGCTCAGTGTGCTGCAATCCGGAGTGCACATGTAAATATGGCACCCAGGAGCAATAAACGCTAGCACAGTATGTGCCAGAGTTCATTGCATCGCATTAATTTCACATGCACTGCACCCACAGTGAGGTTGTTCATTAAAGTAAAGCTAATACCTATTGAGAATTTCTAATTACAAAACATCTTTTGTCTTGGGCTCTCAAAATACCAGAAAGATGCACTTTGACTCCCATATGTAAGAGAACAATAGTTTGAAGCCTTTATTGACAGGTAAACTGTGGCCCAAACAGTAATTGTTATGACCAAAATTGCAAAATAAACCCGTGACAGACTGGGAATAGAAATTAACTCAGCCACTTGCTCTATCAGAAAGTTCACTCTGGTGTCTTAGGCACATTCTAGTGTTATAGGGCAATTGTGTTGTCCAGGGAACTTTATAAATGTAATATATTTTATCAATGTGAGCTATATTGGGTCATGCAGTAATTTCTCCAGTGAAGTGGATGGATAGAATGGGAACAAAGTGTACTAATGCTGGTAAGAAAAAGTAACAAGATGAACTGAGGAAAAAAGTCATCTCATCATCTTTTCAGTTACATATATGTATATTATTGCTGTGGGGTTTTTTTTAACTTTGATACTAAGTTGTTTTATCAGAACTGTAACTGGCACAACTGATTTCCCTTTTAACATGATAATCTTGTATTCTTTCATTTTTAGGAGTCCAGTTGCTTGCTCTTCTAGTTCCAACTCTGATTTCTTATCTTCTGAATGAAAATGCCTTTGCTTCTGCATCTGCAGCTTCAAAAGATCTTCATGAATTTGCACTCCAGAATCTAATGCACATTGGTCCCCTCTATCCACATGCTTTCAAGACTGTAATGGGAGCTGCTCCAGAGTTGAAAACACGTTTGGAAACTGCAGTCCGAGCAAGTCAAGCCAGCAAAGCAAAAGCAGCTGCCAGGCAACCACCACCCACAGTACATTCTGCTCCAACAATTAAACTTAAAACTAGCTTTTTTTGAATTATTTTGACTTACTCCTTTTGGATCATGCATACAATTAAATGGTCAAAAGCACTACATCATTCCTGATGTACTACTGCATATAAGTCTGTGTTTGTATGTTGAAGGCTGTCTAATAGAGCTTTATGTGTAATTATTTGAAATCTGTGCATTATAAGGGAAGTAGTGTTACTAATATTTGTATAGATTTTTAAAAAATGGAATGTGATCATATTTGTGAACGTACGTTATAAATTATCCAGCAGATTATCCATAGTCTATCCTGCTAAACTGAGTTATTTATTTTTAGACCAGTGACCCTGAACCTTGCAAATGTGTCTTTTAAAAAGCTAGTTCATGTTCTGCCAACATACAAAGTGGGAAGGGAGTGGGAGGAGAAATGAACATGTAGTACATACCATTTTATCTCTGGGAATTTCAGGTGTGGGAACATACATTTTTTTCCTTAAAAAAAAACAATGTGGAGCTGTTGCATATCACTGAATTTAAAAAAGCTGGAATTTAAATTATTCAGTCATTTTCCAAGTGAGTTTTGATCCTTTCCAATCAAGCATGCTAAGCGAGACACCTTCAGTTGTGTGTGTTATCTTTTTCTTTCCAGAGTAGTTTCCATGAATTAAAGGACTCAAAGAGCCCAAACCTTTATCTAAGATAAACAAGGTTTACAAACAGGACTCCATACTATCTGCATTTCCATAGTTGTGGAATTTGCCCCTAACCAGAGACGACCCAAGCAGGGTGTGGGGCCTAGGGCAAATCAGCCTGTGCAGGGCGATGCCCCCAGATGTGAGGACACCAGCAGCAGATTCGGGGGGGGGACCATGTTGAGCAGCTGGTCATGAAGCCGGTGGCATCACAGAGTTGCCGCGGCCGCTCTGCCCAGCTCCATGGGGCCCCCCAAAGCGTGGGGCCCAGGGTGGTTGCCCCGATTCACCCCTCTTCTCCCCCAAGGGACAGCCCTGCCCCTAGCATAGGGGCCTGTGGGAAACCATTTTCCTACTTTGCTCAGATCTCCTAGTTCAGCAGTATACTGCAGATCAGTCCTATCTCTTTACCTGGGTTCTCAGATGAGGAGCACTATGATCCTGCTGTAAGATTAGATCCCATAATTGAAGCCTTTGCACTTTTTCTCCTGGCTGACGTCAGAAAAGGCTGGTAGAGAGCTCTCTTCAGGCAGCTATTTAAAAGGGCAACTAGAGCTTTCATCTACACTTTCTAGTGTTAGAATTATGTGGAAAGCATAGAGCCACATATTCTCTGCATGCAAGACTTAAACATTTATGCCGAGGACCTTGATTTAGGAATTGTATTAGTGCTACCTTCATTGGTAACTGGGAATTCGACAACTGGCATACCTGGGAAAATACTGAAGAATAATATTTTATGGAAGTAAATGGTTAAAGCATCATTTCCTATGTCTCTTTAATATGTAGTAGAATCTCTGTACTTTCATATCTTTATAAAGTAAAATTTCCCAGTTTTCTGCAGAGATCAGGAACTTCTTTTATATGACTGTGGTTTGTTGTGTCAAAACCTAGAAGTCCTTGGTTTACAAATGCAGGGCATATTTTAGTGCTTTAATCTTTGCTGTCTGGGAAAGCTTATACCATGTCCATGTACTTTCTCCGCAGCATTTGAGAAGCAGATCCTGATTTTTTAAAATTATTGTTTGAACCTAAAATAGGATCTGAATAACAGTAACAATTGAATGTGATTGACATTTGGCTGGAATGGGTGCAGACTTTGAACTTCCTGTGGTCATTTACCTACCTCTTTCTTCTAAGAAGCCAATAATCTAGCCCTATGCAAATTATACAAGAGGGAAGGGCAAGATGAACTGTAATTATAGTCTGTTGCCTCAAGAACCAGACAGTGTTCTTTCAACTTTTTATTGCTGTGTTAAATACTCTGAAAAGTTTTCAATTCAAAATGTTGTCTGACCAGTATTAGAGGAATGCTGGAAGTCATGTGATCCTGCAAACAGTTACTACATAGCGTGTGCTTTACTTCTAAGCTTAGTTCTGCAGAGCTAGACTAGAAACATCAGGCACGTCTACACGTGATGCTACATTGCTGAAGTGATGTGCTACGGCAGCATAACATCCATAGGTGTCTACACATGACTGTAGCAGTGCGCTCCCATTATAACTTGTACTGCTACGACAAAGCAGATGCTAAAAATAACCATGTGCCGTGCATACGGTCCAGTACGGGCAGTTACTGCATTGTGCTTTAGTACTTCCAAAAAGAAGTACTAAAGCACAGCACAGCAACTATGGCACCATAGGGCAACGTGTAACATTTACAACAGATTACTAAACAAGAATGATTTCAAAACTGAAACATTAAAAACCTATTTGAACAACAAATGGTGACAAACCTTTATAACATTTAAGAGGAATTTCAAAATAAAGTATTGAGGAAACTCTTTTCAGAAAAGCAAAGAGAAGTGAAGACCTCTAAAGGAAAGCAGGTGGAAGTGAGGGAAAACACTGTGGTGGTATGTCTTCTGATAGTGTCAAATTAGTTTATGGTTTACAGTTTCCATCAACACTGTACACTAAGCAGCCAGAAACACCAGTTACATTACTGAATTTGTCTGTTGTACACCAAATAGCCAGTAGCCATTTTGTTCTGAGCAATCAACCAGTTTGCCTACTTTCCTGGGCTAAGCAGCAGGAAACCTCATCTATTTTAGTTTTCCATAAAATAATCTTGTTTTATGTAAGTATTTTTAGCCAGACTTTAGTTTTTCTCAAAAAAAAATGGTTGAAAACTCAGTCAAGAAACAAATCTTAGAATGTAGATCTGCAGCTGGCCAATAGTGTGAGGCTTGTAGGATGTCAGTAAAAATGTAAAATGAACAAAAATGTTAAGCAAAGTGAAAACGGACCCTGAAAAAGACTGGTGGGTAAAGGAGAGACTTTTTCCCTACATTGTATACAGACCGCATGGGCTCCCATGCTCCACTTTTAGAAACAGGTTTCTTAATTTTCCTTTCTTCAGTCTTGTCCTTTCCCTGCTCCTACTGCAGAAAAATATACGCTTGATTTATATATATGTTTTGGCAAGAAACGTCATTTGATTTAAAAAGAATACTTGGAATGTCTCCTTCCCTTCTCCGCACCTTTTATTTTTGCTCCCTTTCCATTCAGTTTGCTTCAGTTCTTTACTATTCCATCTTCTTGGTACCTCCTATATTCTTAATTTCTTTTCAAGCTACTATAATAGTTTTTTTCCTCCCTCTTGAGCACCCAGAGATCACTTAGCCTGTGTCATCTGCAAACACAGCACTAATCTCTTACTGCTGGGTAAGGAGAGAACAAAGATGACCTGAATGTATGAGCAACAGGAACAACTCTTTAGGCCAACTCTAGCATTCCTGGTGTACATACAAATAACAACAAGGGCTCGAGAGACACTTTTCAGTACCTCCTGTATTAGTGGACCTCTATGGATATTTAGTTTGTGTCAAGACTATATTGGTGACCTGTGTTTGCAGGACTTTCAGGACTAAATGAGGCCATAGTGGCCTCATTTAGTCTTGGCCCATGGCTACTGTCTTAACTGGAAGAGAATTGCTTTCTGCTAGCATTACTTGTCTAGGTGCAATGCCTGTTTCCATGTCTTAATTTCTCTCTTAGTTTTCTTTCTGTGTGATTCTGGAGTAGATTTCTGAGCAGGCTTAGTGGCCTTTTGAGTCCCCCTCCCTCCTAGGGAGTAGAAAGGACTCTCAGCAAGGTTCAGGGGAGCTGCAGCAATGCAGGACGTTACTGCTGTCTTCAGGCCCCAGGTGGTGAGACGTGCCCACGGGGGTACAGGCTGGGGGCTGACTGCCTGAGCAGCAGCTCTTAAGAAAAGGACCTGGCGTGACAGTGGACAATAAGCTAAATAGGAGTTGACAGTGAGTCCTTGTTGGTAAGAAGGCTAATGGCACACTGCGCTGCATTTGTAGGAGCACTGTTAATAGATTGAGGGAAGCTATTCTTCCCCTCTATTTGGCACTGGTGAGGCCTCAGCTGTAGGTCTGTGTTCAGTTTTGGGGCCCCCACTACAGAAAGGATGTTGACAAACTGGAGGGTCCAGCAGAGGGAAACAAAAATGGTGAGGGGGCTGGGGGACATGGCTTATGAGGAGAAATGGGGGGAACTGGGTTTATTTAATGTGGAGAGAAGACTGCGGGGTGGATCTAATAGCAGCCTTCAACTACCTGAAGGGGGCTGCCGAAGAGGATGGAGCTAGATTGTTTTCAGTGGGGGTAGATGACAGAACAAGGTGTGCAGCAAGGGAGGTTTAGGTAAGAGATTAGGACAAACCTTCTAACTATGAGGGGGGTGGCATGCCCTGGCAGACAAAGCCCTGGCTGGGATGGTTTAGTTTGGCACTCGAAGGCATTTTGCTTGGCACACGTACCTCTGAGTGACTGGCAGGGAAGGGCCGGGGCTACACGGCAACAGCAAGGATCGGGTCCCTCGTGGCACCCCCGTCATCTATCTCTGCCACACCAACATGTTACTGGTTGAAGTTGTGGGTGTTTTTGGCACTCTGCCCAAAAATGTTCCTGACCCCTGGTCTAGTTCCCGCTGCGAGCAGGGGGGTTGGATCAGCCCTCTGAGCTCCCTTCCGGCCTTTACTGTCTCCGATTCTGTGTCTCGGGGGAGGGTTTCTCAGCTCTCCTCGGGCAAGGGCAGCTGGACCTCAGCAAGTTGCACCAGGAGAGGGGAGGCGCAGTTCGGCGCAGAACGTGTGACGTAGCTGGGCGGAGCCGGCTGCACACACCGGGACTACACCTCCCGGCATGCGACGGGGCCGGGGATTGTCCCAGCCGAGCCGCGGTAGCGCGCGGGGGCGGCGCGCTGTCAGGCGCCGTGACGCTGAGGCGGGCGCGAG
>NW_017729034.1:34537985-34539798 GCF_001723915.1 Gavialis gangeticus
ACGCCAAGTCCGGCCCTAGTGGAGCGGGGCGGGATGGGAGAAGGGGCTTGGGGACCTCCCCTTTCCCCTTCTGCCTTCCCCCTGCCCCACTTGGGCGCCTCCCTCCCTTCCCTCTTCAGGACCTCCCCATTCCCCGCCCCCTCTCCCCTTGGGGACCTCCCCGTTGCCCCCCTGAGCGGGCAGCTCTAAGGGACTCAGCATGTGACTGGGCTGGTGCTCTCAGCTGCCCCCCACCTGCTACTGCTCACCCCCACTTCCACAGGAGCTTCCCTATGCCTGGGCTGGCATCCGGCCTGGTCTTTAATAAGGGTTGTGTCTGGCTCATCTGCATCTTGGCGGGGTGTGGAGGCAGGGATCTCTGTGTGAGGGGATGGGGATGGGACAGTTTTGTCTTGTAAATGAATTAAAAAAAGGCTGGATAGGTATGAGGCGAGGGAAAGAGGAAGGACCCTTCTAAGCTGGAGCCAAGGGTTCCAGCTTCTCTGATGAATTTCTGAGCAAGCAATCTGACCAAGATGCTCTCTTAGCAGCTGGTGATAGCAAGCCTGTTGAAAATGAGCCTGCATGGCTGGCACGTGGGTAGCAGGAGGGTCTGGCAGGCTTGGTGCCTGGTGGAGTCATGGCAATACAGATCAGTTCACCTGAGGTTCCTGTCTGTCTCTTCAGCATTGTAGGTGTAAAGGATGGAAATTTGAAAAGGAAAGAGTCTTGCACAATATTCTTAGAGCAGGGGTGTCAAACATACATCCCCCCAGCCAGATCCAGCCCATGGCTTGCTGGACTGGCCCCATGCACCAATCCCAGCCCTACACACTTAATATGGTGCATAGACTAGATTGCACACAGCACAGGGTGTTGTCTGGGGTGTGCACTGTATGCAATGCACCACCGGACCAGCCCTGTGTGGTTGCTCCTGAACCAGTCCACATCAGGCCAATGCAGAACCAGTGCAAAGGGCTGGTCCAGCGGGTATTGTATACAGCCTATGCCTCCAGCTGGCCCTCTGTGCCATGTATAGTGCAAGTGGTTGTGATTAGTCCAGCCCTGCTGCATGCACCAATCCTGTGGCTCTGTGTATGTGGCACACAGGGCTGGCATGGAGTGTGGGCAGGACTCAGAGCTGCAGGCGGCATAGGGAGCCCAGGGCATGGGCTAGACCCAACGCTGCAGGTGGCACAAGAGGGCCATGGTGTGGGCTGCATGTGGTGCCCTGTACCAACCCCTTCCGATGTATCAGCCCCATACGCAACATGCACAGCAAGCCCCAGGGCCAGCATATGCTGCACATGGCACAAGCTGAATCCAGAGCCGCAGGTGCTGCACAGTGGATTGGTCCTGATTTGTCCTGGTTACTGCTCCAGCAATCTTCATCTGGCCCCTGGATGATGACACCCCTGTCTTAGATATTTTAATTTGTAATATTTTGCACATACAAAGCACTTTTCATCAAGGGATTAAAAACAAAGTATTACAATGCTTGTTAAATGCATGGGTTACATGGGGAAATTGAGGTAGAAAGCTTAAACTACTTTTTGAGGTTGTACATTGTATCACTGGCAAAATTTGGAATACTGGTTATCTGCTTCAGCCACTGGGCCTTTTGGCTCTCAACAGAAGGTTATATAATTGTCTTTGACTGGCACTGCCACGAGTTGCAACCACACTTATCTGTTGGTGAGTGATAGTCAAAAGGTGAGACATTCTTTGTCTCTTTTGTAAACATCAAAGCAATAATTTCCATCCTGACCATTTACAGTTCAGTGCTTTCTCATCTGCATTGACAGTTTGTGTCAAATGCCTTATACCCATTAGG
>NW_017729034.1:34544798-34551718 GCF_001723915.1 Gavialis gangeticus
ACATCAAAGCAATAATTTCCATCCTGACCATTTACAGTTCAGTGCTTTCTCATCTGCATTGACAGTTTGTGTCAAATGCCTTATACCCATTAGGCAGACAGGGTTCTTTGGGTAGATGTGATATCTTTTATTAGACCAACTAAATATATCTAATAAAAAATAGCACATCTACCCGAAGAACCTTATCTGCCTATGTCCTTAGACCAACACGGCTACAATATCCAACAACTCTTATTCTCATTAATAACTTTTTTTTTTTAAGTTGATTGTTTGCCTGAATTGTGAGCAGAACTAGGTTTTAGCCTTGAAGCTGGTCTGTACTGAAGTGTTTAATAGAAGTTTTGAGGCGGTATAGTATCTTCTCCCTTGATGTCAAATAATTCCTTATTCTGTATACATTTACTAATCTTTCATCCAATTTAGTTTTAAATGTTAAATTATCACTTCTCTTGAGAGCCTGTTTTCCTGCTAAGTGATGCCTTTGTGTCTCATGTTCCTGATGTTCCCCAATTTAGTCTCATTTCTCACAAGCATTCTTTCTTGTCCTAACCTTACCTTCTTTCCTACCAAGGCATATGCACCCTTTGTCTACTGCTGTTGTGTTTTTGCTTTCTTTTCCATAGTCATAGGTTAGTTGCATTATATTTTAGACTTCTTAATAGCACATCAGTACCACTGTAACTTCTCACTTCCTTTGCTACGTTCTAGTTCAGAGGTTCACAACCCCTGGGCCATGGCCTGGTACTGGGCCGCAAAGGGTTGGCTGCTGGTCTGCAGGAGGGTTAGCTGCCAGTCCAGAAGGGCCAGCATACTACGGAGTGGCAGCCAACTCTGTTATACTCAGTATAAAAGTATACTTAGGGTTGGCTGATGCTCCACTTTCGGACTGCAGTTTGCCAGTCCTCAGTTACTTCTGGTCCACGGGTCACTGTGGTCCACAATCTAAAAAGGTTGGGAACCCTTATTGTAGTTTATTAAAATTTTTCTTTGCAGTGAGATTCTTTGTAGTATTCCAGGTTCACTCCCACTAAATCCATGAAGAGACATGGTTATCTTGCCACTTGTATGATTCAATGCTTATAGTTATGTTTGATGGTTTTGACATTAAATATAAATAAGTCATCAAATGTGACTTGTCTGTCTATCATGTTTATTAACCCATATTTTTTCCATGATTAGTCTTGGTGAACTTCTGTCCTGTTTTAGTGTTCTTGCTCTCGTTATCACACTTCTTGTCCCCCTAGCCTTTCCTTTTTCACATCTGTGTGTGATAATGTATTTAGCAGAATTCACAGATTCATTGACACCTGATAGGGCTGCTCTGTGATTGTTCCAGTAAGGCCTTGGACTTGCAACCTCTGGGTTGTCAACTGTGTGCCTTAGTACCCATGCTACCCTCCATCCCTCCCTGTGAGAGGTTCTGCACATTACTATCACTTGCAAATTTCAGGAGTGTGCTGTTCCTTAACATGGATCCCAGCTATAATCAAAACTTTCAGTAAGATCAGGACTAAAGCCACATACAGGCATTGTGTTTCTGCTGGGAGAATCCCTGCTTTCCTGGTAGAAATGAGCTTACAAGCATTTGTTCAAGTCTTCCAGGGAAAACGTGTCCCCTTTCAGGGTTGGGGGCGGTAGGGGAGATCCTCCATGTGTCAACCTAGATTTCCCTTGAAGAAACTCCTGAGAGTGAATGCTTGTATGCTCCCTTCCCAGTTCTGGCCCAGGATGGGAATGAGGAAGTGGGGCAGTGCTACCTGTGCTGCCCCAGACCAGGAACTGCCCGCTGACTCATGTGGAGGGCAGTGTCTTGTTGCTGCAGTTCACTCCCAGACCGGTCTGGGAGGGGACTGGAGTGCCTTATCCCCAGACCTGGGTGTTTCCAGTGTGAGGAAACAGAGTTTTTCCCTGCTGCTCCACTGTCCCAGGAATAGGTGCTTTCTCCATGCCTTCTCCAGATCAAGATCCTCTGGTGGAGTGGAGGAGAGGGGGTGGTTGCAGGCTGAATGCCTGTACTTCTCCTTCTGGTAACAGTTCTGGCACTGGGAATTTCTCAGAAATTTCCACCACTAAGAGTAAACACCTGTTCATGGCCTAAAACAAGTTCATGCGTGTCTATTTGTTGCTTATCCACTATCCATGTGATATATACTGTGCTGTTTACTGTTGATTTTTGCTTACAATAGTTTAGTTGGTTTTCAGTCCATGCAAATGTTTGCGTCCAGTCAGAATGCCATGAGCATGATATTTAGGAGGCATTGGCAAATTATAGTTTAAAATTAGTAGAGTTGGAGTGTTGTAGCTGCAATGGTACAGGAAATATGTAAGAAGAAAGTTTTTAGTGATATGTTTTATTTGATCAAGAGTATAGTGGAGAGAGATGTTACATGAGCTTTTTGAGCACAAAGAGTCTTTTCTTAATTATAAAATGTAGTCTGCATATTGTTTCTTCTGTTATCTCCTAGCTGTTTGGGGTGATTTTTTTCTTTCATGTAGCATGTATTGCAATTGAGAATGGAAGTTGATGTAATTGCAGGCAGCAGTGATTTCCCAGAATTTTCACATAGCTTTGCATTTCTTAGATTCTTTTGGCAGCTGCTTAGTATAGCTGGCTAGGAAAGGTTTTAAATTTTCAATGTTTTTTTCATTCTGCATTGGAATGAACCTTTCAGAGTCTTTCATGAAAAACAGTGCCAGGATAACCAATAGTTTGGTGGCAGAGCACTTGCTTGAGATGAAGACTGAGGGGGTGAAGTTCTTGATCTGAATCTCACAGAACTTAAGCTCTCACATCTTTGCCTGGGGGTCAGCATTCATCTGTTCTCTAGCCCAGAAAGTTCTCCCTTGATTATTGCTGTTTGAGGTGTCCCACTTTATATGAATAATCAAATGTTCATTGGGCCAGAGAAAGCAAGAGATGGACTCTAACAGTGTGCTTAACTGATTGACCTTAATTGGTCAGAGCAGAGACTTGAACATATATCTTGCATTCCAGGTGAAAGCCTTAGCCACCAGGCTTTTGGCTTTTCAGTGTGGGTGAATCTCTCTCCTCTGATTTCATACATTTCATAGACATTAGGGCTGGAAGGGGCCTTGCAAGATCATTGGGTCCAGCCCCCTGCCCAAGGGGCAGGAAGTCTGCTGGGGTCAAATGATCCCAAATGAGCAAGATAAGCATCCAAGTGGTTCCTCTGGTTTTGCCAGAAAATATCATCTTTGTTCAAACCAAAGCATAGGTGCAACTTTGGTTTTGCCAGTGGGTGCTCACTTCCCCCTGTTCCCATGCCTAGCCCCACGCATGCCCAGAAGAGGCAGCAGATTACTTTGTCCTAGCTCCCCCGACATGTCTTGTGGGTACTAAGTACTTGCTTTTTTGGTGGATGCTTGAGCCCTGGAGCACCCATGGAGTTGGCGCCTATGAACCAAAGCATCCCTAAAGAAATGTTGTGTACATTTCAACGAACTGACATTTTCTGTCCAAAAAAGTATTTTGTTGTATAATTCCTGATAGGCTTTGTTACTCAGTTCTCAACGATTCTTAGCCAATGCCCGTTCATTATATGTAGGCCCTGCTCTACGAAGTGTATGAGCTCTGATCCTTTTTCCTATTAAAATTTCCACTGTTAACAATAGACAGTTTATTTTTGGCAGGGGCGGGGGGTGGAGATAACAGAACTCTTGGGAATGGTGGATCCAATATGGGCAAATCAGTAAGAGAGTGTTATGTTGATATAATTTGCTTTTTCAAAAAGTTAATAGAATAAAGATGACTGAGTAGACACACTTGTTGCTTAGGTTTTCAAGAAGGTTTTGGAAAGATGCCTCAAAGCAACCAGCAGATAAAGGACCAAGTTTTGTCATGGAGTAAAATAAGTATAGGTGATATCAAACAGCTGTAATGAAAGGATACTGCTTGCATTGGAGGGGATTACAAGAATGGCACATTAGAGGTTCATTTCGAGTCCAGAGTTCTTTGATATGGCAAAAGGGGTTAGGACTGGTTCCTTTTGCTTTTGCTGTTCTGTTCATGAGATTGGAGAATGTGCCATAAGAGCCAAGAGAGCTATAGTATTTAGGAGAAGGGGTAATGGAACCAGATAGCTGTGGTTATTTATAACGTGCTTGTGAATAGCAGTTGTTGCTTAATCAAAATAAAGTTTGTCTCTTCCTGTCTGCTGACTTTTAGATGATGACAAATATGTAAATGCTCGTAGAATGATAATGTTCATTGTAAATTCAATTCAGAAAGACTTGGGAAAAGTTGAAATATTAATATGGCAGGACAAATGGATAGTGTGTTTGTTTATGTTGTATTTTGGGCTGTAGCCATGTTGGCCTAAAGGCATAGGCAGACAACTCTTGGGGTAGAGGCAATATTTTTTATGAAATATACTGCCTCTACCCCAAGAATTTTAAGTTGAGTATATAGTGGTATAAACTCCAAAAGAATTTAATACTTATGGACAGCTAAAGACAGATTGAAGTAACATTTGAACAATTATTAGGTGCTGAATATTGTTAAAAACAGATACACTATTTAAACATGGTAATTGTGCACTGAATGTTTAGGGCCCTGTGTAGGCAGAAGTGAGGGATAACCCATAGAAGTTGAATGGCTTGCAAGAAACAATTGTATACAAAAGCAAAACAGTGATGAGTGACATTTTTTGGAAGGGGAAGAGAAGGTGGAAGATTGTGGACTGTATTTAATGCTAGTTTCTCAAACACAGGCTGAAAATTGAAGAGCTTTGAAGAAGTGACAGAAGTATTTAAGCGGCTGCAAAATTTGTATTTAGTCTGGAAAGAAGCAGCTAGATGAGACTTAAAGTAATTGGCATTTTTCCGTTCTCTAATTTTTCAGTTGCAGACATTAAAATTGGAGCATTCACTTGAAGCAGAGAATGGAAGCTTTTCATTTATCTCATTTTTGTTAGAGAGTTGTCTATTGATTTCCCCCTTATTCTCACTGAGCACTTGCTTTCGTGATTGGTCTTATTTAAATGAGTGGGACTGCTTGGGTGCATTTACAGGAGATGTTACTGTGCATTTATATCTAATATTATTCTAATATAAGAGCCTGAGTCTGTCTGTCTGTCCATAACACTTTATTTGCGCTCTGATTGGCTGATGGAAACAGCCAGTCGGAGTACTCCAAGTGTGGGGCAGTGCTGCCATGATTCTGAAGCCGTGCCGAGGACTAGATGGTTGGGGGGAGCTGAGGCCAGCAGCTGCTGGCCCCAGCTCCCCCACCCCCTGTCCGGTCCTCCATGCCACTTCCAGGGAGCGAGGTAGGGGAGGCAAGGCCAACGGCTCCCACTCCCTGCAAGAAGTAGAACAGTGGCAGCAAGGGGCATTAGGTGGCAGTACTCCATCCCAGCCCCCCCACCCCATTCTTGACAGGCAGTTTGCTAGTTACTTGTATAGTCAAGTACTAGATGAAGGCACGGTAACTGGAGTTACTGGCACTAGTGCTGGCAAACATCTTTTAAGTGATGCTACTGCTCAGTAGCCTATTAATACTGTGTGGTAGCATGTTAGCACTGTGAGTGCTGCGATGTGCTGTTGCTCAGTATTCGACTTGTACACAGTCAGGCTCTCATATAGACCTTGTGTAGGTAAATGATCATCTGCATAAGTAAGGAGTCACTGGGTGCATCTTCATGTGCAGTTGATGTGAAGTGATTAAACTCTGGAGCACTTTGAGCTGGAATCAACTGCTCTCCAGGAGTAGTGTCTACACGTGAGCCCAGGACAGCAGCACTTTGAGCTGGGGTAGAGCAGGCCTGGGCTGGCAGCAGGCTCAGGGGGCCAGCCCCAGGCTCTGGGTGGCAGGGTTGGGCGGCGGAGAGGCTGGCTGGGGCATGAGAGTGCTGAGCGTGGCTAGGTGGCATGTAGGAGTCTGGCCCCCTGCTGCCTGGGCTGGCTGGGTGCAATTTATGCCCACAGCCACTGTCTTCATGTATTTCATTGCAGTTAATTATTCCACCCTCATGTGGTAGTCCGTGACATTTATCAGCTGCACTGGCCAAAAAAGACAATTACCGATGATGTTAACCTTCCTTTTATTGGTGCCGGTCTGATATGCAACTGATATATTGATGCATCTCTAGTGCATTTGCCTTCCTTAAAAAAATAAATACGTACATGGAACCCAACTTTATGCATTTAACTATCCTAAAAAAAAGTACTACATTATGTGAAAATAATACTTGTACTTATTATTAAAGTCTTGTCTAATTGTGTTTGTCTAAGAGTTTTCTTCGTTTACAACATGATCTTGGCAAGAAGTATGTAGTTGGAATATTACTGAATTACAAGTAAAATGTTTTCAAACTTTGTAGGTAGATATAAAAACTGAATTTTCACCTATAATAATATTACAGTTAACCTGTATTTCAGAGTGTTAAGTGTAACAGTTTGTGTGTTTGATAAACTTTGTGGAGGCACCTTAGATACGTGAACTCTTACTCTTATAACTGGTTTTATAATGTTCTCTGTATGTTGTGATAACTGGAGCTGGTATGTATTTAATACCGATCTCTCTTTGTTTCTTCTATTTGATCAAGACATTTTAGTCAGTCTTTTGATACTGACCTTCATTACATCTCTTTTAAAAAACCAAGGCATCATTTATTACTTCTAGGGCAAGCTGTGTGAAAATTCCCAAACAGAAAACCACAAGTGTCATGATTCTTTCTTGTATCCTCACTTTATTTTATAACAAAACAAAATCCATGTGTCTGATTTTAACTGACATTAATCTGTGCTTTCAGACTTACAGGTGAAGGGAGAGAAGTTGGAAAACCTACTCGCATTTTTAGCATGCTGACTCAGGCTGTCATGTCTCGTCAGTCATCCATTCCCACGTTTCTCAGTGAGCGAATACTAGAATTAGCTTAGGAATGATGATGGGAGGGGAG
>NW_017729034.1:34551729-34554225 GCF_001723915.1 Gavialis gangeticus
GAGATTGTGAAATTTCTATTTTCAAATGCTTGGGAGTTGCAGAAGTGAGCCAGTGGAGCTGAATGTAGCTTTTTTAATTTTTTATTAGTACCCAGGCTTCCTAAATAACAGTTTTTTGGACCTCTTTAAGTGAAAGTTTGACTTTTCCACTGTGGAGTTCTTTTTTCATTACTGTAATTACCTATGTTTATCAGTTTCCCAGGCAGTAAAATAATCCATTTTGCCCGCTTCAGTCCCTTTGAAAAACATAGTTGCAGGTTACATTTGAATTTGTTATTGTAAGATTAGCCCACTGAGGTTTACATAATTCATATTCTGATACTTTGGGGAAGGAGGGAACTACATAGGCTACACTCCAAATTCTATTGTGGGGGTCAAACTTTTTTAGCCCCATGGACACCTTCCCTGCTCCCCCAATGCCGGATCCAGTGCATGTGGCACCTGCTCTGGCCCATCTGTAACCTAGTGGGAAGAGGCCTGGTATCCTGGGCGCTTGACTGCTGCCACAGAAGCAAGCCAGACTGCTGGGCTGCTTCTTGCAGTGCTGCTGGGGCTCCAGTGTCACAGCTTTTGCCTGAGTGCTTGGCAGCCAAGCAAGCGATAGCCATGTTGCAGGAACCCTAGCTGCACCGTGGCTTCTTTCCATGGCTACAACTAAGTACGTGGGTAGGAGCTGCGGTGCCAGAGCCCCAGCAGCACTGTGGGAAGCTCAGAACCCTGGGCACTTGGCTGCCACCCTGGGAGCAAGCCATTGTGCTGGGCTTCTCACAGTGCTGCTGGGAGGCCCAGCACTGCCAAGGCCCTTGCATGGCACTGTGGGAAGTTTTGCCATTGCAGCCAGAGTCAAAGCAAAAGTTTGGGACCTGGATGTCTGGGCTGTGTGGGCCAGACCTGGCCCGCAAGCTGTTTGACGCCCCTGCTCTAGTGTGTATTCCCGCCTTTCCCCTATGCAGTGTTTCCCTTACTGAAGCCAAGCCCCTGAAATACAGAAATCTTTAGTTCATTCTGAATGAGCATTCCTCTCCGGTCTGGCTGTCTTTTCATGTTCTAATGTAAATTTGCATCCTTTTGAATGTGTGTTGACCAGCAGCTGTTTTACTAATTATCTTGCTTCTCATAAATTATTCAACAGTTGCCATTTCCTCATTCTCCTCTACTTCATCCAATAGGAATTCTTGACAGATGATTTTCTCCTTGGCCTGTTACCTTTGTCATCTTCATAATAATTGACTATTCTATATGTAGTAATGGTATAACTTGGTATAGAAGATTTCATGTCTACTTAAAAAGAGTATATCATTGCAGCATAATATTGTATATGCTATAAATAGCCCTTTTGAGGAGCAAGGGGTTAAATTCACTTCAAGTAGGCTGCCTCTTTCATAGCCAGCCTATATTTTAGAAATTTCTCTATGAGATGGTTACCTAGGACAGGACTGTAGAAGCATATGAGTGAAAGTGGCACAAGCAATAGGTAGCTTTGCAGTTGGGGGGCCATTAAGCAAGTACAAAAACAGCTATCACCGTAATCACTTTGGAACGGTAATATGGGTTTGAGTTTCAAGTAAGTATGGCAGACTTGGTGTTTTTGGGTGTAGAAGTGAGAAGCAATGGCAAAGCCTAACTTAATTGCCTTTCCAAGCACTCATTCCACTTGGGCGGTTCACTTGCTCATTTTGTTAATGGGTCCTCTGGTTTTGCCTCTTCTGATCTATTCTAATTTTTCTTGCCCTAATATGAACAATTGATTCAGCAGCAGAACTTCCATCATGTTAGTTTAAATTGATCAATGGCAGTTCAAACCCTTGCCGTTGTTTCTACCCTTGCTTCATGTGGGAAATTATGCAATAAGTTAATGGGGGGTATCTTTCAATATTGGCTTATAACATACTGTATTTTGGGTGACACACCACTGCCCTTATTGCTTATATTATTAGTATCATATTTGGATTTTATGCTGCTTTGGCCTTTCATGGGTATGTGTCATCTGCTGAGGAGCCTGCTGGTTGGTGCTCAAAACAAATTCATATCCTCCAATAAGAAAAGCTTATTACAGAAATAATTAAAGGATTAGAGGGATTTGGCTATGGGGAATGATTAAATAACTTGCTGTATATAACTTGGCTAATCAATCATTGGCATTTGGAAAAAAAATATTTAAAACAGTGCATGGCAGTTTAGTGAAAATGATGAATAAAAAACTGACAACCTAGAGAAAATTGACTTTGAAGAAATATATTGAATAGTATCCTTATTTGAAATACTTTAACCTTCATTAAATAAAGTATTTACTTGAGCAGCCTGCACTCCTAAAAGCATAGATGGCATGGCCTATCAGGTTTTCTCCATCTCTGATTTTTATAAGAAATGAAGATTTTAGAATATTGAATCTTAGTTTGTATTGATGGTTAGTCGCATAAAATAGTTAATTTTCCCAAGAATCTTACATTAAGTAAAACATTGGACGGGTCGTGTATCTGATGCAAATCAACTGAG
>NW_017729034.1:34554236-34558171 GCF_001723915.1 Gavialis gangeticus
TGTATCTGATGCAAATCAACTGAGATAAGGACAATAACTGCATTTTATTGTGATGAATACGTAGGCTAATGGTGAGCTTCTGACAGTTTTAGTTATCTGCTCCACATAAATAACTTTGTACTTTTTGTGGCTGATGAAGTACAGAACATCATCTATTTTAACTTACACTTTTACTTTTGTATTGATTTTCATTATTATAAATTATAATAGGCACTGTATAACACCTGTAGCTTTCTGAAAAGCCCATGTCAGATTTGACATTGACTTCTGAGGCAAGGCTACATGACTTCTGAGGAGAGGGTGAGAGAACTGGGTTTATTTAGTCTGCAGAAGAGAAGGCTGAGGGGGAATTTGATAGCAGCTTTCAACTACCTGCAGGGTGGTTCCAAAGAGGATGGAGCTAAACTGTTCTTAGGAGTGACAGATAACAGGACAAGAAGCAGTGGTCTCAAGTTGCAGCAAGGGAGGTTTAGGGTGTATATTAGGAAAAACATTCTCAGTAAGGGGGTGGTAAAGCAAAGGCCTAGCTTGACAAAGCCCTGGCAGGAATGATCTACTTGGGGATCGTCCTGCTTTGGGCAGGGGGTTGGATTAGATGACCTTCTGAGGTCCCTTCCAACCCTAATTTTCTGTGATTTTATGATTTTGTTTCTGGAACATTATCTTATTGTTTGACAAAAGCAAATATTTTGGCCTTCAAGTCCAAAATTGAAAACAAGCCCTAACTGAAAGTACCTAGAATTTTAAAAGACAAGAAATGCAGGAAAGCCAAGAGAAGGGCTGAACTGTTGGGATGTGATGGTTCTCATCATTACATTTTATATATCAAAATACATTTGCTTTTGCCAGGGTACTATATATTACAGTTGTGAATCTGAATATGTTCAGCTTTAAGAAAATACAAAGTATGCTTAAAAGTCTCTTAAAACAGTAAGCAAACTGTAAGCAATAGAAATCAATATTTTGAATAATTTCCAATGATATATTTAACTGTCAATTATGAAATGTTTTATTAACTGTGCTAATACAGTTTTTTAATATTGTAATTGATTTGGCTTTTCCTAAATGGTTTTGCATTTCCCTTTAGACTCAAAAAATATGAAACTAGCTTTCAGGTCATATATGCTTCCCTCACCATCCAGTCTCTATAGTCCAGCCATATTATTCCTGTTTTACATGTGTATTTTTACCTGGACAGAAATAATACCCCAAAATTAAAAAATTGAAGGTTTCTGGAAAACAGGTATGTGGTAGGAGACCCAGTCCAGGAAAAGCACTTGTCCACACAGGGAGGATAAAGCACAGTAGCCATCCCAAACTAAAATTTGCTATGTAAGGTGCCTACCTCACTTTGAAAGTAAGAGCCAAGCTACATTATGTACCTGTAGTGCACCTAGGTGACCATATGGGGAGTTAATATGGCATAGCTAGTACATGTCCTCATACAGAACATTATCTTCCATAAGTAGGCAAGCTTTTTAAGAAGTTATTCTTTGTTATTAATCTAACCTGCTTCTGTGAGACATTTCAATGCTGCTATTTAAACACTTTAAAGAGGATTGTGCTCAATGTGTAGGAGTGTTTTCTCCAGTGATCACTCCTAGTAAAATTATTAGGAAATAGCCCAAATGAAAAATACAAGTGAATGAGACTTTTTTTGTGTTGCCATATAGTAATTTCAACTTGCTTCCTCCCTCTGAATCTGTGTTGCTTTGCCATTTAAAGTGTAGGACCAGTCCTGGATGTGGATCCTAGAACAAACTGATAAAAACGTGTTACAAGCAGAATGGAAAGCTGGGCCATTTCCCGTGGGTGGAATGCATGAATGGGAGCCAGGGATGATAATTTTGGGTCATAATTCTGAATTAAATTACTTCCGACCTACATATACCCAGCTGTAAAATAGGGATAGCTGTTTCCCCTATTGTAAATGCAGTTAATGTTTGGAGACATCTTTACTAAATACTAATAATAGAAAATTCCTATTAAGTTGGCAGATTCCAGAAGTGTTCTGTAAAGCCATCTTAGAATAGATTAATATTCACTGTCAATAATTTGCATGTATACATACTTTTGATACAAATATATTTTCCTTTGAGCATTTTATTTTAAAGCTTAGCTTCAAATAACATACATTTTAACTTTTTTGCATATCGGGGGGACAGCAGGGTGGGGAGAAGGAAAGAGGGGAGTGAATTTCAGATCCTATGGATTTATAGGTTTATTAGTGAAAAATATTCTGGAAATTCTTTTACACTAAATTACAATCTTTTATATATCTGTAAAATATAAACAGTTATGGTAATGTTGCCTCAGGATAACTTTATAAAAGTACTGTCTCTGGCCCAATACTACCAGAACTGTGACTTGACCCCTCCCCACATTGGCTTCACAGGCATGAGACCTTCAGACCTGTTTAGGGCCAGTTAAGCAATAACATTACTAAACATGAAGCAGGTTTTTCCTCCTTTTCTGTTGACAAGAAATATCTGTTGTTTTGGGTTTTTTTTAATTGGCAGAGAATAAAAGAACAAAGACTCTTATTGTAACATTAACTTAGGCTGCTGCACCCACGGCTTTTGATTCTTGTTCAAGGACATATTAAACATTTTAACTATAGAAACTATATAAAATGGAATACTAGATTTTGTAAAGCATTGGATAAAGTTACTTTAAGTACCTTAATATTTGTTTTTTCCTGATATGTTTATTTTTGATTCTGCGACTTAAGTTGTGTTAACACTGCATTTTTATGCTCTTAGTTTAGGAGTAGTTTCAGAGGGACTGTGCCTTTTGATTCTTCATTGCTGAGCCAGCAGGGGCTAGGAGCGCTTCATAGAGAGAATGTGCGCTCCACCCACTGGGAAAGCAGCAGTTCCTGCTTTTGGATCAGCCCCTCAGGCCACTTTAGAAATGGCATTATCTTGAAAATGTTATGCATTCAGACCATAGAGAAGGCCAGTTATGGAAAAACCTGTTTGGGTGTGTTTGCCAAGCCTAAGAACTTTTGGCAAACTGCTTATTCAAAACTAAGGGGTTTCCTTCCTTAACTTTGCACACTGTCAAAACATTCAGGCTTGGTTTGATTTATTCTGCACCTCTTGTGGTAAGAAATAACCTGTGGATTCTAAATATTCGTTTACAAAAATCTGTCATTTGCAGAAGAGTGTAAGAAATCTGTTTGTATATGTGTGTATTAAAACCCGAGCTGAGACATCTCAGTTTTTTGTATTGCATACCATATAATGCAGATATTGTCTCACGGATCACTTGCCCTTCAATTTGTAATTGTGCAGACTGCTGCTCCCACCCTGCCTTCCCTAAGTTTATGGTCACGTAACATCCTTGTGGTCACGTGACTACAGAAATTGTTTACATAGAAGAGCAATCGAGTATATTACTATTCCAATGCAGTCTTAATACAGTTTAGAATCCGGAAATATGCGTCACGGGTACCAGAGAGTTACAGGATTTTAGTGTTTATTTTGGCTTTTAGTTTTGTATACAGCAATAGAGTCAGATTAATGGGGGGATGGAAGGGGGAGAGTTTGTATAAAGGTATCAAGAATTATGCAAGTAGGTCTTGTAACAATTTAGTTTGAACTGTGAATCAGTGTTTTGGTAGTGGAATGAAATTAGACTGTTAAACATTAATTCCAGGCATGGTGGGATCTTTCAAAATCCAGCAGCTTTAATTGTCTAACTCCTTGACTGATTACATTTTAAATGCTTGCATAGGTCTTCATCTAGACAGCGTCCAGCTCTTTTGCTAGAGATGATGCACTTAGAGGTTTCAGATTTTTGCAAAAAAAAATTCTTTAATTGCAAGCTTTTGGGCACAAACACCTTTCATCAGACTTTGAAGAAAAGACTGTAAAAGTTCTCCTGAATAGAAATGAAAGTTCATATTTCATAGGATTTCACAGGGGAGTCAG
>NW_017729034.1:34563171-34564196 GCF_001723915.1 Gavialis gangeticus
ACTTTGAAGAAAAGACTGTAAAAGTTCTCCTGAATAGAAATGAAAGTTCATATTTCATAGGATTTCACAGGGGAGTCAGTAGATAGAAGACTCCTCTGGGCAGTCAGTTCATAGCTGGTATGGAGCCTATCACCTCCTGTGAGAATCTGTGACGATGCAAATTACCTTGAAATAAAGGCAGGAGCAGGATCTCAGGTTTCAGGTAGTCACAGTTGCTTCCTGGTTGGGAAAATATTGGGAATATTATTGGGATTTTTATTTTTTATTTTTTGCAAAAACCTTGTTGGTCTAATAAAAGATATTATCTCTACTGTGAGTCCTGATTGCCTTTTCCTCTAGACCAATACAGCTACAACCTAGATACCCGACACATGGAAGATATTGCATTTTAGCCAATTTTTAAAAAATGAAATCTTCATATTTTCCCAAGCAAACTGTCTCTTCATAAGAGAAGGAACTACAGACTGACAGCTTACTTACCTCTCCTGGTATCTTCCAGGGCATTGCTGGAGGGGGTTGCTCAGTAAACCCATTTCAGTAAGCCATCGTACCCTCTTTTCGACTAGCCTAGCTTACTGTATTAGTTTAGTGTACAGTGTCACTCTAAGTGACTCCCTTCGGTACTGTGTCGGGCTGAGACAGTGTGTCTATTCCCTGAGGATGCTGCTTTCTACAACTTGGTTTCAAAGGGATTGAGACCAAAATGGCCACAGAAAATACCAGTTACCTTTGGTGCTGTGTTCCATAAGACTAAGGTACAGGGATTAATTTGGGTGAAGGGTTTGCCTGTCTACAGCTGCAGCCCTCTGTTGCAGACTAGCAGCCCTCTGTTCTGTTTAATTTTCCTCAGTAAACATGTCAGAAGCTTTGGAATTTATTCACAAGGATATGCGTCTTGTCTGACTGTGCATGTGGACAGCTGATGCTGCTAGCAAGACTGGTGGCAGACATTTAAGAGCAGATACCTGTAGGTATGCTTGGCTACAAGCATAGATTCATAGATTCATAGATTAAGGGTCGGAAGG
>NW_017729034.1:34564207-34565672 GCF_001723915.1 Gavialis gangeticus
GCCCACCCCTGTAACCTATCCAGATCCCTCTGCATCTCTGTTCCACAAGTTGGTCCAGAGAGAGAACAAGAACCTGCCTTGTGCTAGAGCATGTTTGTGGAGGTCTTTTTCATGGTTAGGCATGAGTATTATATTACCACTTTTATATGTAAAGCCAGTGAGAGTTAAGCATGTAGTTGCCATTTGTCTTTAAAAACATCACCTAGACAACTTTTTTGTATTAGTACAAGCACCATGACACTTACTTAATACAATATGTTACTGTAGTCTCTTACTGAAGTATTTTAGTGAAGGCTCCACACTCCATGGTTGGCTTTTAATTCCCTTCAAGTTTAATATGCTGAAATTGAAAGGATTCTTTTTGACCTTTGATATGTAGTATACAAACAGATTAGATGTTCTGTAGATACTTCTGTTATCATTCTATAGGTTTTGCCTTTCTCCCCTGCATGTTATCACCAAACAGTTTTTCTTGCCTAAAGCACTTTTGAATGCTAAATTATCTGTTCCTTGTCATTACTTGAATATTTGTTTACTCATGATACCAAATGAGTCTCATCAGACACTATTCCAAGTTACTGTATATTTAACTCTAATGTATTATTTTGGAATCTGTAATGAGTCTGTGGTTTAAAGAGTTAGTCTGTTTAAGCATATACTTGATATAACTTCTGCTTTGTGTGTAGTAGCCAGGCTGCTTTCAAAAAACATAAGCGGGATTCAATTTTGAAATTGTTTCCACAGCACAGTGCCATAACATAGACCTCAAGATCTCATCCACATCTTAGTAAAAACAATACATTTAATGAACAATTTGCTGTTTTTTTAGTTTAAGTAGACTATTGTCTTTTTCAGGCTCAGATCGCCTTCCTCCAGGGGGAAAGGAAAGGACAAGAAAATCTAAAGAAGGATTTAGTGCGGCGAATCAAAATGCTGGAATATGCTCTTAAGCAGGAAAGGTACTTCACTTTAATGACTCTTTAATATCTTACACATTTTTAAGAGACAAATACTGTTACCGTTGTGGCTTATTGAAGGAAAAGAGTTTTTTGTAGGTCCAATTTTCAAATAGGTAATTAAGGTCATGGGAATTGTTGTGCCAGATCAGGACACTAATCCAGTTTGTACAATATCCTGACACCAACATATGCTTCCAAAAAGATGTGATGCAATACTCCATTAGGTATTCTTAGGTATTCATGAGCACATTTTCCCAAGGGCAAGCTTCTTCCCTACCCTCAAAAATGAGGCTACTTCTGTGCCCTAGCATCAACAGTTTTTTCTTTCTTCCACAGCTCCATATTTTTTAATGATGAAAACTTTTAGTTACTGAAGAATATTATAAACTTCTGTTTTTTTTTCTAGTCTTGCTAAGCTCTAGTGGCAGTAAGTTCCACAGGCTAATTCATAGTTTCATAGTAGCTCAGGTCAGGAGGGACCTGATCAGATCATCTAGCCTGACCCC
>NW_017729034.1:34566259-34569355 GCF_001723915.1 Gavialis gangeticus
TTCATCTTGGAGTCAGTAATGACTCCAAGATCCTTTTTTTGAGGGTAAAAAAAAAAATTGTTTACTTTGATCAGTTTTAAATGTCGCCACCTTTTTATTTTTCCCCTGAATGTCCCCTAGCATTATATGAAGGAGTGAGCAGAAGTTTTCTCTGTACTTCTCGTGTCACTCATTCATTCTTACCTCTTATAGGGGTCCTCTCTAAAGTAAGAGATCTGTTAATACAGTTTTTGTTAGCTTTTCCATTTTCTGAACTCTATTGTTACCCATTTTTTCACAGAATGATAGAAAATGAGGGTTGGAAGGGACCTCAGGAGGTCATTTAGTCCAACCCCCTGCTCCAAGGAGGACCATTTCCGATTAGATCATCCCAGCCAAGGCTTTTTCTACCCATGTCTTAAAAACCTCCAACAATGGAGATTCCACAGCCTCTCTGGGTAACCTGGTCCAGTGTTTTACTAAGCTTCTTGTGAGTGAGTTTGTCCTAATAATCTAACCTAAGCCTCCCCTGCTGCAACTTGAGAACACTGTTCTGTTATGAACAGTCCATCCTCTTTATAACCACCCTTCAGGTAGTTGAAGGGTGTTAATAAATCCTGCCCCCCCCCCCAGTCTTCTCTTCTCTTCTCTAGAGTAAATAAGCCCAGTTCCATCAGCCTCTCCTCAGAAGTTATGCTGTTGTTCCCTAACCATTTTCATTAGCCTCTGCTGGACTCTCCAATTTGTCCACATCCTGTCTGTTCTGGGGGGTCCAAAACCGGACACGGTACTCCAGCTACGGCCTCACCAGTGTAGAATAGAAGAGAATAATCGCTTCCCTCAATCTGCTGGCAACACTCCTACTAAGGCATCCCAGTATGGTGTTAGCCTTCTTTGCAACAAGGCAACACTGCTGTCTCGTATTCGGCTTACTGTCCACTGTAACCCCCACATCCTTTTCTGCAGAGCTGCTGCATAGCCAGTCAGTCCCCAGCCTGTATTGTGGTGCGCATGGGATTGTTTCATCCTAAGTGCAGGACTTAGCACTTCTCCTTATTGAACTTCATTACTTTCTTTTGGTCCGATCCTCCAATTTGTCTAGGTCTCTCTGAATCCTAGCCCCGTCTACCAGCATATCTATTAATTCTCCCCCCCCACCTTGATGTGATCCACAAACTTGTTGGGGGTGCAGGGTTTTAATCTTTTTAAGATGAGAGGATCTAAAAGAATTCCATAGGTGGGCAGACCATGTATTCTATAAAATAACAACATTTTTGGCAATGATAGGATATTTGTTTCCTCAGCAAATAAACATTTTTGAGTCTGCTGTAAAGTCTTGGTACTACTACTGTTGATAACTGGTTATATCAATAATTAATTGTATTGTCCATATGTTAATATTAACCCTACTATTACTACTAGTAATAGTTATTAATACACTATTTGCCAACCAAAGACAATATGAAGCCATAAATAAAATAAATAGAAGTGAATTATTTCAAACTAAGGCTCTTGTCTACTGCCATGGTTGGGGTAGATTAAGATGCCTTTGTAGCTGCCATGAAAGCATACAAACACAATCGTGCATTCTGGGCTCTAAATATATGATTGAGGTAGTAATTCTATTGCTGAAGCAGAAGAAGTATATGGGAGGGGATTTGGTGTGAGGTACGTTATGATGAGTTTGAGGTACCTTATGGTGAATTTCTTCCAGAACTATACCAATGAAAATCTGTTTGTTGGTTTGTTTCTAAGCATCAAACTGCACCCTGTATTTCAGGTAATAACTCATAACTGTTGAACAGTAAGAATGTCAAGAGGGAGATTCTGAAACAGATCGATAACCTAAATAGCAAGTCAGAACCTAGAAGTTCTTATGGGAATTTTGAATGAAGTGGCTGATTCTTCTAAAAAGTGAGATCTTAAAATCGGAAACCACAGCAAAGGCCTCAAGGGTAATAAATTACATGTTCCATTAAAAAAAGATGGATGTGATGCTAGAAATTAAACCAAAGAGCTTCAATTAGGGTTGAATAGTTGGAAGCAGTCATTTAAACAGAGGGCAAGGTCTTTGCTTCCACTCTTTTTCCTTTGCTTCATGTAAAGGGGCCAGAGCTACATAAAGTAGCCATAAATTCCTCCTCTCCAGGCAGGGGAAGAATGCTTTGGAGAAAGTTTTTTGTAAGAGAGGCATAGGGTTGCCTTCCAAAGCCCATCTTAAAAGATCAAATTTTGAGAAGGGATGGTAGTTACGAGTAAGATCAACAGTGGGGGCTGCTTTAATCAGCATTTCAGATATTTCAGGAAGCCTTCTTAGCTAAAGGATAGCTTAGAGCAGTGCATCTTGACCTTCTGAGGTAGTTTGACCTGCTGGCAGTGGTGGTGGTGCAGCAGTTTGGAGATGAACTTTATTTCCAGGAGCAGGAAGTGGCTGTGGCAGGGTGGTCATGCCTACCTGCATTAGGTTTATCTGATAAAGCTAATGGCCCTGCTTCTGCTTCAGCTGCTTCCTGGTCCAGCTCCACATGAGGCGTGTGGGACAGTTGTACCTGGCTGCAGCCCCCTTGAAAGGGTCTTGTGGCACTGCAGTTGCGAACTGCTTGTCTACAGACTGCCATAGCTCAAACAGGCTCACTGAACTCAGTTATGCCAGACACTCTGGAAAAAGAATTGGGAGGGTGAGAACATTGCTTAAAGCCACATTAGGTTCTTTGTCTTGCTGGGTTGTAAATTCCATGGTGTGATGAGCGTGATGTGAAAACCATACTATCATCAAAGAGAAATCTTCTCTCCCCATCTTCTGGAACTTGACCTCATGAACCAAGCCATGGGTAAAGGAGTGTTAATTGATAACTTTTAAATAAAAAAGCTTGGACATAGACCCCTCACAAGTTAATTTTAAGTAAACTCATTGCTGGGTTTATGAAAGAGAATTTATTTCTAAACCGTAGAAAAGCATCAAACAGTAAATTTTAACACACTGAAAATGGACAATTTCTAGAGTTGGACCTGTAGTTCTTGCTGTCTCAGTGATATGGAGAAGTAGGAGAACAATGAGGTTGCAGAATTTGCAGATGATGCAATTATTTTGCTTAGTCAAAACCAAAAAAACCAAAC
>NW_017729034.1:34569631-34571401 GCF_001723915.1 Gavialis gangeticus
CCCCCCACAAACAAACAAACCATTACTGGGCTGTACAGTTGCTTTTGGAATTCACTGAGAAATGAAAAGCAATGAACTGCTTATGCTTATGTACCAAGGTCTAAACTAATTCTAGCCACCTATTTGTGGATAGCTCAGTGGAAGAATCTGCTTAGGGTAGCAGTGATCAAAAAGGCAAACTTCAAATGTAAGACGAATCAGAAGATGATGCTAAAATATCATGAAGCCACTGAAGTTAAGTTAATGGAACTGTCTTATTTTAAATATGTTCTACTTTGGTTACCTTATATCAAAGAATATAACAGAAATGTTAGGCCCGTGAAAAGGAGGGGGGGATGATTAGAGGCATGGGAAGGAGGGACATTTGGGGAGTGACTGAAAAGTGTAAGGACTCTTAGGAGGATAACAATAGACCAGGAAATGAAAATAAAATTAGAGGGCAGTAATTTTTTTAAATGTAGTGAAAAGATTTTTGTTTTTAACAGAAAGCATACATAACCCCTGGATCTCATTTCCTGAAAAGGTCCTAGCTAAGAGTATAGTAGGGGTTAAACATTCATATGGGTAATGAGAATGCCCACAGTTGTATCCAGTGAGATCTGAAGTCAGTTAACCATCTGAATACTTGCACTTCAGGGCAGGGGTGGCCAATCAGCAGCACCGGTGCCACAAGTGGCCGGGGCATCCTGTGTGTGGGGCACATGTCAGGAAGGGGACAGGCAGCATAGTGGCAGATAGGATGGGGAGCAGAAAGCAGACCAGGCAGGAAGCAGAAAACAGCCACAGATGAAGCAGCATAAAGGGATCTGAGTAGCGCTCAGAGAGGGCGTGGGGCTAATTTGTGTCATGAAACAACTATTAACAGTTTAGAACAGGGGTGTCAAACTCACCTTCTGCCCTAGCCTGTATCCAGACCCCAAGACTCCTTGTGGACCAGGTCCTGCCTAGATACATTGTGGCTTCAGTGTTGGTGACAGCAGCTCCAGCTTCTGCATGCCCCAGGCTGGAGCTGCTGCTGCCAACACATTTCATGCAAGAGTGGCAGCTCTGACTCCAGTACAGAGTTGATGGTGACACATCCACCTCTGGGTCTGGCACACACCACATGACAGCTGTGGAGAACCATACCTACTCAAAGAGCTTTCCAAAATTCAGAAATTAGCAATGTAGCTGGTTTAGCCCAGCTATAAGCATGTAGCCAGAGCCCCTTGGGTTCTTAGAAACATGCTGCTTGGGCCACACTAAACTGCCTAGCTTCTGAGGTTTGGCATGCTTCTCAGTGACACTTCTGGGCTTGCCGTGAAGGCAATGTGGATGTGCCTCGTGCCTGTCAAAAGGACAGATGAGCAGGAAGGAGAGAATCCTTATTTCTGGCCTGTTTTGGTGTGGGTGGAAGAAAGCAAGACTGAGAAGGAAAATTAAATAGGGGGGAGGGGGAGAGGAAGAAGCAATTTCCCTCAGTCTTGCTGTATACCCCCACCTCCACCCCCAATTTATCAGATCTGTACTAGGCAAAAGACTAAACTTATTAGCCATAGGCCAGTATACAGAATGGTGACCCTTAGTAGGGTTGATTAACAGCACCTTCAGGAGTCCAAGAGCAAGGAATAAGTGGCACTGGATTTCTGAGCAGTATGTAGCCTCAAGCCAAGCTTCTGCATTGTGGGTGTTCAGCCCCCTCCCTCCCCCAACAGTTAACTTTAATTCTGAGCGTTGTCATTGTTCTCTGTTTTGTGGCATCTTTGTGATTTTTTTTTTTTTTTTTTTTTT
>NW_017729034.1:34571512-34574474 GCF_001723915.1 Gavialis gangeticus
TTTTTTTTTTTTTTTTTTTTTTTTTTTTTTTTTAAGTGCCTCAGTGGAAAATTAGGGTTATACTCCATTTATGGAACATCATGATTTGTTTCTCTCTCAAAGATTTGGTCAGCCATAAGATATTTAGATTATTAATTCTGTGCTTTATTCAGTGATGATACATGGTACACTGTAGCTTCTATTGAGTCAATGCATAAAAGGCAAAATAACCTTGCAAAGGAAGAGAGATTAATTATTAAGCACTCATTTTTCTTTTAAAGTAATTCTGCTGTAGTTTTGCTAACATCCAGCAGACTGCAGTGTAAGGCTGTTTCCACACTTCAGGATAACATAATCGATAGTTACTCAGTCACCTGTTATTTGCTTAAATTGTTCTTTTTAGGAGGAACTAGAACATATTGATCTTTTTTCTTAAGGATATGTCCAAAGATTAATCAATCTGTTACCTCTTTCTTGTACTAGACTATTTTAACCAAAGTACTAAATTCTTATGATACTTTTGCTAGAAATAGCTTGATTTTTATGTGTTTTCTGAAATGGTGTCTCTGGTCAAAGCAAGGCTGGCGCCTTCTCCCCTGGGCAGGGTATCTCTCAATGCTGTTCCTGGCAGTCTTTCTTGTTTACGTCTTTTGGTCTGGCGACTTCTTCTTGTTCTTCTACGGATGTTTGGCAGGCTCTTTCGGCACAGCTGGATCGAATGCTTCAGGACTGGAGACTGAAAGTTTTCCAAGACATAGTGGCCTTTTTTGATTGGAATCAAGCTAGTTCCCTTTTATGAATTAGTCTGTAGGTAATGACACTTTTTATCTTGTGTTTAAAAATATAAAAGTCTAACAAAGAATTCTTCCATACCTTCAGGAACTGTTAATGTTGGGGCAACCATACTGAATAGGCCACCTGTATTATTTACATAGCAGCTGGGCAGCTCATGCATATTTTGAAAAGAAGAATGAAGCAAACCAGTGAATTGCCTAAGGTGAAAGAGCAAAATCAGTTGTAGTTATCCTTCTTATCTTAACTAGGACTACTTAGTAACATAGCTTCACAGTCCAAAAATATCTTCCAAACTACTTGCAAAAGTAAGTTTGCAGATGGAAATTAACTTTGATAAAGCAGCATCTGTTCAAGCCAGTTATTTTCAACTTCTTAATTCCTTGGCCTCTACATACTATTGGCTGCACAAATACTCCTTAGTGTGATGATGTGATATCCATAGATAGTTTGATATGTTTTGTCCGAATCCACTTTTTAGATGAAGATAATTAAGCAGAACTTTGTTCACGTTGGTATGCCTCCCACCTCCACCTGAAATTTTAGCCTATGATTTTGACTAAGTGCCATAGTTACTGGAAGAACTTTGGTTTCCTTTGTTTATTGGAAGAACAAAAACAACATAGGTAGTAATAATATAAAATATGTTGCTACTCGCAATATGTCTGAATTTTAATTCCAGTGATAAGAATAGTTCAGTTGCAGTTAGATAGAGCTCAAAGAGCAGACAAAAAACTGAAGGGGTTTAAACTTGGTGGGTGTGCTGTAATGAGAGAGGAAGTATTAACTCTCTTGGAGTGCTGACAGATGGGTAGGGGACTGGGAAATAGTGCTGTACTTTCAGCTTGGCATGCCCCTGCACTGAGCGCAGTGCATGTCTGGAAGACAAATCGCGTCAACTTGTATCACTTGTGTGCTTACATGGTGGTGGGGTGGGGAGTTAGCGCTTTTATCTAATAGCTGATTGAATCAGCTTTAGGTAAAACACCAAAAAGCCCTGCTGAAACTTGTGAGCTATACAGGTGCTGGGGAGCCGGGTCAAACTGATGCAGTTTCTCTTCTGGTAAAGCACTGCGTTTTTTTTGTTTATTTTTGTTTTTTTCCCCGTGTGTGTCAGCACCCTTGGTACAGAAGTAGTTCAGGGAAATATAGATGGCTAAGCTGCAAAAAAAACTAGTATCTAAAAATGAAAAAATCAAAGAAAAGAAGCTATTGGTAGTGGCTTAACAAGAATGTGAAGTTTTAAAAGAAATTCAGTGTTTGGGGGTTTAAAAGAAACAATGTGTTGAAGTTTGAAGAAAGAGAGAAGAAATAAAGATAGTTAGAATATTAAAACATGCAAGAAAAAGGTGAAGAAACAATATGAGATTCCAACCCAGCTTCTTGGAGAGATTCTGGTAGCCTGTTATTGCAGAGGATCAAGGAAGAATTTGACTGGATGGTTCCTCCTTGTTCGGGAACCTGAACGTATGAATCTCCATTTTCATCTTTTTCATTCATGGGCCAGGGAGGTGGGGATAGCCCGAGTCGCTCGCATTAAGACGATGACTGTAATCAAATATCATGGTGCAGCCTGTTGTCTGTTAGGCATTTGCCAGTTCCCTTCAGAGGCTAGAAAGGAATTTTGTTCTCTGTGTGATTGGCCAGATTCATTTTGTATTTTCCCATCTTTATCTGAGTCCCTGGAAATTAGTTTCAGCTGAAGGTGGGGCATCAAATAGAGTGGCCCTCTGTTTTGATGTGGTACCAAGAATCGTCCCTCTAAGCAACTTACCCTTAGTCCAACTAATTGCAAGATGGAATTGGAAAGGATGATTTCATTAGTCAAATTGGCAGGGACCTTGGGGGGTTTTGCCCTTAATAGTATGGGGTGGGATTGTCTGCTAGGGTTATCAGGGCATATGTGACCTAATCACTTTTCTTCCCCTTTAGGGCTACTGATTGCACTTCCATATCTCCTGCTGCTTGTTTGTGGCATGAAATAGTTTCATAGATTTAGGGTCGGAAGGGACCTAGTAGATCTTCTAGCCCGACCCCCTGCCAGGGCGGGAGAACAACAAAACCCCAAAACAAGAAACGGGACTCAAATGAGTCCAGCCAGGTAGGCATCCAGCCTCTTCTTAAAGACCCCCAGGGTAGGGGCCAGCACCACTTCCCTTGGAAGTTGGTTCCAGCTCCTAGCCGCCCTAAC
>NW_017729034.1:34574906-34576830 GCF_001723915.1 Gavialis gangeticus
CAGCCAATCTGCAATCCATCTGACTGTGTAGGCATCTATGCCACAGTCACCTAGTTTTTTAACTAGGATGGGGTGCGAGATGGTGTCAAAGGCCTTGCTGAAGTCCAGAAAGACTACATCCACCGCGACACCTGCATCCATGGCCTTTGTGACCTGATCGTAAAAGGCAATCAGGTTGGTCAGTCGCCAGTGCTTTTGTCTATTTTATTTGCTTTTGTCTATTTTATTCAGATATTAAAGCCAATTGCTTCAGTGACCTCTGACATACAGGAGGTCTGATATAAGTCCTTTCTGACTTGGGAAATTCAATTAAAATAATTGTTGCGGCAAAATGGATTTAGAAGCATGTAAGAGAACACTTAAATATGATCATATATAAGTTAGCAGGGGATTGTAGTTTTAGAGGAATTAATTGCAGATATGCTGATTTGTGGAGAATTGGAGGAATAGAAAAAGCCATTGTGACAGACTCATACCTGCTGTAGTCACCAATGGGCTTGTCCCACCTCCTTGGGTCATGTCGCACCTGGGCCTGTATGTCCACCAAGACTTGATGTTCATGCCAGGGTATACCTTTGCTTGTCTGGAGGTGGTAATCAGTGGTCCCCTGAGGGTTCAGGTGCAGTTCTGTTGGCATGTTTTCTGTGGTGCTCCTCCTCTGCTACACTCCAGTCCTTTCCACTCAGGTGTTACGTTCAGCTCTGGCATTTTGGCTTGATGACGGGGCTTTTCCTCCTGTGCTGGATGCCCAATGAGAATGGAGACTGTGAGGATCCTGCTGCTGCCTTGTATTTCTCAAAGAATCACAACTGATAATCTAATGTAAATAGTTTGGACTGGGCAGTGGGTAGGGCGACAATGCCCCAATGCCAAGTGATCCCCTTTTGGGCATGGGTTGATTTGGTGCCTGGTGCATCTTTTGCTTACCCACCTTCAGGCTGTCTCTGCCTCCTGGCAGGCAGGCCTTCTGGCACAGGTTCTTCCCGTCCTAACACTGTGTTAGGCACTGCCACTGTCCTCTGCCGTGCTTGCACAAGGCTCACAGCTCCACAGGTCTCCTGTTGGCAAACTCTGAGCTTGCAGGTGCTCTGGCTGGACATACATCGTCAGCGAGCCCCCAAGGTGAAGTTTATTTTCAGTTGGCCTTCGCAGGTCCCAGTGGGCTGTCCTGACCTGGGTGCTTTGATACAGTCCTCTGTGGGCAGTGCTGTTGCTTCTGGGCTGCACTGCTCACTGATCACATCAGGTGAGCTGGTATCTGGATGGGTCTCTGGTGCTCTGATGGTGACTGACACTTTCAGTACTTTCCCAGGTATTTTTGCCCCAGAGAAAGCAACAGGCCTTAGGCCAGCTGTGGTGCATGTCTGGGTTTTCCCCAAGTACCTTGACCACAGGATGCATGTGCTAGCCCTGAAGGAAAGTGCTGGGTCCCTTCCAGCAGCAAGGAAAGCATTTGGCTCCTTTTCTGTCACTCTGGCATGCTCTCCCCCTTCATCCGTCTCCAGGCCCACTTTTAGCCTGTTACTTCCAGGCCCTGGGCACTGGCAGTGTTTCCTCGTTCGGTGTGGTGCTGGCTGGCTTAATTGTGGCCCAACCACCTGGACTGCGGTGCCAAGGTGAGTTGGGTGGGGGACCATCACATTCGTACTAAATTAAAAGCAATGGTCCTTGCAACTAGTCTTAAGTCTCCGATATCAGTAATTAATAAAACCTAAACATTATAAAGCAAATTGAAAGGCAAATTGATAGAATATCTGGATGATGGAACCAAGTACAGTTAGATCATACAAACCAAACTAATTGCTTAGTTTATAAAACTAAGAAATCAATATAAAGGAAGAAATGAAGCACAACAGATCTCATAATCTAGGTGTAAGTAAGATTACTTATAAACTATAATTAGTTTTTTTAAATAATTTAAAAA
>NW_017729034.1:34581830-34616079 GCF_001723915.1 Gavialis gangeticus
ATATCTGGATGATGGAACCAAGTACAGTTAGATCATACAAACCAAACTAATTGCTTAGTTTATAAAACTAAGAAATCAATATAAAGGAAGAAATGAAGCACAACAGATCTCATAATCTAGGTGTAAGTAAGATTACTTATAAACTATAATTAGTTTTTTTAAATAATTTTAAAAAAAAAATGAAATTAGTTTAGTTGTTATAACTTAATAAAGGCTGTATAGGCAGTCAATAACAAGCAGTCCAGGGTTAGTAGATTGTATAGCATTCGTTAAGGTTTTGGGTTGTTGATTGTGCTCATTAATTGCCGGGAAGCAGGGGTAAATGATGCATAATAGCCAGGTGAACATCAGTTTGGAAATATGGAAGTTAATACCTTTAGGGAAAAGCTAAATACATTTTTAATTTCTTAAATTAAATCCATTTTTCTTAGTTCTGCTTTGCTGTGCCTCCCCTTTTCCTTGCTTCTTGATACTAATTTGTATAAACTTCTTTTTCCCTTTTCCCTACCTGTTGTTCAACCAAATATTTCCTCAAAAGTCAGTCCCTTTAGTTGTTCATTTTTGTTGCTGCTCTTGTCTCTCTCCAGTTTGCTGATATCTTTCTAATCCAAAATTAAATAGAATATTAATTTATAATTGGAATAAAGGTGGTTTTCTGAGGAAATTAGCACTCTGACTTAATTTCTTTACAGACTTCCATTTTATTTTATTAGGAAAGGATAGGAAAAGCCTGAACTATTTAGTGAAAGGGAGAGCGGCAGCATCAAAAATTTCATATATTTATAAATACAAGCAGATTTCATGCTTCAAATCCTACTTTGGTTCTCTCCATGCCAAAGTTAAAATAATCATGAAAGGCACCAGATGTTTCTTCTCCCACGCCATTTCCATGGAAATGATGAGCTTTCTTGATCAAGCAGAACAAGTAAGTAAAACTAATTCAGGTGAGAGAGACTATTCTGAAGGTAACTTGGAACCAGTGAAGAAAAGAGGTAACTTAGTGGAACTGGATTACCTTTGTTTAATTGTCTGGTACTCCCTATCTCTCATTTATTATTATTTCTTCTGCTTGTCTCATAATACCATATTCTTAAGACAAGGTTCCCCCCAACCATTTAACAAGGAAGGGTGTGGGAAGAGGTCCCTCTTGGTACAAGGTGGCAGGGCGGCTGCTATGACTCGTGACCCTGACTTAGGGTTGGAGCTGCAGCTTCTGCTTGCCACCTCTGCCCTTGCTGCTTACCCTCCAGTTTTTGCCAGGGGCACAGAGCATGTGGTTGTTCCTTCCCCAGCCTAGCCCAGTAACAGTGGTGGCAGAGGCAGCAGCTGCAATCCAGGCTTCAGCTCTGGGGCCCAGCTGGAGCTGCCACCACCACAATAGCTATTGTGTGGTTTGGCTGGGGCTGGGACAGCCATGCTCTGTTCCCCAGGCTACAGCAGGGCCTTAGCCAAAAGGGAAGTGGTGGCAGGGGCAGGGGGTGGAGACACAGGGCAGAGTTCAGGTTGCCTGCCTTGCTACCACTGCTTTCTCCACTGCAGCACAGGTTGGGCTGATGAATTTAAGATTACTGTCCAATAATTAGTTTCTGTATATGGAGAATTATAACAAATTTTATAAATTCTACATGTATATAATCGTATTATTGGCAGGTTGTCTTGGATTTGGGTAAATATGGTACATATAAAGAACCTCTTAAAATAGCTTCTCTCTCAATGTAGTTTGCTTATAGAAAACAGTAAGATGCAAAATTTTTGGTCTCTTAAGTAGTTTAAAGCAGACAAAAGCCTATCTCTGACTTGCATAGGAGGCATAGCCTGAAGATTAGATAAATTTTGTCTAGGGCCTGAGGCTCAATACTTTGAGGTCCTCATTGAAAATGATGATTGTTTGTTCATTTGTTCGTCTTTCCATTGGCTCATGTTTTGAAGTTGTAATAATATTTATATCTTACAGAGGAATTTCAGTGATATCATGTTTTTCCTTTTCAGGCACATTATTTTTCAAAATATTAAGTTCTATACATTGGCTAAATCTGTGCTATTACATATATAAAAATAAAAGTAAAGTGGGGGGCAGTAAAAAAACAAGGAATATAAAATGTCATTGGAGATTGAGCAATACGAGTCCCTTTAACACAGGGATGTTAGCAGAAACGCTTATCTTCTGTACCTGGATCAGTACATTGAACAATGGATAAAACCATCAGATTGCTGTGTTTTATGTGCAGGGCTGTGGAGATGGTAAAGGAGGAGCTCCCATCCTGAGACTGCTCTGTCTTGGTAGTTATCATTTTTCTGTCTCTTAGATTAGCAAAATATGAGTAAGTGTATGGATTTGCTAGTTAGTACTCTCGTTCCACGGTGTGTAGGAATCTTCCTCTCTACAGTACTTGAGAAAGCACGATCTAGTATTTGAATAGGGGTCTTGAAATAAGCAGATCTGATTTTGATTCTCAACCTGTTCTACGAAGTTAATGTGATTTCTCCCTCCCCCCCCGTAAAAGGTCTTAGTCTATTTTGTTTTCTGACTTCCAAAATGGTTAGAAGGGTGCATATATTGCCTTCGTTTTTTTCCGTAACCTTTGACATGAACATATGATACTTGTGCCATGCTAGTGAAATGTAGTGTTTTGTGTGCCTGAGTACCTGGATACTGGCTCTGCAAAAGCAAGATATTACAACCAGTAGTCCTTTTTGGTATGTTCTGTTGAGCGTTTTGCTACAGTACCTTTTATATGGTATTTCCTACAATTCCATTCCGAGTTTTAGCAGGTTTGGGAACCCAACTCTGAACGGACTACTGACTGTACAGGCTTTTAACACGTTGTCATAGACATCTTTTCAGGACTGGTCTCAACACAAATGTGTTAAGGCTGTTGTCAGAAAGCATGGGTGGGGCTAGTGAAACTGGCTGAAGTGTCTGATTAATTGACCCCAGAGATGTATAGTAAAAGTGGAGGAGTGGAAAGCATCAACTGATGTTTTGAATAGATGTAGATAGCAGAGACCTCAGTTTCGCTGAGCGACAGTGAGAACAAGTGGTGGAAACACAAGAACAGCAGGAATGCATTCCTTGTAGCAAAGAATACTTTTTTAGCATCTGATGCATATGATAATGTAACTGACTGTTTTGTTACCAATATCTATCATTATTTGAATGCTCAAGTAAGTAAAGTTATAGGATAGGGACATACTTAAATTCTTCTGAAATTATCTGGATAATTGTTTTGGCAAAGTGGTTTTTAAATAAATTCAGCACCTATAGACTTTTCTTAAGTGTGTTAATAGATTTCCTGGTTTCTTTTCTTTATTTATTTTCAGAGCTAAATACCACAAATTAAAATATGGCACAGAGCTGAATCAGGGAGATATGAAGCCTCCAAACTATGATTCTGGTAAGAATTTAAGGTTGAAATAATTATTTTTAAAGTTCTCTTGTAATTTTAACTACAATTTGTAAAAGGTAGCTAGGTGTTAATTGGATATAGTAGACAAAAAAGGAATAGACACATGGTGACTAGTCAAGATAGAATATTTTATGTTGCAAAATGTTAATGTAGCTTGTAAAAGTAGTTTTTAAAACATTAGTTTCTTGGGGTGGGTTTTTTATGGGGTGGGGGGTTTGGTGAGTTTTATCTATATTTTGAAATAGGGCCATCAAATGAATTTGGGTAAAAATGTAAGCTCTAGAGTAAATGCATGGGTGTTTTTGTTTTTTTTAAACTAAGAAAATTCTGGCATGGCAAAAAGTTGGGGGAAATGTATCTTGGGAACTTTATTTTGGAAGAGTTATTGTGCATTACCAGTGTAATATAATTAGCATGCAGTGCATAATGCATTTTGTCTTGATTTACGATCTTTTCAGATTTCCAGAAAAACTGAAAGAAATGCAAATGAGAGATAAATTGAAGGTGTAGATGGATATTACTGGGTTTTTATAAAACTAATGAAAACTGGAAAATATATAACAAGTAGTGAATAAATACTCTGCTAGTATTGGATAACTCCTCACTGGGTTGCTGCATAATTTAATTACTCATTTCTCCAAAATATGGATCTCTTTCTCATAACTAAATAGAATGACTTTGAAGCTGAAGAAAAGGAAGAATTAAAATTTCCTTTTTGTTTTGGTCAGCACAGCAAATGTTATTCAAAAGGCCTTTCTTGTCTCTAACCTAAGATCCATTTTTTGGATTAAGTCCTCAAGGAGAAAAAGGAATGAGAAATAATTCTAAAACATTGTTCTCTGGTACAACTAAAAAAAGCGAACATGAACATGGTCCCTGCAGATCTTAGCCATGCCATTTGCTGAGGAAAATGTGTCCTAGGATATGGACAAAACAGCATTTTAGCCTCTTTAAAAGAGGATGGGTAGCTATTGCATGGGAGCATGCATCAGTTACTACACTGCAACTATTAGGTCTGCAAGATCTTGTCTTATCATAACATATAATATAACATGTCATGATAAGACTTGTTTAACTAATGAGTTAAATCTCCCTAACTTTGACCCCTGTAGGCAAGTGAAGTGACTTGGGTTCAAGTGAAAGTGGTCTTGCTACATTTGTGTCACTCTAGGATCAGCCAGAGGTAAAACAGTTTAGCGACAGTTGTTGTATCTATATATGCTGTGGTGAACAGACTTGCACACCTTAATCTAGAAAAGAGTCTGAAAATACCTGCTTGTCAAATTTGGCACGCAACTTGTCTTTTCCTAAATATATATAAAATGCCTTGGTTCTGAACTTTATTGCAGCTTGTTTCTTAACAAGTTAAGCTACTGTGCTCTTATCTGAATTGGAGAAATAGTCCATTGTATTCTTCCCGTAGCTGCCAAAAATTAGAGGTTCTGGCACCATAAGCACGTACCATCAGGATTGAGCTCCTGATCAGTATAATCCTTGTAATCCATGATAATTGTCCTTATTACATTAGATGCTTGCCTATCTACATGTTTCTCTGGAAAAGTAGGAAGAATATTGAGGCAAATCTTTACAATACTTCAACCTAAAGTCCTTGTTATTTGGCTTCTATCTGAAATCTTGGATTCTGTAGTAATTCTGCTGAGAGCACTCTTAATCAGAACAATGCATTTTCTGCATTCTACACAACATTCCCATAAAAGCCTCATTTGACCTATTTGGCCAGTGGTCCAAGCTTCTTCACTTTCAATTGTAAAGGATAATGAGGTTTTTTTGGGGGGGGAGTACAGTTCTATCTTCTGGGGTGTTTATACATTTAACCAAGGTGGCCTCCAAAGGAAAAGCTTAGTCTCAGGAGTGGTCATATAGCACAAACTTTTCTTCCGTCTTGATGTTTAATGGTCTTTTACCTAAAACAGGCTTTGATAGTTGCAGGGTGGATTCCGCTGTCTTCAGAAAACAATGTGTACATTTATTTTCATTGCTATTCCTGGACAAACTTATAGATTCAAGGTTGCAAAGTACTTAACATACAGATGGCATACTTTATACATAAGTGCTATATAAATGTCAATTAATCTTGGTCCCTTTGGTAAGTAAAAGTATTAATCCCACTCTTGAAAATGGAAATCTCAAAGCTGCATATCAAATCAATGGTTAACTGGGATGGTAATGTAGAAGCTTTTGGTTCTCTAGTTATATTTTTACAGTGTTACTCTGTTCTTCCTTTAGCTGCTGGGCAATATAATAGGTCATGAGTAGATAACAATAGCAGATAACAAACCTGGACTTCTTTACTTGAGCAATATAGGCTTAAATTAGGTACAGAGGTCACTGCCCATTCCTGATCATCACACGCTTATGCAGCCTATTGTTTTATATATTAAATCTATCTGATTGGTCATGCATAAGGATCTTTAGCCAGCTTCTAAGTACGTTCCGTTTGCTAATGGTTTGTAGAACAGATATTGGAATTTTTCTGCAGGTTTTTACAGAGTAATGTTAGATCCTGACCTGTGGGCATGAAAAGTTTGAAAATTTGCTAAATGTTTTTTTAAATAACTATGGGCAGAAGAAAATTCCATATATCAACAAAAATCAGCCATACCTTTTTTTTTTCCCCTTCACTACAAAAAATAAAATATGGGTGGAACTTGATGTTAGTTCATAATGGTGTGATGAAATCCTTAATAAATTGTAAGGATTGATGCACCATTCAGTTACCAGTAAAACCATAAAAGTTTCTTGTATATGAATTTAAACTCTGATTGAGGCACTTAATGCTAGTACAGAACTCTAGGTATACATGCTTTTGAAGAAAAAAGAAGTGGAAAAGGATTTTCCAATTTTTTTCTTCAAAAGCATGTATATCTAGAGATTTTTGTTTTACATTGATGACGTGATGGGTGAGAGCCATAAGGGAGGTGATGCTGACAAGTATAACTTGTTTTAAGAATGCTGATGGCAGTCAATGTAGTGTACAAGTGATACAGCAGTTCCATAGTACTTCATTTTTTTATTTTTATTTTTTTACTTTGAATCCATCTTAAAGGGCTGGGGTGGCATGGGTACTAAGGCACACGGTTGACAGCCCAGGAGTCAGGTCACAAGTTTGAGACCATAGCAGAAGTGCTCACAGTGTGTCCTGGCAGATTCCAACAAATCTGTGAATTCAGCTAAATACTTTGTAACAAGGACACAGAAAAAAGGAAAGGAAGTCATCCTTAAAGTTCTTTGAACTGTGTTTTTAATGTTAAAGTGGTAATTCAGTCTGACTTGCTCTTAAATTAAACTCAAATCCTCTTTTAAATACAAAATAGGAAAACATTTTCTAATGAAACAATCTTTTCCAGATGAAGGGAATGAAACAGAGGTTCAGCCACAACAAAATAGTCAGCTAATTTGGAAACAAGGGCGACAGCTGCTGAGACAGTAAGTGTCATAATTAATGTTCAAAGATGGGAGCTTGACTGAAAGGTATCAACACTGAATCTGACTACTGTATTTTAATATTTCCATCTGATTTTCTTTCCTGAAAAGTTAGTGTGAGTGCTTAACCTTCTCTGGAAGGGCTATTACAGCACAGAAAGTTTTTTAGAAGTGTTGGTAAGTTTCACCGTTTAAAACAAACTGTTTCTGGTGGGTGTTATAGGAAGGTTAATAGGGAAAAGAGGTTAGAGAAATCTTAAAATTTATTTTTCCCTTAAAATATTTAGCAAAAATTCAAGAGATAAGATTATTCCTTCTAGAACCATGTGAAATAAGAACAGCTCTTACCTTTCAGATTTTTTCACACGTTTACATATTTTTTTCTAATTTTGACTAACTTTTAACACATCCATGAAACAATCTTACTTGGTCCATGTCTGAGTCCATCTGTTATGTATCAGTGGTGTGCAAGTGTGTAAAGCTCAGGTCTTAGTGCTACTCACACACCTCCTAGACACCTAAGTTAGTAAATGCAATTATTTTTCATGCTACATAGTTGGACTTAGTTCATTGTGCATGCTCAGAAGCAGTTTCCTATGGGCAGGTATGTGTTGAACTCCATTTATGTCCTATTGCCATCCAGTTATATCTAGGAAAATACACATTCTGTGTTAAATCCCCAAATCTGTTGTCAAAGGAGACACAGAATGTGTATTTTAAACCCGTTTTACAGATTTGGGGCTGAGAGATTAAGGGATTTGCACAAGGCTGTGCCACGTATCCCTATATCTTACTTAGTTACAGTATAAGGTACATGTCTACCCTGTCTTCTGCATGACTTCAGATTAACTTGACTGCCTATCTGCATATCCATCTCAGCCAGCTTTACACTTCAGACAGTCTGACTCCAAGGCTCAATGAACCTTTTAGGCCTTAGCTGTCACCCCTTTATGTAAATGAGCCAAATTCACATTCTGCATGGATGTTCCAGTTTAACAAAACAGTTGGGTACTACTAAATGTGTATATACGTATTTGATCATAAAACTGGTTGTTTGTACTGTCATAACTAGTCAAAGAGTAGGAAATTGTCACAGTAGGTATGTACAGGCTTTGTGTAAAGGTTATCTAGGAGGCAGATTTTAAGTTAGATTTTTTTTTATTTTACTTTAGATGTTCATGAAATACCTATAAAAACAAAATAGCTATACTGTGTATGAAATGGTTTGGGGTCTTTAATTAAAAATCATTTACAGTTTATTCATAGTTCTTTTTCCATCTATCTTGGTAAATGCAATGAATAACGTATTGTATAACCTCTGACTACTAGGCTCTTTGATTTTTTCTCAGTGACTGTACAGGCTGGTACTGCAAGAAACGATTCCCTCTGCAGCTGGTACAAGACAATTTATTATAATGTTTCATTAGCACAGCACCATACTTTGCTAAGCTTTGTACCGGAGGGGAGTTTAGGGAGTATCTTTTATATAATGATTTAAATAATCATATAGATTACACAGATCTGCATGGAAGTCTAGCATGAGTTCTACTCCTACAGGTATCTACAGGAAGTGGGTTACACGGATACAATACTGGATGTGAAGTCAAAACGTGTGCGAGCTTTGTTGGGCCTTTCAAATGATGCCTCAGACAGAGAAAATAACAAAAACCAAGAGCCAATGTTAAATGGCACAGAGGCCCAAGTTAAAGAAAACGTAATGATTGGGTAAGTTCTGGACATGACAAATGTTACCTTTTAATGTGTGTGTAAATTATTTGTTTGTGAAAGATTTTATTTGCGTGAAAGATTTTTATGACTTTTCTTTTTAGATTCCAAACTGAACGAATATTTCTAGCCAACTTAATTATTAAACAGTTAAGTATTAACGTGGAAGCCACACTTTAATTATTGAAAATTTCCATAAAGAAGCAATTTATTATTTCATTTAAGTGACACTAGAGGAAATTAAGCCTTCTGACTTTAAGGTTATGTTCTTTAAATGCTGAAAGGAATATGTCAGTTACTGGGCCAACAGAATTTTCCTTTGGCTTGCTAATACTCTCAAAATTGTAATATAGTCTTCAATATTCTGGTATAAGATGCCATATATGATGACTAAATAATCTGTATAAGGTGAAGGATTTTACAGCATCTGGAAATGTTTTTAATATGCATAACTAGCTTCCAACTTTTATAAATCCTCAACTTTGCTGCTGACATCTATGTTAATAAATATGTAAGAATGCAGGTAAAATCTACATGTAGCTTCCACATGTGCATGCCTGTCACTTGATATTTCTGATACCATCACAAAGATGGCAGACAGAATAAAATAAAGTTTATGCTTCATTTATTAAATTGTTTTCCTCTTTCTAGAAGAAACTTATTACAGTTAAAATGCTTCTGAAAGCTTGCTTTTAGACATTCCAGCAAAATTAGTTTGTGGCTGCTCATTTAAATACAATAGTTTATGAAGTGCTAGATTTAAAGAAAAAGTAAGTCTGAGTTTTACTTCAGAAGGCAGCACCATTGCCAACACAGGGTTTAATCTTTGATTTTGCCTCTTGTTTCAAAAGCAAGTACAGTTTAAATATAGCAGACTGCAGTCCCCACTGTATTCCAAGGCACAATGTTGCTTTGTGATGGCTTCCTAATCTGAAGAGAATTCATTACGGTAATCAGAGCCAGTAAAGCAGCTGGTCTGTGTTTAGGGAGATTACCCAGTGAACATGAGCTAATTATATACTTCATGTTAGGTTGTGAGATGGGAAATTTGGGTGCGTAACCTCTGTTATGCACCCTTTCAGGCTGGAAGGAGATGGCATCTATCTTGGGTAGAAAATGGGAGAAGCTTGTCCTTTTTACAGTCAGAGTGAGAATTCCTATGTGTACGTGTTGTCATTTTTCTTTTTCTTTTTTAATTGAAGATGGCTAGAGATAGTGAGGTTATGTGATGAGTGTTTTGCATGGGGAACGGAATAGAGTCAGCAAATTTTGTAGAGACCTGTTAAGGCTGAGAGGCGATGAGCTTTGGAGCTAACGACAGGTAATTTGTCTGGGCTCCTTCATCAAATCAGTTCTGACCTCCTTCTAATGGTTATGCATATTGTGGTGTAATACTTCTTCCATGAGCTTTTGTTTTAGGTAGTACTAGATCTGATATGAATAAAGCTGACATTTTAGATTTGCAGGCTGATTCTGGATGTGGGTGCTCAGTAATACCATGTTTGACTGAATATTGTCATTCTACAAGATTTGTCTTTGCAGTTTGATGTTAATGCATGTCCTCTTTGAGGAACTTTTTGTTCTTGGCTGACTTGCGATACACAAGGTAGCTAACTGCAGAAAATGTTTAGCTGAGCACCTGAATGTTTGATATGTACAGTACACAACTAAACTTTCTGGTTAAGCTGGTCTCTACATCCTAAGCTTTTGCAGTAGAGGAATTTCTAAGTGGAGTTTTCTGACGTTTTTTCAATATTGTCTCAGTGCTCACAGTTTATCATGCATCTCTTGATCTTAGTTCAAACTGGCTGTCTTGCGTTTCTTTGTAAGCAAGGAAAGTCTGGTTTTTACTGAAAGATTGAGGAGAATTTTTTGCTGAGATAAGTGAAAAATTGGTCTTCTGTGTTGTGAATATTTTGGGTACTTGTAGTTCAGCCACCATCCTGTGCATATTGGTGCAGGAGGTATTCCACGTCTCCAGGCAAAAGGCTGCTCATGCCTTTTGGACTAGTGAATGCTGCAGAATTTTGTAATTCCTGACTGGCGCTATATGATATCTCACCTTCTACCTCCTTCTAGCTACATTATCATTTGCTTACAACAGTGAATCAGGTTGGAGACCAGACAACAATGAGGGGAGGAGGTTTGTCATCAGTTGGCTGAGGTGTTCCTGCCCCAGATAAGGTGTTACTCTTTGCTTAATCCATGTGGATTGTAGGGCCTATTTGCTTTTGCAACCTCTACTAGAGCACCTGAGCCAAGTAGGTGCTGGAGATTCAGGACAAACAGGATGTGCCAATTCCAGTCCAAATGCTTGCTCAGCCTTTAGAGACTTAAAACTGCCAATCCCACACCCAAGCAGTACAGCCTCTAAAGAAGTGTAAATTGTAATATGCTTAAACTTTAGGCAGACATGGGATGAATTTAAATGCCTATCCTACAGTGCACTGGCCCATAGGGAGGATCAGAGCACTCAGAGAGATGTTTTATTAGTCCCAAACTACTTGCTTCCCCCAAAAGTGGGGAATTGATTCAGCTGTTGTTTCCTTCCCACTTCCACAGTATGTGGAGTGTGGATGGAGAATGCTAAAGCCAGAATGAACTTGAGCTGGGAGGCACCAGGAGCAGCACTGAACAAGAGGGCATGCCATCATTGCAATAGTAGAGGAAGAGGAGTGGTGCTGTGGCAAAGTAAGAACAAATGAAAATGGCTAGAAGAACAGGCAAGCAATTAAGGGAAACCAGGAAAGAAAAATCTTGTGGGTGGAGAATGAGGGAAAGAGGAAGAGAGACAAACTGGTAGGTACACTTAAAAAAAGAGAGGAAGTTGCCCCTCTCTTGTTGTGCCATATCTTGCCATACTTGCATTAAAGACCTAGCATTCTGACATTCAGCACCATAGTATTGGCTCTAAGTACTTGCCTTTCCTTAGAGATTGAGGAGCAGCTGGGAATTGTTGGGACTCTTGATAGGAGGCAGATGTTCAGCTTGCCCATGTGGGTGGGGAGTAATAAGCAGTGCTTCTACTGCAGTGTTAATACGAAGATAGTACTTTTTTTTTTTTTTTTACTTTAAAATGCTTAACTCGATCCATCAGGTTCTCAGTACTTCAGAAAGCTGTAATGCTGGCTGGTTTCATCTTCCTAACCACATGAAGTTGGATTTCCAAGAATGGTGTGGTCTACATAGCTGTTTTCTCTAAGCTCAATAATCACTTTGTCCCTTTTTCTGACAATAATGCCAGTTTCAAAAACTAAAATTAAGTTAAACCTGCTCTTTTTTAGTTAAAGCAACTTGATGGCTGTGTATTAGTAACCACAGCGCATATAGCCAGGTACCTCTATTTTGACACATTTGTATCTGCTAATGTACAGAACCTCATGAAAACTTTAACATTCAAGAGCACCATGTGGATTTGGAGTGTTCCTGGAAGATTTTGATTCCATAGATGAAAAACATTATTTTGGTCACTTGACATTTGATTTAATCCTCTTCCTACTTGTCTCATGGTATTTTAAAGGGGATCTATATTCACTTTCGTCAGATCAAGTCACTTGCATTACAAAAGATAAGTACCACTCCTTGGCATGAATGAATTCAGAAATAAATACTAAAAATTAACTTTCTAATAATGTAAAATTCCAAAATGCCTGCAATAGGCAGACAAGGTTATTTGGGTAAATGTGATGTTTTTTATTAGACCAACTGAAAAGTTGGTGTGGGAAAGCCTGCAGTGAGAAGAATGGGTGCTTTTTTCTCCATTAAATGATCTATGTTGTAAACACAAATGAATGAAAACTGTCTCAATGAAATACAACATGATCTTATGTGACAAGAAAGAATTTTTAATTTAATGCATTAACCCCTTTTTTAATTGGTTCCTTCCTTTAATTGAGTCCTGGTCAGTCTATATTAATCTCGGAGGTATTTATTTGACATGGACAGAAACAGACATCATAATGGAACAAAATGGAAAAAGGAATAAAATATATATTACCAAATAACTTATTATGGTTAGGACTTGATAAGGGGACTCAGAGATTAGAAGCTGTAGTTAAATGACCAGTGAAAGTTCATTCCAACAGTTTAACATGTTTTTTAATTAAAGTTAAAAAAAATAAGAAAAATGTAAGGCCAATTGGCATATACTCAGTATTTCTTCAAAAACTAACTACTCCTTTTATTGTACTATGTTTGATTTCTCTTGCATTTCTTGCATGTAAGAAAAGAAACCTCAGTTAAAAATGCAATGGGTTATGCTCCTACTTCTTATCAAGCTTATAATGAAACAATTATTAAGACTTTAATTTTTAGAGTAAAACAAACCATTCCAGTGAAGACTTAAGCAAGTGACCATCATTCTAGTTCAAAAACAGATTACCTGAATAACTCTCATGCATCCGTAAATCCTCTTGGCACTTACACATTTAATCAAACTGCTCTGTGCATACTGGCTTATGGACGTATGTAGTGTTGTGCATCTCCTTGCTTATAAAATGGTTTATTAAAGAAATTAAACCTTTCAAATTTTGGTACTACTGATCTGCAAAAGAAAATAATTCCCAAACAGTGTGTGTATTAGACATGCATAATGAATTAAAAATTGGAAATCTAGTTGAGTTTTAAAAATCACTTCTTTCCCCTCCCCCTCTTCCTTCCCCTTCTTTATTTATCCTTGGCTGTCTCTTGCCTTGTCCTAAGCAGGGCTACAAAATAAAGTAGGTATTCACAGCAGATGCATTTATGCATGGCTTCTACAAGGAACACTGTTGCCCTTGTTCCTTATAGCTGATCTCTAAATAATAATTAAAGAAAAAGCAACACCTTGCCATGAGACACTTATTCCTTGAAGCCCCGTTTTCATTAATCCAGTGGGAAGTGGAGTCAGTGATAGCAGCTTCTCTTTAGAAGTCCCTGGTAGAGAACTATGGCTTAAGGCTTGCAGCTTGTTCTTGGAAACCTCACACAAGTCTTTTATGGGCTTGGAGGAAGAAGCAGAAAGACATGAAATAGGGGTGAGGAAGGCAGGGAAGATGAGACGTTAATAAGGAAGTAACTTTTTGTAAGTTACTCCAAGCATTCTAGTGGGTTGTTTCTTACAAAGTTTGTTTGATTTGTTGTGATGCAGTGATCTAACTAGTCAAACAGCCTTATCTTTGCATGTATGCTTGGGACATTACATTGTATAGTCTGAAAGTCTCTTCAGTTGGTAAACTTGCAAATTGCATCCAAACCATTTTGTAAGTTACTTCCTGGTTTTAGTGTGCATTGCCTGTTTCTTGCATACTGTGTGCTAATTCAAAACAAAACTTTCAAAAAGATTGTGAATACTGTCTGGCCTGTCTAATGTGGTTTTTACCTTGCACATAACTGCTTATGGTGATTACATGTTTTATTTATTTCCATATCTTCAGTTAAGCTGCATAATACATGGCCTGGATCTCATTGTGTGGTTATAAGAATTTTAATACTATGAGAAGACAGTATTAGATATAATGGTCTCAACCCAGTTTTTAATAGTAGATGAGGACTGAGTCCTCAGATATGGTTTGGGAGACTGTACCAGGTCACTGTATCAGGTACAGTTTGTTAGCACATGCTCCTTCCTTCCTGGGTCATGTCATGAAATGTTTCTAGTGCTCTAAAAAAGCCTTCTGTTTTGATCCCCTAGAAATACATATTTTTTTGGTTAGGTTAAAGTAAACCCTTTCTTTAACAGAATTATGTTGTGGATTTCCTTTCTTCTTCTGTAATTTTATCAATAAAATCTGATTTTAAGATGACCTGTCTTTTGGTATTGGATACTAATTGTTAGATTAGTTGCTCGCAACCAAACACTTCCTGGTCTTCCTCCCCACCACGAAAAGAAACTGATGGCTTTGTCACATTGGGTGTCGAGAAGTTTATAATTTCCTTCCCCAAAATTAGTACAGGAAGCCTTCCAAGAGCTTGAGGGGGGGCAAATAGAAATACAAATAAATGGAAAAATCTGAGGTGTGATTACAAAGACAATATTTATCTTCAACATCCATTTAAGCTATTTGAATTTAAATTTATTATGTATTATGCAATCATATTAGAGAAGCAAAGGAAAGTATCTGCAGTATGCGGTCTCAGTAGCATCACTTATTAACGTGCAGAAGTGAGTTTCCCTATATTTTCCATGTTTTGCACAGTTCAAACCTAGATCTATGTAGCCTCTAAAATTTTAGACCTTGAGAGCCTTTTTATGTTGGTAACTTTTTGAGTTACTTTCTGAACTGAAAGGATCCTAAACCAATTAATTTTTTTTCTTTAATCTGGAACCATGTAGTTTTATACAGCAGCTTGACACAGGAAATGAAGGTTTAGCTGACTAGTGTGGTGATATTGAGTAAGGCTAAGTGCAGGCTTTTAAATGCTATGCTATGTATGGAGTACTGAGAGGTCAGAATTGGGGAGATGATAAAATTGTTTATTAGCCTAAGTAGGATTTAAGCATGTTCTAAATCTGAAATTGTTAAAACAGCATATGAAACGCAACTCAGAAGAAATCTTTCAGGTTAGTCATATCTGCAGTAGATCCAGGAGGCTACCTGGCTCTGAAGGAGACAAGTATTCGTGCAATACTAGGCCATGGTATAATTTTAAAGGAAAAAAGTCAGCAAAAGTAGTTGAAAAACATGGCCCCACCCAGGCTTCATATTCACTTTTTTGCCATAGTGCAGCAGTTCCTTACTCTTTTGGCTACCTCTGTCATTCTTTTGCATCAACTTTGCATCTTTCTCAGGCCTGCACTTCACACATCAACCTCAGCTTTCAATTTCTGATTTCATTTTTGCAACTATTTACAACTTCTTTTCTGCCTAGTATTCTAGTATAACAGGTAAGGGGTTTTTTGTGGGTTTCTTTTGTGTGTGAATTACAAGTGATTTCAGGTACTCCTGCCAATTTCTTGGCTTTTACAATCACCTATTTAGATTAAATGATTTTTTTTCCTGTTGCTATATGAAAGATCCATACCAACAGTAAAGTATAATCCTGTGATTGTAAAAGTTACTGTCCTTAAAGTGTTATCAAGTGCACAAAGGCACACTATTTTTCTCAAAAATGCTAACTGAAATATAGGCACGCAGGGTTCTTTGTGTGAATCTGATATCTTTTATTAGATGAACTTAAATAGTTGGAAAAAATTTTAAGCAAGTTTTCAGGTTTAAAAACCCTTTGTCAGGCTGAGGAAGTCTCTCCTGTTGGTGTGTGCTCATCCAGGAAGAGCACACACCAACTGCAGACTTCCTCAGCCCGACAAAGGGTTTTTAAACCCGAAAGCTTGCTTAAAATCTTTTTCCAACTATTTAAGTTGGTCTAATAAAAGATATTAGATTCACCCAAAGAACCTTGTCAGCCTATGTCCTCAGACCAACACGACTACAACCTACACCCCTGTAGCTGAAATATATTAAGCTGTTATTAGTAACAGTAAGATTTTTTTTTTTTGTGATTACTAATGGAGAGAGAACCTTGGGTATTATTAGCTGTAGGAGTTGCAGGCAGATTGCCGGATAGTTTGGCATTTAGGTTTCATGTTTTCTTCCTCTGCAGAACATGTGTCATTTGTCTCTACCTGTTCTTTTGCTTTTCTACCAAAATCTTTGGAGTTCTGTCCCAGTACTAGTCTGTCAGAAGTCTGTCTGACTTTGTTTCAGGTTCTTGTTCCATGTAGGGCTCATAAATTGGTTGCATTTATTCCTTTATTATTGCTTTAACTGTATGCTTACCAACATTACTTTGTCTGCTTGGATTCTTCTTCTTCAGCTGTTGACATAGCAACCCTTATGGTTCCTGCTTCAGAGACGCTTGGAATTTCTGCTAAAACTGAAAAGGCAATGTTTGTAAAAGATATATTATACAGAATTAAACATTTGTTTTCCATTAAAAGTGTTTTACAGGAACAAATTCAACACTTTTCAAATGTTCCTGATTGACAGGCCTGGAGCCTGGCATATCTTGTTCCCTAGTAAGATGGAAGGACATAAATAACAGAGTGAAGTCTTACTGTACCCCCGTGTGTATGTGAAATTAGATTAGTATCCTTGGCTTATTCTACCCTGGTCCTCTCTACTGCAGTTGCCAGCAAAGTGTGCTTGTTTGAAACTGCTTTGTCATCTGCATCTTTGTCAGATGGAAGCTACTTTAAAATACATCAAGAACTGAAGCAGCTGAGTTGGGAATTGCAGCTAAGCATGGTATAATTAGAGGGTGTAAATAAAATAACCTACAGTTAATATTACATTGTTTTGCCCACAAACATAATTATATATAATCATTGTCCAATTTTACCAGCTGACTTATTTTTATCCTGTGGGTTCTTGGGCACTAAAAAGCAAAACAGATGAATGCAAGAAAGATTTTGTAGATGATCATTATTCTTTTTTTGTTGTTGTTTTCTTGTTACCAGAAAACCAGAATTGACGGACTCTGCCTCTCTGCTAGAGACTTTCAAGTTTCTTGAAAATGCAGCAGCAGAATTCAGTGATGAAGAAGAGGAAGAAGACATTGAAGGAAGAGAGAAAACAATCATTGATACCTCGACGGTAGGTCAAAAAATCCAATTGAAAAACTTGTGGTGGACTGATAAGAGCTTATTGTGATCCCTTACAGATGAACATTTGCATGATGTACATCCCCCAATGTGTATGTATCTGCAAATCATTAAATGCGCTCACATCTGACTGTCAAGTTGATAATATGAGAACAGGGGCATAACAAATGAATTCCATTTATTTATGCCTAATGGTAAGCTTGCTTCCTCAATGTGAAAATTGTCCCTAACACACAAATTCAGCTCCATCATTTGTTTGTTGTATGTATGGCTCTTAGAGTGAAAGGACAAAATACCTTATAAAACAGGAGAATGAACAAGAAAACAAAACAAATTAAAGCAGAAGTTTGAGCATCAGCATAAAACAGAACCCATCAAACCAATATCCCAGCCTACCTTTGGTTGCTAAATGCAACCAGAATCTTACAGTGCATCTGAAAGATGTCCAGGTTCAAGCTCTGGTGGACCTCAAGAAAGAGGGATTTCTAGAGTTAAGGAGCAACTGGTGAAAATAATTTCCCGCATCTTTTCATCAAGCAGAATTACCGCATTGATGGCACTTGCAAGAAATTGCTCTTGGCTCTCTTCAGAGATCACAATGGGACATAAGGGAGAAGCTGGTACTCTTAGATATGTAGGGTCCAGACTGATTAGGGCCTTATGAGTCAAAACCAGTACCTTGAATTTTACTTGAAAAACTTTTGGTGTCCAGTGCAGACTCTGGAGCATATGAAGTTGTGCTCCTGGCAACCCAACCCTGTCAAAAGGGAGATCACTGTATTCTGCACCAGCTGCATCTTCCAGATAGTCTTCAAGGACAGTCCCATGTAGAGCGTGTTGCATGGATGTTTGTTGCCAGATCTGAATCTAGAAAAAAAAGGATCACAGTCTTTTCACCCCATGAAGCTGATGGAAGACATTCTTAGCACTAATGCCACCTAAACTTCCATCCAGGTGCAGCAGAGGGTACAGGGGCACCCCAAGACTGTAAATTTGAGTGACAAGGGGAAGCTGAATCCCCTCTCTGAAAGGTGCTCAATCTCCTGCCAAGTTGTGCAGTTTTGACTGAAACTGAAACCATCCACATCCAATGCCCAAGTGTATCTAGACGCTGGGAAAAGACTGAGACTGTGGGGCCTGGGTCAGATGAGGAAGAAAAGCAGAGCTGGGTGTCATCAGCATAGTGATGGCACTTCCCTCCAACTCTCTGCATAGTCTTGCCCAGCAGCTTTATATATGCATTAAACAGACAGGGTGACACAGTGGAGCCCTGGGGGACTCCAAAGTGACTCCATTACTAACTTCCAGGACCTTCCTGCTAAGATAAAACATAATCACTTTAGAGTTGTCCTGTGAATACCCACCAGATCATGTAAAGATTTTATTAACACCTCCTAGTCAACTTGAAGCAGGTGAGTAGTACTTACTTATTTAAAGTCAGCTGTGTAAGCATGCTCAGAAAGATCTGAGAAGGCGCACTACTCAGTATAGATTCCTGAAGTATTGGTTGCAAAAACAATTGTAAACCATGGCAAAAATCAAAATGAGTGACTGTGAGGGGAGAGAGACTCAGGTTCTTTGCCTCCTCAGCCGGAGTGGTATTTGAACCGACATCTTCTACTTTCCATGAGCTTCATAGATTTCATAGACATTAGGGCTGGAAGGGACCTTGGAAGATCATCGAGTCCAGCCCCCTGCCCAGGGGCAGGAAGTCAGCTGGGGTCACAGGATCCCAGCAGTATTAACGTCCAATTGACTCTTAAAGGAATCCAGAGTAGGTGCTTGCACCCTCCGGCGGCAATCTGTTCCAGGCCTTGGGGGCTCGGACTGTAAAAAAAAAAAAAAAAAAAGTTCTTCCTTACGTCCAGCCTGAAATGGTCTTGGAGAAGTTTGTAACCTTTTGACCCTGTCTTCCCATGGGGCGCTCTGGTGAACAGGCGTTCCCCCCAGTCCTGATGCACACCCCTTATATACTTATAGGCAGCCCCCAGGTCCCCCCTGCGCCTGCGTTTTTGCAGGCTGAAGAGTCCCATAGCTCTCAGCCTCTCATCATAAGGCCTGTTTTCCTGACCTCTGATCGTGCGCATGGCTCTCCTCTGGACTCTCAAGCTTCTCCACATCCATTTTAAATTGTGGAACCCAGAATTGGATACAGTACTCCAGCTGTGGCCTCACCAAGACAAAGTACAGTGGGAGGATGACATCCTGGAATTTGCTAGAGAAGCATCTATGGATGTAAGCCAGAGTTCTGCTTGATTTGCTGGCTGCAACATCATATTGGTGGCTCATATTCATCTTGTGGTCAGTCATGACCCCCCAAGTCCCCTTTCAGCCATGGTGCTAGCAAGCATAGCACTGCCGAGCCTATAAGCATGCTGCAGGTTTTTCTTCTCAATGTGGAATACCTTGCATTTTTCGATGTTGAAGGCCATCAGGTTTTTGTCCGCCTATTTTCCGAGCCTGTCAAGGTCGGCCAGGAGTTAACTAAACTAGAGTCAAAAGCTCCCTCAGCCCCTGCTCCCTCTGAACACTGGCTCAGTGGGTAGTCCAGAGGGATGTACATGTGGAGAGGAAGGCAGTGGGAGACTGGCTCAGTGAGATGGATACTGCGCTACAAGGGGGAGGCTTCTGTCTTCTGGCCCCAGCTCATTTTCCCCAGTGGTGTTTCTGCATTTTACATTTAATAATCATTGTATAAAATGGATAGACAGCTGGTGCATGTGGGGGAGGTGGTATTAAAACAACCACACTGTTTAATGCAATCTTCAGCCTTGTTTTAAAGTTAAACATTTTAATTTTTCTGATTTTAGTTTAGGAAAACATTTGATTCTGAGTATTTGTATAAATTGTCTTAAAGCTGTAATATTCATGTGCAGGAAAAAAGATTTTTGCTGCATCCCAAAACTGAGTTGCTGCATTTCATTCTGAGCTGTGGATGCAGCATATTTGAAAAAAAGTATTACAAAAATAACAACACTTTGGGGGGAGGGGAGGGTTGCCTGGTTCATTCTTTTTTTGTTTTGTGAAATAACTAACCTTTCCAATTAACATTGCCACCTTGATGGTGTCACAAGCAATCAGATAAAAATCCAAGGCGCATAGAATTAATGTATTTTTTTGTTTGGGCCAAAAAAAATCATATTTACCTGATTTTAATATAAAATATATTTAAAAATTGTAGTTGAGTCATGATAGAGCCATCATTAATTTTTGGAAACAGATAACTGTATAAATGAGGTTTGCTGTTTGTTTTGTTTTGTTTTCTTCTTAAGAAATGCTTTTACAGAGGATCTTTGTCAAACTTGTTGCCACTAACCCATGGCCTATGAGGTAATGTCTGCGACTTCTGGGTAAAATCAGCTTTAATACAGTTTATTCAATGTGCAAGCCAAGGAAACAAGGTTTAAGTGGAATGTTTAGTCTTCTTCTAGATCTTAGAATTGTTTCTGTCTTAGGAACTGTGAAGAAGTCTTCTAGCCAGATTAGAATAAACAGAAATGTCTCTCCATGAGCTAGAGAGTGCAGGCCTCTATGTTGAATTTATTTGTGATGGCTTTTAATAAGGTCTTAAGTGAAATGGGTAATGTTGAACATCTTTTTTTTCCATTGAAATAGATATGTTAATGTAGTTTTAGTGGCATCTGGGTCACGTGTCAGCCAAACAACTGTAATTTAACCAGTCAATTTTCTTGCTTTAGGAGAAGTTCAGAATGCTTATCTTATAAGTTTAGCAAGTTATCAAGCTAGTATTTGAAGTGATCAAGGAACACCCAACATGTAGAGGTAACAGTAGTTAAATCTCGGCCTTTAGACCCAGCCAAATGATTTTGCCCAGCAAAGATGAATTTGAGCAATAAGAATTCCGTGATCACCTCATGCACTCATCTCTGATATTTTAATTTTAGCTATATTGCCCCCGCAGAGATGAAATTAAATATCAGAAATAGTATTTCCAGAGATGTAATCAGATTTAGACCAGTCACTGAGGGTGTGACCAAACCTACATATTACCTGCTTTAAAAGGGAAGGGGTGGTTTCATTACAGCTGTATCACTAGGATCATGCAGACACAGTCATTTCATCTTAACATCCTTTGTGATCCTTTGGTATCAATACAGTTGTTACATCTGTCTGTGCCATGATACTAGGTGCTTAGCCTTTTGTAAAGGTTCCACTTTATGAACTTTTCTTGAAGCAAAACTAAGAACTCTGCAGTCTTTTGGGCTTAAATTGTGTGCATGTTTGTGTAAATTAATTGTAATCTGCACTCTTGTAAATTGCTTGTATAACCTTTTCTTTTGAAAGGATGAGTATTAACTACCTTGAAGCAGAAAGATTGTTATAAGGCAGAATTTTCAATTTGACTTAAAATTTGAACACTAAAGTATGTGTGTGGTATCCACTTTGCCCTACCCAAAATATTAACCTATGTGTTGATAGATAGTAAGTAAAAACAGAGAAAAAATATATCTATTAGAGTTCCACGTATGAGTAAGGAACATGGGCATTTTAAAGTTAGATAGATAGATGATAGATTTTAGTTTAATTTCCTTCTTTGTTTCTCTTTAGATTGTGAGGAAAAGAGTGCTGTCTGATAGCAGTGAAGATCGAGATACAGAAGAAGCTTTGAAAGAATTTGATTTCTTGGTTACATCAGATGAAGGAGATGGAGAATCCAGAAGTTCAGGAGATGGAACAGACTGGGGTAAGGAAATTTTAATGGATTGCACAGGGAAAAAAAGAGGATTAAGCATACAAGCTGCTATTTTGCCAGGATTTTGTCCAAAACAATCCTACTCTAATTTCTTGCAAGGCAGACTGAGACTCTTTAAAAAACTTATTTTACTATTACCTTTCTATATCCAGCTTTTATGCAGAGGTTCTTAGAAGCTCACTTTTTGAGTTGTGTTGTCTATTTTAGATATTGTAAATGCAGTTTGAATATTTACGTGTGGAGCTTCGATATATTTTTTTCAATCTATTCAGACTCCATAGATGGAGTATGATAAAACAACATATATAATAAATCAATATATTGTGGACAGGAACATGAGAGGCATTGAAACTTCTCCTTTCTTCATCTTTCATGGAGAAAGCAATGCGAGTCATAATGACTTAGTTTTATTGTATTCAGTGTACAAATAGGTAGCTGAAGCTGTACATCTCGTGGCCCAACCCATTTTTACAGATGCCATTTCGCTGAGGCTTCCAGGGTTACGATTGGACATCATTTTTCAATATCATAATATTGATTCCCTGGGGAGCTAGACACCATAGATGTTTAACAGGATAAAATGCATAACATCACAGTACATTTAAATACAGCTACAGGAATTCCCTTAGGTCTGTATATTTAAAAGTTGCTGCTTTGCCAGAAATAGTTGCCTTGAAAGCCATCCTGGAAGTTGCTTGTTGTTATGATTATAACTTTATCTTTTCTGCTTTTAGATTTTACTGTAACTGCCATTTGTTTCACTGAAATGTAATTAGCTAGCATTTGTCAGTAGGAGACTTATTTTGAGACATTATTTTAATGCCTCAAACACCTTTGCCACCTTTTTTGTCTTCCATTGGGGAACAGCCCAATACGTATTTCTAGAAGTCTACTAAAAAACAAAAGAAAATGAAAAACGTTTGTCATGGGTATCTTGTATAGGATAGTAATACTCAATTTTTGTGCAGCAATAAAACTAAGGCATATTTTATAGCCATAGGTTTTCAATCCTTTTGAAATTTAATTCACAGAAGATTTTTTCAGCTAATTTATATCACAGCCCGTAATTAGTTATAATGGCCTGTCTACATAAACTTTTTCCTGGATCTGCCATTTTTTATCCTTTAGTAGTTCATGTATGTAAATTTGATTTAAATGAAACTTGAAATTTAAATTTAATATCTAAATACTTAGTATATTGGAAGCAGAAGGATATAGATATAAATGTTGTTTAAAAATGGACTTCTAGCTTTGATATACATTTTTATAACCAATTTTAAGTAGTTTTAATAATAATAATAATGTGTTAAACAGCTATGATTGATTGCCATAACTGATCACATTTTAAAAACTCTTAAAAGTAGCCAGTGAGCAGTCTGCAAATTATATAACCTTTACATACTAGTTTAAGATGATTTGTAAGATTTGATTGAATATGACACGCAGTACATGCAAGAGATACTCAAGTGCATAGTACCAGAGGTGTGCTATAGAGAATTCATGTCTAAAATAATTTATTGACAATTTTGCCAACTATGTCCTACATGTTTAAGCATTTTTGCCTGAGGAGAGCAAAGACTTCATCTCTAATCTGGAGAAGAAAAGTACAGTCAGCTAAAACGTCTCTCTCTAACTTCAAAATACTAGTCCATTTCCAGTCCATTTCTACCAAACACAGAAATGCCACCTCACCTTAGCTCATTGCGTTTCATCATTTGTATATGTTAACAATATCTACTTTAAGCATTCAAAACAGATATTTATTCTGTCTACTCTGCATTCTTTCAACTGTCCTTTTTATTGCTTGTATTAAGTAAAAGATAACTATATAACCCTTAATTCTAGCCTGTCCAGTAACATCAAATAGATTGGGCTTAATTTATTCACCTAATTTAAATAGTAAAACTGCTGTATCCTTTTTTCTTTTGTTTTCTCATGTTCTTTTTGTGTATAATGTCCTTATTCCTATTTAAAACCTATCCCTTTATGTTGTCTCCTCAACTCAGTTATTTTTTTTCAAATAGTGATCAAACCTTGGCACTTCCCCCAGTTGTGATTTTGATTAAGTATTTAATTGCATTATTTATTAACAGTTGTGGCATCTTCATTGCCATTCTCTTTGTTATTAATCTCTGCTCCCTGACCAGTTTTGTACCCACCCAACCCTTGCTTATTGCGAGAGAGAGAGAAACTAAGTTAATTTTTGACATTCTTCTAATTAATTTTGTCGCCTTCTCAGACAGATCAGCCTTTTCAGTTTCACTTCTCACTTAGTAACCCTGTTTTGACATTTGCTCTGTCATGTCACCACCCTTATTCTTTGTGTTAAAGCCTTTTTTCAGAATACCTCCGTTTATCTTCTTGTGTTGTTCACTTTTAGCTTTTCTCTGGGTGCATCAACACTTGTGCTGTACTGCAGAGTAATTAGCTCCACAGTAAAGCATCACTGTCTGCACATGCACTGGCATTAGGGTGCAGTAATTAATTAACTCCGCTGTAAGATAGTATTGTCAGGGATAGTACTATCTTATGGCAGAGTAAGTAACTGCACTGACACACGCATGTAGATTGTGATGGGTTGGCTGGGGTTTGAGGGTGCTAAAGTGTGAGGGCTGCCTGCCACCTAGTCACACAGCTCTGCAGGTTTTGCACTTCCATGCCCCAGCTAGCTCCTCTGATACTGCCATCTGCCAGCCAAAGGCTGCTCTGCTCAGGCTCAAATTGCTGTCATCTCAGGTGCACATGTAGACTGCACACGGGAGCATTTGACTGGCTAAAACAGCTCTGGAATTTATTGCACATGTAGACTGTGTCTCTTTCCTATCCACTTACCACCTCATTTCCTTCTGAGTACTACTATCCCTATATTCTCACAAACGTTTTGTATGCCGTAATGCCAAAATAACATCTGTCTTAGCCCCAGCCCTTTTGTGCAAACTACCCTCTCCCTTCTATCTCTGCTAGTTATTACAATTCTGGGGATATTTCTTACCTTCTGCCCCCAGAAAAATATGCAGATTTGCTGACAATGGAGAAGAGACATACTTTACGGAGAGCTGATATGCATTCCTTTCCCCTGAAGCATGTATGGGGAACAGTTTATGTATAAAATGTTTATGTATGTGCACAGATCAAAAGGATATGACAACCTTGTGGACATTCCAGCACAAAAGATCCATTAAGAGAATAAGTTCTTGCTTTGAATTTTTTTAATAAAAAGGTGTAGTTTATTCATGTGCAAAGTAAATTGGTTTTCTTTTTTAGATTTAAGTGTCAGATATTTTGAACCAACGGAAGTTATCTTTTGTGTAAAGAAATTCTCTAAATATGTATTCTCAGTGTGTAGATTATGCGAGATATACCCTTTAAATCAATGATTCCCAAACTCTTGACAGGTTGCGTACCACCAATTTTTAAAATGATACAACCTTAAGTGCCACCAGCAAATGTTTCAGTTCAGCCTTTAAGTACCACCAGCAAATTTTTGTCATATAAAGTTATGATAAATCTGTTAGTGCATACCACTGAAAGGTTGTCTGTGTACCCCTGGTGATACCTGTACCACAGATTGGGAACTGCTGCTTTAAATGACAGACCACTCATAGCCAAGTGATCTGGTATGAACCATTAGCAAAATTTTTTTTTTTTTTTTAAAGGCATGTGATCATTTTGTCTGTTTTTAAAGCAAATTGGGTGTTAGGGATACAGAACAAATTTTAAATATTATGGAAGAAATTGTAATGAAGAAGGTCTGGTCTTCAAATAATAGCTTTTTTACCAACAAGTAAACAGCTGGAATGGTCATAAAATAAACCTAATTTAAAATAAATATGTAAATGGAGGAACTGTACTGCACATGGCTCTCAGCTGTATGTAACAGTCAGCAGTTGTGGTCCATTCTTTCAGTGTGCTGGAAGAAATATGCTTAATATGTTTACATACAACCTTTCATTATGATTTTCAAAGCATGTAACACATATTGGTAAGTAGTACTTTCCCCTGTCTTTCAACTGGGGCATGTGAGAATCTGTGGCTTAGTTCATGTGTCAACACAATTCAAGAGAACTTTGTATAAGAGTCAGCCTTCCTAACTGAGTCTCATGTTCAGATCACTGGACATTCTGGGTCTGTCTGTGTGGCACAATGCAGGGTCATTTTCTAGATACCTCCAACTAACTTTGTTCATGCTGGTGTATCATATTGGAGTCTAAAGGCACAAGGCAACAGTATGCTAAGCCCTATTCTCAAAAGTTTATTTGCTTGCAACTGCAGTGTCATACTAACATCAGTCTCCTACTCAAATTCTGGAGCTAGTGTATACAGAAGTGGCTCGGGTATATATATGCATGTTGCTGCCTTCACTGCAGTTTCCTTTATTTTTCTGGGACTGATAACTCAAAGTTTGCCTGTCGTTTGTTAATTCACATTTTTTTTTTTACTTTAAGACTTTTTTTGAACGCTTGATGAAATGTAATTTTAAGTGGTTGAATAGAGTAACATGAACTTACTTTTTAATATAAATGATAGCATATGACTAGGATTATCAATATGAAATCCCAACACAGCACCCAGACTTCAAGTGTTGGTTTAGTTAAGAAATATAATTGCTACTTATGGATACAGTATTTTTCTCTGGTTAAAAAAAATATATATATAAAAGCAGAATAAATATTCCATGCATGTAACTGGAAATAAATAAATCCCCAAGCAGGTGTTGCTTAAGTTCAAAGTGCCACTTTCTTTGGTAGAGCGATTAGGCACGTGAAATTGAATCTCAAAATTATTGTCATCTTAAAAAATTTTGGACAAAAAAATTGCAGTGCAAATAACAATTTTATAGCATTCACAACCAGTGCTATTTCTGTGCATCTTGAAAGGAAGGCTTAAATAAAATTGACAACAGCTGCTACCTCCTTCAGTGAAAAATACTTAGTGACATTATTGAAAAAGGATATGTTTCATTTGTTTCACTCTGTTTAGAAAAGGAAGACCAGTGCCTCATGCCTGAAGCCTGGAATGTGGACCAGGGAGTAATAACCAAACTCAAGGAACAATACAAAAAGGAGCGCAAGGGGAAAAAAGGGGTGAAGAGTAAGTGGAAAACATTGCACCTTAAAATCATAAATCCCACATCTTTCACACCCCTAATTCTATCTTTCTTTCAATGTTTTCCTGAAACTACTTACTCTTTTACTTTGCTGCTCCTGACTGCTTTCCTGTTGTTCATCAATTTTCAGGGGTTGAAATTAATGATAGTCAATCCAGTTGCCTGAGAAAGTAGAAAGATGTTGCCTGGGATATAACTTTTCCAGTCTAGTGTTGACTAAATTCAAAAGGATTTGTGCTGGACTTGGGTTGTGCACATCTAACATTTAAATGTTTATTTGGATACTTTACTGTCACTGTACATCTTAATTAGGAAAACAGAGAAGCTTTTATTTAGTTTGGTTGGGTGACCAGTTTCGGAGTCTGGTAAATAATTTTTTCAAAACCCAATGCAATGTTTCTAGTATCATGTTAGCTGGTTTTGGGGGTGGGGGAAGACAGGTGTGGTGGGAAGGAAAGGAGGAAGTTAATTTCTACCCCTGTTTTACTTAGTAATCACAACATGAAAGTCATGCTGCTGTATCTTGTTATGCAGGGCTCGAAATGGAAAATAAATCTTATTGACAGCCTATTTGTCACAGGACGTATTGACCAATTATCATTTTATCTGTAGACTTAATGATTAAGTGTCATATTTGATTCAGATCAAATAGCTGATGAGCATCTGAAATACAGTTTCTAGCCCTGTGTGTCATACTTCTGTCACCTCTCTTGAAATGCAAATCCATTTTGTAAATCCTGTTTTCTAAAACAACATAAGCATCAAAGCTTTTCAGAATCAAGTTAAATGTTTAAAATTGTAAATTGCCACTATTTCCAACCTACAGCTGTGCTGAGAATTTTGGGGGAATAATTGGGGGGAAACTGAAGTATAAAAAAAGTTGTACCTTATTCAATGAGCAATTTGAAGACTGTTTCATTACTCCTCCCTTTGTGGGAAGATGCTTATTAGTGTGAAGGAACTGTCAATTCTAATACATGTTTGCAGAGTCATGCAAACAGCAGCTCCTCTCCATCACATTATTCTAGTTGCCTCACTTTGTTGTTTTGCAATTAATAAATGCTAATTGTGATTAGTAACTACCCAGTCATTGCTAGTTCTGAGATTGTAGTACAGGATAAACTAACCAAATCAGTACTTACCAGTATAAGAATCTATTTAAAATATAAATGACTTTTGAGAGAACTGCATGTCCTTCAGTTTGGACTATTTAAGTACTTTTGACTTATCTAAAGAAAATGCAAGCCTGGTAAGAAGCTAAGCATCACAAAGTTTGGTCAACAAACTATTTTTTTACATTTAAAATAGAGCTATAATATACCACATGAGTTCACAGAAAATTAGTTCAGTGACTTTATCTGTGAAATTAAAATTCATGTATATGATACCTAGTATAAATATAGGATAAATATTTAACTTTCTAAAAAAAAATTTTAAGAAATCAAAATGAGTACCTTTCTCTCAAGCAGTTGAGTGCATTTGTTCTAATTTATCAAATTGTATTAACTGATCATTAATTTAGGCACAGATGCATCAACCTTTTTTTGCATGTTTAATGAGCAAAGTGCCTGATGAAAGATGGCATTTTGGTACCTTATGCTACTTCAAAAGGATTATAAGTACAGCTCAATGTCATGTTTTTTTGATGGAGGGCTGAACTTGGGTGACGCAGTACAAAAATTAAGCATCTTTCCATGGAGAAACCATTGTTGAAAGGGCATGAACTTAAAAATTGGGAAGAGTTGCAACCTGTTATCACCTGTTCATGATTTTAGTGAAAAAGTGGTGAGCAAAAGAATCTTGGGGAAGTGGTGGGGCACAGGGTAAAACCCTAAAGGACTAAATATCTTACTGTTGAGATGTGAAATTTGTTTATGTAATTTTCCTCTCAACATAGATGAGTATCTAGAGACTGAACTGTTATTCAGTAAAATGTTGTGCATTTACTATAAATCAAATGCTGTAGTAAAACAGTCTTGCAAAATCTTTCTTACTGTTTGCCTGTAGCAAGTAATGCTCTGAGACCAACAAGTAAAATACCATCTAGTATTTTTATCATTGTTATGGTAAGGGTGGGCAAAGTGGATTTGCAGCTGGTTTAGAAAACTTACGATTTTGCAAGGCTGCAGTAAAATTTTCTATGAAGTAATATAATAAAATCATACATATATTAGAATACACTTCTATGTTAACCTGCTTAAAAATAGCTGTATTATTTACTGGTCTAGGGAAAAAAAACATATTGGACTATGGGTAAGAGATTTTCCCATTCTTAATTAAACTTACAACAGGAAAAACTACCGAAGATATGTTTCAGCCTCAATCCTATATAAAACAGTCAAAACAGGGATGTGGGAAAATGATGGAGCAAAGCACAGGTAAGTGTAAAGGGCATGGGTCTTCACCACATGTAGCTTCAGGAAGTAAGCCAATGAATCCAGTTTGATTTGTGTTTAATATAAGTACCATAATCATTTAGACTATGTAAGACCACAGTTGTACACTACTGCACAAAGTAATTTTAAAATATTCACCAATGTATTAAGAATGATGCACAAATCATGTTACGCAAACTTTAATAGTCACAGTATTTGCAGTTATTTTAGGAATGCAATAAAGCATTTTTTTAAAAATCATTTTGTTGCTATGAGTTTATTTGGAGGTGGTATTTAACTTGATGCACGTAATAATGTAAATTCATAAATGTGGGGGAAAATTATGCATACAAATACCTCAGTTGCTTCATCATTTTCTTTTCAAGAAGTTCATTTCATGCTGGAAGGTTAGCTACTACTGGAAATAGCTGCTCATTAGTGACTTGTGTGGTAATATCATAATCAAAGATAGGATCCATTGTTGCTTGTCTTGATGTAACATATTTGATGTGATAAGTAGCATGGCTGCCAGTTTTGTTTACATAAACTGTTTCACTTTTTTGTTTTTCTTGGTTAGGGCCCAACAGGTCAAAGCTGCAAGACATGCTTGCAAACTTGAGAGATGTTGATGATCTCCCTTCATTACAGCCGTCTGTCGCGCCACCTTCTAGACCCAGTAGCTCAAGACTTATTGAGCATGAGATAAACAGGACAGATGAAGGCAAGTATATAAATCTGTATGTGCATAGCTACAGTTTTCACTTGAATGTTACTTTTCATCTAAGAGTATCAGACTGCTTTACAAATACTAATTTAGCCTTGCATGTCCATGAGTAAATAAATATTATCTGCCCTCATGGGGAGAATTGAGAGATTTAAGGACTTGACCTAAAACCATTTAAAGCTGATGAAAAGGCTCAGCTGACATGTGGGTTTTACAGTATATGAGCCCCAAGTTTGGCACATTAAGGAGAGACACCTGACTCTACCTCTAGTCTGACATCGAGTCGCAGGCCTTAACTACAAAGTCATCCTATCCCCATGCATTATATATATATCCATTACTTTCAAAATATATATTTTAATGCAGTGAAAACCTAGTGAAAGATACTTTGCAGTTAAACAAAAGGCTTATCTCCCATGCAAATACTTGCAGTGACAGAGTCCAGAATTACAGAGAGGACAGGCAGTAATTTTACTTAGCAAGAGTGCCCTTTTTCGTAAGATTTTAGGGGGTGTATCTGAGATTCTCGGTGACATGTGGCTTTCCATCCTGGAATCTGTGATAGTAGGTGTTTGTCTTTGTGGCATTGAACCACTTGCCTTAAAAAACAAACAAACAAACAAAAAAACAACCCCCCCCCAAAAACCCAAAACCTACCCCTAAACGTTGTTGTTGTAACTTAGCAGCCCCTTGAAACATTGGGGGAATTTGTGTTGAACATTTTCTGTCATCAAACTTACTTTGGCTTTTACCACCCTTGAGAGAAGATGGCATTCAATTTTTATGTTTTTTGTAACGGCGAGAATCAGTTTATTTTGTAAAAAGAGAAAACCAAAAAAGCCTAGTTTATTTCTCATTAGACAAACTGAAATACTGTAAGGAAGCAGTTTAATATTCATTTAATAATAACCTAAGGTCCCCAACCCTCCTTTGATACTTGTGATATGATATACAAAATCTATTTGTATCTGTTTTGAATCAACACACAGTACATGAGCCTAGAGTGCGTGCTATCTGATACGCTGATAAGTAGTTCAGGAAAAATGTGCCTGGTTTTCAGTGAAGACGGTAGGCCAGTGGTTCTTAACCCCTTTTAAGCTCGAGGCACTCCTTGTTAGTCAAGGCAGCTCTGAGAAAATGGTTCCTTGATTCTAACACCTAAACTCTAGGCACCTCTTAGCTTTCAACCATTTTTGACTGGAAAAATAATAGATCAATCCTCCTGTTGCAAATAATTCAAAAAGATCAGAGCAGGTCACAGTATTTTTAACACTATGGGATTTCTACTTAATCTCTTGATTTTTATCTCATGAATCATGTGTAGGTGTTTAACACCAACAGTGCTACTCTTGCAGGGCACTGTGGCACCTTTAAAAGGATCTCTCAGCATGCTGGGGTGCTGCAATAACTTGGTTGGGAATCACTGTACTAGGTTATACTTGTCCCCTAGAGAATTGCAGCAACTTTTTCTGGCAACTGGTAATGAAGAACATCAAAACTAAAGGCAGATAGGAGAAGTTATCGCTTCTGAAAATCAACTTGCAGGTGCATGAAGTGATACTGAATAAGCCATAAATGCAAATGGAAGAATAAGATGGTATCAACATTAGTAAAGTAAAGGAGAAAAGTGATGTTTTTGATTTCAAAGACAGAAATTTGGATAGGATTAAGTTGTGTAGAGCCTTGAAGAATAGGACAAACAGCTTTTATGTTGTTAGAAAAGTCCAGAAAGAAACAGTTGCAGATTTATACAGGTGTATGAAGGCACTTAAGGCAGACAGTTTGTCACATTGTAGAAGGACTGGAGAGGAGTTGTGTTGAAGAATTAGATGCTGTAACCATATGATAAATGGGCAAGTCTATGCCACTGGCAAGTGTTACATTTATTGCATGAATCATGTTAACTTGCTGCATGTTGATCCAATTTATCATGGGATTAAAATGGGAAGCAGCCATGAAGATCTTCTGCACTTTCAGTGTGGAACATTGAATATGTTGCATGTCAAGACACTAAGAGGACAATGAAATGGGAGAGGAATCAGCTTGTTGATGGCATTGGATAGTAGGGGACCAGTTTAACCAATCCATCTAGGAATAGTTTATTAGAGAACCATGGAGAAAAGTTCCTATCCATCTGAACTAAAAACATTATAAGGTCAGACAGTCCTAACAGTTCTAGTTTCCTTGAAACTTTTCCACCTGAGAGAGTATTCATGTCATAGCAAAACAGACATCGCAATCGATTGAAATTTGGGAATACAGTACACACATGAGGATGAATTTGACATTAGTGTGTATGCTTATAATAACATGGAACACAGCTTTGGAGCCTGTGGTCTCATAAAATTGTGGTAGAAAGTGAGGAACTATCAAATTCAGAGGATCCCTTAGACAACAGCACAAAAAATCCCACCACAAACCAGTTAAACTCCTCTATTTCTACAAAAATGCTGCAAGTTATTGAGGTGGACTGGTATGTTGAATGTTCATATTTTGTTGGTGCACTTCTTTCACTTCTCTAATTTGGAGAATTCTCAACACATCTCAAGAGGGAGAATGCAAATATACAGGAGCAGACAGTGAAGAGCAATGTCAGAATAGTTTATGCTAGTATAATTTAATAAGCAGTATAACTGTTATCTGTGGCTGTGTCTACATGAGCTGCTGACTGTGCAGTCATTATTAGGCAGTAGCACTGAGGAACAGCTTTTTTGTGATGCTGACTGCACAGTAGCTTGTGACTGCTGCGCAGTTGTTGTGTCATGCTTTCTGCAACTCAGGGCTATTGTACAGTAGTCACGGGCTACTGTGCAGTCTCTCTCTTGTGTAAATGTTCCCTGTAAGTCTGAATTGTTAAGTACAACTGTCAAGACTGTCTACATCCCATGACTATGATGTCCAAACATCTCAGTTTGCACTTTTTTTACCCAATTTTCTTTCATTGAGTCAGATGCTTTCTATGGAAGATGGATTCAAATACTTAGCTTTCTCTGCCATAGTCTCTGAGGGTATGTCTAATGCAGTGACTTGTAGCTCATGTGAACACAACTGAGCTATCTCTAATTCTGTTCCTAGTGTAGCCCACATGGAGCTTAGTGCTCCCATAGCTAACTGCACAAGCATTCACCCAGATTCTTACGGATTTTGCAGCCTATGCTGAGCATTGTACAGCTACAGCTACACTGCTCTTAATATAAGAGCTCGCTAAATTGGAGCTAGCCTGGGTATGTCAACACAAACTAGTGACAGCAGTGTGGACATGTGCTTGGATAGCTGTGGAAGCAGCATAAGGAGGGGAAAGTCAAGATTTTTTGTCAGTACTTGAAATTCTCCAAAACTACTGCCTCATGAACATGTTCATGTTCCTTTCTTTCTGCTCACTCATTTTTGTGAGGGGTGTAGAGAAGAAGAAGAAAGAGCTGTGTTCTTCTATATTACTTTAGGCCAGGGGTCCTCAACCTCTGGTCTCCAAACCAAATGCTGCCCACGCAGCTTTGGAATTTTCATGGGTCATGAAATTTGGCAGTGGTGGAGCAGTGATAGTACTTTCACCCCTCCCCACCATCCCTGCATGCCTAGATTGGGGCTGAGCCACACCTCTTTCCCTTGTTGGGGCTGGCCTGCACCCCCTTTTCACCATGGGGCTGGAAAACACCCCTTCCCCCAGAGCAGCTGGTTCAGGGCCAGCTCATACCCCCTTGTCCACCCACAGAGCTGGGCCATGCCCCCTTCCTCTTACAGGGTCAGACCATAACCCCACTCTTGCAGGGTTGGATCGGAGCCTCCTCCCCCTTCCTGGGGCCAGGTTGGGGTGGGGCCAAGCTCCCTACTCCCACATGGCTGAAACAGGGTCAGGCTGCCCCCTTCTGCATGGCCAGATAGGGCGGTACCATGCCTGCCCTGGGTGCTGCAGAGGGACCAGGCACTGCCCATCCAACCCACCAGTCCAAAAAGTTGAGTACCGCTGCTTGAGGCTAGAGGTATTTACAAGTGGCACAGGCAACCTCTGTATGTGGCATATAGCAGATCAGGGAGGGGGCAGGCAACAAAGTGGCAGATTGGGCAAGGAGCAGAAAACAAAGCAGCAAATCAGGCAAGGGAGTACAGGGCAGGGAGCAAAAAGCAGAGCAGTACATGGGACAGAGAACGGGGAATGGAATGTCCCTTAAGAG
>NW_017729034.1:34621079-34628935 GCF_001723915.1 Gavialis gangeticus
ACAATGGGGAACTCCCTACTTGAGAGCACGGAGGCAGAAAACAAAGCAGCAAATCAGGCAAGGGAGTACAGGGCAGGGAGCAAAAAGCAGAGCAGTACATGGGACAGAGAACGGGGAATGGAATGTCCCTTAAGAGGACATAAGCTTAATTTATGGCATGCCTGCCAGAAATATTGGCCTCCTACTACTTCAGGCATTTTAAATTCCTGAAATATGTACATGGGCAGTCTTCTCTTTTGTTGTCATGACTTGCTTTTAAAAGTCTTGAGGAACATAGACTTCCGGGGTATAGATTTAAAAGTGATGTGTTTAAAAAAAAGTCTGCTTACTAGTAGATTTGGAATTGTGATTACTGTTAGAATTTGTTTGTGTTTTTCTGCACCTATATTGCCTTTGTCTCTGGTTATTAATTGAGGTATTATTTTACAGAGCAGAATGTAATTTTGTATTTTTTTACAAAAACTGTTGTCTGCAAAAACCCATGAGTTTTGTTTTGTTTTTTCTTTTCTTTTTCTTGTAGTGGAAGCTTTAACGTTCCCTCCTACTTCAGGGAAATCATTCATTATGGGAGCCGATGAAGCACTTGAGAGTGAGCTGGGTCTTGGAGAACTGGCAGGTCTTACGGTTGCCAATGAGGCAGATTCACTAACGTATGATGTGAGTATCTTGTAAACTGTACTTCACAGTATTTGATCTTGGGTTCTAACAACTCTACATGTACATGTATGACACTCTCGCTGAAGTCAGTGAAATTTGCATATATGCAGACTGCAGGAAAAACATTAAAACAAAGGAACAACACATAACATTAGGGGGATAAAATTGGCTTTGCAAAATGTAACATAATCCTTTTTAATAAAGGTTCCTGTCCTCTTTTATCCTTAAAAAGGTTGGCGGCAGCTTGACCTCCTAAGTGTTTTGTTCCTTTTGCATTTAGTAACTGCCTCCACAGCTTCCCCTCCCTTGTGGTGTGCATGTCTTGAGGTAGACCAGGGGTCCACAACCTGCAGCTCGCATGGCACGCAAGGCCATTTTCTCCACATGCCACAGCTGGCCTGGTCTCTGGGCAGCTGGCGCTGGCTGTGGAGCTTGAGCTGCTTGCAGCAGGTGGTAGGGAGGCTGCAAGCCCTGCTGCCCAAAACCCAGGCTGGCTGTAGTCAGGAGGCTGCATACAGCTGCATGTGTACCTCTGGGCAGATGGCGGGGAAGAGGGCTAGGGCAATGCAACCCTGGCCCCTCCCCCACAATCCTCCTGAAGGCACGTGTGCTTCGGCTGGTGCCAGTGCTCCGGAGCCTAGTGCAGCTGTTTGTAGTCTCCTGACTGCCTGCTGCAGCTGCCTGGAGCCCATGGCCAGACATCATGACAGTGGCTACACACACATCTTCAGATGAATGGTGAGGGAGGGGCGAACCCCTTCCCTGTCCTGCACCCCAAGGCACACATGCAGTTGTCACTAATATGGAGCCTGGCTGGGGATCCAGAGCCCGATGCAGCCTCCCAGCAGTCTGCCAAAGCCAGCCCTAGGCTATGGGCTGCTGCAATGGCAGCAGAAAGCCTAAAAACAGCTGCACTGGGCTCTGGAGCACTGCCACAAGCACCGTGCTGGTGGCAACTGCACACTTGCCTTGGGATGCAGGGCAGGGAAGGGGATGGGGCAGTGCATCCCCAGCCCCTCCCCCACCATCCACCTGGAGGCATGTGTGCAGCATCTGCCAGCAGCGAGGATCAGGTGCCTCTTAACTCCTCTGTGGTCTGCTTCTGGCATGCCAAGTCAAGGTGTGGGTCAGTGTTGGGGTGTTTTGGGGACTCCAGTCAAAAATGTTGCTGACTTCTGTGGTAGACCTTAGAAATAGAAAGCCAAAACCTTTAGAGGTAATGTTGTCATTTTGCACATATAACCCAGCACCAGCCAAAATTAATAGAGCTTTAATGATACAGGGAAGAATGGACTTGCATGCATTAATAATCCCCACCCTGCTGTACTCAAGCACATCAAAGGAAGAGACTGCAAGAGCTAGTGGTAGGGAGGACACCTACAGAGCATCCTGACTACCTCAGTTCCATTTGGAGCATACAGGGGCAGCACAGATGTCACCTTAAATGGCTGATCTTCAGTCATGGGGCAGTTTTTTCACATTTCTTTAAAATCTCTGTTTTCTGGAAAAGTTGTGTTTTAGCTGTTTACTTTTAACCATCTCTCTGGAACTACTTATTTGGTGATCTTGCACTTTCATATCAGTTCTTTGGGTTTTTATTTTTGAGGATAATCCTCTTATTGCTGGCCCCTTTAACATTCATCCTTGTTCACATTTTCTCCATAAAGTTTGCCTTTCAAACTCATTGGAGGCTTAGTCAACAAGATGTATGAACCTTTTCTTAACTGTAGACTAGCCTGTCTCCCAGCTGAGTTACTTGTTTATTCACACTTTGTAGCATTGCTTCTGAACCTGGATATGAATCAGGTGCTTATAACAGCAGGATTTTTCCAGAATTTTTAATAGACCATTGAGTCCCAAACTTTTTCAACCAATGGACCACTGTCAGGCTCAAAATTCCTTGTAGATTGCCATGTATCCTGATCAAACTTCTAATTGAAAACTCAAAGTAAGTGAGCATCATGACCCACAGACTGCTGTTTGGGAATCACTGTTACAGGTTGTCTGAGTGGGTCAGTCTTTTAACTTTAGACCTAGGAATTAAATCAGATTTAAGGTAGCAGATGACTGTTTCACTTGAGCAGTGGCAATCATTGGTGGGATTTGCAAAGTGGCAATGTGATGGTAGATTCATTTAGATATCCTGACTGGATGACACGTCTAGGTCAAATACGGATTTTGGAAACACTGACCAAGTCCTTCAGTCCCAGTATTCTATATCCCCTTGTGAAATCCAAAAATCCATTCAGGTAATTTAAAGAGGGGGGGGAAAAGGGGAACTGGCGTATTTTACTGGAACTAAAGTAACTGTTTTTACTTTAGAGGTTCTGGGATGTCCAGGTGCCTCATTGGAGATTGAGGTAGATTGGCCAAAGAGGCCATTAAAAATGCCACGTGCAATACTAGATGAGGAAAAAATAAATATGATCTGCTGTGAAGGCCTGCACTGCATACTTTATGTTCTCACATACAACACATCTTTTTCCCCAAAATCAGTCCCTTGAAATTGGGGTACATGTATTAAGTGGGGAAGGTGATTTTCTGCCCAGGTTTGGAAGCCCAAAGGCTTGATTCCTGCTTTTCATTGCAGCAGCAGTGGTATTACTGTTCAGGTAGCTGAGGGAATCAATTGATTTAATACCTCTATTATTATTCTTCACTCTACAGATGTTAACAGTAGTCTCTCCTTTTGAATGAACTTAATGTTCCACTAATCAACCTAATCTTTCCTGGGAAATTTTTGCTGTCTGCTAGCTGCTCCTGGTCTCTCTCTTTTACAACCTCTGTAGCTGTTTAGCACAGACTCTGTAATTTTAAAAAGATCTACCCATGGAGACCTGTCTTCAGCATCAGCTAGGGGTTCTGCTTAGTTATGCAGGAAAGGGAGAGTGAATCAGCTGGAGATCAGGCTCTTTCCCTGTTCCCGTACATCCATGATCTCCAGGACTGGAAGAAGAAATGCCAGACGCAGCACTTGAGAAGAGAGAAGACATGGACGCCCAAGAGGGTGGAAGCATCTTCACCTCCACCTTCGGTAGTCTGTCTGGAGAACAGATATGCAGTGTTAGTAGCAGAGAGGGAGAAGCATGTTCCATTGGTGGAGGAAGACAAGCCAGGCCTCACCAAGGTGGGAAGGATCAAGATGACTGCCACCAAGAAGCAGCGATGGATGGTGGTAGTTGAAGACTCCCTTTTGCAGGAGACAGAGGGAGCCATATGCCGACATGACCTGTCATCTTGGGAGGTCTGCTGCCAGCTCGGAGGCTGGATCTGAGATGTCATGGAGGGATTACTGGGACTCATTTGGCTGTTTGACTACTACCCCGTGCTGCTTATCCATGTGGGCACCAATGATACTGCCAGGGGAGACCCTGAGCATATCAAAAGTGACTACGGGGCTCTGGGTGCAAAGGTGAAGGGGTCTGGGGCTCAGGCTGTTCTTGTTGATTCTTCCAGTTAAGGGAAAGGATCCTGAAAGGACCAGGTGGATCCTCAGATCAACACCTGGCTGCACAGGTAGTGTTGCCAGCAGGAATTTGGCTTCTTCAACCATGGGACGTTTTTCCAAGAAGGATTGCTGGGAAGAGATGGGATCCACTGGACAAAGAGAGAAGAGCATCTTCACAGACAGACTTGCTAAGCTAGTGAGAAGGGCTTTAAACTAGGTTTGTCAGGTGGTGGAGACCAAAGCCCTCGGGGAAGTGGGAGACTTGGAAGAAGAGCAAGCAGGAGGGGGAAACAGCAGGGAGGTGTGCTCGTACTTCCTGAGAAATCAGGGCAACGAACTAATTACCTCAGGTGCCTGCATGGATCCTGGGAAACAATGAGGAAAAACCAGAAGTCCTTGAACAACCTCAGAGCTATGATGTGATTGGAATGACAGAGACTTGGTGGGAACTGACATGACTGGAGCACTGTCATGGATGGGTACAAACTGTTCAGGAAGGAGAGGCAGAGAAGAAGAGGAGGAGGAGTTGCACTTTATGTAAAAGAGCCATATGATTGCCGGAGCTCCCATATGAAGCTGCAGATAGGCCTGCTGAGTGTCTCTGGGTTAGGGTCAGAGGGGAGAGCAACAAGGGTGATGTCATGGTGGGGGTTTGCTATAGCCCACCAGACACGGAGGATGTGGTGGATGAAGTTTCTTCAAACAGCCAGCAGAAGTGTCCTAGTCATAGGTCCTGGTTCTCACGAAGGACTTCAATTACCTGGACATCTGCTGGGAGGGCAATACAGCGGTGCACAGGCAATCCAGGAAGTTTTCAGAGAGTGTTGGGGACACCTTCCTGATGCAGGAGCAGCCAACCAGCGTTGTGCTCTTCTTGACCTACTGCACACAAACAGGGAAGAATTGGTGGGGAATGTAGAAGTGGACGGCAACTTGGGGAGTGATGACCACAAAAGAAAGAGTTCAGGATCCTGAGGGAAGGATGGATGGAGAGCATCAGAGCAAGGACCCTGGACTTCAGAAAAGCAGCCTGACTCACTCGGGGAGCTCATGGGCAGGATCCCCTGGGAAGCCAGTCTGACGGGGAGAGGAGTCCAGGAGAGCTGGCTGTACTTTAAAGAAGACTTACTGAGAGTTCAGGAACAAACCATCCAGATGCACAAGAAGAATAGCAAGTATGGCAGAAGACCAGCTTGGCTTAGCAGGGAACTCTTTAGTATCTCTGGGCTCCTGTATGCAAGCTCGGAGACTGCTCTGATGTGCTGTCACTACAGCGCACCAGAGCAGACTATGAATTGAGTCTGCTGGAGCATGGTAAGTACCACGCCCCAGCCAGCCTCTGTGTCTTGTGTATCAGTGTCCCTGCGCTTCAAAATGGCGGCGAGAGCACTTTTATCTAAAGCTCGTTGGACATGCGGTGCTCTGGGCACTTGCATTCCGAGAGCCGCTCTAATTAAAAAATGCTCTCCATTGTGAGGTACTGTTCTAGAAAAGGGCACGCTAGCCTATTTTAATGTGCGTTAGCTAAAGAGCACAGGTTTTTTTGTGACAGTCCAGTGCATGTTAGAATAGGCTAATGCGCATTAAAGTGCAGGTATAGAGGTGCCCAATATGGGCCAAGTGGAGTGAACTGATAATGCAATCATATTTCATTTGAGGTGGCAGTTGCTAGCTCTTAGGTGAAGCTACTACTCTGTTCTCGCCCTTTTTTTTTTCTTCTTAGAGCAGAGGCACTTAGTCCTTTAAGGTGCTTTTATATTTTCATTATCTTTTCTTTTGTTCTGGTCAGTTATTTTTGGAAAAAACTAAGAAGAAATTTAAAAATATTGATGTATTAATTTAAAAAAATAGAAATTAACGCAAACAATAGACCATTTGTTTGCTATGAGGTGCTTCTCCAAGGTATTTGTTGTCCTTCTCACGTTGCGCCTATATTTTCTTTTCTTTCACCTTTTATTCTGTGTGTTTCAGAGAATTTTATAAAAGTTACCCTATGTAGCTGCCATAAACATTCTTTTGATTGAGAAATCGAGACTTAACTGAGCCCAACTCCTGTAGAGGTGCAGGAGGCAAGTAGGTCTTATAGCACCTAACTTCAGGTCCTTGGTATTGTTCACTGAGCTGTGAAAACCAGTTCCTTCTGGGAAGAAAACACTGTAGAGCTATTTCCATTTCTTTGTTGGTGTGTCATCTTCTCCCTTTTCACCTCTCCTCTCTCCTTCTCTTTTCTCCTCTTCCACCCCCTTCCCCCCTCTCAAGATCTCAATGAATTTGTGACAAATGGACATTTCAATCTAGGGGAACTTAATCCTCCACTAGAATAAGGAAACCGGCCACCTACATGATCCAGAGTTTGCTGAAATGTACAAATGCATGCCACTGAAATTTGAAAGAAGCATCTTTCTTCCCAGTTTAATTTGTATTTTATTTGGGCATTAGTACCATATGACTTTGTTAACAAAATGCTTAATAGTCATAGAAAAATAGGGCTAGAAGGGGGGGGACCATATGACCACCTAAGGTTAACCCCTGCTCAAAGCAGGATCACTTCTATCTAAACCATCCTAGCCCAGGTTACTTCCCTTGAAGACCTTTAAATTACTGGTATACATGTGACCTCACAGAAAACTTTGCATAGGTGCAGGGGCATGATATTATGGAATGATTGCTTTTTATAGGAGGCTCTTACTTTTCTTTGTTGAAAGTTACCTGTTCTTGTTGTTTAACAACATATTTAGTTCTGCTTATAAAGTACAGCTGCCCTTTTTAAATAAAAAGATGAGGTAGAAGGATATCCTATAAATTTACCTTTTTAATACTAGCTACATAATTATGTTAGGGTTGCTGCATTTATGGTAAATAAAGAACTGTTAAAGCACTTGCTGTATTAAGTTGTATTCTATAAACAACAGGTTAAAGTTTTGACTTCTCGTTTGTTGTTGCTTTCCCAAATTAATGAAAAGTTTGGGTTTTTTCTTGCCAATAGATAGCAAATAATAAGGATGCGTTGAGGAAGACTTGGAACCCCAAGTTCACATTGAGAAGCCATTTTGATGGGATACGAGGCCTGGCTTTCCATCCAGTTGAACCAGTTTTAATAACAGCATCTGAGGACCATACGTTAAAAATGTGGAATTTACAAAAAACAGCTCCCGCAAAAAAGTATGATTTTAAAAAAATTATTTACCTGCTTCTTATTTGTTAAAACAACCTAAATAAGCATTTAGAGAGGGAATAAAAATGGGAGGGCATTGGGAACTTGATACAAGTCATTGGAATCAGTCAGTGGAAGTCCTTCCTTTGATTTCAGTATGTGGGGAGTCTTCTGTTGTATGGAAAAAATACGGACCATGTGGGACCTATATGAGATCATTAATCTCTCTGTTTTTCTTTTTGAAAATCCTCGATTCCCATATTTACTCTACTATGAAATATAATTTTTACTAAAATTTACTCTTTACTATAGCAAATCTGAGTTACTTTGATTCCATATAGATGCTATACTAATGTCCTAGACAAGTATCATAAAGGTGACCCTCTTATGCATATACACGTGTCTCTGCATATATAAATAAGAGTAGAGGTGTATGTGATGTCAGATTGTCTGGTGCACTCTGCTCCTGATGTGCCGCTAGGACTAAAGGGTCTTTCCTGTTGGGAATTTCCAATGAGAGATGCAGCTACCATAGCCAGGAACAACACTGCTCCCTCTCTCTCTCTCTCTCTCTCTCTCTCTCTCTCTCTCTCTCTC